>NC_045624.1:1216666-1825000 GCF_009829155.1 Mustela erminea | reverse complement strand
CATTCATTCTTCTTAAAACTGAATATTTTACACACTTTGTTTCCGTAGAATTGGTAATATTAATCATTGGTTTAAAAACTAGAACTCAACTGGCTGCTTTTGGGGGGAGGGGAAGTTTTTGCCCTTTCAGTGATTAAGGGCGTCTGACCCAGACACCAGTAAGGAAATAAAGCACACAAGAACTTGAGACGCGAGAGTTAACAATGGCTGCACGGAGAATCCGCCACCACAGGAGGTCCTACGTATCGCTCATTTAACGTTGTAACTATCACCCTTGCTGACTTCTGACTGTGTGCAGCTCCAAGAGTAAGGTCACAGCAGTTCGCGTGTAGGATTCTGCTGCAAATGCGGACTGAAGGGTTCTCAGTATCCGTATTAATAAGCTAACGTCGAGGGGCGCCTGGGTGGCTCAGTGGATTAAGCCGCTGCCTTCGGCTCAGGTCATGATCTCAGTGTCCTGGGATCGAGTCCCGCATCGGGCTCTTTGCTCAGCGGGAGCCTGCTTCTCTCTCTCTCTCTCTGCCTGACTCTCCGCCTACTTGTGATTTCTCTCTCTGTCAAATAAATAAATAAAATCTTTTAAAAAATAAATAAATAAATAAGCTAACGTCGATGTCATGATTAAAAGCTAAATGCGGATGCTTTGTTCAATCTTGAGAGTTGGAAATAACTTCACGTCATTCCTCGGAGGCATCGTCCTTTTGTTTTAATCCCAGAAAGGACGCCGTGCTGTCCTCCTTTAGAACGTGGACGTTGGGGCACATATGCGTCCTTGTTTCTAATCTACAGCAAACGTAAAATGGAGATTTTTTAAGGAATGCTAAGGGCCTTAGCATGAATCAGGTGCTTCTCTGGACCTAAGGAATTCATTCGAGGAGATAAGAAATACACACAGGAAAAGATAACAGCGTCCCGCCGGGCTAAGTGCCCAGGGCAGGGGCCCCCAGTGCTCTGAGAGCTGAGAGAGCAAGCTCACCGGAGAGGAGCCACGCACCCCGGGTGCACATGCGGTCCTGGGAGCCTTCGGTGCAGGAAGTCACGGAAACAGGAAAACAGGGCAGTTCTTCATGGGACTCTGTAACCATGACCAGCCGGCTGGAAAGTCCTACAGGACAGTAATGAGAGGGAAGGTGGGCGCGAGGCCCCAAGGGATCCTGGAGGGATCTCAGCCTCCAGACAGGCCCAGGAAGAGGCGGTGAGGCCCGTGCTCCAAGAAGACAACTCGGCCATCAGAGGCGAGCGGGAGGCGGCCGGGCGACTCCTGCCACACCGGCCCCGCCCCCTCCCACCTGCTGCCTGGCACAGCTGGCAGAGCCCCCCCCGCCGGCTCCTGCTGGGCCTCTGGGCCCTCTGCTCAGCCCTCCTTGTTCCTGCAAGCTGGAGGCCCCCTTGTGAAAGGTCACCTGGTCCCCGGGTCGCAGGTGCGGTGCCAGCCGTTCCCACAGCGTCGTACCAATCCCGTGAATCACTCCCGGCGCCAACACTGAACGGGGTGACTTAGCTTAGAATGAGTAAACCACGTTTTGGCGGCCCTTCCGCACCGGCACATACGCCAGGAACCGCTCCTTCCCTCGCGATGAAGTGCTTCCGACTGGAAGGACTAGAGCGATGCGCCACCGCGCGTGGAGTCTGCGCTTCGCTGGGCCCAGTCCATCCCAGACGGCAGCCTCGGCGGCTCGTGCCCGCAGCTCTGCACTTCGCAAAGCTCGTCCGGCTCCCTCCCTCCCCCAGCAGAGCCCTAGGGCCACCCCCCTGGGCGGTGGTCCCTGTCCTGCTGCCCCGCAGGTCGCCTTCCAGAGCGGAGACCACAGCTAACCTGTGCCATTAAGAGCGCGAATGTGGAGAAGCAGTGAGAGCGCGACGGAGGAAGCGACGCCGGAGCCGGGGGGCCGCGTGCGGAGCGGTGGGTCCCGCCACGGGCAGGCCGACGGCCGGGCTGCGGGAGAGCCGCGCACCCCCAGAGAGGGTGGGTGGCTCCGGCCCGCAGCTGGCGCGGCTCCCGTGGGGGGGGGGGGGCTCCGGTGGGGGAGGGGCTCCCGTGGGGGGGGGACTCCCGTGGGGGGGGCGCGGGGCGCGCGCGGGTGGCCGCGGGGGCTGCACCCGGGGCTCGGCGAAGCGGCGGCCGGAGCAGGAGCCCGGGACGCCGCGACCGTCGGACGCTCGTTGAAAACCGAACCTGCATCGGGCCGCCGGCCTCCGCCGGCCTCCGCCGGTCTCGCGGCGCTGCAGGTTCTTGCGTCGGTTGGGGAGCGTCCGAGCAGAGACACCGGCCATCAGCACTTCACGCCGGGCGAGGCCCGCTTCCAGCAAAGACACAAGAGCGTGCGGCGCACACGTGAAGTCCCCAGTGCCGCCCGCGCCCGCGCGTCGAACCGCGGGGGACCGCCAGCCCGGTCCGCAGCCGGCGCTCGCGGCCGCCGGCGCAGGCCCGCGCGGGGCTGCGGGGCCCTGAACCGCAGCACGGAGCCGAAGCAAGCCGCCTTCGGAGGACGGAGCGGCGACGGTGAGCCGGCGTCGCCCCGGCGGACGGTCCGGAGGAGGAGGGGACCCGAGGTGCGGAGACCGCGCGCGGCGAGGGGCGCGGACACGCAGCCGGCGCTTCCGGCAGCCGCGGCCGCAGCCCGACGGCGCCAGCGCCCGAGCCCCGTCTTCCGTGCAGCAGCCTCGGCCGGGCTCCCGCGGGATCAGGTCGCGGGCGGCCACGAAGGAATGAATCGGAGTTCCCGCGTCCACACGGGTGCGGAGACAACCGGACACCGACCCGTCCACGCGGGCGCCCGCGGGCTGCTCCGCCCCGTCGCGATCCCGGAGCCCCGGGCCGGCTCAGCGGGGCGCGCACTCCCCGCTGTCCGCCCTCTCTGTCTCGGTGCGGTCCCTCTGTCTGTCTGTCTGTCAAGTCAATAAAGAGAAGCTTCTCTAAACCGCCACTCACGTCACTCACGTCTCCACAGCGGACACGACTCGCCGCACCCGGACGACGCAGGACGGGCGCGCGCCCGGCGGCCCCACACGGAGCGCGGGAACGACGGGGAGACCGGCGCAGGCGCAGGCGCAGACGTGTGCGTGACGCAGGCGCAGGCGTGTGCGTGACGCAGGCGCAGGCGTGTGCGTGACGCAGGCGCAGACGTGTGCGTGACGCAGGCGCAGGCGTGTGCGTGACGCAGGCGCAGGCGTGTGCGTGACGCAGGCGCAGACGGACGCAGAGGCGGCGCGCGCACGTCCGGCCGAGGCTCAGGGAGCGGGACCGGCCCCGCCGCCAGCACGCGCCGCGCCCGCGCTCGGACAGACACACGGACGCGCAGACGCGCAGACGCGGAGCGGAGCACGGCCCGTCCCGGTCAAGGATTAAAGCGCAGAGCGCGGTCCGCCGCGGCGCTCGGCTGGAAGCGTGAAGCCGCCGGGACGTACGCGGGGTCGTCGGACGCCCCTGGACAGCGGCCGACGGCGCGGAACGACCGCCGCTGAGACGCCGGGACAGCGGAGCGAGGCGCTCCCCGAGCTGCACGACGGCGGACCCGCCCCTCCCCGCCCGGCGGCCGCCGCACAACCAAGCGCCGCAGACGGGCTGCTTCACGGCTGTCCACCGGGACGCCGGTCGCGGGTCAGCCCGGTGAGCGTCGGGTCGGAACTCGGAGCTGGAGACCCCCCCCCCCACGTTCGGGCCGCGGGTCCGGCCGGCCCAGGCTTCCAGAAGCGCCGAAGCGCCTGCCGTGGCGGGGGCACGGCCCGAGCCTCGACAGAGGCGACGACGGAGCGGGAAGCCTCGGGGAACCGCGCAGGGTGAGGCCGCGCGGGGTCCGGCGCCCCCGGCCCCAGACCCGGAGTAGCAGAGGCAGCGGGGCGGGTGCCGGCGGCCCCGCGGAGGCAGGTCGAGGCGCCTGGATAAGGTGACGGGGCTGTCCTGGCCGGCGCCCCGGCAGTCCCCGAACAGCCCTTCAACGCGGGTTTCCCTCTGAGCTGCTCTGTCTGCATCCCCGCGTCGGAACAGTGGGGTCCCGCCGGCGTCTGGGCGCCCGCAGATCTCACAGCGCATCCGCCGCTACGACACGAGCTGTGCGTGCACGCGGCCTCCGCTCCGCGCTGGCTCCCGGCGCTGCGGGCCCGAGAGCCCCCGGTGGTCCCTCACGCCTGCAGCGGGGGTCCCACCCCAGGAAGGGCATGAAGGCGGAGCCAGATAACGTGGACTCGTCGAGTCGAGCAGGTGAGCTCAGCAGCAGTTCTCAAACGAGCGAGCAGCAGAGTCCCCAGCTGGCTGCCGCTGCCCAGGTTCTGGTCCAGCAGGTCGGGGCACGGCTGGGACTCGGCATTTCTGACAGGCTTCCGGGGGAGGCCGAGGCCGCTGTCCCGGCACGACAGTTGAGAACCAGCCCCCGGTCGGTCAGTCACACCCATGCACCTCCTCCAGACAGCACGTCTGTGTTCGGAAAGAACTTCGGAATATGCCTCAGCACCCGAAGTCCTTTGTAAGGTCTGCAATAGAATGTGACCCCTTTTCTCCGAGCATAATTTTGGAGGAAGGAAAGATCCTACATTCCATTCCATGGAGACCTGGGAGATGGCTCTCCCTTCAAGAAAACTCAGCACCGGGGTCATGAAACCTGAACCAGAGCCCATGGTACAGACTGCCAAGGACTTCTCCCTTTTACACCGCAGGGAACTCTTCTGTCCCTCATCTGTTTAGAGAGTATCAGACAGTGGAAGAGCCAAAGAACAAAGGAAAAATCAAAGCCCTAGGATTCACCGATCGACCCTCAGTTAAGCTCCAGCTGCCTGGCAGTTCAGCGGGGGCAGCAGCACCAGCTTCCTCGCAGCAGGCGAGCTTCCTCCAGGCCTCCAAATACAGACGCTCCTCGACCGATGACGGCACGAGCTCCCGACAAAACCATCGTAAATCAAAAATATCATTAAATCAAAAATGCATGTCCCACACCTCCCGTAGCCAAGGTCACCGCAGAGCGCGGCCCACCTGAAGTGCGTCCAGAGCGCTCCCGCGAGCCCGCAGGTACGCAGTCAGGAAACACGAAGCCTGTGTGACAGTAGGGTGTCGAGTCGCTCCTGGACTGCACGGAACGCTGTCCTGAAAGTGACGGACGGGCGGGCCGTGGGGGCACACCCAGTTCCCACCCTGCCGACCGCTGACCCTCCTGATCGCATGGCTGCTGGAGCTGCGCCACCGGCCAGCATCACCAAGGAGGGTCAGACCTCGAAGCGCTAGCCCAGCAAGAGGTCCACGTCCTGAACGTGGACCACAGTTTCTACGAGTGTGTCGCTTTCCCACCATCGTAACGTCGAAACATTGCGAGTCAAACTCCTGTAAGTTGGAGGTGTCTTTATGGCTAAAAAATAATTGCAAACAAACCCCCAAAACAAAGGTGCCTGGAAGATTCCTGCACACATCATTAAAACCCCAGCCACCAGCCGTGTGGGTGCCTTTCCCTGAAACCCAGCAGTCATCCTGTACCAGCCAGGGACAAAGGCCAGCAGGGGCTCCCTCACCACAGCTGCCCTCCCTTCCTGTGGGTCTCCACGACGTCTTAGGGGAGGAAAAGAAGTGGAAGGGCACACTTCGTCCCCGAAGGCCCATTCTGAGGTCTGACCCCGGAGCCGTAGCTCTGGAGGGGACTTCCGCACTGTGTTCAGACAGGTGAGGCCGTATAAAAACAGAACACACATGAGATATCCCGTGGACCAGAACACTTGCGAGCTGGAAATTCTTAACACCATCTAGAATCTAAGTCCCCTGTATCATCCGTCTCATTGTCTCTGAGATTCTGACGGGCTTCGTTCCCATCTCCAAGCCCAGCAACACGGGACAGGTGTGGTCACTCAACCAGGACACTTCTAACTGCTGGAGCAAACAGCCCCCAGATTTCAGGGACTCAAAGCAGTGCAGCCAGGGATGAGTGCAGCCAGCCACCCTGTAGGAGGCAGACTCGGTCCCCTCCAGCCTTTTGCTGGGCTGTCCCCGGAGCAGCAAAGTCCTGTGAGTCCAGCCCGGAGACCCCCACGTCCACTTGGAAGAGCCATGTCAGTGGCCCCAGCTAGCACGGGAGGAATGGCAGTGTGAGTCTCTGGACAGGATGCCAACTTCTCCAGACAGCTCTGTGCTGGGGAAGGAGCAGCAAGAGAGTAAGAGGGTGACAGCCAGCACAGCCCTCAGAGAAGATGATTCCATAGCTATTTACGTGTTTAAAAAGGAGCCCCCCGGTGTGGCCCTGGCCAAGCGACATCCCTGGGCCTCGGGCACTGTGTCACTCTCCAACAACCCCACTCCGTGTAGCACTGTCCATGGGAGCCACCAGCCACATGCCGTGTGCGCCTCTCGAGTCCTTGAAGTGAGGCCAGTCTGAGTTGAAACAGGCTGGAAACACAAGATCTCAAGGACTTAACGGGAAAAAAAGAATAAAATACCTCATTCATAGTTTATTCAATTGACATATTTTGAAATAATATTTTGGATATGCTGGGTTAAGTAAAACTTGAAAATTAATTTTACCTTTAAAAAATTTTTAAAAACGTGGCTTCTGCAAGTTTTAGGATTAAAGATGTAGCTCATGTTATTACATTTCTTTTGCAGAGGGACGATCTAGAGTAGCTAGCTCTTACATTTTAGAAAGTTCTAAAAACAATGACGCTTAAAGGGGGTTTTTCTAAGTGTATCACACTATTTTGAGAAGATAAAGAAAAATAATGTCAAAACCCTCTTTCAATTTGAAGATAGTTGACACGCGATGTTACACTGATTTCGGGTGTGCAACACAGAGACTCCCGAGTCTGTCCAGCGTGCTGTGCTCCCCACGGGCGCAGCTCCCATCTGTCCCCACATGGCCCTGACACACCAGCACTGACCGTCCTCCCGCAGCTGTGCCTTTCGTCCCCGTGATGTGTCCGTCCGTACCTGGAAGCCAGACTCTCCCACAACCCTTCACCCACTGTGCCCGTCCCTCCAACCCCTTTCCCTCGAGCAGCGCCGGTGTGTTCTCTGTACTTACGGGTCTGTGTCTGCTTTTCGTTCATGGTTTTTAGATCCCACATATGTGTGAAGTCATGTGGTATTTGTCTTCCTCTGTCTGACTTACTGCACTGAGGATAATACCCTCTAGGTCCATCTCTGTTGTCACAAATCACACAATGTCATCATTTTTATCGTTGTTTAATATTGCTCTGTGTGTGTGTGTGTGTGTGTGTGTGTGTACCACATCTTATCCATTTATCTATGGATGGACACATTGCTGGTTTCCGTATCTTGGCTATTATAAACAATGCTATAATAAGCATAAACAATACATATATCTTTTCAAATTAGGGTTTTCTGGGCAAATATCCAGTACTGAACTATTAGATCATATGGTAGTTCCAATTTTTTGAGAAATTTCTATACTGTTTTCCACAATGGCTGTCCCAGTCTACATCCCCACCAGCAGTGCATGAGCACTCTTCCCCAAAACTCTTTAATAAAAACCATTCACTCTGCCCCTACCCAACGCCCTAGCTGTTTCCAGTCTTTTCTCAAGATTTTCTCAACTAAGATTGCCTTTTCTCTGGTAATCCAGATCTTTACAACCTAACTGAAAACCATGAAACTATTCTTCCTTCCAAGCCTAGCAAAGGAGAATGACTTCTGGACTCTTGAAGCCCTTTGTAATCACAAAATCACTTTTCTATGTAGGCATTGTTCCTAACATGTTTGTTCCTGGGAACTCACACAGGACTTAGGGCAAGATGGACAAACCATCCAAGACCTGTATAACTGTAACCAAGACACTAACAAAACAGTAACTGTCTTAATAAAACCCCTACTAAAGATTTAGACACGTTAAATTTCTAACAAGCCAATAATCGTAGAACTGTTCCCTTTTTTAAAAGAAGTGGTGGAAAAACCAGGGAGAATCACACAGTAAATACTTCCAAATCAGAACACAGACCAAAACAGTCTGGGGAGGAATAGAGAGAGAAGGAGATCATGTTAAACCACTTTGCAGTTAGCAACTGTGGCTTCTACAGGATGGAGGCATGTTCCATTTTACTCATCAGACGCCAGCGAATTCTCCCGCCAGTGCATGCGCCGTAGCAGGAGGGACTGTAGAACTCCTGCCTCACCCCGGCCGTTCCTGCTGCTTGTCATCAGGAGGTGCTGACAGCCGCCCCACAACCTGCTAAATCGTTGGCCTAAGATCACGGTGTTTTTCTAAATCCTTTTGTATCAAAAATGTAGTACTTTATAAACTGAGCAGGGGCGAGTTAGAGAACTCTATTCAAGGACAGTGCTTTCAAGGCAAACTCTTTAAAGTTTGAGATAAAAGTAATATGCTGCCTCCATTGTGGTAGACTGGCAAGGGAAACACTTTTAAAGTAAGTCCTAAAGATCTGTTCTGTAGCAAGGGGCTATACAATTATCCATAAATCAATTACCTCCGCTAAGGAGGTTTTTAAGGTCCTTGGGCAATGGGGGTTTTTATTATTATTATTTTAGGGTTTGGTAAGAAAAAACAGAACGAATAAACTAGTTTAGAAGAAGGGGATAATCTTTTTTTTTTTTTAATGGTCACGCTAAGATGATCGTTCATAATCTGCATCCACATTGGGAAGACAGCTGGCCAGCAAAGGGAAGGGAAGAGCGCTGGTTCCAACGGCCAGGCAAGCAGGGCACTGTGGCCGCACGCAGTGAGCGCCCTGCTTACAGATTAGAATAGATGCTGCCAGGGGCACCTGGGTGGCTCAGTGGGCTAAAGTCTCTGCCTTCAGCTCAGGTCATGATCTCAGGGTCCTGGGATCGAGCCCTGCATCGGGCTCTCCGCTCAGTGGGGAGCCTGCTTCCTCCTCTCCCTCTGCCTGCCTCTCTGCCTACTCGTGATCTCTCTCTCTCTCTGTCAAGTAAATAAATGTCATCTTAAAAAAAACAAAAACAAAAACAGATGCTGCCAGAGCAGGGTGGTAATGGGATGAAATTTGTGCAGTTCTAATTCCTCTCTCCTCTCCACTTCCTTTTCCCTTTTTTAAAAATAATTTTATTTATTTGACAGAGAGAGATCACAAGTAGGCAGAGGCAGGCAGAGAGAGAGGAGGAAGCAGGCTCCCCGCTGAGCAGAGAGCCCGATGCGGGGCTCGATCCCAGGACCCCGAAATCATGACCTGAGCCGAAGGCAGAGGCTTTAACCCACTGAGCCACCCAGGCGCCTCTCCTTTCCCCTTTTATTAGCTCTCGACTTTTAATTCTAATGTATTCCTTGTTAACAACCACCAAAACCTAAACCAGGTGGGCATTTCTGAATCTCTTTCTATCTGGACATGGCTTTATTAGGTAAATATCCATATGTCTGTTTCCCCAAAAAGTCTTATTCAAAGGTAGAGACCTGAGGAAAGTTAGTAAAAAAAAAAAAAAAAAAGGTGGCCAGAACCCAAGAAGGCGCTTCCTTTGCGCCTACAGGTAGAGCCCCTCCAGGCCTGTCAGTGCCTCCCGCTTCCTTTCCAGTTCACAGAGATCAGTCACCGCCTACTGTGCTCCTACAGCACAGACATAGAGGACCTCTTCTGGGAAATCGACCACTGCCTGGCCATAAACCGAAGTGTTCTTCAGCAGCTGGAGGACAGGTGCGGCCACGAGCTCACAGATGAAGACTGGGAAAAGATCCAGATCCAGGTAGGCATGGTCACTAACTGGACGCGGCAGAGCCCCCAGGAGTCCGGGTGACACGAGAGGGAAGACTTGGGGACCCTGTGGCGCCGAGCTTTCTGCCCCGGCTGTGCCTGTGCGCTGAACGTTCGCCGTCCGGTCTGGGTGAGGCCAAGGCCCTTCCGTTGGAAAGTGCTTTGATGACGCCTTTTTGTGAGTAAGGAAAACACCAGAGGGAAGGCTGCCCCACGTCTTAGCTTCCTCGTTTTCCTTCAAGCCCCAGGCTGCCCTCCTCTGACGTCTGTAGCAGCCCTGGGAGAAAGGGAGACTCAGAATTCAACAGAGGAAAAACTTACTTAGAAAATCATGAAAATATGAAAATTTATAAAGAAGTTTGGAAGCTGTATAGGGTCGAGGATTTTGAAAAAGACCACCCTTGGTTGCTCAACTAAAAGGAAATCTACACCATTAATGTTCAGCATCTTATACGGTATTTTGGTTCTAAAACTGCTCATCACAAGCAGGTTACTCTCCCTTCCCATCTTCCGCGAGACTGGCAGTGCACGTGTAACTGGTGCCATTGAAACATGGGATGAGACTTCGTTTCTAGAAGTCCGTGTCTCTTGGTACACAGTTCTCACTTAAATTTAGGAAGTTCCCCATCACGACAGAGTTACGACCTGCACAACAACTCACATGCTCTCGTGTGTTGCAGGCTCTGCACCGGGAGTCCTACGAGTGTCCCATCTGCCTCACCCCGCTCCCAGCCAGCGCCGACGGTCACCAGGACCCGGGGGAGACGTGCCGCAGCCAGTCTTCCCGGGAGACGGTCCTCCTGTCCTGCTCACATGTGTTCCACCACACGTGTCTCCTTGCTCTGGAGGAGTTCTCCTTGGGGGACAGTTCTCCTTTCCACGTGTGTCCCCTCTGCCGCTCTGGCTATCAGAAGAAAATTCTTGAATGTTGAATTCACAGGAAGAATTATATTGCTCCTGGGCAGCGCTGGGGGAGAGGGATTTACCTCAATTTTGTAAAAATTGTACGAGTTTGGGGTGAAGTACTACAGTGCAATCTGCTCTCTAATGAAACAGACTCTTAGTAGTTGTACATAGGGACCCTATATATATTTTAAAAGCTGACAGCATACCCAATTTTAGTCTTTAGTTTATAAAAATTTCAAATTGATGAGTTTAGTCCATTGAAATAAGTGAGGAATGGATAAAAACTTGAGGTTCTATCATTTAGTGACTCACTATGCTTCTAGTTGATCGGTTTGGGCCCCTCCACACAGTGGAATCACTCCCCTGCTTTCACAGTCATCTGATTAAGTGGTTCTGTTTCCACAAGGTTCTGACCGGCAGCAGGAGACCTGCCAGGATGGTCATGGCACGCTGGTCCCGGCTCACCGGGTACACACGGTTACTCAGATCGAGCTAGTGTCTGACCACAAGCTGGTAACTAGAAACACTTCCAGTTGTCTCGGGTCCCTGCCGTTCCTAGTTATTTGTTTTGTAGTAATTGCTTTATTTCCATGTGATAACTTACCATTATATTTCAGCACTTTGAATATGTAAACCCAAAGTATAAAAATAAAATCTTCAGTGGTATTCATCAGCAGAAGCTGGTAAATCACATTTTCATGACTTGGAGCCACACTATTGCAGCTTGTACAGGAAGAAGAAATCCATGAAACCGCTTTGCTCAGAAGCATCTTCCTGGGGGCTTGGTTGTTTATGATAACAAGTACAGTCGTACAGATCAGGTGTCTGGCTGCTGTCGCAGGTAAGGCCCCCATTTCAGTGGCTTACAGAGAACCCTGTTCTGAACCCCACAGAAAAGGTGGGGTGAGGGCTGAGGGGCTGAGGGGCTGCTCCACGTGGCCTCTGGCTCCCAGGCTCCTCCTGAGTCTGTGGATGTTCTCGTCGCTGGGGAAGAGCAGGCCAAGGTGTTTCATGGCCCACGTGCGGGCAAACAGGCACACATCCCGCAGCCATAGCTAACTACGGGACAGAGACAGGGCGTGAGAACACAGGGGTTAAAACACACAGGTCACCAAGCCCAGGTATGTACATGTCAAGGGTGTAGGACAATCCTGGTGTCTTATGGAAAGAAATAAAATATGTGTTCCTATGTTTTTAATCTCATCCTTTTAAAATGCTAGTCGGTATGTTTTATTTCTAAATAGCTGTATACAAACATACCACTTATGAATAAATACTCATATATTGGGCTGTGCTCAAACATTTTTCAAATGATGGAGTATCCCATTGCAAAATTTAGACAAGAAAAATTTGTTCAAAATCTGTTACAGTCATCCCCTCATCCATAGGAGACGTGTTCCAAGACGCTCCCCATGGATCCAGGAAACTGCATATGGGGACCAGACCTTATTTTTCAACTACATTTGAATGATAAACTATGATAAAGTTTAATTCATAAATTAGGCTGCAGTAAGAAATTAACAATAACAATAAACAGAACATACTCTAATAAAAGTCATGTGAACGTGGTCTCTCTCTCAAAATCCCTTACTCTGCTGTACTCACCCTTCTGGGGATGCTGAAGCTGGAAGGTAAAATGCCTCCACGGCAAGATGAAGTGAGGTGACCGACGTCGGCCCCGGGACGCAGCGCCGGGTTATTCCTGGTGTTCTGATGACCTGGCAGGAGAATCGTCTGCCCGGGACCGTGGAAGCGGGACTGTGGAAGGGGGCGGTGAGCGTAGGCGTGGGGGACAGCTGTAACTCAGAGACTGCTCTGAACAAGGAATAAGCACTTCTACCCTGACGCAGCAGACGGAAGCCACGCACAGGCCTCAGGCGTCCGTTCAGAAGGCCAACGAGGCAGACACGTCTCTCTCCTGTGCCCCGACGGGAGAGCAAGCCACGTGACCGATGCCAGGGCAGTCCGATTCCACTGCCCCAATCTGGAAGCTGGAGGGAGAGTCCGAGTTTGCTCAGGTCATTGAGTGACAGAGTCCCCTGAGGACTGCGTGTGGCCACATCCCAACACGTTCCTGGGGAGGATGACCTGGCTCCGGCTGCCCAGACTCCCTGCGGGCCTGCCTGCCTTCGGACCCCATTTCTTGAGCTTTCCCACTGACCTCTGTGCTGCTCCGTATCCTTCCAGTAAACTTTTTCCTGCGTATGTGGGTAGAATCCATTTCTGCTCTGCACAACCGAGTACTTTACTTGACTTAAGAATTAGTGAGTTGTAGGCAGCAAAGTCAGAGAAATCAGTGGAAATGGCATCTGGAATTGGTCCTTACTGGGGATGAGGGCAGTGCTCAGGGATGAGTCTCGGGCAGCTGTGACAATGTCAAATCGGGTCACTTTCTTATCGAAAAACCTTCTGGAATGGCATTCCCATCAAAGGCTTGGGGAGACCCAACTCTTGACCACAGGATACTAAACAAGGACTTCGACAGAGTAGCTGCTTCTCTGGGCAGTTTGACGATGATGACAACATTTTCAGGTCAAGTCACAAAACCCATGCAGACTTCTGTACGATTATAGCACAGCCTCAGGTCTCTTGTATAAAAACTGGGTCACTGACCAAGAAAAAGTTGGGGCCCCAAGAAGTGGGGCATCAGTGGAGGACCTGAGAAAGGAACATTCTGTGATTCTACTTAAATCCACCATCGTAATCATGTTTACATTCCCAGTGGCTGGGTACTTGGCTTATTACCATGCTCATGAGTAAACTCCTAGGACAGGGAAGAGGATTGATCAGTCCCGTCGCTGGAACAATGCTTGCTGCGACAAGCGCCCACCCCCGTTTGCTGGACAGGGGCTGGCTGGCCTGCAGTGGGCTCGGCTGGGCTTGGCTCCAAACTGTGAGTTAGATCCAGATACGTTCCCTGAGCTTTGTGACTTTGGTTTCTGGCACCTGCAACCAAAGAGTTCTGACGAATACAAGAAAGCACAAACTCAGGTGGAACCAAGGAAGAGTGAACCAAAAAGGGGAAGGAAGGAGGGCGAGCCGCACATCACACACACCCACGTGCACTTGCTCTGGGAGCGAGGCCCGCTCGGTTCTGAGCTTCCTAGTCGTGGACCCAAAGGGGACACTCATGTCTGTTCCATTGTGCATCGTGTCCATGAGTAAAAAATAAGGCAAGTGTTCAGGAAAGAATGAATACTCTTTTTTTTTTTTTTTTAATGTCTCCTTTCTTCTGTTCTTTGAATTGGTAATTGGGAAGGCCCTGGAGTTGCAGCCCGCAGATGGCATTTCAAGAGCATCAGCTGTGGGGAGTTAGTGAGCTGACATCCTCCTGCCGCTGGCCCTTCGGGTCTGTGTGGGCGCTCGTGGAGGCTTCCAGGCTGCGCCCTAGCACCACGGGGGTCCAGACCCGACCGCGGGGGAGCCCGCCCTTCACACAGGTCCATAGTCTCACCTCATGGGCAACCGCTGCTCGTCCTCAGACATGACTTTTACCATAAAGACAAAATTAAATGACACAATAAAATGATGCCCACTTAGGCGTCCCTTCAGATAGGCGGTGGTGAGTTTCATGGGACAGATTTTGTAAAATGTCCCTCTGTATGCTGGCCACACCACCACCAACGACAGCGGCTTCTGTGATGCGCGCTCTGGTGCAGTCTGCTGGGGGTGCTCCCTGTAGAGCATCTGGCCGGCTTGTCCGGAATGTGCGTGAGGGCGCACTGGCCGTGCGCGTCACGGAGTCTCACGGGAAACCATCTCCAGTGCTGTTTTGATACATAGTTACTTCCTAGTAAGTCCCAGGACTATTTGCTTCTTCCACACAAGACAATCTGCACGTAAATGGGCATGTCTTAATAGACAACAGACGTGCGATACAGTTCACCACTGTCCAGAAAAGTGGGAAGCCCATGAAGTGCGCCTGTGGATGGAGCCGGCCGGACCCCTCTGAGGCGAGCCACCAGCAGCGCCAGAATTCCCACTTAAAAGAATGACACTGCATAGGGAATACAGTCAATGATAAGATGGTGACAGATGGTAGCTAACGTTGTGTACCCGAAACTAATGTGACACTGTGTGTCAACTATATGCAAAAAAAATGTCAACAAAAATACAAATAAATAAACAATGGATGGATTGGATTTCTTATTCTAGCAAACTAGGCAAACTCAAATGCCTTCTGCAGCCAAGCAGGTAACAGATTAGTGAAGAAAGCAGTTGTTTTTCCAGAATTCCAAAATATGGAACTTAATGTTGCCAGATTCTCTAATACTTCAAAAGCACACCTCCCACCTCCCAATTAAAAATGCATCGGGCTCTCTGCTCAGCGGGGAGCCTGCTTCCTCCTCTCTCTCTCTGCCTGCCTCTCTGCCTACTTGTAATCTCTCTCTGTCAAGTAAATAAATAAAATCTTAAAAAAAAAAAAATGCTTACTCTCTTGACACCAACAGCAATATGGCACTGGCATAAAAAATAGGTCAGTGAAACAGACAGCCCAGAAACAAACCCATATCTATAAGGTCAATTAATTTATGACAAAGGAGCCAAGAATATGCAATGCGGAAAGAACATTCTCTTCAACAAATGTTGCTGGGAACCTGGACAGCTGTATGCAGGAGACCAGAACTGGACCACTCTCTTACCATACACACAAGTCAACTCAAAATGGATTAAATACTTGAACCTAACACCTGAAACCATAAAACTCCTAGAAGAACACACAGTGGTAAGCTCTTCGACATCAGTCTTGGTGATGACTTTCTGGATTTGACACCAACAGCAAAGACAACAAAAGCAAAAATAAACAAGTGGGACTGCATCAAACAAAAAAGCTGCACAGCAAACAAAACCAAAACCAAAAGCAAACCGAAAAAAACAAAACAAAACAAAACAAAAATCCGCAACAAAATGAAAAGGAAACCTACTGAATGGGACAACATGTTTGCATGTCACATACCTGCTGAGGGATTAATATCCAAATAGATAAAGGACTCATACAACCTCACAGCAAACCAAACAGTCCAATTTAAAAATGGTTATATCTTGGGGTGCCTGGGTGGCTCAGTGGGTTAAAGCCTCTGCCTTCGGCTCAGGTCATGATCTCGGGATCCTGGGATAGAGCCCCGCATCGGGCTCTCTGCTCCGCAGGGAGCCTGCTTCCCTCTCTCTCTCTACCTGCCTCTCTGTCTACGTGTGATCTCTGTCTGTCAAATAAATAAATAAAATCTTTAAAAAATAATAATAATAAAAAATAAAAATGGTTATATCCGAACAGACATCTCCCCAAAGACATGCAGACAGCCAACAGGCACGTGAAAAGACGCGCTGCTGGTGGGGAAGCAAACCGGTGCGGCCCTGTGGAAAACAGTGTGGAGGTTCCTCGGAAAACTAACGTAGACCTACCACGTGACTTTGCAATTCCACTTTTGTACACTTATCCAAAGACAAAACACTAATTCAAAAAGGTATTAGCACCCTTGTGTCCACTGCAGCAGCATTCACAACAGCCAAAGTATGGAACAGCCTGAGTGTGCGTCAGGAGACGGATAAAAACCTGTGGTGTCCAGACGCACTGCACATACACGCACACACTCTGCAGCTGTGAAAAGGGAAATCCTGCCCCTTGGGACATGGACGGACCCTAAAGGCATCCTACTACATGAAGTCAGAGACAGACAGATACCATATGATCTTTCTTACACGTGGACTCTGAAAAACAACAACAAAAAACCCAGATTCATCGATACACAGAACACAGATTGGGGGTTGCCTCCGGTGGGGGATGGGGAGTAGGTGACACGGGTGGAAGTGATCAAAGGTACAAACTTCCAGGCATAAAGGAAGTCCTGCTGATGTCACGGACAGCACGGGACAACAGTTAGCAATACTGTACTGCATATTTGAAAGCTGTGGAGAGTATATAGAGATACATTCATGATGTTATGCCCCCGAAACGAACAGAATGTTATATGACAAAGATATCTCAATTAAGACAAGACACTGAGGTTACGGCTATAATATAGCTAGAACAGCCGTGGTATCGCAGAACTTTTGTGATTCGTGAATGCTAACTAAATCTTTAAAATGTTGAAGTGGCAAAAGCGCGTGTTTTGCAGTGAGCGCTGCCCCGCGCCTGTGTGCCACGCACGTATCGCACAGACACACCCGGGAGGGAAGCCGCGGAGACCAAAGCCCTACTTTGTAGCCAGCACGTCCCGGGCGCGCAGAGTTTGCTTTTAAATCGATTACCACAGCGACACCCTAGGACAGCATCCAGAGCGTAACTGGCTTTGAAGAATGCCATTTCCTATCCTCATTTTCTAAAGCCACGCACTCAGGCAATGCACAGTGACTCGGCGGATGTGACTGCCAGACGTCGGGAAGCACCCGCCGTGGAACCTTCGATTTGAGCAGAGCTCATTGGTGGCCGACGACCGAGAGCAAGAGCAGTTGTCTGGATGCACCTGGGGTCAAGATGAAAATACAAACTGTATTAAAAGACAGCAGAGGAGAGGAAAAGTCTTCCTTGACCCTCTTGGATCCCTGGCTGGGTCTAAAACCTAACCCGACAAAGCCTGCTCAGCGGGAGGAAAGCACCCAGAGACGTTCAGCGCCAGTTCCGCCTGCTGCGGGACGCTTCCTAAAGAGATGAAGACCCAAAGACAGACCTACTTCACCCCATCTGATGAGGAGCGGGCAGTTGTGGGACACAAACAGGTTGGGAAGTGTGAGGCAAGCGTGTAAATCGGGGAACTCGGCAAGGCCTGTTTAGGATTCTTGGGGGTGAGGGGGCTCCTTTCCTCTGGGTACCGGGAGGCCGCCTCCCATAGGAGGTTTCAGGCTAAACCTCAAATTCTTTCAGCTTAAAATATTCGATATGTGAGAGTGGTGTGTCCTGAACCCAATCCCATGTTTGCTTTCTGCTTTCTGCAGGGGTGTGGACACACATCTAACTTCTCTAAAATGGTATGAGAATTTGAAATTTTTAATCTCTGGCTCTCCCAATAGTGTTATGGAATAAAGTTCTTTATCAGCCCCAATAATCAGCAGTAATATTAAATTCATAAGCCTAAGTTATGACCTATTTCTGCTCAGAGAGGGAAAGACCTGAGATCAAAGCCTGCACTGTCCTTGGCAGATTTTCCATGAGTTTTGTTGAAAAATTGCAAGGTTCTCAGGCCTGCATGTGGAAACACACTCAGAGCTTGTCAAGGAAACAGCTGCTGCACAGTATCCAAGAATGCCTGTACGAGCCTGTACTGGGTGCACACGGTCTTTGTGAAGACACGATCGTCTCCAGATGCAGCCTCACTAGGCCACGTCTGCAGGGCTGAGATGGACCCATCAGGGACCACAGACATTTGTGCCCTTGAGACCACGCTTGTTTCCGTTCCCCCCTCCCCAAGCACCCGGCTTCCATCCTGAGGGCACCTTGCAGATGAGTTAAAATTTTTAGGTACATGTTTCTGAACCAAGTAAAATTATTTTACAGCACAATTCTTTCTTACACAATGTCTCTGGGATTTTTAAATACTTTAAATTGTTGCAAATGATTAAACAGTTGCAAAAATAGACTTCCCATATACCCTTCACCAGCTTCCCCTCGAGTCAACACACCGCGGTAAAATTATCTAAGCCAGAATTGACAATGGTACAGAAGTGTTAACTAATGTACACATTTTATTCAAATTTTGTCAACTGTCTCTGGAATGTTTTGTGAATACGAATTTTCTTTGCCAACGTAAGTGCTAATGTGTCTAAAAGAATACATCTTCCAAATTATAATTCAAGTGTACATGGTAAAGTCACCATATTAACTGGAGGTTTCCAGACAGAAGAACGAGTCACTGACCAGAAAACTACAGAAGAGTAAATTTAAGTATTAATAATTCAAAACACAAGATTAGTGTTTGTTTCGTACATTAACGGAGGAGAACATTCTTTGAAATCAGTTTATGAGATACATTAATTAGAGGATTGGAGATATAAAATTTAGGGAAAAAAGCTCAATTTTTATGGACATTTAGTTCATGAAAACAGCATTCAAATCACACACACTGTTTAATATATGGTTCTGCCACACTGGCCTGTCATTTGAGGAAACAGTAAAACTAGTCAAGGACAGGTTAGAATTGCGTTCGGGCGCTCCTATCAGACCTGAACGCAGCAGTGTGGGCACACGAGGAGTCGCCATCTCCGCAGAAGCCAGGCAGGGCGGCGGGGCAGCGGAGCACTCAGGGGGCATCCAAACTTTCCCAGCTGTCCTCACGGGTAGTCGCTATCCCAAGTGGCTCTTGGGAGTCCCCGCTGTCCCATGCGGTCCCAGCCACGGCACCGTCAGCAGGAGGGAACGGGGGAGGTGGGATGGTGCTTCCGCTGGCTGACAGGCTGCTTTCAAGTCATCTTTCCGGAGGTCCCACGGGGTAGGCTGCACGAACACCCAGGACAGATCCCAGCCCCACGTCCACGCCTACCTGCACGGGAAGCTGGGCACACTGCCACCCTGAATGAAACGGGCTGGGCTGCCCGGCACCAACAGCTGCTGTGCGGCCACTGACATCTCGGCACAACCATTAGCTCATCCCCTTCAACAAAATAAATCCAGATAAAGTGTTGATGAATTATGAGAAAAACAAAAAGACATAAAAGTAGTTAGGTTTGCGGTAATTAAAATAACATGGGATCACGTGGTAAGAACGGTTGCACAACCCCAGGAATA
Organism: Mustela erminea; assembly: GCF_009829155.1. NCBI lineage: Eukaryota > Metazoa > Chordata > Mammalia > Carnivora > Mustelidae > Mustela > Mustela erminea. The sequence goes on along the minus strand of NC_045624.1, from coordinate 1,805,727 downwards.
TACTACACATCAAGGAATCATGTGCTTTATGAGTCAATTTTGTAATATGTGAATTATATTTCAAGTAGATAAGGAAAATATTGGGAAATAGTTTAGAATTCTGAGAGTAGGGAAGGTCTAAATATGATGCCAAAAAATTATGGGAAATTGTAAATTTTGCATACTTCAGAATTTAAAATTTCCATACAGAAAAAAAAAACCCAATGTGGACAAGTTAAAAAAACAAACAGGAAAAATACACACATCAGAAAGACAAAAATTTAATCCATAATATAGAGTTTTTATAAAACAGTAAAGATATTATGAAATACCAGCAGAAAAATAAGCTAAATATATTTAATGATAATTCACAAAAGTCAAAATACAAATAGCTGATAAAAATTTAAGTTCCCAATAGCTATTAAAAATGCAAAGAAAAACAAATATTTCCCTCTCAGGTTGGCACTAATGTAAGACTGGCAAAACCCAGTGTAAGTGAAACACATCTTCACACGCTGTTGATGAGAGTACATACTGATAGGGTTATTTCTGGAAGTAGTTTGAAAATGCATTGTCTTTGAGCCACTGTAGTACCTAGTAAATAGTGGTACTGGGTCGCCTGAGGCAAGCCGCTGCTCCAAACTGAACCCCTCCAAGTAATTTGTAAGAAATACGTATTTGGCCTTCCTCCCTATTCCTGGCACAGAGCTAAAACCTGTGGAGTTTCCTAAGTGATAAGAAGATCAAGGTGTCTTTTTTGGTATTTGTAAGAAGCCCCTTTCAGCCACATCTGAGCTTATGCTAATGGGCTGTCTTTTGGAAAGCCCCTAATGATGGCCCCTGGAACCAACTACTTTGGGTCCCTCCTCTGACCTCTGGGGAGTGCGGAAGGGCTGGAGGTCAAGCTAATCACTAATGGCCAATCCTTTAATCAATCATGTGTATGTAGTGAACCTTCCATAAAAACAAAAACAGAAACACTTAACTGAAGGGCTTCAGAGAGCTTCCTGGTCAGTAAGCGCATGGGGGTGCCGGGAGGCTGGTGCACCTGGAGAGAGCACAGGAGTTCTGAGGGCACCCGCATCCCTGGCTCTGCGCGTCAACTCCATCTGGGGTTCCTGAGGTGCAGCCTCTGTAGTAAACAGGTCATCTCATAAGGAAACCGTGTCCCGGGGTCCTGGGAGCTGCTCCGGCACGTCGCGGAAAGGGAGGGCGTGGTGACAACCCCTGATCTAGAGCTAGTTGGTCAAAGCGCATGGGACAGCCTGGACTTGGGACTGGCCTCTGAAGTGGGGGTGGGGAACCAGTCTTCTGGGACTGAGCCCTTAACCTGCAGGGTCCGTACTAACTTCACGTACACAGTGTCAGAATTAAATCAGACTGAGGGACACTGATGTGGTACCCGCAGGGAACCGGGAGAACAGCTTGGTGCGGAAAACCCCCACACATTCGGTGGCTAAAAGTGAAGTGCTGAGAATACAAAAAAAGAGACGTTTTCACCGCTGATTACTAAAGCAGTAAGAGAACAATGTGCTAAGATTTATGTAACCAACTATCTGTTAGTACTTCTGGCCGTTCAGGACGCTGTACCAGCTACACGGCTGACAGAACAGCTACAGCCACTCGACACTACAGCATGTCCTGGGTGCCTGGAGGCCACTGTTGGCCAGCAGTCTATCTGTCAGTAAGAGCTTTGCAAGGGAGAAGACATTAAGGAAGAAGACATTCTCTCTTCAAGGGAGAAGACATTCACACAGGATTTTTAATAACTGACAAAACTTCCTTCCTTAAATTCATATTGAAACCTCTACCTCCTCGGGGCGCCTGGGTGACTCAGTGGGTTAAGCCTCTGCCTTCGGCTCGGGTCATGATCTCAGGGTCCTGGGATCGAGTCCCGCATCGGACTCTCTGCTCAGCAGGGAGCCTGCTTCCTCCTCTCTCTGCCCGCCTCTCTGCCTACTTGTGATCTCTGTCTGTCAAATAAATGGATAAAATCTTTTAAAAAATTTAAAAAATAAAAAATAAAAATAAACCCCTACCTCCTCACACACGGACACTGAAGGTCTTCCTGCCCACACCGATTCTCAGGAATAATACCCATCAGGGGTGGCTACCCTACTTTCTCAAAACCTATGCTTCTGAACTTGACTTCTCCAGCATGTTCAGGAAGAATGTAACACCAAAATCACATTCAAAAATAACTGGGTTTTGTCTGAATTTCCTATTTGATCACATTTGAACTTGAAAACACTTTTACCTAATTGAACCACACAGAATAGGAAGTTAAATAACTTCTCTTCAAAACTAGATCCCAGCTCTACTCCTCCAAGAAATATGGATCAAGTACCTAGTTTTGAAATTTTAAAATCCAGTTTTTGGAGTTTCAGCAATTTCTACTGATTTTAATTACATTTTTTTGCAGTGCAACAAGTAACATGCATGCATAGATAATACTTTGGCTTCACTGGTATTTGCAATAATGAATTTTACCTAATATTCAAAAGCCAAAAAAAGTTCTTGTGTTCATTCATCTTTCAACTAGATCCTGGAAATCATGTTTTTCAAATGAAAGTTGACCATTCACTAGTATTAGTGTGGTTTGTGTCTAGTATTCTAAAATATAGAACAGAAAATGCCAGCAGTCATCGCATATAGTAAAAGTAGGTACTACTTTGTTAAATATTTGTTTACATGTATAGAAGTGTGTGTGTGTGTGTGTGTGTGTGTGTGTGTGTGTGTATTACAATGCAAAAAGTATTTCTTCCTGTGGTCAGAAAGCTGGAGAGCCATTGCTGCAAAGGCTTCTGTCTCTCAGTGAATTCAGCAGATGCCGATGCCATTTACTCTTCCGAGAGCTCTGGATTAAGCTGCCAGACCCAACCACGTAGGCGTGGCTCATTCCTTTTATGGAAAAGATTAGAAGAATCAAATACTTCTAAGTAACTCAAAGAATTACATGACATACGTGATTTCAATTGCTGATGCTACATTTTAGCTGCAAATGGTTGGAAGAAATTCATCGACCAATAACTCCACAACAAAAAGGAGAGAAAACGTTCATTTCTTCCTCAGTCCAACATCTCACCAGAACCATTACTGCCCTTTATAAAATTGACATGGAAGTAACGTACATACACCCTTAAGTTTTAGCCACGATGGTATTTAAGATTTAAAACAAAAACAAAAACACATTTGAATGCTTTTAAACCAAAACATGAAATCACTTTTTGTAAAATTTTAATTTCTAAGACATTTAAAGTCACACTAAAAGAATCTCATAGAAACAAACAAGGCCAACAGATAATTTGTAAACAGAACACTCTGTAAACAAAAGTAATATACCAGTGCATCTAAACATTATTTTAAAAGTAACATACCAGTTTTTTAAGCCAGTACTACATATATACTCCTATTTAAAAAAAATTATTTTAAGAACTCTGCCTTTATACATTAAACACTGTGCTAACAAAGAAAACCACATAGGGTTTTCAAAGGCCGTGAGCTTGTGCTGTGGGCAGCTTAAGTGGTTATGGGTGCACAGACAGGTCTATTATGCTCCAGCAAGGCAAGGCTGATGTCCAAGCCCCTGAGAACAGGGGCACGCAGTACACTCCTCGAACACATGCAAGAGTCAAACCATGCAGAAGACTTCATTCTCATCCAGTGATCAACCAAAGTCACGATGTGGCCTGAAGCAGCTAGCGCGCGTGTGTGCACGTGTGCGCGTGCATGGGTGTGCGATTTTTACAGTCTCTTCTTTTAGAGCAGGTCTGTTTTTATAAAGAATATATGTAAAGCTAAGTAAATACTGAATCTAAGAAATATCTTGGAAAAATCAGTAAAAATTACAAATGTTATCATCCATGAAACTTAGAATTTCAAAATGAGTATTGCAGAACCAAGGAATATTTAGAGTTGGTAAGTCGCCTCCAGAAACTGTTTAACTACAGTGTCTAATGCCCCTTAAAGTGGATCCTAAAGTGAGAAAGAGTCAACAGAGCGTCTGACTTCACACAGTCACCTAGATGCCCCACACCCAATGAGAACACCGGGGCCATCCCCAGGGCCGCTCTAATCACGGGCACAGGGCACTCCGGCATCAGGACCCCTGCCTCCTCCTTGGTCAGCACAACTACAACAAATGAAAGGCCTGAGGTGCACCTGTGCTTTCCAGACTCCAAGTGCTCGGCCTTAGTGCGCTGCCACCCATTTCCGTCATGGCCTCATGTAGCCTCCCGTGTGTCCAAGGGAAGCATCTGTGTTCAGACTAAGTCTCTCACTCAAGAGGAAGACTCCTGTGTACGTAACCAGGAATAAACTCTTTGTGGAACCCCAAGCTGCTGTACTCACGCAGCAAACAGTACGTAACCACCTGCACTTGTCCCCACAGAAGGCATCTGAGACCCAAGATTCCAGCCATCCTTCCATGTGAACTGTATCCTGTCTCAAAAGCAATGAGGATGTACCCAGTAACAGCTGCAGGAATTTATAATACACTCCACTGTTCACTAATCCAAACCTGGCCTAAGTTTTCCACTGGAAAGAAACTTTCAAATGAACAAAGAATTGATACAGACATTGAAAAGTTTAATATTTTACTCAGAAATTTTCAGACATCTTACAAATACCCAAAAACTTCCTATGGATGTGCCCAGAAACTAGTGTAAGTTACAAGTGAGGTTCTTTTATATAAAGAACTTTCTTTTTCTTCTCCCCTTGACCTAGTTTGCTCAAAATATGGATTGCAAGCAAGTTTCAGAAAAACCACAGCCTGCATTTAATGTTTAAATAGGTGTAACTACCAGTGAAATTAGGAAATGGCCAACTTCTATTAATTTTCTCAGTATGCAGCTCCTACGTGGAGAGATTTACCAATTTACGGAGTGTTGTTTAGAATCACAAAACGTTCTTTCATTTTAAAACCGGACTGTATTTTAGTGAGCAGAGAAGCTCGGAAGGAAGTGCAGAGGTTAAATAAAGGAGAGGTGTACACAATGGAACTTAGGAATACACAGATAAAATTTTCTTATTATTTTGGCTCTAAGTGGCAATTTTTTATGTCAAGTATATACAGCCTGATTTTCATAAATTTCTCCAAAAAAACCCCCTTTAAACTCAACAATTTGAGAAAAATGTTCTTTTACTTTTGTCTGAACACAGACAATCTGTTGCCATACACTTAGTGCATGTGAACATACGCATTTACAGAGACTGCGTAACTACGAAGTGTGGGCAAAGGGGCTCATCTCTTATTTCTGCATGCACAGTCTCCAGTACTCTATCCGAGGGGATGGATGGTAACACAGAGTACAATTTTACAGTTTTTATTCAATGGACTTAACGTCAAGAAGCCATCCCCAGAATTATTTACAACTTAGTAACTGAGTGATTATCAGATCATGAAACACTGAAAAACTATTCGTACATCATGAATGCTGATACTGTGCCCCTGGGTGTCAAACTGGTAACTTTAGCGAGTCTGAGGTTTAAACCGGCATATACAAAAGGAGCCCAGGCCTGAATAATGTGTTGACAGAAGGGGTTTCTACCACAGAGCATTTGTAGTTTCATAATGGACACAGGAGAACAAGGAACTGAGAGACTTTAGGAAAAAAGCTTAAAAAAATTGAGTGTACATATAGCCTATAAGGCAAAATCTAAGTTACAAGTGTATTCGACACCGGCAACTATGTTACGAGAGGTAATACTGAATTCTATACACATAAAATGTCAGAGAACTATGATCACAGATAACTTCCTACGTAGCTGACCACACTCCGTACAGTGGAAGGTCTCCCATGCTGTTCTACCACGGATCAGGTTTTCAAAAGAATTTCTTATTTTTCCCTCAACTCAAAGTCCAACCGATATCATTCTGAAATATAACCAGAACTACGCGTCTGTCTTTTTCTTTAAGGAAGTGAACAGCTTTGCGCACTACCGCTCCGATGCCCCCACTGCAATGGCGGCGTCCGCAAACCTGCTTTTTTGCGGGGCCTTCACTTCATATCCAAATACCAGGATGCCTTTCACGATGCCTTCTCCATTTTGAATAAAATATATAATGGGATTGAACTGAATTCTTAGAAAGCCCCCAAGTTTGCCTTTCCTAATATTCCCATATGGGTGATTGTATCAACTGATGCAAGCAAATGTGTCCACAGAAGAATGTGCTGCCCTACGGAGCCGCGTCTGGCTGGAAACTGTGGGGTCCTTCACACAGCTAAAGGAGAAGGCTTGCGGCAGCCAAGTTCTCAGGAGGTTATGGAAGAAACGGTGCTGCCAGGCCCCGGCCCTAAATGTGAAGCCCAGTCAGTGCGTGTCATTTCGGACCGGCGGGGATGTCGGGAGTGTGGGGCTCCCGGGTCCTTGATCGCAGAGAGCTGCTGCGTGTCTCACAGTGCTTTGTGATGCCCGTTTGCAGACGGCTTTGATGTTTCTGAATCCCTTGAAGTATCTGATAAGTGGAGCTTATGAAGCCCTGCAGAAAAATTAAGAAAATGGTGAGAAATGATGTACTGTGGCGCAGGTGGGCAGAGGGCTAACGAGGCGGAGTGTCAAGGGTTACTGAGAAAGCTGTGATGTGCTGGCCAGACCCCCTTTAGGGTGAAAGATCTCTTGTCCCCACTGGAGGCTCCCTGGGGGCCTAAGCAGAGGACAGTTGTCTCTCAGGAAGTCATGCCTTCTCCTCAACTCTGCAGCTCTGGGGCCCAAGGAAGCTACTGGTTTCTTCTCTCAGCACAGTGAGTTCCTTCTCCACCTCCTGCCCTCCAGACCAATCCCAAGAGCACCCTCTCATACACCTGCTCCTCCAAGCTTGTCCGAGCCCCGAAGTGTGCTTCCCAGGGGAACTAACATGAGGCAAGTATGATCCCACTTTTGTTTTAAAATACACACAAGCAAGTATACATACAGGAAGACATACAGAAAGACCCACCAAAGTATGAAGCATGTAATTAAGAGGAGAAACAATGGAAAACATGGCATAAAGAAAAGGAGAAGAAATGGCAAAAGAATAAATGGAACATAAATGTTTCATTATTCAAAGATACTTCACAGAATAAAAAAATTATCACTATCTTTAAAAGTTACATTAGTTTCCCCCTGTATCACCCATCAGTCATTTACATAATATGCCTGATATATACAACAATACTGTGCAACTCAACAGGGAGATCAGATAGAAGGAAATGTAAGAGTTTATGTGGCACCAAAGCTCTCAGCACTTATTAATCAGACGAAGCAACAACGATGTTCAAGAATACATAACCAGCTCATCTATGGAAAAGATGGTGAGCAAACATTTTTATGAGGCTCAGCCTTTGTGACACATCAAAAACACACTTGGATAAGATTCGATTCCCCTAAGATTCTAGAAATCTGTCTACCTGGCTGTTAAGCAATTTTATACTGCTCTTAAGTCAACACAGCACTCTGAATTTTGAAGTTTCTACCACCTGCATATCTTAATGAAAGAAAAGGTAAAACTGACCCTGTCTATGATGGATGAATGGGAAGGAAAAAAGAAAGCAATCCAATCCAAGCAACAGTTCTGGCCCCGGGAATGGCCAGACCACTGAGTGACAACAGGAACCCGTGGCTGCTGGGTGTGGGGAGGCGCCTTTAGACAGGGTCTGTTCGAAAAGGAAGGCCGTGGAGAGAGCAGCAGAGCGGTGATCAGTGCTCGAAGTGAAAAGGAATCCCCCTGGAGGATAGATTATTTCCATTATTACTTCTAAAACCTGGGTGCAGCACAGGGTCCACATCTTAAAAAAACAAAACAAAACAAAACAAAACAAAAAAACAGAACTGTAATGTCTCTCTCTGCAGAAGCAATCGCCTCCCCCATGACCAGGTTTTTAGCTACTGTGTACCAGATACTCGGAGACAAGTACTATCCTTATCAATGGACACAGAAGCAGCAGAAAGGACTACAAAACAAAGGGATGGGGGGAGATGGGTTAAATTTTGTAATCAAATTATGATTCCCAATGAAATCAGATTTAAGATCTCAGATTATACACTATTACATATACTTAATGAGGATCTTTTTCTATGTATAATGCATTTCTTCCCTCAAGCATTCCAAAGAGTAACAGAAAACACTTGGGCAAAAAAAGCAAATCTATCTATTAGTTTTACACAAGTCTTGATAATTCGACTGCCTGTTATGGTCAAAGAGCCGACACAACATACGTGACCTCACCTTAGGTTGACCGAAATTTCACTATATTAATAAAGACTTCCTTCAAAAGAAGAGATCCAGAATACTTAACTCAAAACCAAACTCACTGCGCTTCATCTACAACTGTCCATGTTGGTGACCGGGAAGGGGGAAGTCATCCCACACACCGCTAACGCATCTCACTGATGCTACCGAGGCCTTAAACATGAAGTTCTACCTTTAGACATTTGGTTCAGAGAGCTGCTGATTCCCGCCTCACCCTGCAGCTTTTAACCTGGCCAGCGTTCTGAAAGCGAGGCCTGAAAATCCATCAAGTACCCGCTGCTCCAGCTGAAACGAGCTGTCACTTCCGCTTGCAGGCACTGCTGTACCGGCCATCTGCTCACGGGGCGAATTTAGGAAAATATGGATGAATAGATAATTTGAAGTCTTTTTTCCTTCCCAAAGGTCATCCCTTCAATCACAGAGTTGGAAGAACTTGGTGGGGTGCGAAGCTCTATTGTTGCTCAGAAGGTTGAAGTTATGGGGACCTTAATGAATCAATCACTATGTAGCCTTTTGCAATAGCTAAAAGCCACAATGGAACACAAAGTACAAGCGTTCAAAAGATGTCACGTTAGGTAAATGACCTAATGTCAGGATTTTCTATAATAAATCACTGCCTTTCCCTTCTTTTATTCTAAAATTACTCCAAACCCAAGAGGGTTTATATAGCAAGATAGTTTATATTGCCCTGGTATTCCTACAATATAAAATAAAACTAATAAAAAATATAAAATAAAATAAAAACATATAAAATGTTTAGTGCTAATGTTGATGGGCATGAAAAGCTCATTTATAAGTTTCATTTATACCCTTTATATCGTAGCCAAACCGAAAGTTTTTTTAAGACTATCACAATGCATGTGACTTATGGAATACATGATAATGAAAGCCCCCCTCCTATTAACGACAAGAATATTATTATTTTTATCCTGAGTTACTCGGCTTACTGTGGAGAATTATGGATCAGCCTGATACCTATAAAGTCCACGTAATCAAAAGAAATCTGTAACTAAAAAGTGGTAAGTGGTTTCACTACCAAAAACGAAGTCTCCAGCCCATTAACAGCTTCACCTCGCCTCGACCACCATCATCGTAATAAAAAAGCTGATTTTACTGATCTTATATGATGTGCCAGGAATCTGCTCAGGCCCTTAAAATAAACATTCCAGTTAATATTCAAAACAGTCCTTGAGAGAAGAGACTGTCACCATTTTACAGATGACAAAGCTGAGGCTTAACGAGGTAATTTCACAGGAGACCATAAACAGTAAGTAGCGGGTCAGAAGTGGAATCTCTATGGTTATACATAGTAGGAAAAATGAACAGATGAAGATTAATCCAAATGACAAAACTAAAAATTAGCAGAAAGAGAGAAAAATGCCCATGACCCTCGGGATTACCTAAGGCCTTGAAAAGTTCTTCTCGTACAGCAGAGGTGAATTTCCTGACCAGACACAGTGTTGTCACAATAGCAAAAAGCAAATTGTAGGATAATACAATATAGAAATTTCCCAGCCAATTGAACCTTCCAAAGTCTCCAAGTAGATCAAATCTAGTGATTCCTGTTAAAAATAAATAAAATAACCCTTAATAAAAACAGGTACGATATATTTAAATTCATTACACAATCAAGTACAAGTAGATAAAACTCCGTGGACTTTCTCATCTGTTAGTTGGAACCCCAGTCAGAATTTGTAATCGTTAACTTGTGGAACAAACCCAGCCGGTCCTAACCGACTCTCTCCATATGCCACAGCCTCTTGGAAGTGATGAGGCTGGAGTGACTGTCCCTTGCCACTCAGTCCACGTGCATCGACCGGAGATCTGCTGCGCTGCTCACGGAGAGAAAGGGCACAGTGTGCTCAACTGAAAAAGGAAACAAGGGTCCTGAGGGAGGAGGCAGCACTGGACACGCCCTCCTAGCTCCCACCTCTCTGCCGCGTGGTCCCTCTCTTCGTGCAGCTCCCAGGTCAAACCTCACCTCCTTAGAAAGGGCACCTGTTTCCTCCACATGAAACAGCCAGACCCTCCAAGGTCGTCTACCCTGATTACACATCTTTGTAACACATGCTACTGGAAATACTTCTTTTCCTTTCTGGTTTATTTTTTGCCGACTTTCCCACTAGTACGTAAGTTCTATGAGAAAAGGGACTGTGTTTTTTTTCACCCCTATAATCCCAATGCCCGGAGCAAAGCTTGTCCACGTCTTAGTAGTTACTACATAAACGAATCAACAACTAGGGTGATTCCTTTCTGGGTTGGTGGGGTGGGGGGCAGTGGGGATAAAAGCATTATTAACCTGAGCGGGACACCACAGGCTTGAAGAGTAAAATGGCAAATCCAGAAAAGGCAGTTTTCTCATATATACAGTGAAGTTACTTAAATTCACCTATACACATTTTTAAAAGTCTTTTTATTCAAAAGAATAATTCAAATAGTCATTCTATTTAGTAATAATGTGCCCTAAGCCAAATATTTACTGGAAAGAATACATGAATGTTAGAGCTCCTCCGACCCCTGGTAAATAAGTAATGGCACTCAGGTAGTTCGTCAAGCAACAGATGACGAGACTGCTGCCAAGCTTCAGGGAAGAAACTGGAGTTATCTGGGGCCATACAAAATTGTAAACATAAAGGACGGTATAAACCAAATCCTGCAGCCCGTTATTGTTTGAGTGGTCTAAGGATTTCAAGAGTAACCCAACTTCCCTCTATCAGCTGACTTTTGAACTTAGCGCTCGTTCCCACCAAAGCAATCCCATCACCCCTACACGGCCAGACTCCACAAAAGCAGTGCATACAGACAACAGAATAACCTTCATACCCAAAAGCATCCCAATAGTAGGAGGTTTCAAGAGCTAGTTCCTTTTTAATTGTTTTTTTTAAAGATTTTATTTGTCAGAGAAAGAGAGAGCACAAGCAGGGAGAGCAGCACCCAGAGGGAGAAGCAGGCCCCCTGCTGAGCAGAGCCCGGTGTGGGACTCGATCCCGGGACCCTGGGATCATGACATGAGCTGAAGGCAGATGCTTAACCAACTCAGTCACCCACGTGTCCTAAAAAGTAATTCTTCTATGGCCACATTTACACAGGGCCAATGTATTTGAACTTGAGAGACAATAGTTACCATAATATTTTAAAGAGAAGATTAATGAAAACATACAATAAAATATCTTCTTAAGGAAGGTGAAGGGACCCAGAACCCAGGAGAATATGCCACATAGACCACAAATCGTAAGTCATGACAACAAGCTCGGCTGCAGTTTCTCAAAGCCTTAATAAAAGGTCACTTTCTCTGGGGCACCTGGGTGGCTCAGTCGGAGAAGTGTCTGCCTTCGGCTCAGGTCATGATCTCAGGGTCCTGGGATCGAGCCCCATGAGGCCACATCAGGCTCCCTGCTCAGTGGGGAGGCTGCCTCTCTCTGCCCCCTGCCCCGTGCTATCTCTCAAACAAATAAAATCTTCAAAAAAAAAAAAAAAATGAACAAAAAAATTTACTTTGTCAAAAGGAATACAGATCTAATTACGCATTGTAGTTTTCAAACAAAGTACCATTTAATTTAACCTAGGAAGTTATCTATAGACAGGATGCAGTCCTTCCAAAACAAATTTCAATGATTTCAGCCCAAGGATCCCAGATAAGTAGTTTATTTGATCTTTAGGATCAAAGACTCCTTTGACAATCTGGTGAGGGCCATAGATCTCTTCACAAGAAAAACAAGAGATGCACACACACACAGACACACACATAAAATCTTGCATATGATGAAGCTGATTTATAGAGAAAACTGCTGGATCACTAAATAAAAACCCTTGTCTAGAAGCTCCAGAAAAGTCTTACGTGGTCTCAAGACATTTTAATCATATACCACTATTCGCAAAATTAGCACACATATAATTAACACACATAAACATACATATTAGCAAAATTAGAACACATATATGCAATATATGTGTATTTAATTATTTTAAAACTATGTATGTACTGGCTTTTACATTATACACAAAGGACAGACTTTTAAAAAAGTAAGAACAATAAAAGTAAATAGAAGTTCTCACGGTTTCTTCACATAGCCCAGTGACCTACTCTGGGAATGCTGGGGGACAAACCACTTTGGAGGGCACTGGTAACTGGCACACGCTAACTGGTACCTCAGCTGCCAGCCCGAACCCAGCCAACATACCACACTGGGACAGAAGTTCCACACAGAGCGCAGTGAGGAGAAGGGTGCACTTAGCACAGGGACGTTGGAAGGTCTGTTATGAACAATGGGAAGTGCTCACACTAGGACTTCTTAGTGGATTCAACTTGGTATCCTGAAAGTCAAGGTCAAGACTTCAAATGAAACCCAAGACAGAGAGTAGTCTCCTCCTTATACGTTTGGTCCCCAGGACATCTCAGGTTGACCTCACAGACAGAAACCCAGGAGCCTATTGCTACAGTGCACCAAAGCACTAAACAAAGTATTAGATTAGTTCTAAAGATGCTATTGTTTCAAACTGAATTTAAATATCTAAAGAACATTGTCTGATTAAAAGGTCACTCTGGATGACACATGCAGGTCTTCGATTATGAAAATCTCTGTAAGACTGAACAGCAAGAAACTTGAAACAATCACTTCCCTAAACTTCCCTCTGAGAGGTTGAGGTCAGAGCAATAAACTGTAAAATGTACTTTTTTGTTAAAAGCACCAACACTTAAGAAAAAGTAACAATACTTAAAATTTTAACAACACTTATGGTATAAATGTATAATACTTCAAAATCTCTATTTCTGAAGGTATATAAAAGGGTATTAAGGCAGCATATTTTAAAATATTAACTTAAAAAATTCAATTATCAAATGCTGTTATTTAACTCTCCTTGTCAAATACTGAATGCTCACTCCCAACCTGAAGTCATTTCTTTAAAAGATAAGTAAAACATATACAAGGTGAAAAGCCTAATTAGTTAAGCAGTGGCTATGCATAGGCCATATTATCTGTGAATAAAATGCACTATGATACAGTAGAAAATGCTCTATGCATAATTCCTTGAATATAGATCTTTTTCTATTCATACCTATACAAGAACCAAGGTACAAAACCTTATTTCAGGAAAGAGCTGGTTACTCCACCAACAATATGATTCACGAGAATTTACCTTCACTAACCCCCTGGACTTGACTCTGATTTCTAGCAAATATATTCCTGTTCCTTACTAGCAAGAAGAAATTGAGAGTTTATAGAGCTTGACACACTGAAGCAATCATTAAAGTAACTTTATCAGTAAACCATATGTGCTGGCATCTCACAAAAATGGCTGACACGATATCCATGGCTTTAATGGAAGATTACCAAAAAGAACACACACATCTTGTCATACAAGATAAATTTGTAAGTTAAATGTCCTCTGACAAAACAAGAAGACTGGGGCACCTGGGTGGCTCAGTCAGTTAAGCATCTGAATCTTGATTTCAGCTCAGGTCTTGATCTCAGGGTCGTGCGATCAAGGCCTGAACTGGGCTCTGAGCTCACTGGGGGGTCTGCTTGAGACGCTCCCTCGCCCTCTTCCTTTGCCCCTCCCCCAACTCATGCACACAGTCTCTAATAAACCTTCAAAAAAATCAATATGCCTCTAGCAATACTATTAAAGAAAAAAAAAAACCCACAAATTACCAGTATCAGCTATGGGTAGGTAATTAACACTGCAGGGCACGGATATATCCAACTAAAGGGATAACAAAGGAACTTTATGCCAAAAAACTTGACAAGCAGATGAAATAAACAAACTCCTTAAAACACATAAACAAACTCACTCAAGAAGAAATGAATAGGCTGAGTAGTCCTCTATCTATAAAATAAATTGAATTTGTTGTTAAAATCCTTCCACAAAGTAAATTTCAGGCCCAGATGGCTTCACTGATGAACTCTATCAACTGAAGGGGAAAAACAAAAAAACCCAATTCTATAAAAACTCACTGTCTTAGTCCATTAGGGCTGCTGTAACAGAATATTATAGACTGGGTGGCTTATAAACAACAGACATTTTTTTTTTTTTCACAGTTCTGCAGGCTAGAAGTCCAACATCAAGGCTCCAGCAGACATAGTGTCTGGTGAGGGTCCACTCCCAGGTTCACAGACAGCTATCTTTTCACTGTAACCTCACATGGCAGAAAAGGACAAGAGAGCTCTCTGGGGCCTCTTTCATAAAGGCACTAATCCCACTGATGAAGGTGACCTATCATTTCCTACAGGCACGATCCTCCTAATATGATCACACTGGGAATTAAGTTTCAACATACAAATTGGTGGGGGTGGGCCTGACACAAACATTTAGTGTATAGCATTCATCCAGCAAACTGAAGAGGAGGAAACACCTCTGGATACTTTCAATCAAGATAGCATTACTCACATAATCGAAGTCTGAAAAAAGTCATTAACAAGAAAAAGGAACTACAGGAGTGCCTGGGTGGCTCAGTGGGTTAAAGCCTCTGCCTTTGGCTCAGGTCATGATCTCAGGGTCCTGGGATCAAGCCCTGCATCAGGCTCTCTGCTCAGCCGGGAGCCTGCTTCCCCCACTCTCTCTGCCTACTTGTGATTTCTCTCTCTGTCAAATAAATAAATAAAATCTTAAAAAAGAAAAAAGAAAAAGGAACTATAGATTTGTGCACTCATAAATACAGATAAAAAATCCTAAACAAAATTTTAGTACATTATACACATACACACACACACACACACAGAAAAAAGATACTATGTCATGACCAAGTGGGGGGTATCCCAGGAATGCAAGATTGGCTTAATAATCAAGAATGACTCAGTGTAGGAAAGCAAGATGGCAGAGGAGTAGGAGACTGAAATATCATCAGGTCCCAGAAGTGCAGCTAGACAGTTATCAAACCATTCTGAACACCTACAAACTCAACAGGAGATCAAAGAGAAGAAGAACAGCTATTCTAGGAAGAGAAAATCAACCGCTTTCGGGAAGGTAGGACACACGGAGAAATGAATCCAAAGAGATGGGAAGATAGACGAAGGGGGGAGGGACTGGCTCCCAGCAAGTGAGAGAGCAGCAGAGCACAAAATCGGAACTTTTAGAAGTCTGCTCCATGGAGGCACATTACTCCAGAGGCTATATGGGGGGTGGAGCCCTTGCAGGAACAGTGTGGTCTCAGGTCTCTCAGGGTGACAGGAAGACCAGGGGTGTCTGAATGTGGCAGAGCTCCCAGGAATCAGAGTGGGGAAGCTGACTACAGACACAAAGCTGAGGAGTGGGCTCTCAGCTCACGGTTACCTTAAACTGTAATCCAAGGCACACTCGGGCCACTGTTCTTCAAACAGGGTCCCCACAAGTGGCAGATCCGGGGAGACTCACCTTCCTCCTCCAGGAGGAGTGGCATGGGACCACGCTGCAGGAATCTGCTAGGTTTGGAGACTCCAAACAGGGCTGTGAGCCAGAGACAGGAATGTTCGGTCACAGGCCGGGTGAGCACGGAGTGCAGCAGGAGACCAGGGAGATGGGAGGGATTGACCGCTTCTCTCTGAGGGCGCACTGAGGAGTGGGGCCCTGAGCTTTCGGCTCCTACAAGCCAGAGATTGGGAGGCCGCCATTCTCATTCTCATCCTCCAAAGCTCTACGGAAAGCGCTCAGGGAACAAAAACTCCCCAGCATGAATCCAAGCAGATTGTCTAGCCTGGCCTCTGGCAAGGGCGGTGCAATTCCACCTTGGGCAAAGACATTTGAGAATCACTACCACAGGCCCCTCCCCCAGAAGATCAGCAAGAACATCCAGCCAAGACCAAGTCACTGATCAAAAAGAACTGCAGAACTCCAGAGCTAGGGGAAGCAACACATAGAATTCAGGGCTTTTTCCCCATGATCCTTAAGTCTTTCAAAGTTAAATTTTTTTTAATTTTATCTTTTACCTGGTCTATTTTTAAAAATTTTTCCTCTTTCTTATTTTAATGTTTCTTAACTATTTTCTTATCAATACCTTATTTAAAAAATCTTTTAAAATTTTCATTGTTATAGTCATATTTTATCCCTTCATTATATTTAACCTTATTTTTTTGTATACATATAGACTTTTTTCTTTAAAATTTTGAGACACAATTTCTTCTAATAGATCAAAGTATACCCTAAATCTAGCACATGGTTCTAGTCTCCAGCCTGATCACATTCGTTCCTTTTTATTTTTTTTCAACCAACTTCTTATTTTATCAATTCCTTTTTTAGAATCTTTTTAAATTTTCATCATTACGGTCATATTCCACCCCTTCATTGTGTTTACCCTTATTTTTGCATATATATGTTTTTCTTTCTTTAAAATTTGGAAGGTAGTTTCTTCTAGAAGACCAGAATACACCCAAAATCAAGTGTATGGCTCTGTTCTATTCACCAGTCTAATATATATATATATATATATATCCCATTCAGAACATTCCATCCCAATGGAACAGAATACATATTTTTCTCTAGTGCACATGGAACATTCTCCAGAATAGATCACATCCTGAGTCACAAATCAGGTCTCAACCAGTTCCACGAGACTGAGATCATTCCCTGCGTATTTTCAGACCACAATGCTCTGAAACTAGAATTCAATCACAAGAGGAAAGTTGGAAAGAACTCAAATACATGGAGGCCAAACAGCATCCTACTAAAGAATGAATGAGTCAACTAGGAAATTAAAGAAGAATTTTAAAAATTCATGGAATCAAATGAAAATGAAAACAAAAATGTTCAAAATCTTTGGAATACAGCAACGGTGGTCCAGAGAGGGGGGAAAAAAAAATAGCAATACAAGCCTTTCTCAAGAAACAAGAAAGGTCTCAAGTATACAACCTAACCCTACACCTAAGGGAGCTGGAGACAGAACAGCAAAGAAAGCCTAAACCCAACAGGAGAAGAGATAAAGATCAGAGCAGAAATCAATGAAAAAGAAACCAAAACAACAGAAAAACAAATCAATGAAACTAGAAGCTGGTTCTTTGAAAGAATTAATAAGATTGATAAACCCCTGGCCAGACTTATCAAAAAGAAAAGAGAAAGGTCACAAATACATAAAACCATGAATGAAAGAGGAGAGACCAAAACCATCACCAAAGAAATACAAACAATTATAAGAACATATTATGAGCACCTATACACCAGTAAATTTGACAATCTGGAAGAAATGGATGCATTCCTAGAGACACATAAACTACCAAAACTGAACCAAGAAGAAATAGAAAACCTGAACAGACCCATAACCACTAAGGAGATTGAAGCAGTCATCAAAAATGTCCCAACAAACAAGAGTCCAGGGCCAGACAGCTTCCCAGGGGAATTCTACCAAACATGTAAAGAAGAATTAATACCTATTCGCCTGAAATTGTTTCAAAAAATAGAAATAGAAGGGAAACTTCCAAACTCATTTTGTGAGGCCAGCATTACCTTGATTCCAAAACCAGACAAAGACCCCACCAAAAAGGAGACGTACAGACCAATATTCTTGATGAATAAGGAATGCAAAAATTGTCATCAAAATATTAGCCAATAGGATCCAACAGTACATTAAAAGGATATTCACCATGACCAAGGGGGATTTATTCCTGGGCCTCAAGGTTGGTTCAACATCCGCAAATCAATCAATATGATACAATACATTAATAAAAGAAAGAACTAGAACCATATGATACTGTCAATATATGCTTAAAAAGCATTTGAGAAAGTATAGCATCCCTCCTTGATCAAAACTCTTCAAAGTATAGGCATAAAGGGTATGTACCTCAATATCATCAAAGCCATCTATGAGAAACCCACAGTGAATATCATTCTCAATGGGGAAAAACTGAGAGCCTTTCCCCTAAGGTCAGGAACACGGCAGGGCTTTCCACCATCAGCATTGCTATTTAACATAGCACTAGAAGTCCTGGCCTCAGCAATCAGAGAACAACAAGAAATAAGGCATCCGAACCAGCAAAGAAGAAGTCAAACTCTCACAGTTTGCAGATAATATGATACTTTATGTGGAAAACCCAAAAGACTCCACTCCAAAACTGCTATAACTCATACAGAAATTCAGTAAAGTGTCAGGATATAAAATCAATGCACAGAAATCAGTTGCATTTTTATTCACCAACAGCAAGACAGAAGAAAGAGAAATTAAGGAATCAATCCCATTCACAATTGCACCCAAAACTATAAGATACCTAGTAATAAATCTAACCAAAGAGGGAGAGAATTTGTACTCAGAAAACTATAAAGTACTCATGAAAGAAACTGAAGAAGACACAAAGAAATGGGAAAATGTTCCATGCTCCTGGATTGGAAGAACAAATATTGTGAAAATGTCTATGCTATCTAAAGCAATCTACACATTTAATGCAATCCCTATCAAAATACCATCAATTTGGGGCACCTGGGTGGCTCAGTGGGTTAAGGCCTCTGCCTTTGGCTTGGGTCATGATCCCACAGTCCTAGGAACTGTCTGTTAAGTAAATATATAATATCTTCGGGAAAAAAATCAATTTTTTTCAAAGAAATGGAATAAACAATCCTAAAATTTATATGGAACCAGGAAAGACCCCAAATAGCCAAAGGACTGTTGAAAAAGAAAGCCAAAGTTGGTGGCATCACAATTCCAGACTTCAACCTCTACTACAAAGCTGAAATACTAATCATCAAGATAGTATGGTACTGGCACAAAAACAGACACACAGATCAATGGAACAGAACAGAGAGCCCAGATATGGATCCTTAACTCTATGGTCAACTAATATTCAACAAAGCAGGAATGGATGTCCAGTGGAAAAAAGACAGTCTCTTCAACAAATGGTGTTGGGAACATTGGACAGCCACATGCAGAACAAAACTGGAACGTTTCCTTATACCACACACAAAAATAGACTCAAAATGGATGAAGGACCTCAATGTGAGACAGGAATCCATCAGAATCCTTGAGAAGAACACAGGCAGCAACCTCTTCGACCTCAGCCACAGCAACTTCCTAGAAACATCACCAAAGGAAGGGAAGCAAAGGCAAAAATGCACTATTGGGACTTCATCAAGATCAAAAGCTTTTGCACAGCAAAGGAAACAGTCAACAAAACCAAAAGACAACCAACAGAATGGGAGAAGACATTCACAAATAACGTATAAGATAAAGGGCTAGTATCCAAAATCTATAAAGAACTTATCAAACTCAACACCCAAAGAAAAAATAATCCAATCAAGAAACGGGCTAAAGACATGAACAGACATTTCTGCAAAGACATCCAAATGGCCAACAGACACATGAATTAGTCCTCAACATCACTCGGAATCAGGGAAATACAAGTCAAAACCTCACACCAGTCAGAATAGCTAAAATCAACAAGTCAGGAAATGACAGATGCTGGCGAGGATGCGGAGAAAGGGGAACCCTCCTACACTGTTGGTGGGAACGCAAGCTGGTGCAGCCACTCCGGAGAACAGTGTGGAGGTTCCTAAAAAGTTGAAAATGGAGCTACCCTATGACCCAGCAATCACACTACTGGGTATTCACCCTAAAGATACAAACGTAGTGATCCAAAGGGGCATGTGAACCCGAATGTTTACAGCAGCAATGTCCACAATAGCAAAACTATGGAAAGAACCTAAGTGTCCAACAACACATGAATGGATAAAGAAAATGTGGTACATATACACAATGGAATACTATGTAGCCATCAAAAGAAATGAAATCTTGCCATTTGCTATGATGTGGATGGAACTAGAGGGTATTACGCTGAGCGAAACAAGTCTATCAGTGAAAGAATTATCATACGATCTCCCTGACATGAGGAATTTGAGAGGCAGAGTGCGGGGTTGTGGGGGTAGGGAAGGAAAAAATGAAACAAGATGGGATCGGCAGGGAGACGAACATGAAACTCTTAATCTCATGAAACAAACTGAGAGTTGCTGGGAGGTGTGGGGGGAGGGACAGGGTGGCTGGATTATGGACACTGGGGAGGGTCTGTGCTATGGTGAGTGCTGGGAGGTGTGTAAGTCTGATGATTCACAGACCAGTACCCCTGGGGCAAATAATACATTATATGCTAATTTTTTAAAAAAAGGAAAGAAAGAAAAGGAAGGAAGGAAGGAAGGAAGGAAGGATCACTCATTAATGTGCTGTAATTCAGCACATTAAATCTAAAAACGAAAGCCACAGGATTATGTCAATAGATGCAGAAAAAGCATTTAAGAAAGTCCAACATCCGTTCCAATAAAAACTCCAGCAAAGGAGAAAAGAGGGAAACCTCAACCTGGTGAAAAGCAACTACCAAAAAAAAAAGCAAAAAAACACTACTGCTATTACCAGTTTAAGGACAGAATGCTTTCTTGCTATCACTGAGAAATAAATCAAGAATGTCTGCTCTTACTACTTCTATTCAACATTGTACTCGAAGCTCCAGATAGCACAACAGACAAGAAAAATAAATTAAAGCATCCACATTGGAAAGGAAGAAGTAAAACTATTTTTATTCACGGACATCATCATCACCAACAAAAATTCAACAAAATCTACAAAACAGATACTATTACTAATAAGTGAGTTTAGCAAGGTTGCAGAATGAAAGACCAATATACACAAATCAACTGTATCTCTATGTACCAGCCATGAACTATTACAAGAAATTATACTTTTAAAGAAATACCATTACAACAGCATCAAATGTGCAAGACCTAAACAAAAAATGCAAACTTTGCAGAGGCAAATTAAAGAACTAAATAAGTATACAGTGCTCAGGGTCTGAAAGACTCAATATTGTAAAGATCTTAATCCTCTCCAGTTTGTTCTACAGATTCAACACAATCCAAAACCCTCGCAGACATTTGTGTAGAAAATGACAAGCTAATTTAAAAAGCCACAGGGAATGCAAAGGACTTAGAATAACTAAAACCACTCTGAAAAAGAACAGACTTCACTGCCTGATCTCAAGTCTTACGATCAATCTACAGCAACCCAGACAGTGCAGTATTGATGTAAAGACAAACAGAGACATCAATGGAACAAAATAGAGTCCAGAAATAAACCCACACCCACAAATACATGGACAACTGATTTTCCATGAAGTTTTCAAGGCCATTCAGAGGGAAAATGAATAGGCTTTTCAAGCAGTGGTGCTAGAATAATTGGCTACCCATATGCAAAAAAAAAAAAAAAATGTATCTCAATTCATACCTCATACTATATACAGAAATTAACTCAAAACGGGAGTTAATTTCTGGATCTAAGTACAAAACCTAAAACCTAAAAGTATAAAACTTCTAGAAGAAAACACAGGAGATATCTAAGTGATGTGGGGTTAGAGAAAGATTCAGTATACTGATACAACACCAAAGTACAATCCAAATGGAAAAATTGGTAAATTTGACTTCATCAAAATTAAGGATATCTATCCTTTGAAAAATATTGTTAGAAGATTAAGAAACAAGCCACCAAATGGGAAAAGTATTTGCAAATCACAGATCTTGATAAGGGACTTTTGTCCAGAATATATAAACAGTACCCAAAACCCAACAATGAGAAAATAATCCCAATTTTTAAAGTGAACCAAAGATCTGAACAGACACTTCAACAGAGATATAGACAGCAAATGAGCACATTAGTCATCCGGAAGGTTCAAGGTAAGTCCACAGAGACATACCACTACACACCTATTAGAACACTGAAGCAGTAAGTGACGGACTATACCGGTGTTGGTGAAGATGGAGAGGAACCAGGATTCCCATACACTTTGGAAGAGTTTAGCAGTTTCTGAAAAAATAGAGCATACACCAGGCTTTCCACTTTCTAGTTACTATCCAAGAGAAATGAAAGCATATGCCCAGAGACTTGGATGTGAATGTTCACAGCAACTTTACTTATAAAAGCCAGAAGTCATAAACACCTCCAACGTCCTTCGGGGGGTGACAGGATAAACAAACTGTGGTCCACACATAAAATGAAACAATAAAAAATGAACTACTGATACATGCAACAACCTGGGTGAATCTTAAGATATATACACTGAGTGAAAAAAGCCAGACAAAAACTACATACTGTATGATTTCATTTATATAAAATTCCAGGAAACATGAACTAATCTATAGTTCTAAAAAGCAGGTCAGTGTTTGCCTGGGGATACAGGGTGGGGGTGTGATACGGTGGAGAGGTGTGAGGGAGGAACTATATATGGCTAAAAGGAAACATTCTGAGGTGACAAGGATGTTCACTAAGTTGATTGTGGCGATGGTTTCACAGGTGTACAAGTAAGTCAAAACTTGAAAAAAACGAAACAAAACTTGTCAACTGTACTTTAAATACGTCCAGATTATGGTACGTCAATTATGCCTCAGTAAAGCTATTAAAATACATTTATTAGGCTTCAGACTATATACACGCCATAGCATGCATGCCTACATTAGTTTATGGCTGTGGCAATTAGATTTAATTAGAAATTCTGTATTTCTATATTTGCTCCTGTGTTATAAGTTAAATTTTTAGAGTATTTTTCAGTCCTTATCATATTCCTAACGCTATACAGGTACTGTAGGAATTACAAAGTGGGTATGTAACATATTTATTCCCTTTATGGAACTGTCTTCACATCCTAAGAACTGAAGACTTTCAATAACATAGTCCATATATTCATATACATTTCCAGCATAACTACATGTCTGTGTAGTTAAGTAGAATAGAAAATCAGAAGCATGAACTCCCACAGACGTACTGAAAGTTGCATGCAGACAGAGCGCCCAGTGTTACGGAGGGAAGAGAAGTGAGCATTTCGAGTGCAACCTGCTCAGTGACGAGGCAGATGTGGGGAGAATGAAGCAGGGGATGGGGGGCCCGTGGGAGGGAGGCCTGAAGGGCAGAAACTCGGGGACAACTTTCTCTGTGGAGTTAAATGGCTGAGCCAAGCCTTGAATGGCATGTTAGGTGGGCCAGGAAACGAGGTGAACAAAATCACTCATGTCAGATGAAGTCCCATGTTCAAAGGCGCACAAAGTAGAGCAGTACTGTGTTCCCATTCGGTACCCCGAAGAACACCGAAGAACACCACGGTCACCGATGGTGGTTCAGAGTGGGTGGGGCTCGGAGTGCCGAGAAGTGAAGGCGACTGACCAGCGCGGATTAGGTTTAAAGGACCTCCTGTGCCACCTTAACAAGACAGAACCTTATTCTAATGGCAGAAATCTTTGAAGCCTAGAGAGCAGGGGAGTGGCAGGTCCCATTTTCGTTGTAAGAGAAGGGGATGGAGCGCCAGACTAGCCATTAACTCAAGAGAAGACTGCGGATGAGGAGGGAGGCCGGAGGGTGCTCCCGGCTGGGCTGTCCCTGCTGTCCGGCCCTGCTGTCTGCTCCCCCTTCCTCTGCGCAGTGCCTACCACTAGGGTAGAAACAGAGAACACTCAAAGCTGACTCATGATCATTAAAAATAGGTAGACCTCAGGATTAGCGACATTACCACATCAAGGAAACAGAGGAGAGAGCAAATATTTACTGTCTACTGTTATACTGTGTAAGGGTCTTTAAAAAATAATAGTTTATTAAGATGAAATTCACATCATAAAATTAACGATTTTAAAGTAAACAATCCAGTGCAGTGAGTACACTCACAATGTTGTGTAAATCTATCTAGTTCCAAAACACTTTCACCACCCCGAAGTGAAACCCCAGACCCATTAAAAGCAGTTTCTCCCCCATCACACCTCCCCCAAGTCTTTGGCAACCACTAACCTGCTTTCCCTGTCGAGTTCCCTACTGAGGCCACTTCATATAACAGGCGTACTACAACGTGTGGATTTCTGGGCCTGACTTATTTCACTCAGGGTCATGTTTTCAAAGTTCATCCATGTTGTGTCACTACAGTATTCTTTTCCTTTTTTTATTTAATTGTGGTAAAATACACATGACACAGAATTTATATAGTAAAGCGCATTCACACTATTGTACAACTAACCTCCAGAACGTTCATCTTGCAAAACTGAAACTGTACCCATTAAAAACCACTCCCCCTTTTCCTCTCCCCCACCAGACTCTGGCCACCACCATTCCCCCTTCGGTCTCTAGGATTTAGATGACTAGGCACCTTGTGTAAGGAGGAGTTACCCAATATTTGATTTTTTGCAACTGGCTCATTTCACTTAGACGTCACGCCTTTTTATGGCTGAACAGCATCTCCTGTACGTACTGGACCACAGTTTGTTTATGCATTTCTCTGGGTTGTTTTTACCTTTCAGTTATTACTATAAGAGTCTTTTTAAATGATAAGACTCAAATACTTGGTCAAACTAGCCTGAAACATGGAACTAAAGATGATCATCAGGATGGAAGCAAGACACCCAATTTCCCAGTTCACCTACTCCAAACCACAGGCCACACTCAAGGCCGGGGCACCCGCTGGCACCGCAAATACGTACTGACTAGATGCTGGAAGGGATCAAAAGATGCATAAAATATGCTCTTGTCCTTTAAGGGGTAGAAAGCTTCTTGAGAAAGCCAATATAGGCAGGTTAAGTACAACACAAGGCTGGATGCGTCAGAATCGAAGAGCTTCATGTGTGACCCGCCTGTGACCCGGCCTTGGAGGATGGGGAGGAACCAGGCAGGCCAACAGGTGAGGAGAGAAATTGGAGCAATGTGAGCCAGAGCTCAGAGAGGGCAAGTGTGTTTGCAAAGGTCAAACCAATTTTAGTCACAACTATTTGCATGCCACGAATTCAGTTTGTCCTAATATGCAGGTAACTTAACTAGTAGGCCAGATGAACTCGACTACAAAAATCTTAACCAACTAAAGGCCAGTGAACGGGAATGAAAATCATTGTCCAAGAGGCACCTAAGTGCTGATTCTCAAACAGGTGAGCATGTAAGCATCCCCTAAACTAGACAGAAACTGTCTATTCCCTTCCTGAAGAAAACGTCCAGAGACAAGGCCCCAAAATGTCCCTCAATGACACCTCCTGATTTGGAAAAGTAAGTACGACTTCAGGTCATCTGCTCTGGTTTCACTTCTTATTCTAGTCCCCTCAAAGAAAAGAACACCTGTTCAGAATCGGTTTCGGGCGCCTGGTGGCTCAGTGGGTTAAGCCTCTGTCCTTGGCTCAGGTCATGATCCCAGAGTCCTGGGATCGAGCCCCGCATCGGGCTCTCTGCTCTGCAGGGAGCCTGCTTCCTCCTCTCTCTCTCTCTCTCTCTGCCACTTGTGATCTCTCTGTCAAATAAATAAATAAAACCTTTAAAAAAAAGAAAAAAAAAAGCATCGGTTTCATGAACATTCCCTAACAGTAAAGTACTAAAAATAAAATCATACATTTAGCTCTCTGTTTGGGTGTTTAAAGGAGTCTGATGCTTTCCACCTTTTTGTAAGGGAAACAGGAGGAAGAAGCAAATGTGAGAAACGTCCACAAGAGGAAGCGGAGTATCACCATTAGCCGTCAGCATGAAGAAGCAGATGCATCTAACATAACTCTCTGGTTTCTGCTTTGGCCTGTTAGATAGACAGTGGCCAAGGACTGCAAGGAAACCCGGAGGAGAGAGAGAGGGAGGGGAGGGGTAGTGGGAGGAAAGGGAGGTGAGAAGGACAGAGAGAGACACACGCAGCGTGGGTCCCACCGAAGAAACGACCAGTGTGGGATGGCGCCCACATGGTGCACAGTTCACATTACTGTTCTTTGCTCAGGGATGCGTGCTGGGCTGCAGGTCTGGGTTTGGGGACCAAGTATGGGTAAACCTGAGGAGCAGTAAAAGAGACAGTTAAGAAATGGCCAAAGGAAAAGAAAGAAACAGGGGAATGGGGACCAGAAGTAAAGAAAAGATAGAGGAAGTAGAATTTCAAACAGCAAATGCCATGGAGCAATTAAGACAAAAACAGAATCCACAAGATTGGACAATTACGAGGTCACTGGTGACCTGAAGAGAAAGAGATATTTAAGTGTTTGGGGTTTGAAATTCCTTTGCAGATGACTGAGTTCCAGTAGACGAAATGATGTCAGCTCCTACTGGACAGCACACTGAGGTCAGGAGGCAACATGAAGAACAACACCGATGGCCAAAGCCAGCATCCCGGTGACCCCAGATGAGGATTTCACGTTTCCCGCAGAGGCACCAGGTATGTCCACGTACCTTTGGAGGACGATCCGAAGACTTGGACACTCTGAACAGGGGACTGGGAGTAAAACTGGTGGTCACAAGGAACTGCGGCTTGATCTCTAACTTTTAGTATTCTTTTTTTTTTTTTTTTAAAGATTTTATTTATCTATTTGACAGAGAGAGATCACAAGTAGATGGAGAGGCAGACGGAGAGAGAGAGAGAGAGAGAGAGATGGAAGCAGGCTCCCCGCTAAGCAGAGAGCCCGACGCGGGACTCGATCCCAGGACCCTGAGATCATGACCCGAGCCGAAGGCAGCGGCCCAACCCACTGAGCCACCCAGGCGCCCTAACTTTTAGTATTCTTTATAAGGAGAATTTATTCAAGTCTATACTTATATAATTGATTAAAATTAATTTTAAAATAAGATCTCCTACAAAGAAGGAGATAATATATTCACCGGTCTCAGAACTGACTGTGTGCAAGTGTGCTATGAAGTATTCTCAGCCAGACTACAGGCCTTTTTCCTTAGTACAAAGTAGACCTTTATTATAGCTTACTGTCTGGTTTTTAACTGTAACATTTTAAGGATTACCTCTTAAGCCTCCTTTTTTTTTTTTTTAAAGATTTTTTTTAATTTATTTGACAGAGAGATCACAAGTAGGCAGAGAGGCAGGCAGACAGAGATGGGGAAGCAGGCTCCCTGCTGAGCAGAGAGCCCAACGCAAGGCTCCATCCCAGGATCCTGAGATCACAACCTGAGCTGAAGGCAGAGGCTTAACCCTCTGAGCCACCCAGGTGCCCCACCTCTTAAGCCTCCTTCTAGCTAAATTGTCCTAACTAGAATTATTTTCATATAAAAATATTTTATAACAAACTAAAATTTTAAATATTTGATGTATCTGAATGATGGCTAAATTATTTAGGAAAGATTGGCCACCCAATATGACATTTCCTCAGACAGGACTAAGTTCCCTGAAGTAAGAGTGGCATCGTAAGAATAGAACAAGTAGGTAATTGGGAATAAAGAGCATTTAGGGACTGAGCATTAGTTAATCTCTTAACTCTTTTTTAGACATCTGACACAGAGTAACTTTCTCTTTATTATTAAAAACTATAACTAGATATACACATAGATAGATAGACAAATTTATTGTTCAGGTATAAGAACAACAGTATTCAACCAAAAGTCAATTAGAGCCACTCTCTCTGCAATATAACTGAATGTAAGTAAATCATATACAAATTTTTTGCTGAAAAATTTTCAGGAAGGAGCTTAAAATTATTTTTACATCAAAGTCATAGTTAGGAATATTTTGCACTTGTCATTTCTAAGCATCATTCACTTTTATTTTACACTGAGAACTGGAGAGAAGCAGCCCAGGGTAAAGATTAATAGTATATTTATGAAACCCTGAATCACGCCCTCCCCAGGACGAAGCAGTCTTTAAACAGGTCCCTTCATTCAGGAACGGAGGAGTAATCCACCTCACCTCCTGCAAGATGAAGGGCTAAATGGGACCCGGACGAGAAATACAGGAAAACACTAAAGAATAAATTCAAAGGGATTCAAAGGAGTAAGTGTTCTTGTCTTAAAAATCCTAAGTATATTTTCTTTTAAAAATCTGCATTTGGGCCTTGTACAGCTTACAAGTTACAGAAAGAACTTCCGTTTAACAGAATAACTATAAAGATAATTTTATAAAAGAAATTAGTAACATCATTGCAAAGTCTGTTGGTTACATTTGAGAGAAATCTTCCCTGTTAAAGGAGACTGCACACGGGTGGGATGCCTGAAGGGGAATGCAAAACGAAGTCCATCTCGCAGTAGTTTCTTAATTAGCCATAAATGGAGCATATCAGTAATCCTCCAAAATCTGTTCTTACAGAATTCATTGCTGCTTTTAAAATATTTTACTGCAGAAAAGTGTGGGCATGTACAGGGAGCTCTTTAGGCTTGGTGCTGTTCTATTTTCACCATGTTCACCAGTCACTTCCTCTAGTCAGCATCAAAGCAAACAGTGAACTGTTCACTGCACATCAACTCTTCCAAAATGTTGGATTATTCAGAACTATAAAGTCTAAACAGGCAGCAAAGCTCATATGCACTGACATGGCATTATTTTTAAAGGGCTTTAAAGAGTTTGAGTAAGAAATGCTAAGCTTAGATTCTTTGTGTTTCCTATAGACAATAAAACCATCATTTATATTAATTACATTTAGCTTAAAATACATGGTCAAAATCGTCCTCACAATTTAATTCTTCCTTGTCAAGTGATATGCTTATGAAATCTACTCTGTGTCAATTTTTCAGTTAGTACAAATTCTTCCATAATCAAATATAAGAAACTGATCAAAGGAAATCTTGAATGAATGTGTCCTATCACGCCAGGCACTGAAGTCTAAAGCTAGAGTTTCATGACACCTCCGCTGCACCGACGACACCAGCTAGCAAATTAAAATACACAAACTAAAAACCCAAAAACCAAAAAACTCATGTAACACTTTCATTTTTGAAGCAAAAATATCATCAAATTCTTTTACACAGGATTTAATGTATTTTCTATTTACAATTAAAGTAAAAACTATCACTGATCAACTGCTGAAACAAGAGAAGAGCTGCTCATGTGCAGGTAATGTTGGATTTTCCCTGCTATTTCAATTCTCGTTTCACTGTCAGAGATGGGTGCTGCCGGCGGAGTTCCCGGGGCAGATGAGAGCACCTCAGAGTCAGGCTTTCCTTCGGAGAGGCAATGAGAAAGAGTAAAAACGTTCATAGCTTGGAATGTGGTTGTGAAACACATCCTCTATGCTAGGCTTATGAGCTTTTCAGCTGGTAAATCAAAACCCTGTTATACACCAGGATAACATTCATGACAATTCTCCACATTTTATCTTCTTAAAAATCAAAGGCTCGGTCCTAAAGGGTTAATAGAGGAATTACAAAGTAACTCTCTAGTTTGCATTTCCCATAATACTAAAATAAAGCTGCTTCTTTTAGTCCAGAAATTTGCTTTTTTAATACTGTGAAAAGCCTCCATGAATCTGTTTAACGTATTTATTTCTTTTCATCTATTCAGTGCCACTGGGCATAACCTGTAATGCAGTGCGTGTTGATATTTTGCAAAGCGCCACATGACTCACTGTACCCTAATGCGCTCCATTAATCCTGTTTGGACAGCTGGGTCCAGGCGTTTGTTAGCTGCATTCTAATTGTCCCATCTTTCTTTTTCTTCTTTTTAGTTATCTCTATGGCAAACTACTCAGGAATTTAATTTGTTGATCTTCAAAAAGCAAATTTTGCCATCAATTTGTTTTCTTTGTATTAAAAGTATACCTACCATGCAATTTTCTTCCATAAATTCAGTATATATCACTATTAACAATTAATCTAAAGTAGCAGATCACAGTAAGTAAGTTTTTGAAATGACTAAACGGTGGGGTGGCTGTAATATCATAGGAATTACCGTTGGACTGTGACAATACAAACGATATCACTTAGTTACAAATGAAGTTACTGTCGTGCATACTTTTGGCATTTTCAAGATTAGCACCCCATAAGCAGATGTCAAAACAATAACAAGTCCTGTAAAGCAAACACAAAAGAGGTGAGACCACGGAGTAAATAAGCTGTGTATTCGTCTACGGAACAGCGGTCCCTTCCCATTGAATACTTAGATTTCACTTCTTGCTAAAACATGAAATTCTCAGTAAGGGTTGCACAGATAACCATAAAGCCTCTATTTCCCTCTCGCATCCTGCCTCCCTGCCGCCCAGGAGTCTTGAATCAACAAGGGAGGCAATAGAAGAGGTAAACAAAAGCAACTCAAAGCGGCTAGTAATTTTGCTTATGAGCAAGTTGGCGAGGTTGAATGATGGGATTCTTCTAATCATTTGTGAACACTCTTAAGTGGAAACCTAAGTCCAGAAAACCAAATAGAACTGCCTGACGGAAACTTTTGTCTGAAATAATATTTAGCCAAGAAGCGAGATCATAGACCGCAACATGCTTTAGAAAAGAGAAGGCCGAGTGAAGATTTGTTCAACTATTTTAACGACAACGTAGAAATGTATTACTTTTAAAAGATCCTTCCTATAAAAAATTAAGAAAACTATATAAATGACAGGCAAGAAAAAAATTAAAAAACTAAAGGACGCCCTTGAAATCAGCTCATGCTCTCAAAGATCTCCCTGTTTTCAAGTCTATTTCATGGACACGAAGCAGCTTAAAGTAAGTTTTACACATTTTCCATTTTTTAAACCACATATTAAAAGTTTTTAAAAAACATTTCATATAAGACAAATTAGTTTAACACTTTCTAGACGTTAAACAATTGTGTTTTTTTTTTTTAAATATCACAGTTTTCTCACTGGAGAACTCAAAAAGCTTAACTACTCAGTAGAAAAAACTGCCCACTGTTTGAAGAAGGAACATTTTTAAGTATTTAAAAAAATAAATGGTCTTTATTTGATAAAAGTACTAGTTTTGGTATGGTTCTTATATAAACTAAGTACAGAAGTAAACATAAAATAGTGTGAAAGGAAATGTTATATTTCAAAGGATGGTCTTTTTGAAAAAGTGCAGAAACTACAAGTTAAGGCAGAAGTTTAAGAAAGATACAATTAACAAGGTATGGACTTCAAATGGACATTTCTCCCGGAAACCTACCCAGTGTTCTTGACATCACAGGCAGTGCAGAGCTCAAGACCAAGATGGACACACAATTCCCAATGATCTATGTGGGGATCACAAAGAATATTGGGCAGTCAGACAGCAGAATCACGCATGCAGTCAATCCACTGACATTCTGGGAACTCACTGCACATCCTACTCACCTTGCACTGTTGCACTGTACTCTGCTAACTTCTTAATGATACCACTCAATATAGAACTTAAAGAGAATAAGAAATGTTTTCTACAAATATTTAAAGTTACATCTGTAAAGTTCTAAAAGACAGGTACAGTACTTGGCATGACTATCAAGTTATAGGACACTGAAATCACGTCTCAGACAACGCATCTTACACTACTGGTTGCAGTTGCCAATTTTAAAAAGGTTTGCCTGTCAAGTAAAATAGAATGAATACATTTAATACTTCTGACTATATTTTTAAAGCCAGCCTACTGCTCAAGATATATAATATCTACTTCTAACACATTCAACTATTATAAATTTTAATATCAAAATGTTAGAAATCTAAAACCCCTAAATTCTAATAATTCATTCCCAATGTGTCCGACGCTTATTCTTTTCTATTAAATAAAAGGAGCTGAAATACTGATTAATGCTGATGATCACTGACACTAGACGCTAAGTATCTCAACAAGTCAGAGCATTCTATAGATACGTAAATAAAGTACATAAAATAACTTTTCCTTTTTAAGATAGGCTGAAAATATGTGATCTATAATAAAAAGAAAAGAATCCAGCAGCTCTTACTAGTTATTCTTCATGGTCAGGCTGTGGGAATATTTTTAAAAGATGTAGTCACTATATAAGGTAACAGTCTTTGTCATTCCAAAGCCAATGACACATTGTAGGAAGTCAAATTAGCCTCAGACTACAAAATGTTTCTGAATAGAACTCTTCCGTCTTGCTTTAATTATTCAAATTTGAAATACTTTGTCTCTACTACTTGTAGCAACTAAGTTCTTCAGATTTCAAACAAGCTCCCTGAAGTACAGTTTGCACAATCAAAGTTACTCATTAGCAATACGTTTTCTTTAGCGGAGAAAGAGCCCTTTCAGTAGCCTTCTGTAGCTGGTTAACAAGCTCTGCAGTTCTATGCATTTCCAAGTGAATGGATGCCATCCAAATTAAACAGAGCAGCACATCCTTTTCCCACTCATTCAGCATTTTCAAAATCTTTCAGTTTGTGTTTATGCAATTTACAAACAAATACCTATCTCGGCAAATGAACCATTCAGGGCGATTACAAAAATAAAACAGTTCATTTGCCTTGGAATGCAAAAGGGAGGCACCGCCACCTAAGACTTTGCCTTACCTTTGTCATAGTTGTGTCATCCTTCTTGGGAATAAAATTTCCAAAAAATCGCAGGCTATAGAAACCGACAACAGAGGATACCATAAGATAGCTGTGAGAATCAAGGAAAAAACTCTCCAAAGAATGCAAGTTTCCTTAAGTTCTCAGTAGTCTCCAGAAACTCTTGAGGTCCAAAGGAAAAACAAAACAAAAAGCCACTTGGCGTGCTTGAGGAAGACTGACTTGTTTTTCCCTTCTAGGCAAGTGTCTTAGTAAATTACCACTGTCCCAGAAACTAAACAGAAAATTTGTTAAACAATGTTTAGTTAAAGAAAGGATACAAAATCAAAATGATTTCAAGTGCAGCTCCCACAAAACCAAAAGCAGAAAGAGAAGCATTTCCTATTCCAGGACCCTGAGGGGGGAAAAAACCACTTTTCAGAATTCAATGACACTAAACGTTTGCTTTCCCTAAAACTATTTCTTAAATACAGGAATTAGGATTGTTTAATACCCTAAAATAGCATCTAGATTTTCTAAGAATAAAACATGACACTAGACTGCATTCATCAACTAATGCAACCATGTGTTAATAATTTCAACAAGTTCAAAACATCTCTGATTTATCTAAAATATAATTTATTCATAAAAATGATATTATGCTTATTGTTAAGAGCCCTGAATATTATTGGAAGAAATTTTTTTAAAACAGTACCACAGGAATCGAAGATATAGTTATTTAAATAAACCCTATGACAACATATAAAAACTATACAATTAAAATCTATCAAAGTAGGCTAAGCATAGAAAGACTGAATGTGCATATCCTATTTCTACAGTTGAAAATTTTGTTTCCCCAAATCTTCCTTGGGAATTTGGACATTTTTAAAAGATATAACTTAGTTAACACAGATTTTTTAAATGTAACACTACACAGTTTTCCAAAACATTACACCTATTGTGGAAACCTATCTTTATCTAGAACTTAAAAAAACAAGCATAAAAATTAGTATTTATTAATGAGACCAAACAGGCAAAAAAATAATTTATTAAAGTAGGAAGAATATTTTCACAGCTTACCAATTAAAGGCAGTATTCAAATATGAACTACTGTTCTACTATCAGCTCTAATTGTAGCAAACAAAAATACCAGGAAAATTAGAATGTATAGCCAGGTTAATAAAAAAATAAACCAATAAGTAATATCATGCATATCATATACACATTCTAATTTTGGCCTAAAGAAGTTAAGAATACTCATGGAAATTTCATATATATATACAAATCAAAGACCTATCAACTTTTTGTTAATCTTTTGACAAAGAAACAAATAATGCTAATGGCTTACTGGCTGGGTGAAAAACATTTTGGATATATTCCCTGTGTCAAGAGAAGTCCTCCAGGCAGGACTAGGATGATCTGATTTATTTACAGAATCATGCATGGGTCCTACAAGGTAGAACTCCCTCTCTATGATACACTAAGGGGATGGTACAAAAACGTACCATGGCGGCATGGGACTTACGCAGCGTGCAATGTATAACAGAGGGTCACAAAGTGAACAGAAGCCAACACAGTAGATAACTTCCTGCTCTATCAAAGAATTTGGGTCTAAACAAAAGATAAAGACCAGGTTGCGGATGAAGTACCCTTCAGTGTTGTTTGCTTGTGGAATGAGGCACCTGGAAAGCTTGGTGGCAGGCGAGACAGTGGGCAGTAACAGAAGGCATAAGGTCCAGCAAAAGGGAGGAGGAGGGCAGGATCTAACTGGAGAAAATGCCTGAAATTGAAAGAGGAGGGCATCTCCATCGTGGACTGAAGGGAAGAAATTTAGGTTGATGTTGGCTTGTTCCTAGGAGAGGAAAGGGATACATCCTCTGGTTCAGACAGAGAAGTGGCACTACAAGTCTGGAAGAGTTTTGAAGTCCTTTCTATGGAGAATAAGAAAGCTACTGACTTAGAAAAATATATGAAAACATTAGAATGTAAATGCTACTTTAAGTAATAAAAAAAAGTTTACAGAGTCCTAGAAGTATGCTAAATATGCATCTTTAGTGATAACTACCTTCTATATGGAGAATATATTTAAACAGGCTAAAAGATAGAATTTAATAGAATCATCAACTTTTAAACAAGAGAGAAAACAAAGTTAATTCATGAAAAGATATATAGCTGACTCTCCTCTAGTAACTAAACATTTGACTCAGTTTCATAAAATGTGTGACTCTCTTGAAACCTAAGTGCCTACCAGCCACATATCAGGATCTTCAGCAAACACTATGACTCTATCCAATAAACTCCTTCCACATCACTATTTCACAGAGTATAAATTTTCATAAAGAATTCCAAGTATGAACTACAGCAAAATAAAAGCAAACTGTGATACAAAGTCTAAAAGGAAAATGATATCCGATAAAAGGGCTAGACAACTGAAAGTAAGAAATTAGAAACAAGTCATAGGTCACGAACACTGTTTACGAAGGCTCTTTACATAAAGAAATTCATACAACCTGAAACACAGGTACAGAAAGGTGATGTTTTAAATTACTTATTTGAAACACTCAGGGTATATATACAGAACACTTTTGCAAAAGAAAGACATTTAAAGCAGTTTACCCTTGTTCCCTTTGGCATGGCTGTTTCATCAACCAACAGGCAAAGAATATTACAAGCCACCAAGAGGACCGAGATGGACTACAACATAAAAAATGATCATCAGTTCTGAATTTCACAGATATTTTGTGAGTACACATGTATTAAAATCTAAGTTATAGACCAAATATATGCTTCAGAACAGAGAAGACCAAAATTCTACACACAAACTGGAAGTAATCAAACTATCTGCAAAAACTCCAGTATACACTCCAAAAGCTTCTGCAAATTATTACAATTTCAAAGCTTGTGACTAAAGCTAATAATATAGATTCAGTTACTGAATGATTCCACCAACTGGAAACCCACAACTCCACAGATTTAAAAAATAGTTAATAGTTATCAGAACTAATTAAGAATATAATTTTCACATCCCATCAGAGTCTGAAGCAAGATATCTGCAATACCTCATCTCTTAATTCTAAATGGCACAAAAGAATAAATGTCCTGTTTCCATGAGGAAATAGTTAATCTTGAGGACTTAAAAAAAATGCCATTAATTTCCATTTTTGCTTTACTGAGTTTTTCCAAATACAAGTATGGATGGATTTTAACCCTGTTGACAGAAAGCCAGTTTACTTGAAACCATTTAGCTGAGGGAGTTACCATATTCAAATACCAAAGTAAATAAAAAATAATTTGCTTTATTTAACTAGGCAAATAAATTCTTACTGTCTCAATTAGAAGGAGAATCATAACAGCAGGATACACCAAATTTCTTTCCCATGCTGAAGCTTTTTTTCGCCTCTCTATTAGGAAAAAAAAACAAAATACAACAAAGAATTCTCTTCAGAACCACGTTTTCATTCCTTACTGTTATAATTAGTATGTATTATTTTTATATAATTTTTTTCACAAACATAAATTATTTTTTATTTTCCTCCATAAACTATAAAAATCAGAGTTTTAAAATCATTTTGCTACACTGAGTAGTTCCATCCCATAATGCTTACATTTTAGCTCATTTCCTCCATAAACTATAAAAATCAGAGTTTTAAAATCATTTTGCTACACTGAGTAGTTCCATCCCATAATGCTTACATTTTAGCTCTGTAAAGACATTTCCAGTTCCTAACAAAATGTACTGTTAATACACAGCTTGCTATGAAAATATAGAAATGTTTGTATTTGATGTAGATTTACATGTTGATATCGATTTGAGTGAATAAAGTAACATGAGTAAAAATCCCCTCTAATCCAAAGATAAAAACCTCCAGTTTCCTAAAGGTGGAAGCAAACTTCTGGCTACAGTGATCTACGTGATATCGCACCAACCCTCATGCTATGAACAACTGGCAAAAACGAACTTAACTAAGAAAAAAGTCTGCATGAAGGAGTCACAGAATTACCACAACAAAGCTGTGAGGTCAATCCTCGGAGACACGGATTGATGTGAGCCCTCACATTTGCACTCTCTTTCCCTCAACAGTTCTCCAACGTATAAAGACATGGCCTCATGAAGCTGAGAAATACAGCAAATATCAGGGAGGAAAAGAAAATGATGCTAAAGCAATGCTTTCAGCAAACTCAACAGCATCAGGAAAACAAAAATTGGTGAGTGGGGCTACCGAGGAAGCCAAAATTTGAGAGGCTATAATCACAGAGAAAAGGAAAGGAGAAAGAAGGAAGCCTGACATTCAGCCTCCTGCCCTTCAAGGCACCAGTGGCCAGCAGGCTGAGAGAGTGACAGGAAGGTACAGCAAAGAGAAGGAGCAAAGCTTCTGTCAGGCTCACGTTTCTTGAGATAAAAACTAACGTTCAGGGCTCATGAATAAGCTGGTATCACAGCCAACAACAAAACACCCAAGCTCTCACTTAGGAATGCTATACACTAGGAGCAAGGCCAAACTGCAAATCGACCGGCCCTCGTAAAGACCAAAACCCACTCTGGAACAATCACCAGCCCAAACAGGTGAAAGGATCTGTCCCTACTCTAACTAACTGCCTAGCACAAGGAAAAGTAAACCCTCTCAAGAAGAAAACATTATCCAGAGTTTTTATTTTGTATAAGAAATACCTGACAATCAAACGTTTCCTGGAGACAAGACAAAGAAAACAGATAATAGAAACAGACTTTCAGTTTATCCAGATATTTGAATTTACCAGAAAGAAGCTTTAAAATAACTGATTAATATGTTCAATAAGATAAGTGACAAAATGGCAAATGTCATAATTTGAATCAAGGAAAATAACTGAATGAAAATTCTAGAACCGAAAAATACTGTAACTAAAATTAAGACTTCAGGAGATAATTTAGCAACAGTTATGACACAGCTGAAAAGACTGTGAAATGGAAGACACATCAATAGAAAAAATTACGGATCAAAGAATGTGGTAAAGGAGGGGAAACTCAGAAAATAATACAGGAGTGAAAAGGTCTAGCGCATATGCAGCTAGGGTTGAAGGAACTTAAAGAAAAGGAACAGCAGAAGCAGTATTTGATGAGACAATGGCCAACAAGTCCCCAAATAGATAAAAGACATTAGGCTACATGCTGACGAAGTAGCACAGATCTCAGAAGAATAAACACAAAGAAAACTAAACCTGAGCATATCAGGCGAGAACTACTAAACAAAGACAAAAAGAAAATCTTAGAGCTTTCAAAAGGGCAACAATACAACTTTTTTAACCAGAAACCAGAAGACACTAACAAGACATCTTTTCAATGTTGAAAACTACCAAATAAGAATTCTAAATTCTGTTAAAAATGTCCTACCGATGAGAAGGCAAGTAAAAATGTTTTCAGGAAACAAAAACTGAGAGAATTCATTGCCAACAAACTAGCACTAATGAAATGCTAACAGATGTTCTTCAGGCAGAAGCTAAATGAACACTGAAAACACAAATCAGGGACATATAAATTAAAACACCAGTGAAAACGACTTCACAACCACTAAATTGGTAAAAATGTAGAGTCCAACACTGTCAACTGTTGACAAAGATGTGGAGCAACATGTCTTACTCATGCTTAAAACAAATGCAAAATAATACCACTATCTGGGAAAGCGATTCGGCATTATTTTTTTTAAAAAGTTGTATGTCCACATACTCAATGAGCCTATAATTCCACTTCCAGATACATATCCTAAAAAAAACATATGTACCAGAGATATGGAGAACAATGTTTATACCAATATTATTCATAACAAAAGATAAACACATCAAATATCCATCAACAGTAGAATGAATAAAGTAATTTTAGGCAATATGATGTTGTTTACAAAAATGAAAATGAGAGCAACCTATAGAATGGGAGAAGGTATTTACAAATGATATCCACTAAAGAGTTAATATCCAAAATACACAAGAATTTACACAACCCAGCACCAAATTAAAAAATGAAAAGAGGACTTGAATAGACATTTTTCCAAAGAAGACATCCAGATGTCCAATAAACACAGGAAAAGACGCTCAACATCATTCGTCATCAAGAAAATGCAAATAAAGCCACAGTAAGATATCACCTTATACCTGTCAGAATAACTAAAATCAAACAGCACAAGAAATAACAAGTGTTGGCAAAGACGTAGAGAAAAAGGAACCTTCATGCACTGTCGGTGGGAATACAACCCGGGGAAGCCACCGTAGAAAACACTACGGAGGTTCCTCAAAAAATTAAACCTAGAATTACCAAACAATCCAGTACTTCCAATACTGGGTACCCAAAGAAAACAAA
Source organism: Mustela erminea (assembly GCF_009829155.1). Classification (NCBI taxonomy): domain Eukaryota; kingdom Metazoa; phylum Chordata; class Mammalia; order Carnivora; family Mustelidae; genus Mustela; species Mustela erminea. The sequence continues at coordinate 1,767,148 of NC_045624.1, read as the reverse complement.
CAAACAAGAAAAACAATTTTTATTGTTTTTTGCAGCCAAGGCAGGGAAACAACCCAAGTGTTCATCCATAGATGAATGGATAAAGACATGATACGTACACATTTCCACATATACACACAGGAATATTACTCAGCCACAAAAAAAAGAATGAAATCTTGCCATGTGCAACAACATGGATAGAGCCAGAGTGTACATACTAAGTAAGGTATGTTCGTCAGAGAAAGTCAAATACCATCTAATTTCACTCAGATGTGGAATTTAAAAAACAAAACAAAGTAAAAAAGAAAGAAAGACCAAAAAAACAGACGCTTAAATACGGAGAACAAACTGGAGACTGGCAGAGGGGAAGTGGGTGGAAGATGGGTTAAATATCACGATGAGCACTGAGTAATACACAGAATTACTGAATCACTATACTGTATACCTGAAACTAACATAACAGCACATGGTAATGACACTTCAATGAAAAAAGAAAAATGAAAATGAATAAATTTTCAACAACAAAACAATTTCTGAAGACAGAGTAATCATAGGGACCAATTTTCTATCCAGGCTAAAGCAATCAGGAAACAAAAAACACATGCATATGAAACAGTTTCGACCCTGGATATGCGGTCACAGAAAGACAATGATCTCTGAGAGGTGGGAAGCAAACAAGGCAAGCCATGGGTTTGCCCCTGCTTACTGTCTCTCGACAGTTTACTGGCCACAGTAGAGGGCACAGGAACCCAAGCAAAGCCTTACTTATTTGTTGAGCTGAAGACTTAAAACAGGAGTGTGGAGAAACCTAGTTAGCTGGACTGTACAGAGCAAAGTACCACCGAAAAAAGTCCCCAGACTGCCCCAGATCTTCAGAGAGTTATCTTGAGTCTTCAGTTGGGTAAAGATCAGCTCAGGTACATGAACAAACAACCCTCAGCTGAAGAAAGAACCTCCCAACAAGGTTAGATGGAGCAGAAGTAACCAACTATTATAAAGGGCCAAGAATAGGGCCTGTTCCCCCAAGACGGGAACGAGACCTCATCGATCAGGAGCACAGCTGCCTTAGTGTGGAATGACTGACCCTAGAGGAAATGCTGCTCTAGCCGTGCCTGACAAGCCTTCAGAGCAAAACCCAAGAATATCAAACTACTTCCAAGTAACTTAACTGCATCCCAGAATAAAGTTCCACACTTATGGGAATACAAAAATATCAGCAACCAGCAATAAGATTCTCAGTGTCCACTATCCAATCAAAAATTGCCATGCATAAAACCACAAAAATACAACCAATGATGAGAAGAAAAGCCAATCAATCAAAATCTGTCAAGAACACAGAAGTTAGAATTAGCAGATAAAACACTGTAAGTGCTACTATATAATGTATTCCATATTTTTTTAAAAGTGGAGGACACAGACTAAGTTCTAAACAGAACTTCTACATATAAAAACTACAGTATTTGAGAATGCCTGGGTTCAGTCGGTTGAGCATCTAATTCTATCTCAGCTAAAGTCTTGATCTCAGGATCGTGTGCTCAGGCCCTGCACTGGGCTCCACACTGGGCATGAAGCCTATTTAAAAACAATTTTTAAAAAATGCAAGATTTGAGAAGAATACAATAGATAGGATTAAATGCAGATTAGATTCTCAACAGAAAAGAGTAGTGAACATGAACATATAGTAATAGGAACTATCCAAAATGAAACACACAGAAAAAAAATCTGAAAAATAAAGGAAAATCCATGAGTTTGGGGGGCAACTTCATGGGGAGGGGGGGAGCAGTGTACATGCAGCTGGAGTCCCTGAAATGGGGGCACAGAGAAGAAAAGAAAAAAACATTTGGAAAAACAGTGGCCAAAAATGCTCCATATTAGATGAAAACTATAAGTTCCCAGATCCAAGAGCCTCAATGAACCCAATGAATCAGAAGCATAAAGGAAACTACTCTAAAGCACACGTTTATCAAACTGTTCAAAGTCAATGACAAAGAGGACATCTTAAAAGCAGAGAGAGGAAAAAGATTCAAAAGATGAGGATGACAGAAGATTATTTGTCAGAAATAATGCAAGTGAAGAGACAACAGACGGACATCTCTGAACATCGGCATCGGAAAAGTCATTTACGCATGTATGAGACACCGACAAACAGGGAATTCACCTTCTCCCCAAACTAAGAAACAGTCTGTATCAATAGCTTTGCACAGATTGGAAGCGTATAACATACACTAAAGATTTCATCATTTTTTTTGAATATTTCAGACTACAGGAAAGTCTTTGGAAAGAATCCAAGACCAGTACATGAGTCAAGAACAAAAATGTACAATACCTAATTTTGTCTTAAGAGTCTTCACATTCTCAAGTTCTCGTTCCAACTCCATTATATTGTATTCCACTGATGAAGACAGTCCTGTCAAAAGCAAATGTATTTTAGAAGCATAACAACAGAACCTTAACAGCATAGAATGGGTAGCCCTCAAATTAAAATATAAGATAACACACTACAAACCCTGATCACAAAGAATAAAAACAAATGCTGTTGTGATCCACTGGAAAATATATCTACTTCTTCATCACTTAAGACTTCAAGTTCTGGGGGCACCTGGGTGGCTCAGTGGGTTAAAGCCTCTGCCTTCGGCTCAGGTCACGATCCCAGGGTCCTGGGATCGAGCCCCGCATCGGGCTCTCTGCTCAGCAGGGGGCCTGCTTCCTCCTCTCTCTCTGCCTGCCTCTCTGTCTACTTGTGATGTCTGTCAAATAAATAAATAAAACTTTAAAAAAAAAAAAGACTTCAAGTTCTTACTGATTAAATATTACCTGTTTCCTAGAAAATGCCTGACTTTGATAAATTTTTACTTGATCCATTGTTAATTTTTCAATAATGACAAAAGTATCATATGTCTATAGAAAGTGGAAGAAATTCATGATCTCGTTCTCTAACCCACCTACCTAAAGTGACAACTGGTAACAGTCTGGTTGATGCTTCCACACCTTTCTTCATGATCATGTAACTATTCATACATATGTACATATCATACACATGGTTTCTATTATATATCTTATAGGAATGGATTAAAGCAGACATGCTATTTTACCACTTGCTTTCCTAATCAATGATACATCCATGTTTATAGATAGTGGCAACACCTTTAACAAATGAATAACATTCTATAGTATGGATGCATTTCAATTTTATTTAGTTATTCCACTTATGACTAGTCAGGTTTTCCTCTGTTTTTTGCAAGTACACAAAATGTTGAGCAAAAATGTCTGTATGCATATCCAGTATATTCTAATTCTATTTTTTCTACAGGACAGATTCCCAAAATTTCAATTGCTGAGTCAAAGGATATAAGCATTTACAGGTTAAGAGATATTTAAAGGTTACTTCCTTCCAAATACTGTAATTTACTGTAATGGTTTAAATACTGTAATCATTTTTAAAAATAAGGACACCTGGGTGGCTCAGTAAGTTAAGCATTAGACTCGATACCGGCTCAGGTCATGATTTCAGGATCATGAGATCAAGCCCCACAATAAGCTCTGCATTGGGCATGGAGCCTGATTAAGATTCTCTCTCCCCCTCTCCCTCTGCCCTTACTTCCAGGCTCACACATGTGCACACACACACACACACACACTTTCTCCCTCTCTCTCTCTCTCAAATATATGGGGAAAAAAAGAAATTATTATAATAATTTACATTTCCATTTACAACTTTTGAAAGTACCTATTTTCTTCCTGTATTTACCCTAGCACTGGATGTTGTAATTCTTGAGTTTTGGCCAGTATGATGGATAAAAAATATTTTCTTATTGATACTTTAACATGCATTTCCCTAAATGTGGTTGAGCATCTTTTCAGATGTTTATTTATCACCATCTGTGGGACTTTCCTCCTGGGCTACACAGACTCCCCAGATAAGACTCTTCTGATCTCCTTGGAATATCAAGCTGTCCAAGTGAAGGGAGATGGGAGCCTGTGAGCACTCACCCCATCCTCTACTTCACACTGTGTCCAGGCCACAGCCTCTGTTTCACTCTCTGGAGAACAACCCTCCCTCTTCTCTTGGCAGGAAAGAGGCAGTGCCTGGTACCTTGGATGGAGGGAAAAACGTGGAGATCAAATCGCTTCATCAACAGGATCTTCAAGTAACCTCCTTACTTGAAACTCACTCCACTTTCATATCTGCTGGTGCCCCCTCTTGAGACTCTGGGGGATCCCAGGATACAAATCAAGCACAGATGGCTTAGGATTTAGCTTCCTTGGGTCTGGGTAAACTGGTTACTTCGAAGATTCTCTCGGGTCTGCTAAATTCCAAAATTTTATTGGGATTTTCTCAAGTTCTCATTCTCTGAACCCAGAGTTCTCCCATGTGAAATGAGACGTATTTATTAGAATGTTTTCCACTGAACCAAAAACCTCAATTCAAAGAAGCTTTAAAAAAAATAATAATTTCATGAAATTAGGAGTTTAAACACAGAGTGGGCTTCAAAGTAGGTTTTCCCCCCACAGCTCAACAGTGACATCCAGGGACTGAGTGCCGCCATCTATAAGTTGGCTTTTTATGAAGACTGGTGGCTCTTTCTCCTTTCATGTAATTTCATAATATCTGTTTATTTTGCTCATTATTTCTTCTTTTCCCAGCTAGTAGAACTTCTATTTATTCTTTTTCCCCATGTTAATTTGGTCCTTTGGTGGTTACTTTCTCACTGTTAACACACACAGACTTGTACTTTTTTTTCAATACAATATAGTTATAATCCCATAGCGATGCTTTACTGAGTAACTCCTGCACCAAGGTGAAGCTTTCATACTTTTATCTGTTCTTTCATTGCTTCCCACCCACTCCTCCTAAATCCTGGATTTTGCTCAGATTTATTTTAAAATATTTACTATACTAGGGTGCCTGGTGGCTCAGTCGGTTAAGTGTCCGACTCTTGATTTTGGCTCAGGTCATGATCTAGGATCATGAGCTCAAACCCTGAGACAGGCTCCATGCTGGGCATAAAGCCTGCTTTAGACTCTCCCTTTCAGGGACGCCTGGGTGGCTCAGTTGTTTAAGCAGCTGCCTTCAGCTCAGGTCATGATCCCAGCATCCTGGGATCACGTCCCACATCAGGCTCCTTGCTTGGCAGGGAGCCTGCTTCTCCCTCTGCCTCTGCTGCCTCTCTGTCTGCCTGTGCTCGCTCTCTCTCTCTCTCTCTCTGATAAGTAAATAAATAAAATCTTAAAAAAAAAAAAAAGGAAATAAAGAAAGAAAGAAAAATCATTTTAAAAGACTCTCCATTTCCCTCTACCCCTCGCCTGGTCCCTCTAATTAATTAATTAATTAATTTTTTGGTATGCGATTATTATTAAATTTTTCTTTCAGTATAAAAGTTGCCACATCCTTAATGTCTAGAATAGTATCTACACAAACCAGATACTCAACATACAGATATGAAATGAAGGAATAAACAAATGTCTTTTTTGGTCCTAATATACATATGACATATTTATAAATATATGAGTTTTTCAATGGAATCTTCCCCCCAACACTTAAAACTAATAATTATTCAATAATCCTTAGCAGGTTACAAATGGGAAGTTTGATGTTGATTTCTCACTCCTTTATAAGTGATTTTTCTATAAGAAAGCTTGTAAGGTGTTTTATTATCACTATTCTTGGAATTTAACAATGTTACACAATAAATCTAGATCTTTTAAATGTCCTGTTTAATAACCTTGTCTAGGACTCTGATCTTTTAACCTGACATTTTCTTCTATTATCTATTTACTTGATTTTCTCATACTTGTTCTTCCTCCTTCTAGATGCTTACTACTTAGATTAAGAAGCTTAGCTCTACAGTCTGTGTGTCATTTCACTGGTTTCCCTCGCTTTGTACTTTTGGTTTGTGACATGCAACAGGTCTCCCACTAGATTCTACCAGATAATTAATTCAATGTTCAGAAAGACTACCCTCACTCCCTATGGCTGCTGTAACGAAGTACGTTAACTTAGTGGCTTAAACACTACAATTTTATTATCTCACATTCTAGAGATCAGAAGTCTGAAATCTGGGTGTCAGCAGGACGGTGTTCCTTCTGGAGACTCCAGGAGAGATCTGTTCCCTTGTCTTTTCCAGCTTCTAGAGGCACCTGCACTCCTTGGCTCATGGTCCCTTCTTCAGGTCACACTACATTTACTTCCACTGTCACATCTTCTTGAACCCTCACTTATAACAATGCCATGAGGACACTGGGTCCAGCAGATCATCTGGGATCATCTTGAGCTCTTCACCTAATTGCCTTACAAAGTCCCTCTGGCTATGTAGGGAATATGTTTACAGGATCGGGGTGGTTAGGACTTGGCGACTTCTGCAGGGTCACTATACTGCCTATCATAAGGACTACTTCATCTTTTGTCTACTGAATTTTTGATTTTTTTTCATATTCTAGGTGGCCTTTTTTTGTTGTTGTTCTACATTATATCTCCTTAAAAGCCCATACTACTTTTAGGGACTAAGTACAAATTCTTATTTGTCTCTACATTAACTTTCAATTTCAGTGGGACTCATTGTTGTAGATACTCATCTTAACCTTCTTCACTCGGTCTTAAGTGAGTGATCATTTTTCTTTATGCACTGCTACTGTTCCCTTCACACTGAATCAAGACAGACAGTCCTTCACACAATGACAAACAATTTTGAGGGCCCAGCAATTTCCATTTTGGGGGCCTAGGGATAAACTGGCCAGAAACAACAATGCAGGAAGAAGTGTCAGTGCTCGGGGGTTTCTCTCTGCCCAGTTCTCCTTTCTCAAAGGGAGAAAGAAAACAGAGGATTCAGGCCCAATGTACAAGATGGCACAGATGCTAATGCACTAGGGGGATTCAGAGGCTCTTTTTCTAAGCCCTCTTAGAGAATCACAAAACTCTACTCTTACACTGCATTTCTAGGAGAGGTAAGTACTATATGCTCTCTGAATCTCCTTCCTCACTTGTGTCCATCACTGAAGAGAGAGAAATTCAATGCCTTCTTTGGAGGGCCTGAGGTCTTGAATGCACTAAACTGTTCTATAGTATTTCCAGAGCTTCTGAGTTTAATCATTTTACTAGTCAATATATAATTGACATTTATAGGAGAACAGGGTTAAAGACAGAGATATTCAGGAAGTGCAGCCCAAGACTACTAAACTTTGACTATGAATGTAATTTATAGAGTTTCTGGTAACCAAAGCCAAAGGGAGACAATTAAATCATAGAATCAATGAATGTCTCCATATAAGAACAAGACTTACAGTAAGATAGCATAGTATTCTAAGGTTTGCAAGTGTCTTTGAATCAAAGCTTAGACTTAAACACAGTCCTTCAGATACCTTTTGCTTTTTAGCCCATTTCTTCATAAATTATATGGTGTGTATCTATAGTTAATGCTCTTTTAACTTCTCTATCTGATTAATTACAAATACAATTCCAAATTACACTTCATTCCCTATATTTATAAAGAAGCATTATTCCGGGGGTGGGGGAGAAAAAGATGGTGGAGGAGTAGGGGATCCCATTTCAACTGAATCTAGCTGGATATCTACCAGACCACTCTGAACAACCATGAAATCAGCCCGCAATGTAGGAAGATATATCTGGATCCATACAAACAGAATATCTCCGGCGGTTTGTTCCAAGGTATGAAGGTATGAAGCGGGAGCCATGACTCTGCCGGCAATATTGGAAAATAAATGCGAGGGGGAGGGGAGGGAGCCTCTGGGATCCTGTGCCTCCTGCACTGGGGACTGGGCACAGACTCACAGACTGGTAGCAGAAGGGCAAGGACTTTAGGGCAGCCCCCCTGACTGAAACCTTTAGCTGCACGGGCACAGGTGTGAACTGGGGGCAGCTGGCAGTTTTAGAAGCACAAAGGGCAGACAGACATGCCTGGATGTGGAAGCGAGAGCTGCGAGTGTTGCTGTGGGGCGCACAACCCAGGTCGCTGCAGTTTTTAGCAGCACAGACAAAAATGGTGACAGTGTGGCCTGGACAGCTCACTGGAGAACAGAATGGAATCTCTCTGTTCTGAGACAGAAGTTTAGATACAGTCACTTCAGCCATGACTCTTGGAAGAGATGTGGGAAGCCACCAGGGAAAGCGGCCAGAGAACAAAAGCCTCCAAAAACACTTTCCACTGAGCCCATCCCACCTCCACAGGGAGCAGGGCAACTCTGCCCAAACATGGGGGTTGTCTGAGTAGCAGTGCAGCAGGCCTCTCCCCAAGAAGACAGGCTAGAAGAACAAGAGACCGACAGCCCTATGGTCCCTATAAAACACGTGCATCTTGCTTGAGTTGTGATCAATAATTTAGACTCTGTACATTCCCTCAACCACCCCTCAACAAAATGACTAAGTGGAGGAACCTCCAACACAGGGAAAATTCAGAGACTGTGGCCTCTGCCACAGAACTAATGGATACGGATATAAACAAGACGTCGGAAACAGACTTCAGGTTAACAGTTATGCAGACAGTAGCTAGGATGGAGAGAACCATTAATGATAGCACAGATTCTCTAAGGGCAGAAATAACAGCTGATCTGGCAGAACTTAAAAATGCTATCAATGCGATCCAATCTAATCTAGATACTCTAACAGCTAGGGTAAATGAGGCAGAAGAACGAATCAGTGATTTAGAAGACAAACTGATAGAAAAAAAGAAACAGGAAGAGACCTGAAACAAACAGCTTAAAATCCATAAAAACAGAATTAAAGAAATAAATGATGCCATGAAACGTTCCAATGTCAGAATCATTGGGATCCTTGAGGGGCTGGAGAGAGAGGACCAGAAGATATATTTGAGCAAAACGTAGCTGAGAACTTCCCTAATCTGGGAAATGAAACAAGCATCATGTCCTAGAGGCAGAGAGGACCCCTCCCAAGATCAAGGAGAACAGACCAATGCCCTGGTATGTTATAGTAAAACTCACAAATCTTAGAAGCAAGAAAACCATCTTAAGGGCAGTTGAGGGAAGAGATTACTTATGTACAGAGGGAGGAACATCAGAATCTCGTCAGACCTGTCCACAGAGACCTGGCAAGGGCTGACAAGACATATTCAGGGTACTAAATGAAAAGAACATGCACCCAAGAATACTTTATCTGGCAAGGCTATTATTTAGAATGGATGGAGAGATAAAGAGGTTCCAGGGCCAGCAGAAACTAAAAGAATATGTGACCACTATGCCCACCCTGTACCTTTCTTCTATAAAAGAAGAAAGACCTGAAGAAACTTACAGAGACAATCTATAGAAACAAAGACCTCACAGGAAACATGATGACAATAAAATCATATCTTTCAATAATCACTCTCAATGTGAACAGCCTAAATGTTCCCATAAAATGGAACGGGGTTGCGGACTGGATAAAAAGACAGTACCCATCCATATGCTGTCCACAAGAGACTCATTCTGTACCTAAAGCCTAAAGATACATCCAGACTGAAAGCAAAGGGATGGAGAAACATCTTTCAGGCCAACAGACAAAAGAAAGCTGGGTAATAATTCTCATATCAGACAAATTAGATTTTAAGCTAAAGAATGTAGTCAGAGATACAGAAGGACACTGTATCATTCTTTTTTTTTTTAAGATTTTATTTATTTATTTGACAGACAGAGACCACAAGTAGGCAGAGAGGCAGGCAGAGAGAGAAGGAGGGGGAAGCAGATTCCCTGCCGAGCAGAGAGCCTGATGCCGGACTCGATCCCAGGACCCTGAGATCATGGCCTGAGCTGAAGGCAGAGGCTTTAACCCACTGAGCCACCCAGGTGCCCCACACTGTATCATTCTTAAAGATCTAACAATTGTAAATATCTATGCCCCCAATGTGGGAGTAGCCAAACACATAAGCCACCTGTTAACCAAAATAAAGACACATATCGATAAGAATACATTAATTGTAGGAGACCTCAACACTCTACTCTCAGCAACAGACAGATCATCTAAGCAGAAAATCCGCAAAGAAACAAGAGTTTTGAATGACACATTGGATCAGATAGACCTCATAGATATATACAGAACATTCCACCCTAAAACAACAGAATACTCATTCTTCTTGAGCGCACATGGAACTTTCTCCAGAATAGACCACATACTGGGTCAGAAATCAGGTCTCAACCACTATCGAAAGAAGGATATTATTCCCTACATATTCTCAGACCAAAATGCTTTGAAACTGGAACTCAATCACAAGAAAAAGTTTGGAAGAAATTCAAACACTTGGAAGCTAAAAACCACCCTGCTCAAGAATGTTTGAGTCAACCAGGAAATCAAAGAACTTAAACAATTCATGGAAGCCAGTGAGGATGAAGACACACTGATCCAGAAGCTGGGGTGGGATATGGCAAAGGCAGTCCTGAGAGGGAAATACACAGCCATCCAAGCCTCACTCAAAAAAATAGAAAAATCCCGAATATATAAACTATCTTTACACCTTAAACAACTGGAGAATCAACAACAAATTAAGCCTAACCCACACGTGAGAAAGGAAATAATTAAGACTAGAGCAGAGACCAATGAAATAGAAACCAGAAATACAGCAGAACACATCAACAAAGCTAGAAGCTGCTTCCTTGAAAGAATCAGTGAGATCAATAAACCACTGGCCAGACTTACCCAAGAGATAAGAAAAAGGACCCAAATTAATAAAACCATGAACGAAAGGGGAGAGATCATGACTAACACCAAGGAAATGCATCAGAAATTATTATCAACAGCTATATGCCAGTAAGTTAAGCAACCTGGAAGAAATGAATGCATTCCTATAAACCTATAAACTACCAAGACTGAAACAAGAAGAAACCGACGACTTGAGTAGACCAATAACCAGTAATGAGATTGAAGCAGTGATCAAAAACCTCCCAAGAAATAAGAATCCAGGACCTGATGGGCTCCCTTGGAAATTCTACCAAACATTCAAAGATGAAATAATATCTATTTCCTGAAGCTGTTTCAAAAAATAGAGACAGAAGGAAAACTTCCAGACTCTTCAAAGAGGCCAGCATTACCTTGATCCCAAAGCCAGGCAAAGACCCCATCAAAAAGGAGAATTTTGGACCAATATCCCTGCTGAATATGGATGCCAAAATTCTCAACAAGATTCTAGCTCAGAGGATTCAAATGTACATTAAAAGGATTATCTACAACAAGGTGCGATTTATCCCTCGGATGCAAAAGTGGTTCAACATTCGCAAATCAATCAATGTGATAGAAAACATGAATAAAAGGAGAGGGGGGAACCACACGGTCCTCTCAATTGATGCAGAAAAGGCATTTGATAAAATACAGTATCCTTTCCTGATTAAAACTCTTCAGGGTACAGGAATAGAGGGAACATACCTCAATTTCATAAAATCCATCTACGAAAAACCCACAGCAATATCATTTTCAAAGGGGAAAAGCTGACAGCCTTTCCCTTAACAGAAACACGACAAGGATGCCCACTCTCACCACTACTGTTCAATAGAGTACTAGAAGTCCTAGGAACAGCAGTGAGACAAAAAAAAGAAGTAAAAGGTATTCAAATTGTAAAAGAAGTCAAACTCTCTTTCTTCACAGGTGACTTGATACTTTACGTGGAAAACCCAAAAGATACCACCCCCAAATTACTATAACTCACACAGCAATTCAGTCATGTGGCAGGATACAAAATCAATACACAGAAATCAGTTGCTTTCTTATACACTAACATGTAACTGTAGAAAGAGAAACTAGAGAATCAATTCCATTTATAATAGCACCAAAAACCTTAAGATACCTTGGAATAAACCTAACTGAAGAGGTAAAGGATCTACACTCTAGAAACTACAGAACACTCATGTAAGAAATCGAAGAAGACATAAAAAGAAAGACATTCCATGCTCATGGATCAGAAGAATAAACATTGTTAAAATGTCTATGCTGCCCAGAGCAATCTATACCTTCAATACCATCCTGATCAAAATACCAATAGCATTTTTCAAAGTACTGGAATAAATAATCCTAAAATTTGTATGGAACCAGAAAAGACCCCGAATCATCAAGGAAACGTTGAAAAAGAAAAACAAAGGTAAGGGTATCACACTGCCTGATTTCAAGCTTTACTACAAAGCTGTGATCACCAAGACAGCATGGTACTGGCACAAAAATAGACACATAGACCAATGGAACAGAATAGAGAGCCCAGATAGGAACCCTCAACTCTATGGTCAAATAATCTTCGACAAAGCAGGGGAAAATATCCAATGGAAATAAGACAGTGTCTTCAATAAATACATACATAAATAAATAAATAAAATAAAGAGCTAAGATGCCCTTCAATGGATGAATGGATCAAGAAGATGTGGTCCATATATACAATGGAATATTACGCAGCCATCAGAAAGGATGAATAACCAACTTTTGTATCAACATGGACGGGACTGGAGGAGATTATGCTGAGTGAAATAAGTCAAGCAGAGAAAGCCAATTACATATGTTTCATTTATTTGTGGAACATAAGGAATAGCATGGAGAACATTAGGAGAAGGAAGGGGAAAATGAAGGGGGGAAATTGGAGAGGGAGATGAACCATCAGAGACTATGGACTCCGGGAAACAAACTGAGGGTTTTAGAGGGGAGCGGGGTAGGGAGATGGGTTGGCCCAGTGATGGGCATTAAGGAGGGCACATACTGAGTGGAGCGCTTGGTCTTATATGCAAACAATGAATCATGCAACACTGCATCAAAAACTAATGACGTACTGTATGGTGACTAACATAACATAATAAAAATAAATAAAACAAAGAAGTTAAAAAAGCAGCAGCAGCAGCAGCAGCATTATTCCAGTAACCAGTTCAGTGCACAAAAAAATAATCTGATGATTATTCAGAATTCTGAAAGGGAACAGATCTCAGAAGAAACAGTATTCCTGGCACCAACTTTAAGCTACATGAAAAGATACAAGTGCCCGCTCTGCGGGTTTGATGTCTACAGAGCTCAATCCAGATATCTAGGAGAAATACAGTCGTATTTCTGAAATGCTGCGTTTTTATTTTTAGGTGACACAATGCTAGGCACACAATAATTAATAAATATTGACTGACTTGCACACAAAAATTAAGAATACATTCTCATTTTCTTCAAACAAAGCATTCTCTCATTAAATGATTAGATTCACCTGGAATAACACAATTTCCAAACACACTGCCATCCTTTACTGTATATGTAACATGACCTTAGTGAGAAGAGCAAGCTTGTTTATAGGCAGAATCTTCCATCACAAATGACCAAAAGGAATGATGGCTATTGTAAGGAATTAAGACACACTGCAAACACGCACTGAAATGTGAAGGCAATTTAAGTTGCACCAAAAAAAATCATCAAAATATCCTGAACAATTGTATTATCCTTACTTTATTTCAAAATGAATCTAACATGTTCCATGTCAGCATTGTCTAGTCAATAAGTCAAATTGGTAGACAAAACCTGTCTGGACTAGTCATGAAAAATAAAAAGGGATTCTCCAAGAAAACCACAAAGCAGCTCATTTAAGGTCAATTTAACGGTATTATTCTGTTTTTCTTCCAGCCTCGACATAAGATTTCACTACCTCAAAGGAAATTAGAAGAGTATCTATTTGCATTCCCCTAGGTGATTGGCAGTTCAACACCAATTAGTTCAAAATTACACTGTTACTAGCGTGCAATAAAAACAACACCTTTCATCTTCCTCTCACAGGTAAGAATACCTTCAGAGCCAATAACTTTGATCAAGTAAGTATTTTTGATCCTGCCCCACCCGTCTCTTTGGATTCAGGAAAACTAATAGCTGAAGGCAACTTTTCCTGGCTTTATTCTTAAGCTGAAAAACTAGTGTGGTATTGAAAGTATTTTGCGTCCAAGATAACAAAATTTCCCAAAGCCTAGCATTTCTTCAATAACTAAGCCTTAATACATAAGACAGCTTTAACTGACATTCATGTGTTAAAGGGCAGATACTATTTAATTTAAAATATGTAATGCATTTTTTAAAATAAACATGAATCTCTACATTGGTATATAAATAATTCAAATAATGTGAAGCAATAAACCTCCCTAAATAATTTAGTGTCCTAAACTCAGTCTCTAATGAATACTATTTAGAAATAGACACCCCTATTATAAGCTGATTAGTTTTTCATTTTTTAAATTTAGCATATAACCCAAAAAAGTTGATTAGAAAATCTGTTGCCTGAGTAACTCTCTAAAATTTTGATTATACTTAATACCTCATTAAACTGACCAATGTGATCTCTATGACCAGATTATAAGGTCCCTCAAGTACTTTTTAATTACTTCCTTTTTTTTAAAGATCTTATTTATTTATTTGACAGAGATCACAAGTAGGCAGAGGCAGGCAGAGAGAGAGGAGGAAACGGGCTCCCACTGAGCAGAGAGCCCGACTCGGGGCTCGATCCCAGGACCCTGAGATCATGACCTGAGCCGAAGGCAGAGGCCTAACCCACTGAGCCACCCAGGTGCCCCACTTTCTAATTATTTCTAATCACTTAGACAGATAATTTTGATGTTTAAAGCCCAAGACTCCTAAAACTTCATAGAGTGAAGAGTCCCCAAAGCAAACCCCCATTATCATTCAGCACAGAGCCACTGCCAATGAGGCAGACCCCAGAAAGTTTTTGAAAACTGAAGCCTGGACATTAAAATCTCTACAACATCTATCTCAGCATCAACGAACTGTTATTATCTATAAAAGGGATGGACAATCCATATACTCAAACACTCTATTTCTATTTCATCTGCAATGCTAGTATTTGTTAAAATGTTAGTTTCTATTGACTCATGACATATCCTCAAAACTATGGCTAAGTACCGAATCAAGCAATGTAAGACATTTGACATACAACACAATTTGAAAATTCAAATATACTCTCATTACAAATGACCACAGCAAGACAGAAAATATTAAACAATCAGCTTTAAGAGCATTATAGAAATCTATGTACTGGCACAGCTGTGTGGCTCAGTCGGCTAAGCCTCTGGCTTCCACTCAGGTTGGGATCCTGGGGTCCTGGGATTGAGCCCTGCATCAGGCTCTGCTGGGAGGTGGCTTGTCCCTCCTGCCCCTCACCCCATTTGTGCCCTCTTTTCTCTCTCTCAAATAGATAAAACTTTTTTTTAAAAAAGCTATATACAGTTAAAGTTGTTGCTCACGGTGTACTGCTTTTTTTTTTTTAACTTTAGATATAAGTTATTGGTAGATCTTCAACTAGATAAGATATTAAGATTTTTTTTAATTTCATATTTATATATGGTACTATCAGGAATACTATCATCCAAATAGGTTGTGGTTGAACAAGCAACTCGTGTATATTGAATTTTATCTTCTGCTAACAAATATAGATCATTTATATATAGCAATCGCCCTCTAAAGCTCAGAGGATATATGATACTTGACTCTTAAGTTGTTCTACAGTTTGTTACTCCCAACTACTCCCCATCTACCAATACTGTATCTTACCTTACCTCTCTTTAGTTACCTCATTTCATCATGCAACGAACCATTTGTTTGGGACACAATTTATGGTCAAGAAAGTGTTTATATGGCTCCAGAAGCTGAATAAATTGTTAACAAGGTATCTCTCGTTGTTTCAGACATTTGGACCCAAATGTTGGTGATCTTACTAAAAAGAAACCATTCAATTCGTTTTGCCAGAAGAGTTAATATTCTTCCTATTAGCTTAGGAAGTCAAGATATTAATAGACACTTTGTTCTATCACAATACTGCCAAAAAGGGGGGTCACGGAGTGTCAACAATTTTTGCTATGTATGTGTTGTTGATGAGAGCTGATATCTGATCACCTTCAGCCAGTGCAAGCCCATCACTGCTCAAAGGGGCCCAGGGCGTGATACATTTGACATAATCTCAACTTCAGTGACATGACCAACAGCAAATCCTATTCCTAGAATAACCATTGCTAGACTACAGAACTGCTAAAGAAAGTCAAGATGAAGGTATGTAGAAAACAGAAGATGTGATACAAGCTTCCTTACAACATTAAGGGTGTCACCTGAAAGACTTCAGACAAGTAATGACCAAATCAGCAAACTGTACTGACAGCGATGATAAAAAAATGCCTCTGACAGGTGCCACTACTCTAAACCAAGTATATACACTGTAAACCTTGTCACCATCATGCAACTGCCTGGCAAACTCAACTTCGTGATAAACAGGCAAGATTCTATAACTGATGGTGACCAGTTGCTTCTGACAGGTAACTGTATTGACTGAGTTATTTTTTTTCAATCTTCTATTTTTCAGAATACAAAGGTACTGCAACTTGACACTCCACAAAGAAAGACTTAATACAAGCTTCAGTGAAAAAGACTTTCAAAAGAAGATCCAAATCAAGCAGAAAAGAAATTACTACCAAAAGCGATATACTTTTTATCATGAAGATGAAAATAGTACCTTAAAAAATTGAATTGAATCATTAAGTTCAAAGTCTACAATATTTTAAAATAAATTACATTAAAAGAACTGTCAAGGTTTTGAACTTAAACAATAAAAAATAATTCCTATTCATTATGGTACTTCTAAAGTTACCCAGTACACCCATAGGCTATATACACACGAAAGCTAATTATTTCAATTAATGCTGCTGCATTACTTAAACATTTAAACATGCTAATGATATATGCATCCTAGTAACCCTAAGTAGGAATTACAAAAGATTTTCTACCACAATTAATGTAATGGGACTTTCTGTTGGGCTACTCTTCTGGGGTCTTGGAGTAGAAATGGGTCTTGATTGCTCGAATTTCAGGGCTTCACACTAGGGGAAATCACCTTATCTCGGCTTCTCTACTAACACCCCAGGGCATAAGGTCCCCACAGTCTTGGCTTGTCTTCAGAGGTCTCTACTGTGGGCCTTCCTAAATACTGTCTCCATGTAATTCTTTTATTCTATCACCAAATTTTATTTCTTCTGCCTTCTTCACTTCTTTATGGTAAAATGCCATCTCCATCATGCATGTCTTTCATCTCTTCGTTTACTCATGCAACAGTTTTCACCACCCCACTATGTGACTGGGGATATCATGGGATCAGGAGCACAGAAAGGAAGAAAAAAAACAAAAATCCCTGCTCCTGTGCCGCTCCTGTCCTACTATGGAGAAACTGGCAATATCTAAAAAACAGTACGTGAGAAAATGGAAGGTGTTGCAGGAAAACAAGGCAGGAAAGAGGGAGAGAAGTGCCAGGGCAGAGGTAGAGCCTGGCAGTATGAATCATGTCCACAAGGCTCCAACATGGAAAAGCCCACCAAGAAGGGGCTCTTTAGGTAAAGACCCGAAAGACAGAAGGCAAAAGGGAAACACGATGCCCTGGGACTGGAGGTGACGGGCCAGGGAAGAACTGCAAGGAGACTGCAGGGAAGGAAGTCAGAGAGCACATGGGGAGCAGAAAGGGAACCACTGCAAAAACTGGTTTTTTTCAGACTGAAAAAGGAGGCCACTAGAGAACTTTGAGGCAAATACGGGAGACGATCTTACATCTCAAGCACTTCTTCTGACTTACAAGGCCAAAAACAGACACATGGAGGGTAATCAGGAAACTAGCACAACAATCTAATCAACAGGAGACAGTCACTCAAACCAAGGTGGTGACATGCAAGCAGATGCTTTGACGCTGGAGACAACAACTTTGCTAAAGGAATCCATATGGGAATTACGAGAAAGAGCCTCTAAGGAATCGGCCTCAGCACCTAAAAGAATGGATTTGCCACCTATAGAGACAGGTTGGCTCTAACAGAAGCAGAAATGGGGTATGAGATCTTTAGCTGATTCGGGACAAGATATGTTTGAGATGCTTATCAGGCATCCAAGTAGAAATGTCTACTAGACGGATGGAGAGGTCAAAGGAGAGGTCAGCAGCATACAAATGGCATTCAAAGCCACAAGACCAGATAAGATAACCAAAAAGGAGTGCAGGTAAACAAACAAGAGAGGAGTTTACGGACTGAGGTATGAGGCGTTCCAGTGAGAAGCAGCTACGGAACCAGAGAAAAACCAGCAGTTGTTTGAGAAGCAGCATCTCCTTAAGTAAAGGAACAAGGAAGTAGTGCACTGAAAACCCAGTGGAATGAGGAGTGCAGGTGAAGACTCCGAGGTCACCAGCCAACTCGACAACAGCACCGTCAGTACAGCAGTGGAGGCGAGAGCGGCACCAAAACCCAACGTGGAGCACGGCAATGAAACTGATGAGGGTACAACCCCGAGAGTTCTGCTATCAAGACAAGCAAAGCGATGAGATGATAAGCCGGAAGGGGTAGGAAGTCAAGACAGACTGATTTCATTTCCTCCCTTCCTCCCTTCCTTCCTCCCATTTGTTCATTCTATTGAGAAAAATTATAGCATATTCTGTGCTGAAGGAAATGATCCAGTTGGAGAAAGGCTGGTTACGTCAGAGAGACAGTAGAACGGCCATCAGCGTGTCCTTCAATCAGGGAGAAGGGACTGAACCCAGTGCACGGCGGGAGGGCTGAACTTCGCCAGAAGCATGGACAGTCCAGTCACACCATCAGAGAAAGGCGGCATGTGTGAGGGGAGCAGCAGGTAGGTGAATCAATATGAAGGAAAAAGGCTGTCAGCATCTCAGCATGCTTGCTTCTATTTTTCTCAAGAAACGAGGAAGCAAGGCCATCGGCTGAGACTGAGGGTAATGAAGTCTTGAGGAAAAAGAAGATAGAAAATAACTCCAGGGGAATGTAAAGTACGTCTAACACACCATCGTACCTTTAAGGAAAGGCCAGGAAGGCAGCTGAATAGGTGTGTGCTGAGAACACCAAGAGCTGGCTATGACCACGGCTAGCGTTCAGCGAAGCAGAGAGGGAAGGAAACTGAGAGAGCGGGGCACTGAGTCAAACGACGGCCCGGGAATTTAAACCGCACGAGGCATCGAGGGTCTGAGGGAAGCGAGGGAGAAAAGGCAGTAAAAAGTTATCAAGACGGACAGACGGCATGAAGAACCACAGGGCATGGCACACCTCAGGCAGCGAGCTGGAGAGCAGGGTGACTGACGGTTGAGACGGCAAGAGAACTTGTCAGCGCTAGTGACAGGCCTGCGCTGGGCCCCAGGCAGCAAGCGGCTGAGGAAGACCATTAAGAGAGAGGTCTGTGGATGGCCAAGCAGCCCGGAAAGGTCATCCACGCAGACACTGAAATCACCAGTTGTGACAGGAAGAGTGGCAGAAAGAATGATCATGAACAAGAACTAAAACCTTAAGGATAGAAGAGGAACCGTCCGGACGGAGAGGGCTGAAGGGAAAAGGGAGAAGTAATCGGGTCACGATCTAATGACAAGAGACTCGAAGTGTGTGAAAGCGGCAGAAGAGAATGAGAGGAGGCCTGCCTAAGCTCCTGGGGGAGTGGAGTGCAGGACGCGGGCGAGAACAGAGCTACCATCTGGAGGGCCTGAGAAGCCGTGTGTGCTGGGAGGGCCAAGTTTCTTCCAGCAAGAGGGAGAAAATGAGGGTCTGGGTGGCTCTGCTGCTGGGAGCCAGCAGCTCTGAGGCCCGCGTGGTTCCACATGGTATAAGCAGAGTTTCAGGAGCTCACGACAGTGGGAAATCAGGTCAGAAATGCGACACAGAGAGAGGCGAGGTCCACCTGAGATGCCAGGGTCTTGAATATTCCGGGCTCCTTATGCCGACTGCAGAAGAGGGAAGGGCAGGATGCAAGCACTACTCCTCGCCTCAACGCAGATAGCAAAGAAGGTTGTGTGCAGGAGACAGAGGAGCAGAGCCTCACAAGGACGGGGCTGAGTCCTGAGATCTCGCTCCTGCCATGGTGATGTGGACACTGGGGAGGGCTGTCTGCATCAGATGGCTAGAGATCTGGGGCTCCCTCCGGTCCAGGAATACACACGACTCCCATCAACGATTTCTCTTGCTTTCAAGTATTCTAGTTCTGGATAAAATCTTATAGATCTTTGCCCTTGTTTTTCCTCTTCTTCAGCCAACTCATCTGTGATCTTGAGACTCAGAATTTAAATTCATCTGCTCAAGGTCTGGTGCTTAGAAGAAGATGAGCAGCAAACCAAAAAGGGGGAGAAGCAGCCACGCAGACCGCTAACAGGACGGCTTCCTCAGACAGTGATTAGAGTATTCATAGTGATTTATAGTATATGAGTGTATAGGTTCTTATTAACAAATTTTCTGAAGTAATACTAATATTAGTAAGAACAAAACTAGCACCAACAAGCGATAAACAGGAACAATGGAAAAGTCACGGGCAAGTATCCCATCAAAAAGCTATACTGATACTTTAAAACCCATGCACAGAAATTCAACTCCAGTAATGTAATAACTACCAAAACAAGGTACACATCTCCAAGAAAAAAAAAAAAAGTGTTATGTTTTTTCAATGACTGTGAAGCTGAGCTCAGAGCAAACCATGCCAATGTCCCAAAGGCTCCTGTGATCTGCATCACACATCCCCACACAGACCAAGAAAAGCACACTCAAGGGCCACTAGCAAACCACCACCAGGAATTCTGGGATACATCACTGCTGTAAAATTTTTTTAATCTTTTACTCTTATTATTCTGTATTTCTTTTCAATAGCCCAGAATATAGGATGTGAGGGTGGTGCAGTCAGTTAAGCATCTGCCTTTGGCTCAGGTCACGACCCCAGGGTCCTGGTATCAAGCCCACGTTGGGCTCCCTGCTCAGAGGGGAGCTGCTTTTCCCTCTCCCTCTACCCCTCCCCTCCCATGCTTGTATACATGTGATCTATCTTGAATAAATAAATAAAATCTTTAAGGAAATTAGAGCCCAGATTAAAAACTATTTTAAATTCACTTTTTAAGAAGAATTTAAAATGCAAAATAACTGTTAAAACAAAATACACTTGGCATAATACTAGATGAAATAAAACCCACAGGGATGATTCCTACTACTTACCTTCTATGATCTATACTTTTTAAAGTAGGTTCCATGCTCAACATAGAGCTTAAATTCAGGACCCTGAGATGAAGACCTGAACTGAGATCAAGAGTGGGACGCTTTGCTATAGAACCGTCTGTGTTACAAGCCTGTTGTCTTCCACCTGAAACAGTCCACAGTGCTAACAAGGAGCAAACTACAACACTACAGCAACTACTCCAACATATCATTAAAGAGGGTCAGCAGAAAGAATTTAACAACCTACCAACAGAGCACTTAGAAATGGTGCATAGCTTACCAAAATGGGAGAAAACAAAATTATACTAAGCATTAGCTATAATGCTTAATCCTCTCCATATTATATTTCTGTGCTAGTCAGGGTATTTTGTTTACTTGGGTTTGGCTTCAATTTGTAATATACCTAGCCTTCTGGCAACTACTTCTTTTTCAATTTCTTTAGCCATAATGATCCATTTTTGCATTTGAGAAGTCAAAGGATCAAAAAAAGATTCTAGGGGGACTTTTTCCTGAAGTAAAAAGTGGGAAAAGGCTGTATTTCGGTTTAGTTTTAACTCAAATTCTTTAACTGATGGGGCGCTGTATTTTTTTTTTTAGTTAAATAGGTTCCACATCCAGCGTGGAGTCTACTGTGGGGCCCAAACCCACAACTCTGAGTTACAGACCTGAGCTGAGATGAGAAGTCGAACGCTTAACCAACTGAGCTGCCCAGGTGCCCCCAAGGGGCACTATCTTTTACCCTTCCTACTTCTCAGCCTCCTGATCTGTGAAGACAGAAAGGCCATCTACTTCAGGCTGAAACATAACTGCACATTGCAGGCAGCAGCAGGATAGTTCAGGCATATTTATCACATATTAGCAAGACTACCTAAGTAAGACAAATTTATTATATTTACTACTTTAATGAAATTTTATAAAGCTGACACTATTGAGAAAAGTTGTAATTCTGAAATAAAATGGGCTTAAATATTAAAATACCTTTAATAACATTAGAAGAAAAAAAGATACATGTAGTTCCAATCTAAAAGTTATTGGTACCAAAGGAACAATATTATTGCCAAGAATTCTCTAAAATAGATAAAATCTGAAATTCTTTGATCTAAGAATAAAGGTCTAAATGTTAGCAACACTTTGAGTTGATTATTTAAATTCACTACTTGTAACTAAAGAAAGTAGATCTATTTCTTTCTATTTCATAATTAAAGTAACCTTCCATTTTATACCTGCTCTTTAATTATGATCCTGAAATACAGTTAGCTCCTAATAATCTGATCTTGGGACTGGTTTTCAACATTAAAGAAAAAAACAACTACCACACAGGAGAAGAGAGTGCAGAGTAAAAAGCATTTAAGTAAAATAGAAAATTTACCCAAACTGTATCATTTCTTTGTTAAACTACATCATTACTCTTTTTTTCCACTGGTTTGTCATTTGAAGCCAAAAGGATGGTAAATAAAAATTAAACTTTGAGATCTTTGACATGCTTACATGGTTATCACAGCTGATAACGAACAGAATTCCCAAATAACAACAGAGCTCCTAAGCGCAACTGAGACAGTCAAATTTGGTACCTAGTAGTGAAGAGACAGACTACTTTTGATCTTAAGATTTCAACAGGAAAGAAATGAAATAGAGATATTAAAGTCACTAAGAAAACATGCAAATTTGCAAAACCTCAGTAACTAAGTCGTCATGTTTAAAATACACAGCACTAGAAGTGGATACCTTCGTGGTCAGTGTCTCAGAACCGAACGGGCCTTGCTAAATTCCACCTAATCACAGCTACAGGGAGAGACGGGTGCTTGACCGCAGTGCCACTAGTCTTTAGCAAAGCTGTCCTCACCTGGGACATTCACATGTTACTCTTACATCTTGACCTGGTGACTCAGCACAATGTGCTAAGAGGCCTGCATTTCTCCCCCTCAATTAGCTGTCTTTTTCTGAATTAAATAATTTTTTATTGAGCTCTAACCACAGAATACATACATACCATTTAGTCGTCTCTGGAGTGCTTCCTCCTCTAGGGTAATAATATAAATCTGTTCATCCAGGTCTTCAAGAATCTAAATTCAAAGATCACACCATTGACTAATGCACATTACAGAACTAGTGCTTGCAAGAGCATTAGGCTATTTGGTCTACGATTTAGACTGAATTTAGATTCAAAATCATTAGGAATTTAAAATAAAAATACTCCCACTATTCTATTTATAAGTTAAGGAAAAATATTTTAGCTTATAACTAAACACATCAAAAGTTGACTATTAGAAAATCTACATATATTTAAATTTAAAGGATTAAAGAACACTGCAGCTCTGTCAGTGACAAACAAATGCATGAATTCTCAACATCCAAAAGACTAAACACTATCTCACACCCAAACCAATATTTTAGAGCAAGAAGGAATAGATCACTCTGTCCAACACTGGTTTCTCATTTATATTTACCTATATGATATTTAATACAAAAGACCTATAAACTCAGTAACCACCACGCAATACTTTCCACTTACATCATCTGTATAAACTAAAAATTTTCTGCAAATTATGACTACTGGTATTAAAATCATTCTGTAGATAGAACCCTAGAGAAATACTGTGTTTGTGTAGACTCCGCTCACCACCCTGCCATACAACACTAGTAAAAAAACAAGAACCACTGATCAATCACCCATTATATGGGCTATAATCTGCACTATCTTCACAACTGATAAAACCTAAAATATGTTTAATTCTAGCTTTTTTAACATAGCTATCCTTCTTGAAATGATCCTAAATATATTCCTAGCTCTGGGGAAAATCTGAAAGAAGCCCAACGCTGACATATTTAATATCATTCAAACCCAAACTACTTATTCCCAGCAAAACAATAAACTATGAGAAGTTGATGGAAAAAGCAAAAGGTGGAAACCCTATACATGTGTAGCCTTTCAGCTTCCCGATGAGGTATTTTCATAAAAAGGAGTCTCAAAGCATGCAACTCCTATCAGGTATCTAATCAGGTGCCTAATTTCTATAAAATTTACTTAGAGCAATCCAGTAATTCCTAGTATTTCAATAAATATGGATAATCCCTTATTATCAATAGACCTAGCACTCGTAGCAAAATAAAATAGTAAGATATGAATAAAGAATAACACACAAATCAACAAGAACAAAAGCTGACAGACCTAGGAGAAAAGGACGGGCTGACCCACGTCAGCAGGCTGCCAGTGAGGGCCGCCGCCAGTGAGGGCCTACCCCAGGAGACGATGCACCAGTCCAAAGTGGGAAGGCCTGCGCAGATGTACAGCACGGGTGCAGGCAGCAGACTGAGCTGAGTTAATCCAAGACGCTCCGAGCCTAAGGCAGGCAAGGGGCCATACCTTGGTGGGTCATCATATCAAGTTTCTTTCCGATCAGTGTTCTCACCGTTCTTACTGTTTGGACCACAGTCCAGTTTTTACTTTTCTTAAGGTCGAGCCCATACAAAAAGATTTCCTCTTACAATGCACACTGTTCATTAGTGACTTATAGTATGGGTCTGTCTTCATTCAAGTGAGCGACAATGAGGGGCACACAGATATTTGTGTTAAATGCTTATGTGCCCCATGCCCGTGATTCTACAACAATCCAGTGAAAATCAGACTGTTGTCTTCCCCCGTCTTATAATGTGCCAAGAAACAGGGTTTGGCAAAGAAAAGTTATCTGCCTTTTGAAGCCCATACTCTTCACCACTCTGAGCTGATGAGGACCTAAAGAGGAGTTAAAGACAGTCCTTGACCTCAAACAGCTTACATTCTAGTGTCCAGGAGAGACAGAATGAACTCAAAAAAAGTAATTACAGGGTTAAAATACCTGTCGTAACCCAAGCAAAAATAAAACATTACAAAAGCTCAGAGGAAGAAAAATCCCCAACTTCTAGGTGGGAAGAAAAAAGTTTTGTCAAGTGTTTCTGATAATAGTAGCCTCTTACCTGATAGCTTAATTTATTAAAAATGGGAAAGGCATCTGGATCAGAAACTAAGCAGAGTACAAAGGTGAAGAGATGTGAAGTATATTCAGCAACACCGTGGTTCAAGTACTCTGGAGCTTATGACAGAATAGAACAGTGGTCCAGGGTCTGAAACCCGGCTCTGGGTTCAAATCCCACCCTACCAACACTGATCTGAAATCTTGTTCAACCAACTTAATCTCCCTGAACTACAGATAATTCAGCCATAAAATAAGACCACCACCTAACTTATGGGTTTATTAGCAGGATTAAATGAGAAATGTGTGTAAAATATAGTACTAATCACAAATATAGAGCCTAGACTGACTTAATATCATTAATAGTGGGTGTTAGCAAAAAGAAAAGAGACAAAGATAACTAAAGTTTTGAGAATAATGTTAGTAAGAGACAACTTTAGAAGAAAAATCAGCTTTGGGAAGGGCACTAAGTAAGTAGTTCGGTTTTCTATGAGCTGAGCTCTCAGCTCCGTGGGTACTCAGGCACAGCATTTATCATGTGGTGTAGTTTGTTTGCAGAGTCTTTTGCTCCCCAGAGTTACACATATAAAAGTGTCGTGAAAGTGGCAGAGGTGGTCAGGAGAACGGAGCAGAGCCACATTAGACCAAAGACAGAACTTGGAACATATGCCTATCTTTAGGGGGCCAGAAAATAGAAACAGAGAAAAAGACCAAAAAAAAAAAAAAAAGCTCTGCCAGAGAATCAGGAAGAAATTAAGAATGCAGTGTCATAAAACCTCTTCCAGAGGAAAGTGCATTTTAGGATTTGATAGCATGTTTTATTTGAGTGTGTATACATTTATGTAGCAATGTTAAATAATCCAATTTTATTTTTAAAAAAGATATGAAGAAATTATTAGTCCTTTATTTTTAAATCTCTCAAAATTAAGCATGCATTACTGAAAGAATACCTCTACTGCAATATTTCCTCAAATTTTTCCTTGATTAATCACTCTGACAGGAAAGACAAACATATAACCAAAATAATTTGATAGGTGCTACCAATGAGATACACTGGAGAATATGAGTGGTGCAGAGAAAGAAGCTTGATTATCTCAACTTAAAAGAAGAGATGAGGCAAGGTTCAAAGACAGCAGTGAATGCAGCCGACCTCAGAGCCAGGCCTGAGAAGGCTGTCAGGTGGCTGAAGCAGGCAGGGTGCAGGGATGGGAGAAAGCCCCAGACATGCCTGGAAGTGACAGCACAGGCCTGTTGTGGGCACAGCCCCCCAGCTGCAGAGGGCGGGATCAGACAAGGGGGCGGGAGCAGAGGCTGGAGGTCGGTGGACTAGAGAACAGGTTGTGAGTCATTCAGACCTGAGCCGGTGAGGACCCGTGAAAATAATGTAAATGGCAAGTTCCTTAAATGCAGCGAAGAATTATTTTCATGGGAGCAAATATTTGACAAAATAGCTAGAGGCCAAAGAAATTAGGAACAATTCATTATGATTACTGCCAACTGAAAACGACTTCACAATGAATATATGGTAACTCTGAGATTAACCTGCAAAGTATAATCAAAATGAACACGCAACAACTCCCAGAGATGTAACTGGTCTGTTAATCAAGGAATATATGTGGCACATTCTGAAACATAACAGAGTTACTACTGATACAACAGACACCTAAAATATCTGTAAGTATTTGTAAATTTTGTCATAAAATTTGCTAGAGGAATTTCCACCTGAGTGTCTGTAGTTAGTATTTTAGAAACAAAAACAAATTTGATTTCCAAGGATGAAGAAGATTAAAATAAAAGCAACAATAACAAGGTCCCAAGCCCACAGAAATATTCTAATGTTTCTGATTGCTAATTCACAACCTAAGAGATGCTCAGATGTAAACACATTTATTTCACAAACAAGACGACACACTTACTGTTGGCTTCACCAGCAACTGACCCATCACTGTGAACATGCGGGAAAGGCCAACGGGGGTACACACTGCGGGGAAGATCACAGAGAAGAGGCAGGTCAATCGATAGTGCAAAACAGAGAACAGACTCACAGATCACCGTTTTAAGAAAACTCTGGTCTCCAACTTAGATTCTCTCAGTGTTTTGTCGGGGACACTTTCTCAATAAAAGCTACGGCGGTGACCGGGAGAGGAGTGCAGACAGCTGAAGGCTGGAGAAGGCTTAGTATGTGCAAGACTCCAGCGGCTGAGGAAGTCTTTTCAGTTAAAAGAAATAAAAGAAAACCAACGAAAGAGCAGATTACATTTCAAGTGCTGGTGGGAGTTGAGAACCAACTATTATCTTCACTCCTTACACCCACATTTATCTGCTTACAGTACTCCGAGACACGCTATGATGACTTGAGTAAAATTGGACACATGTGAAACAAAGACCACAAACTCACCCCACGGAATTATACGGTACTATTCAAAAGTCGAGTCTAATGCTTCAGTGAGTGTGTGCCCGTGTGTGCGTCTCTCTACAAGAGAGACTTTCCTTAAAGAACACCACATGTGTTTTATTTCATGGCTTTAGTTTATCAAAATTTATCTTAACATTAAAAAAGTGAAGGGCCAACTTTAAAAACATTTCTTCAGGAAAGCTTCCTATAATTTTCCAAAATAAAGAACTCCATTCTCCCGTCAACAATAAGCCAGAAAAATACTTACAGAGAAGTAACAAACATCCCATCAGAGATATACAGGAATATAAATAGGGAAGGTAGAACTCCCAGAGATCTGCAAAGAAATGCACATATGTTTTCGAAATCCAAAATACTGTACATTGAAATACATTGAAGTTGACTATACATTGTTTGATAAACATCATAATTGTCTATTTGAGTCTAAGCCATACAATTTCTAAATTATACAATAAAAAGATCTAAAATAGAAGAAAAG
Organism: Mustela erminea; assembly: GCF_009829155.1. Lineage (NCBI taxonomy): Eukaryota > Metazoa > Chordata > Mammalia > Carnivora > Mustelidae > Mustela > Mustela erminea. Next base: position 1,739,385 of record NC_045624.1, on the reverse strand, counting down.
GAAATAACCCTTTTGCAAAACCTGTCTGGAGGAGAAAAAAAGTCTCCATGGAATTTTAAGAACAGAATCCAACTAAGAAACAAACAAACAAAAAATCTTAAAAGCTGCCTGCTCATTCTGAATACAGCAAACACACGAACACTCATTTCTTTTCTTAAACATGTCTAAAGACTTATTAACTCTGTAAATTAGCAACAAGGGCTAACGACACAAAGAATTATGAAAACACTCTGGAAAGCGAGTGTGTAATTTTACGCCCGGTTGAGGTCCCAGAGAGAAGCCGGCTTACCATACAAAGACTCCATGCTCGCCGCGTCCTTGTCAACGAGCGCCGAGGCTACCCACACTATCCCGAGGATAAGTAGCGCAAGAAGGACAAGCATGACCAGAGTTTCTAAAATGCGGGCTCGGATTCCCTGAAAAAGATAATGGAGATCTAACTGTATTTTATTTCATCTCATGATTAATTAGGCTTCTATCTATATGAAAGTACAAAGATTCTTTGGAAAGGGAGGAAATTTGTATTTATTAGCAAGATTAAAAAATTCCAGCTTTACAGTGTCAGGTTTAGACTGACTTTGCTTTACCAAATTATGCAGAATACCATCAAGCTTTAAAGAACCAAAAAAAAAAAGTGAAAACATTTTTTAGAGCCATGTTTTAAAACGCAGGTTGGTGAATTTCTGTCTGCAGTTCTCAGTGAGGGCATCAAGAATGACTCAGGTTGGCAGCCAAGCAGCCATCAGAGCACTGGACCCCATGAGTGCGCACAGACCCCGGTCCCAGGGCGCCAGCCTCGAGTACCACTCCCACGGCCCCCAGCACAGCTGCCAGCGCTCCCCTCACCTCCACCCCTACAAGGACCAGTGCCCCCTCCCCTCCACTCCCACAGCTGCCAGCAACCCCCCCCCCCTGCCCTGCCACCGCAGAGGCCAGCATCCCCTGCTCTGCAGCCCAGGGACTCCCCAACCAAAGCCGGCAGCAGAAACCAAGGCCAGGCGCAGCACTCAGCTATCAATAATGTATCACTTCTTTCTTCACATTAGATAAAACCATCATTACTTCATGTGCCCGGAATATAATAAACCATCTTTATGCACAGTTTTGTTTTAGACATAAAACAAATTCTGATCTCAGGGCCAAACCAGAGGTCTTCTAAACCAAGCCAAACCAAGGCTTCTAAGCTTGAAACATTGAAACCTATTGGACAAGGCAAACAAATGAATAAAAAACAACTTTCTTATATTCCTGAAAAGTCACCAAATGACTGAATCTGTACCTAAATTCAAAGACCCCTATTGATGCTTTATACCCTAATGCACTAATGTACATCTAATATAACAAACAAAATCAGAAATAAATCCATGTCTCTCAAAAAACATCTCATGTAATATTTCCTTCCACATTAAAAATAGTTGAAGTTGTGTGATAAAGATCTAAAACACACACTTACTTCAATTTCGCCCTATATTATTTGCTAACTGGAGAGGCTGCACGTCAATCGCAGCGTGCAGTCAGATGGAGAGGAGAAGGCCCGGCCCACACCCTGGCAGAGCCGCCCCAGCCCCAGCCCCAGCGTGACGGGGCGCTGGAGGGGCCTGCTCTCACAGGCCAGGCTTACCACCGAGCTGCCCAGGGCAGGTTCAGAGATGTCCTTAAATGTGGAGTCAGCACACCTCCAGTGTTCACAGGAAGGGAGGCCAGCAGACTGGAGTGTGTGATGCTTGTATTTTATTTAACACATCAGATCTAACCGCAGTTACGGCTCAAGTGAGGCGAAACATGAAGTCCCCAAACGTGCTCCGGAAAAACCCACTGACTCTCCCGAAGAACTCTCCAACCTGCACTTCACAACCTTCAAGCCACTTAGGATACCAAAACATGACCGCCACCTTTCTTTTTCTTTTCTTAAAGTAGGCGCCACACCCAGAGTGGGGCTTGAACTCACAACTCTTAAGATAAAGAGTCAGCTGCTCTATCAAGTTAGCCAGCCAGGTGGCCCAGGTAGCCACCTGAGATCATGGCCTGAGCAGAAATCAAGCTAGATGCTTAAACAACTGAGCCACCCAGGAGCCCCTAGACTATCTTTAAAGGATGTCTGGATAGCAAACACTCTTGGAAAACAGAGACGGTATCTCTCTGAAGCAGAAGTAGGTCTGTTTCCCACAGAGCAAAGGGCAGGCAAGTTTGCTTGAAACACATGTGTGGGTTTCCCTAGGTCTGAGATTGCTCAGCTAAGACCTGAGCCCACAGCGGGAGTGGCGTCACCGGAGCCACATGCCCCCATGAGGCTGGTGGGAGGAGGGCTTGTCCTGGGGAACAGGAAGCTCGTGGCTTACCTGTTCTGAGTAATGAAGTCCTTTGTCTCTGATCCAGGAGTCTCGTGTCTACAACAACCATGCAGGAACCCGACTAACTGTCAGCTTGCAAGTACAGTAAAATCTCAGACCCTCTCCATTCTGGCAGCTTTGGGTAGCAAGGGCAGGCAGCTAACACGGTTTTCTAGAGAAGAGCAAATAAGAGTCCCACCAGGTTGGGTTAAGGGCAGTGAGAAGCCTCCCAAGATCTAGTAATGAACGCTCTACCCAAGCAGTAGGCAAGTGGGAGAAGTAAGGGCCCCCCAGGACCTGATGTGCTGATGCTTCAGAGGCTGAGCCGCAGGGGGGGCTTGGGCATAGCTCCTTCTCCCAGAGAGGAAGGGTGTCATCATGTTCCTATAACACCAAGCCCTGCAAGGCCAGCTATAAAAACTATGATTACAGGCAACTATTTTTCTTATATACTTTGTCCTTTTATGTATTTTCAAAATTTTATAGTGTGAATGTGCATTACCTTAAGTAATACGAGAACAAATTAATGTTGTTCTTAATTTTTAATTTTTTTCTTAAAAGAATTATTTCCAAGAGACTGGCACCCAGAAAAGTAACTTTTAAAATATCCAAGTTTAGTTTATGAGAGTATAGGGAGCTAGTTCAGGACTCCAACTCCAGCAGCAAACCGCCTGGGTTCAAAGCCTGGTCCCATCACTGACCACTTGTGTTAACACTGGGCAAACTTCTAAACCTCTGTGCATTTGTAAAATAGGTTTATCCCTACCTTATGGGGTCATTATAAGGATCAAATGAGTTAACATAAGTAATGTGCTTAGCCATTAGGCTGGGTGCTTAGTAGGCACAATATCAGGGTTAACTGTAATGGCTCAAATTACTGCCTTTGTTTTTTAAATGTTCAAGGCTTTGGAGTTCACCTATCATCTGTGTTTCTGGATCAAATTTACTTCTCCTACGGGCGCATGGGTGGCTCAGAGGGTTAAGCCTCTGCCTTCAGCTCAAGTCTCGTGATCCCAAGGTCCTGGGATCGAGCCCCACATCGGGCTCTCTGCTCAGCAGGGAGCCTGCTTCCTCCCTCTCTCTGCCTGCCTCTCTGCCCACTTGTGATCTCTGTCAAATAAATAAATAAAAATCTTTAATAAATAAAATAAATTTATCTCTCCTAGTGCCAGCTTATCACCTTCTTCCCATCTCTGTCACCTACTATTCACGGACCTAAGAAACAATCCCGAGTTTCTTGATGATGTCAACACCAGGTACACAAGCATTTCTGATCATTCCCTTGCCATCACGACTAACATACAAGCTCCTAATGAACTTAACCTCCATGCTACCGCAGCCCAGCACACGCACTAGCTGACTCTCGTCTCTCAGACCCCCTCTAAGAACTCAAGACTGTGAGGCCGCTCCGAATTCCTGTCCGGTACCTCCAGTCCTCTAACACGCGCTGGTCTTCCTCATTATAACCTCCGCTCCTCCAGTCTTATTTTCACTTGCCTGTACCCTATGCTGAAATATGTATTTTAATGATACTTCGGTACCAGGAATAATTCTAATATTCCTGGTCCCTTTGATTTCTACCGGACTACCTTAATTCTACTGGTGGCTCACTCCCTGAATTCTCAGTCCTAGGAAAGACATTTACAAAACCTTGAGAAACATGTGCTACTACATTCCAAAGTGGGCCTTTGCTGTTACCTGGCACGACTTAAGCTGATCTCTAGCTGACTAACGATGCCCTCAATTTTTTAAATGTTTTCCATTCTCCTTGATCCTAAATCTCATCTCCTACTTTCTAGGAAACTGTAGCTGCTCTTACCTCTTCCTTAGTGGGATAGAACTGGAGGGACTGCACATCCCTCAGTTTCCTTTCCCTACCGCTGTTTCTCCGTCTCTGCTCTTATTTCTTTCATTCTTTACATAAAGGAAAACACCTCAGATTCCTCTTCTCCCATGGCTCAGGCTTAGATGTTCATCATTTCAACATGCTGGATCAGTGCTTCTCAAACTTTGGCACACGTCAGCATTAGCAAGGGGCTTGCCAATCCCTGAGAACCAGCCCAAAGACACCTCAGTTAATTCTGACGAAGAGAGCGCATCTGATGAAGACCCCAGATAGACCGCTCCGTTCCTCCCTCAGGTGGTCTTGCCTCCTCACTTAACCAATGACTCTGAAGTGTGTATCTTTCGTCCAAATCTCACCACTGAGACCAAGATCCATACCTCTGAGCTGCCTCCTCCCCTCAAGTATCTCACAAGTATTTACATTGAATTCTAAAGTCAGACTCACCACTTTATCCCCTAAACCCACTCCTTCACTGTTAACATAACCCAACTGACGGCACCATTACCCACTGTGTTGTTTTTTCCAGACGCTGCAAATACCCCTGTCATCCCACCCTCCTGCATGTGTGCACGCACACACACACACACTCACACTCACACTTGGACCCTAATCTATTCAAACACCAAGGCCTCCTGATTCTATTGTGTCATTACGACTAACTCTATCCACTTCTCCTTCTGCCACCACACTCATCTCACCTGGACAACTCCCTGCTTTGCTAGCTAGGAGTCCGATGGCCAGCTCTGGCCTCTCTCTGCCTGACGTACTGCCTACACTGCAGCAGGAATGCAATCTCCACAAAACACAACTCTGATCACATCGCTCTCAGTCAGAACTTGCTACAGAAACACAGGCCGGCAGCAGGGAAACAGGTGCAGTAATGCAACAACAAATAAACATCAAGTCTCATTAGCACCACTTCTAAGCAAATTAGGTGCTATACATACATCCTTAAAGTTGGGTCTTACTCTTTCTTCTGCTGTTTAGATGGTGTACAAAATAATTATAGATGAAGCAAATTATTTATGATTTAATAGCATACAAAAGTGCTGTCCAACAGACCCTTCCGTGACGATGGAAATGTTCTAGTCTATGTTATCCAAGAAGACAGCAACTAGCCATATGTGTTTATCAAGCACTTAAAATATCATTACTATGAATGAAGAACTAGTTTTTAATTTTATGTAATTTTAGTACTTTTACATTTATACAGCCTCACAAGGCTAGTGGTTATCATAATGGTCAGAGCAGATTATTAACCCCCTGCTGCTAATGAAATCTGATATAAGTCAGATACTCTCTGTACTCTGAAGTACTTTCTGGTTATTTTTCTAAATTTAGCCTTGATATAAAATTATTGGAAAAACAGCTTTGTTGAAGTAACCTGATTTAACATGCTATTGCTCTACTTAATATTTTCATTAGCATTAATGTCAAAAAGAGATAATCTACTACTAAATTCAAAAACCACCCCCTTCTGTTTATATTAAGAAAAATTACATTCTCATTAAGAAAAATAATTTTTAAAATGCAGCCTACATATGACCTGACTGACAGTGATACTAAGGTTCAAGACCCAAACACTTACTCCCCTACACTGACATATTAAGTCCTCAAATAAATCCCTTCTTGTTAAATATATATATATATATGAACAGTTTTTCTAAAAAGAAACAAGCTATATAATTCAAAAAAGATGCCTTTTTCTATTTCAGATATTGAATAATATCAAGAAGAAATGTCTAAAATGTATACTCACATGCGTAGCAGTCATGTAAGAATAATTTAACAAAAAAAGACTTCTGTAGTCAAATCATATAAATTGTTCAAAATTTACCCTCAATATTTCTTTTGAAAAATAGCAAATAACTCACAAAAAGAAATCTCATTTTCAGTTATCAGTCTAAGTACAAAAGAGTGAATTAGCAATATTACACTTACAGAAAAGGCTGCCACAGAGCAAGTCACCAAATTTGCTGGACAGGATTATGCCTGTTTGTGAAATACTGCGGACTGCTGTAGGAAGAAATCACTGTTATTCTGACTCAGCCCACTAGGAGGCCAGGACAGTTATGTTCTCCTTTTAACTGTATTCTTTTTTTTTTTTTTTTTATTAAATGAGGTAAAAATGAGCTCAACTTGAAGTCACTGAAGTCATTTTAGCAACACCAATAGAAAAACATAAATTCTTTCATTAAATGCAATGTGGCAGCCTTTTTTTATCATCAACAACTTTAGGACAGAGAGAAGAGGGGTAATGGGGCTATAAATAACCTGAGACTTCATCTGTTAATTCAGAATTGACCGGCTCCTACAAGTGCCAAAAATACATAAACTGCAGTTACCACCTTTCTTGAGATCATAAAAGTATTACAAAGCCTAAAAAGTACAGGCTTTGTGGCATGTAATGTGTGAGATTTTTAAACTTTTGTATGTGATTCTGTCTGCAAAGTAATGAAAGCATTGAGAGAGCTTTTATCACTACCATTAATCACCAGCAGGACAGCATATAAGCAAAAAAATATGCCTACTGCTCATTTTTCCATTAAGAGTCAGAATCAGGAGCTAGGAAGCCCCAAGGGGAAGGTTCCTATCAACTCTATTCTTGCATATGCTGAGCTAAAAGATGTGCCAGATGTCAGAGTAACTTACTGAAATACCCTGCAAATAACAAAGTGGCAGAAGATTGTCAGAGAGGAAAAAGGTTTCCACTGTTTATCTTAAAAAGTAAGTCTCTTGAATATAAGATCACAAACTATAAGAACTTGAACTTATCAACAGCTGTACCTCTTTCAAGTACTTTTGAATGTTTATACTATGTCATACATTATTAAGATCTCTGGAACTCTGTAATATTTTTATCCCCAATATGAATACTTATCTTAATCCCACCCAAAAACCATGAATCTAAGTTACTTTAATGAAACTCCACCTTTTATTAAAATGATAGTTCAATAAGCACTCAAGAGTACTATTAAAAACAGCATTGAAACGAAGTACTTTCTTTCCACTAATAAAACACTATAGTGTTTTTTAAGAAAAGCAAGCTATATAATTACACTAGTTTCACATCAATATTATTTTGAAAATTACAACTATCAAAACACTATAAAAGCTTAAATTGAATAGACTAGTAAAAACTAAATACATGTGGACAGAGATTTAAGATTTAAATAAGCACTGAACAGGTAAAAGTTGAAAACATTAAAATAGTTATAATTGCTTTTAGAACTTTTTGTACTTGTCAATTGCACACTTAATTGCTTTGTGCTGAAGATCAATGAAGTGACAATGACAATGTATATACAAAAGCTCTAACAATAAGCTGACATGTTTCTGTGGTGATGAACATTCAAACAAGATTTTGCCTGGACATCTTGACCTCTCAGAAGGTATGTAAACACCATGTTATATACTAGGGCCCCACCCATCAGGAAAGCCTGGGAAAATTTTCTACATTTACAGAGCATTTAAAATAAATATCAAGCCACTGTTCACTTAACAAAAAGAGTCTCTTAGTAACACTAAGGTAAGGTTTGCTCAGCATGCCATCAAGACTGCACCAAACATATATGCCGTCATCTGGGAAGATCGATAGAAACACTAACAAGGAGCAGAAAATAAAGGCAGGTATTAATTATTCTAAACCATGAAACAAGCTACAAACAGGCATCCGTAGAGTGTCAAACATTTCCCCCCTTCGCTCCCAAGGTAATCATTAAGCATTTGGACAAAAGAAGTTTTGGTCCCAAGGCAAAGAAAACAGCTTTATAGAAAGCTTTGTTAAACTACAGTGAAATATTTCTTAATATATTAATGTACTTAATGTAATTTATTTCAGATGGAAAAATTAAAACTATAAGATGTTCAAGTTATTAAAATTTGACAAAGAGAATATATTTTAGGATAAGTTAAAATAAAAACACTATCATGGCCTATTCATTTAACTAAGATGTTCATTGTATTCAAATTTATGAGAACCTTCCCATGATGCTAGACAAACAAAAATCCTTGAGATCTGGACACCTGCTGGCTCAGTCGGTTGAGCGTCTGCCTTCAGCTCAGGTCAGGGATCCCAGGCTCCTGGGATTGAGCCCTGCATCGGCCTCCCTGCTCGGTGAGGAGCCTGCTTCTCTCTCTCTGCCTCTGCCTGCCGCTCTGCCTGCTTGAGATCTCTCTCTCTCTCTCTCTTTCTCTCTGACAAATAAATAAATAAATAAAATTTTTTAAAAAATGCAAAGACCTTGTATTAAAAATTTTAAACATAATTCTAAATTCGAGAAAAAACTTTCGCAGTACACTACACTAGATTATCAGAACAACTTCATGGCCAGCCAGTGAAGACCTTTCGTTCTGCTTCTTTTCCAATAATCTTTAGTATCAATCTCACAGAAGAGAAGAGATGGGAACTGATATCTACCAAGCTCCTACCAGTTGCTTTACACACGCTCTTTGAATCTTCATGATAAATCAGAAGGTAAACTGTATTAGAAATGAGGAAGCTTACATCCCAGAAAGTTAAACAATCTGCCTCCGGTCACCCCATCGCAGTGAGTGAGCCGGCACTCCCTGCGAACTCAGGTCTGTCAGCTCTCAGAGCCTGTGCTTTCCACCTCCTCACACAGTACAAAAGTGAGACACCAAAGACAAACTGATGTGGAAACAGGGAGGCAGGGGAGAATGCTTAAAACACACTAAGACAAACCTCTAACATAGTAAAAGAAATAAAGGAAAACACATAAAAGCTTCTTTTACTAGAACATTAATTTTCAATTCCATAATAGCAAACTCATGCTGAGGTCAATCCTCAGTCCCATAAGAAACTTTTAATACAACAGAAGTCAATATCTTACCTTTTGTTTCATAAAATACCCACGCATAAACCCCAACAGATACAACAAAACAAAGATCAGTAGGGTTTTTATCACATTACTACTACAGCAAAACGTACAAAATATTAAAGTGCAGAATATAACAGAGAGTGCCACCACATAATTTAGCTGTAGCATCTCATTGCTTATGTGGCAAAGACGACATTCATACAAAAGCACTAAGAATTCCAAAATAGCACACAAAGCTTAGGGCTGTCTGCCCTCACTCCATTATCTGGGTTGGGCCCATCTCTCCCTGATTTCCACATCTCCCCCAGCTCTCAATAAAAGCAGCTTTGGCGGGGCGCCTGGGTGGCTCAGTGGGTTAAGCCTCTGCCTTCGGCTCAGGTCATGATCCCAGAATCCTGGGATCGAGCCCTGCATCGGGCTCTCCGCTCCACTGGGAGCCTACTTCCCCCTCTCTCTTTGCCTGCCTCTCTGCCTACTTGTGATATCTGTCAAATAAATAGATAAAATCTTTAAAAAAAAAAAAAGTGGCTTTGGGTGGACAGGTGTGCATGCAGGTGTATTTTACAGTTTTCCACTGAAAAACAATAAACTGACACTTCAGTTTTACATATCAGTTTCGATTTGGGTAATGTGAGCTCCTCAGCAAGAAAAATAGCCTTTCATTCCTTCCTATTTGTAAACAATGACAGTCTACTGTCTACTAAATACTAGTGCATATTCCACCCAACTTACAGGAACATCACACAACTACCTGCGCACCCATATGGCCCTCCCAACAACACCCAAACTTCCACACCAACCTGGCCAAACATAACCACTAATTTGAACTGCCATGTTCGTCATTTATTTATTTTTATTTTTGATTGTGGTAACACACACGTAACACAAAGTGTACCATTTTGAAGTGCACAGTTCTATTGCGTTAAATATTGGTTCACGCCGCTCTGCCATCTCCGTCACCAGCCATCCCCAGGACTCTTCCACATTCTCCAACTGAAACTCGGCACCCATTAATAGTGACTCCCCATTCCTTCCTGCTCCTGCACCCAGCCCCTAGCCCTGACCATCCTATTTTCTGTCTCTATGAACTTGACCATTCTAAGGGCCCGCAGACAAGTGGAACCACAGTATTTACCTGGTTGCGACAGCCTCACCTCCCTCAGCATAACGCTCTCCAGCCTCGCCCATGTTGCAGAATGTCTTTGATTTTTAAGATGAAATAACGTTCCATCGTAGATGCACACTACATTTTGTTTATCTATTAATCCGCTAGTGGATACTTGCGTTGTTTCCACCTTTTGGCAATTCTAAAGAATGCTGCCGGGAAAAGAAGCGTATAAAGGTCTGTGAAGGAAAGAGGAAGGCGGCGGTGGGGTAGGAGGAGCCTGGGCGAGCCGGAGGCCAGAGGGGAGGCGGGTGGGAGGACGGCGGAGCAGGTGACGGGGAGGAGGGCGGGCACGCGCTGTGCGCAGCTGGTGTGTGGAAGTGCTTCACTTAGTTGTGCGCCTGGAACTGAGTACCTGACATTACTCTGTTAGCCGACTAGAACTGGAATAAACACTGTTATAAATGAATAAATGAGTATCTGTGGAGCTCTCACGTTCAATTCTGTGCATACACCCAGAGGAGGAACTGCTGACGCATAAACAGTAATCCTGTTTCAATTTCTTGAGCAACCACCACACTGTTTGCCACAGCGTCTACACAACCTTACCTTCCCATCAACAGCGTTCATGCGTCTCATTCTTGCTACATCCTTACCAATACTCGTTCTTGTTTGGGGGGTTTTGCAGTTGTTGTTAGCCGCCAGCCTAATGCATGGGGAGAAATACCTCACTGTGGTTTTAATTTACATTTCCCCCAAATCTGGTACTATGGAGGTCTTTCATGTGCTTATTGGCCACATACATGTTTTCTCTGGAGACACATCTATCCCAGTCCTCTGACCCTTTTTTATTTGGTAGAGTAAGTCCCATCACCACGTTCTTCAAAACCGCTTTGGCCATTCTTGGCTCTCTGCTCCTCCATAAGAATTTTATTATCTGCTTATCACATTCTTTAAGATAACCAGTTGGAATTTTCTTTAGAATTGCACGGTTTCTAAAAAATAATTTGAGAACTGTTATTCTTACCCATATAAAGAAAGCCTAAACACAGAATAACCTATCCATTATTTAAGTCTCCTGTATCATCTTTCAATGAGATTTTTTGTTTCCATATATTATTTCCATAAAGATTCTACATATCATTTGTATGATTTATTTCAAAATGCCTTGTGCTATATTGCTACTATAAAAATTTTTAATTAGATTTTCTTTGTTGTTATTTATTAATTTTCTATTTTAATCTATATTAATTTTTCTATATCCAGGTTCCTTGATAAATTTTCTTATTTGAGGGGCACCTGGGTGGCTCAGTGGGTTAAAGCCTCTGCCTTCGACTCAGGTCGTGATCCCAGGGTCCTGGGATCGAGCCCCGCATCGGGCTCTCTGCTCAGCAGGGAGCCTGCTTCCTCCTCTCTCTCTGCCCGCCTCTCTGCCTACCTGTGATCTCTGTCAAATAAATAAATAAAATCTTTAAAAAAAAATTTTCTTATTTGAAGTAATAATTTATTCTTAGATTCTATGGGGTTTTTCAACAGACAATATCATCTGTTAATAATATTTTGTTAACCTTTCAGTTTTTTCTTTTCTTGTCTAACTGTAGTACTAGTAAATCCATAACAGCGTTATTATTAGAAATAAAGGATTTCAGATGGCATCCCAATTTTAAAGTAAATACTTTCTACATTTTACCATTAGGTACAATGCCAGTTACGGACTTAGAGTAGATATATATCCACTATCAAGTTAAAAACGTTTGCTCAAATTCTTAGTTTGCTTTTTAATCATGAATGGGTTATTGATTTTGCTAAATGTGTTTTGTGTCTCTTTGGAGGCACTCGAATTATTTTTTTCTCATTTACTTTCCTAATATGAGTTATAGTGCCATAGATTTTCTAATGTAAAGCCAATCTTGCATACCTGAAATAAAATTTTCTTTGATGATGATTTTTTGCATACATGGCTGAATTCAGCTTAATATTTTTTGATTCACAAGTATTCACAAATAAAAATGGCCTATAGTGATCTTTTCTTACACAACCCTTGTCTGCTTTCAGTATCAAGATTCTATCAGCCCCATAAAACTGTGAGCGTTCCATCTTCAAATCTCTGAACAAATCTGTATGAAACTGAAGTTATCTATTCTTTGACGTCTGGTAAAAATATCCTACAAACTGTCTGGACTTGATTTTTTAAAAATCAGAATGACTGTAGAACTTTCATTTCTGGCAATATTGAGAATAAGATATGCTTAATTTCCTCTGCCAAAAAGTGTCTGAAATGCTAGAGCAAATATTTTTAAATCTCCCTGAAATCTTTTGTCGATTTATTCTGAACAATACATTGAGTCTGGTAACCCTCACAGTGTTGGCTTTTCCCAGATGTCAGGTCATTTTCTGAATTCCTACTCATCTTTATATTTAAAGAGTTTTTTTCCTCCTGGTTCTCTTTATCACCTCCTGACTCTGGTGACAGCAGAACTACTAAGTGAATCTAGAAAGTAGATCTTAGATAGGCAGGATCTGGTTCTGAGTGATGGTCTCAGTAGCCTGTATCTTGGTGGACACTTGTAAGTATTTACTGGGCACTCTACCACCAGAACCCCCATTTTCTGTGTCAGCCTACAGTAAGTATTACAGCTGCTTGCTAACTGCAGCTCCCCTCTGAGTACCCTGGTCCTTTCTGTTCCTCACATCCTTTACCAGCAGAGCCAGATGGTTTGAATTTTTGTTAAGACCAGGTCAAAGAAGAATGGGAAAAACACAGATATACTCAGATAACTGGAAATGATAAAATCAATTTGCCAATAGATGCAAAACTAGACAGTATCCTATGGGACAACATAATAAAATGCTTGGAGCTATCTTTTATATAGAAAAGAAATCAATTCTATCAGACAAACTCTTTTTCATTGCTCTTACTTTCCTACAAGTTAGCTCTAACCCTAAAGAGATGTAAAATAGCCAAGTCAATAGAAAATCAAGCAAAGGTACACATCACCACCGTCTTCTACAAAGCCTAGGACTCCACTGACAGAACACCCAGCATCTCCTTTGCCCATTTCCAAGTCTTGGACAACTGCTTGCTCCTGGCACCAGAAAATTTATGTATGCAAAATAAATTATTAAAGTAAAAAGGATATAAAATATATGTACAAACTAATTATAATTACATAGTACTCCAAATACAAATATTGACAGGTAATTTGGAATGATATAAAGTGTAATGTCAGATTAATTGGCTTCCTATGAAATTTTTTAAATTAAAACTAAAATATTAATGAAAAAACAACAGAAGTCAAGATACACAGGATAATCAAACAAAATCACCAGCCTCATGAGTATGCTTCATGCGAGCCCAATAAGACACAGGAAAAGTAAACATTCAGGATCCTACAATACAGATGCATTCAGGAAGGATTTGTACATTTGTAGAAATCATCCTGGAATCTTGAGGATTTATGAACATCAGACTGGAAAAGATCTTCTTTGAACAGTAAGGCCATGAGTGGCTAAAACGTTTACAAAGCTAAAGAGGGAAGGCCAAAAGGAAAGACTGGGCCTCCATATTTGCTGACAAAATCAGAGCCATTTCAAGCAGAGACCACAAAACCTCCCAATCTGGAAAAAGGCCAAAGAATGTCCCCAAATTAACAATTAGCAAATTAATAATGTATTTCAGATAAAGGGCCAGTAAAATTAACAGGTAGAGAGAAAAGAGGAATCAGGGAGATTGGTTCAAGATGATCGATCATCACGGAAGACAGGAAAAATATATAACAAATAACCAATCAATGAATCTGCACCATTCCTAGCAGCTGCAACAACACCAAGCATAGAGTAAGTCACTGAACGAATTATGCTAGAAGATAAGACTGCCATCAGTAGACAATAATGTTAAGAAATCCCTAAATGATAGAAAGTAGATGGTATTAAATCTACGGAGAAATTATAGACTAACAAAGGGGGAAATAAGTACTAAGAGCCATAAGCTTCTAGTCAAAAATTCCTGGGCTCCTGGGTGGCTCAGTTGGTTGAGCGACTGCCTTCAGCTCAGGTCACCATTCTGGAGCCCCCAGAGAGTCTGCACTGGGCTCCCTGCTCAGCAGGGGTCTGCTTCTCCTGCTGACCTTCCTCCTCTCATGCTTGCTCACTCTTATTCTCTCTCTCTCAAATAAATAAATAAAATCTTTTATTTAAAAAGTACAAAAATTACAGATAAGAAATGCAGGAAAATCAGAACACAGTAAAATATTTAAAAATAATAGATAAGAGTAATATTCTTATATAAATTGCCTTAGAACTGAATAATACAGAGAAAAATTAATTCAGATTCATTATTTTAATCACCTCACAAAATTAACTACATAGATTAAAGTATTAGATCATTGTAAAAACTCACAGAAAAGGGTAGCTAAAATAAAAAAGACTACATTATTCATTCTTGGCTTTGAGGGATGATAACACAAACCAATATCAAATTACTAAGAAAGAATGTAATTTCAAAGTGTACAAAAGCTAGGACAAAATGAAACCAGGTTTTATTTAGGCCTGTTTATGTAATATTTATTGTCAAGTCCTGAATCACACAATTAATTTAAAGGCAATTAAACAGCACATGTCACAGTTAAATAGGACCACGTCAAAAACATATATGGATTATGAATCTTGAATTATATTAAATAAACTTTCTAAGGCCAACTTTAATTATACGTTTATATAAGCCATTTTTAACTAAAATTTATTTAGAAGTATCATACATTAAGTTAAAATGACAAAGTGATACATAATGCTTTGAAACAACTTTTATGCTAATTTCTTATCTTGGGGTTTCCCAGCAGTTATTAAATACTGAACCCCAACCCCTAGGAGGTAAAGGCCTGTGGAGTAACTCTCAGGGGAGACTTCTGCCCAGAACTAAGGCTGACAGTACAGTCTTCCCCTATCAGTGGGCAAAGGGTGTGAGTGTGTGAGTGTGTGTGTGAGTGTGTGTGTGTGAGTATGTGTGTGAGTGTGTGTGTGTGTGTGTGTGTGTGTGTTAAATGAGGAGGCTCCTCTGCTAAAGGCCTTTACCGGGGCCTCAGTTCCATCTCCTCACCTCTATGCACCTGTGACTCTCTGTCACCGAGTAATAACGACCTCGCTGTCCTGACCAACACAGCCAGGGCATCACCTACTCACTCACTGACATCACCTACTTACTCAACACCATCCAGGTGTTGTGCTACCTGTTCGGTTTGGTCTTTGGAGATTTTCCTGCTTTCCTGGAACTTATCTATGCATTTAATTATAGAGGGATTGGTTATACAGTTAAATTTTTGGCTTGCTTCTATTTAACAGCGTTAGAAAATTCATGAGTTGACATCAAACATCATATAACTAGATCCAAACAAAGTCCTATATATAAAATATATAGACTAAAATTTCTCTATACATTACAACTTATAATATTTTTAAAACTCTAATATCTTGAATTTTTTAAAAAACTATCTTTTATAACCTTCATATTTTATTTCTACATATTTAAGTAAGAAAATATTTCAGGGAGTTCTTTGCAAATGTTTCTCAATAAATAACACTCCAGGCTCAAGTCGTCTATTTTTAATACATAAAAAGCCAAATTAGATAAAATTATTATTCCATTTCCTCTGGTTAGCATTAATTTTGAAGTTCCAGGGCCATCTTAATGTGCAGTACAGAATTTTTAATGAGGCAAATACCCTCTACCACAACCCAGTGAGGATTTATGGGGTGGGTCTGCAGAATCATGATTTTTCTCATCATTAGTTTTATGCTCTTTATCCACATTGCACTTAAACCTCAGTGCCCCTTAGATTCATGGTATTTAAATAATCATTCATTAGAGCACTAAATGATTAAGAATTTTTAGAAAAGAAAACACACGATGCTCAAAACCGCCACTGTGGTTTGTGAGGTTCACCTGAGCGACCTGCCAGTGAAGTCCTGGAACCACGAGCACACGCCCAGGATCTCCACCAAAACCTGACAATCCCACCAAATACATATTCACAAGCTCTCGAAGTGTTTTAAGGAAAAATACATAAATTTATTGATTTTTTTAAAAAATAGAAATAGTAAGAGATATCTTTTTAGAATTGCACTGCAGTAACCCTTCCTAATCTCTAGAAGGCTTGAGAACTATTTGATTAGTAAGTATTAACACTGGCAAAAAACACTCCGCAGAGTCTAGCAGTAGCTCTGCCATGGATTATGTCCTTGAAGTTTGCCAAGAAAACTTGGGCTTCAAGACATTCTCTATAAGAAACATGCAATAACAGGAGCGCCTGGGGGGCTCCGTGGGTTTAAGCCTCTGCTTTTGGCTCAGGTCATGATCTCGGGGTCCTGGGATTGAGCCCCGCATCCTGGGATCGAGCCCCGCATCGGGCTCTCTGCTCAGCAGGGAGTCTGCTTCCCTTCCTCTCTCTCTGCCTGCTCTGTGCCTGCTTGTGATCTCTGTCTCTCAAATAAATAAATAAAATCTTTAAAAAAGAAAAAAAAAGAAACATGCAATAAAATTTGCCTTGGTAACTTCTCAAGATATTTAACAGATCAAATGAAATACATGAAAGCAGTTTAAAAACAATAAAACACAAAGCAAGCATGAACCTTCAGTAATATCTGGCAGCAGGGAAAAAAGATGAGAGGGCCTATTCTATGTAAGAATGAGATGTGGCACATAAGATATTAGGTTAACAGTATTAACACTATTTTCAAGGTTTACTTTGACTTTTCATCAATTTCTGTCACAATTTTCTATCAACAATTTCTATCATGCTAGTAAACACCAGCATCTGTCTTCCTGCTTCTAAGACACTCCAACCCAGGAGACATGCAAGTCGGGCACGGACAGGCCGGGCCAAGAAGGAAGCTGGGAATGGAGCACTATGGGCAGAGGAAAGCTCAGCCGCTGAACACATGGCCCTTGAAAGGCACGGCCAGGAAAAGGAAGATGCTCACCCCCTGGCAGGTGGTCAACATCCGGCCGAGCAGGCTGCAGTCAGGCTCCAGCACAGCAGGAGACCGGGAACCACCAGGCTTACCTAAGAGGCAAACGCGGTGGTGACTGTGGGGCTCATTCCCAACTGCCAGCTAAAGAACAAGAATAAGGGTGGGGAGATAGGGTTTTGTAAACCAAGCCAAGGATGGTAAAGATTCTGTGAAGACTCACTCCATTAATGAAGAGCCTCATTATAATTTAACCTGGAGGTTCTGGACTAAAAGCCTAAACTGTACCAAAACAATGCAAACTCTCATGTCTTTTGTGTTGTGGTTCTAAAATGATTCTAAAAATAACATACCTGCATGATAACCATGCAGAAACCTATAACCAGCCCCCTCCGGAAAGGGGAGCATTGATGCATTTTTAGATCCTTCCTCTGACAAATCAATGGGACTTCATTTTTCCTCTGTAAAAACTTTGTCTGCAACAGGCTAAGTATATATATCTGGGAAGACCATGGTAAATAAGTGAAAAAGACACACCTACAAACAATCCCAACAGAACTATAAGCCCTACTGCAGGAGGAGGAAGCAGCTCACCACAAAGCAGCCCCACTGAAAAGACTTAAGGAGCCCCAGGAGGTAGTAGCACTTGCAGACAGAGTCCACCAGGAAGTGATACGAGGGCTTCCCGGCAGAATCGCCCAAGGAGACAGAAGGCCATGGAAGCACCTAGAAAGGGCTGCACAAGGCGAGGAGTTCAGTGGGAAACAGCCTGGGGAACAGGGGAGCCTCCTGAAAAACTGGCCTAAAGGACAGATGTGAGCCAATCTCCAGAGTTGTAGATACAGTGTTACAGATGTTAGGCTTCATTTTGTTGGCCGTTAAAAACTATCAAAAGATTTCATGGAGGTGAGTTACAAGATATCATTAAGAAAACAATGCTGGAAGACAGCATGGAGGTTCCACTGTACAGGAAGGAAACTGGAAGCAGAAAAGACAGCAGGACAATGGTTTATATAATCCAAGTAAAAAATGATGAAGCCTGAACTAAGGTAATGCCATAGAGAAGAGTAGAACATTCAGAACACTTATTCAGAAATTATTCATAGTTTTTAAGTTATCTAATGCACTAGGTTCTTATTACAACGTAAAGTACTTTATTATATCTCTTCTAAAAAAAAAAAACAGAAGTATAATTCAATTCTGGGCACTTAAGAAGGAAACAAAAATTATCAAAAGATCAGAAAAACCTTTTTGATAACTCAAAAAAGCTTTAAAAAACTTTTAAGCCCTTCCCATGTCTGTTTTAAAAATCAACTGCTTATAATAAAAATTAATATTCATTAATTAATGTGTAAAGAGAAACATTAAATATCAAGTAATCCCAACTAAAATATGAAAGTATACAAGTAGTTAAATCTAGCATTCTAAACAACTTCAAATTTCTTCTCTGTGTTCTAAAAAAGATAATAGGAAATGTTTTCTATGAATTAGTCATTTCGGTACTTAATTCTAACTTTTTCTTCTGTTGATACAGCCTTATTTTTTCAGTTTTTGCCTACTGATCTTATTTTTAGATTAAGAATAAAAAGAATAATAAGAAAAAAAAGAATAAAAAGAATATATATATATGTGTGTGTGTGTGTATCCATATTTCTCACAATTTAGTGCTTTAAAAGTCAATTATTCCAAAACAGTAAGAACTTGCCTTTCTAGATAAGAACTACTTTGCTTACCAGCTGTGCAAACCAATAAATTTTTAAGTACTATAACTGCTAATAACTTCAGTTTTAAAGAAAAGTAGGTATACCACAACTTCAAGTATTTCCTAATGTCAAAACCTTCGAACAAGCCAATTGCCTTTATCTGATTATGCAACATTTATTTCTCAAAAGAACAGGCCAAATAAATGGGTTGGTAAAGTAATATACCAAGTTTCAATATATACTGGGAAATATTTCATAGAGATCATAAGATTAACATTTCATAATGCTGAATAAATTATTTTATAGACAAATAAATATGTTTAAACACCAAACAGAAGATTTTAATAGTCCAAACTCCAGCCTCACTGTGGACCTGTGAGCATGTGCCATAACGTGCCGTAACCAGGTAAGCAATTTCATTCTAGTCAGCATGAAATTAGACATCAATTTTACTTTCAAATAAAGCTTATTCCAACCAAGGGTAGATAGTTTTCAAGTCCCCCTCAAGAAAAGTTTTGGAAAAGAGACTCTAATTGACAATGATTATTTCCATAAAGTTGTTTCATGAATGTTGGGCATAGTAGGGCCAATTTAATTAAGAGTTTAATTACTTTAAAATCTGAACCTGATTATTTTTTATTCCCTCCATACTAAAATTCTTCCTCATTTAACAAAGAGCCCCAAATTGTGAGACTTTAGTTAATAATTTAATCATCATATAAAATAAAGTTTGAAGTTTAGTTACCTATTAAACACAATACCTATGTTTTTTACGACTTACACTGTTACAATATAAAGCAGTTCCTATTCCAAAAAGGAAATAAATAAAGCTGACTATGTCGACTCCACTATCATTTCTTATATGTAGCTTTGCTATCGCAGGTAAAAAATGATCCTACACAAATCTTCCTGACGTTTCATTATCAACTGCCACGTAGCCCATACATTTAAGCACCTACTCATAAGTGGCAGCTCCTGATAGGCGAGACCAACGAGATCCTGGGCAACCCCGCAGGGAGTACCGACAGCCCATTTTACAGACACGGACACTGAGACACATGCCTGTAGCCCTGCGTTAGTAAGGAGAAGAGTCAGGATTTAAGTCAGACGGTCTAAATGCCAAAGCTCACAATTTATCCACTATACTATTATGCAAAGAAAGAAAACATTTGGCGTTAGGGGAGAAATCTCTCATTTTTTGATAGATGGACAGAAAAATGAAAGTGCTATACAACGGTCCAATTCAGCGCTCCTACCATCTCGAAGTATACGGGTACCAGTGATATCTTTTAGAAACACAGCTGCTATTTAACAGTAACAGTTACTGTTACTGAAATTATAATTTAGTTCCCTCCAATATGCAATTGTACTAAAAACAGCGACAAAATTAAGATCATTTCATGAACTAAATGATTTTTAACTCAAAATCTTTATAAACTCAAATAATTTTACATGAAACAAATGTTTTCTTTTCCTCAAAGTAATACTTTTATACATCTTTCTCTAAGATCTCACATGGCAAGCTTCAATGAATCACTACAATCACGCCTTTTACAGTAGATTGACAATTCCGAAAAGAACCCTGAGCATATCAACACTGCCAGAATGAAATGTTTTAAAAATAATCATCTTTATCCATGTTGTTTCTATGGAAAACAAGGAAGGCTCCCAAGAGAAAACAGAGGAATTCTATTAATAAATTGCCGAATGATTTTTATTCTTGAAGGTGTTGGGAAAATCAAATTAACACGTAACAATAGTTAGTGAGATATGACTCCGTTTTCTGTAATAAACACCAAGATCAAAACGCACCCAAGGTAAACTTCCTTGCAAGTCTCCCAGCAGGAGTTTTCCTTCTTGTACGTGATTTCCTCTCACCCACAAAAACCAGGCCAAATACGCGCATGTGCCGCTAACACTAAGCAGCACTTCCTTATTCATCATGTCCAACAATTTATGGATGATCAGTGGCAAAAACGAGCAAAAATAATGAAAGAATGCAATGAAAGCTCCCTGAGACCGAGCTGGACTTCCTACTCATTTCTGTGTCTCTTTCAGATGCAGGCCTGATACAAATTAGCCACTGGGGGGAAAAAGTCGTCTGGTCATAAAATACAGTACAAGGTCACTTTTATGTAAGTTTGCCAAAAGGGACATAAACCAGGACAATTTCACACTGTGACACAGGATAGAAACATATTAAAACAATCTCTGTTCCTCCTCCATTGTGCTGTCACAGTGCTCAGCTTTATAGGCCTTCCCAGCACCAGCACCGGGCTCTTCGCTTCCACCTGGTCAGTCTAATTAATTAAGAAAGGAAGTTACCTCAAATTCTGTACTTTTTGCTTTTATTATCAAGCACTTCGTTTGAAGTTATAGGAGTTAACCTCTTAATCCTACAGACCGTGTGCTATGTTCTGGACATTTGGGGATGTCTGGATAGCTTGGATAATTGGTCAGGATGTTGCTGTCGCTTATGTTAAATTTTATGCCAAGTCTTCAAATCAAAGATAGGCATTAAGGTGAGGCACAATATAAAATTACTCCCAGAAACATCTTTGCTTTGTGAATTAATCTGCCATTGATTATATTTTTTCACTTCCATTAAATTGTTGAATTTCTGCCTCATAACATCTGAACTCAAAGCAAGATGTTAAAATATAATATGAAATAAATATGTTCCTAACTCCTACTTCATCTCTGGCCAGAGGTTAGATTTTCAGAGTTTACAAAGCAATCAGCAAACATCTGCTGACATCATCCCACATAATCTAGAGGTCTCTCTGAGGCAGAATGGGAAGAGAAAACCACACAGCTGATTCGAGGTGTGACAGGAACAGCAATGCTGTTGACCCCGATACCCTGGTACCCCGATACCCTGGTACTCTTGGAGTAACCAAGATTAAAAAAAAGAGGAGAAAGCATCTCCACCACAAAACACAACACCCAGCAGATATAACCTTCTTATCAGAACTGAAACAAACATTAAGACGCAAGCCTGGGATCGGGTTCAAACACACGTGAACATATATAAAGCTGGACGCAATACACAGAGGTAACTACAAAATAATATAAATGTGATAAATATTTAAGCACTAACAATAAGAGTTCTAAGTTCAGTTCTTACTTAAAAACTGTCTTGCTTTATCAAAAGCATCTCCATTCCCCTACCCTAGGAATATCAAGAATGGGAACAGTGAGGAGATGGTCCTAATAAAATAGAAACATGCGCCATGGCAAGGAGAGAGAAGAAAGGCTTGTTTAAGGCCCTTAAAAGGACATGGCCAACCCCCCAGGCCTAAAATGTCCTGTTTGAATTAACATAGTGGTTTAATTAAAAACTAAGTAGAGAATTCTGCTTAATTTGATTTTCAATTCAAGCTCTGCATCCGCCCATGGCTAGTGGCCAATTTCCGGGTCTCGGCACAATATGCAAGGGGCTGTTTTAAAATCGATTGCCCGGGGGACTCAATGAGAGTATGGTGGAGCCATGAGCCATTTAGGGACCCCACCGGACTTAGACATAGTAAAACAGCGCCGGGAGGGTGGTCAAAGGAATAAAAGAGAAATTTAACTTAACCATATTTCAAGTTTGTCATTACTCAAATCATTGTGCTGAATTTACCAATTAGAAGTGTTTTCTAAGCCCTCTTCAATAGCCCTTCAGAACTAGATATGTCTAAAGCCAATGAGCATCCTTTAAAGGATATACACTTATTTGTGGAGCATAACAAATAGCATGGAGGACAAGGGGAGATGGAGAGGAGAAGGGAGTTGGGGGAAATTGGAAGGGGAGGTGAACCATGAGAGACTATGGACTCTGAAAAACAATCTGAGGGGTTTGAAGGGGCGGGTGGGTGGGAGGTCGGGGTACCAGGTGGTGGGTATTATGGAGGGCACGGATTGCATGGAGCACTGGGTGTGGTGCAAAAACAATGAATACTGTTACGCTGAAAGGAAATAAAAAAAAATAATAATTAAAAAAAAAAATTAAAAGGATATACACAAAGGAATATACTCTTGCTAGCCAGCTAAGTAAAACATGTCAATGACTGTGATGCATTCACTTCAATGAGGCAACAATTAAAGTCTGGGGTCCAGTCTACAATATTGTGTAAAGAACTACAGATCTTAACAAACATGATGTAAAATCTGCACAAGTCAACTCCTAGGATCATATATTAGGAAAACAATGAAAGGCTTAAACATATACTTTACACATTAAGACTTAACCAAGCAATGTTAATAACCCTTGCAGCTTTCAAATAATTGATTTTAAAACTGAAAAACATAAATTTTTACAATTATATGTCATGATTACCTTAATCTTAAAGCTTTCCAAACAATTCTAACAGGGTCTAGAATGCACCACATCTTCAAGGTGATTTTGCTTCAGTCCATGACATTTCAAAATGGGAAAAATAATCTGTAACCTTAAAATAGCCCAAGATAATATGTGAATAATTAAGAACTGACTGTACTGTATTCAGTTGCTTTCTGGTGATCCCATAGAACATTTACTGGCGAAATGCATTAAGCTCTAGAATGATGCCACTAATAGCTAACATATCCTGGGCTATGTCTTTTACATGAATATTGTCCTCTCATTTAATCCTTTAAATAATACAGTAAGGTAACAATCATTACTATACCCATTTTACAGAAAGAAAACATGAGGTCCAGATGAAAAAACTAGCCCAGGCCGTGAGACTCAAAGGGGAAACTTCCGCCCATTAGCACCCATCCCTCCCATCTGTCTGCCACAGGCCCCTTCTCCGTGCACAAAGAGCAGAATCATTCTGCCTCTTCTGCCTCCAGGCTACAGCCCCGTTTTCCCTTCCCTCCTCTGAAAGCTTTAAAGACCAAGTTCTTTCATTTGGTTCCTACAACTCCCAATCGTTGTCCAATGACAAGTGACAAGTCAGACAAGCAGTAACCAACTCTCCCCAGCTGTCTCCTTGCCCCCTTTCAATCCTTTGCTGAGCTGGCGAACCACCTGGCCTGGACAAGCTGACTATACCTCGAACACATCAGTCCTCTCTGAGATCATGAAATGGAGCTGGTGATCTTGAAGGATTCAGAGGAGACCAACATAGTCAAAGATGTGCTTAGAAAAGAATACTGTTTTAAGAGTGTATGGACAGACTAGATGTAAAAAAAAGAGAGGAAAGAATGCTGTACAATTGTAGGTGTGAAGTATCTTCAGTTACCTTCTTGCGTCCCTCCTCAAGCTGCTTCTCCCCTTGGACCTTAGTCTCCACGGGGGAACAAGAGAACAGTGACATATCACTGGGGTTTCTGTCAGGTTTTTTTTTATTCTAGAGATGGTAATTCTGTTCCAGTAAATGTAGCCAAGACCTTGTTCTAGTTGGTTTGTTCACAACAAGGGAGGAAACCAATTTGGAGACAAGGAGTCTGTCCACATTACAAACTGTTTTTCTAAAAAATAACCTCTTTAACTAAAAACTAGAATTTTGTAAAGAGTATAAATTAGGTAGAGGCAGCATGTATACTACTTTCAAATATGAAAATAGAGCTAACACTGAGCTTTACCAATTGTTTTTGTACTTGGTAAGATTACACACGAGGTGGAGACAGGACCAAAGAACAATTTGCATATTTAAAGCAAACATCAACACAGCAACGTTGCTGACATATGTTGCAACACTCTGTTTAACGGGAGTAGGTGTGTGATTGATTCAGTACGGTGCGATCTCTACAAAACAGCGTTTCACATTGTCTGGTACGTGTACTCCCTTCCCTTAGTGACATATGTTTAAACTCCGACATGTGTATTTATCTCTATACTTATATAAAACAGTAGTTGCAAAAATCTTTTTCAAAAATCTTTTGCCAACTCCCTGTTATCTATAGCACAAAATCCAAACTAACTGGCAGAGCATTCAAGGCCTCCCAGATGTGACCCCAACAAGATTCCATGAACCCTGATCTCTGACCAATTCTGTTCTATAGCTAAGTGCCAGCCATTCCCTCAATCCAGGCAGAATCTGTGCCTTTGCTCAAGCCTGGAATGCCACGCTCCCTCCGGCAAAAGCCTATTCATTCCTTCAAGTCTTAGCTCAAGTGCAGGGGGACCCCTCCCGTGAAGCCTCCCCAGTTTCCTATGCAAATCAAGACTTTACTCCTTCCAGTGCCTCCCATCACAGCGGGCTGCATAAAGTTCATCACACCACATCCCATTTGATTGCAACTCTTTGTCCTATCTCTGGAAGGCAGAAGCCCTGGCTTTTCATTTCTGTCCCAGCAAGGTCCTATAGTAGCATAATTACTTCCTAGTAGGTGCTTCGCAAAACTCTGTTGAATGCATGAATATCCATCAAAAGCTTTGGCTCTAAAATTATACAGAAATCACTTTCTCAAGTGTCTCCTCTGCTGTCACTTCTTGGTGTTCATTCTTTCCAGCCCTCTTCAACACAGTATTTTACATCCCATTCTTCCAGAAACCCTGTCTTCTGGCCTCCACAAAACTACCCCCCTGTGCCCCCCGCTTTCTCACGGGACCTGCTCAGCAGCCTCCTTTGCTTCCTTCCTCTGCAAGGCCGCCACAGAGTAGTCCTCTCTGCTCCAGCCCCGTTTGTCCTTGGCCACCTCATCCACTTGGGCAGCCTCAATAAACTCCAGTGTTGACATGTGAAGATCACCCACTCTGGGGTGGTTATAACCACGAGGTTTTAGTACCCGTTCTGGAATTGTACATATGTGGCCCTTAGACAACTTAATAACAGCTAATATATTTGGACCTCAGTTTTCTCCTTATAAAAGGAAGGTCTGCACTACATCCCATTCAGCAAAACTCCTATAATTTCTTCAAGAAGTCTTAAGCAAAGAGCTTTTTAAACTGAAACTACACAATTCTTTCACATTATACAGATGATTGAAATAATTCAGATAAACCATGATAAAAAACAATTCCAGTATATCAAAGCCAGTTTTCTCAATGTCAGGTCTGACTACCAAATACAACCATCCATTCTGATCTCAGGACACTTATTATATATGAAATCAACTCTGACTTTTCAGGTTCAAACTATTCAAGTATGAAGTAATCTCTAGAAAGCAAGAAGGTACATCCGCTAAAACAATACCCTATCACCTCTCAGTGACTCTTTCCTGGCATCCTTCAACAAAAGGATGTACTTAAGGTTTAAAATCAGAAGACTTGCAAAATGTGAGACTAAACAATTTCATTGCTAAGTACCTACAAAAAGTTATATGAAATAAAAAGTCATAAAAATTCAGTTTATAGCTTCCCTTGCCACAGGTATTGAGCTGGCATTAGAGTATTGTTCAACAGTAAGACACACAGGCATACCTTCACTTCACATAGCACAATACAAATAGAACTAACAACTAAAAAGGTGTAATGTGTCCATAAATAAACTGTAACTCGGACCTCATTTTTGCCAAAAAGTATTAACTATTTAAATCTTTGTATTATATTCCATATGGTTATATGGTTAACCATTGCTATATGGTTATAGCAAAGACCCCCACAAGCCATAAACAGGAACATCGTTTGTTTCACTTTAAAATGTTATTTTCAAAGACAGATGAAGCTATTACCACTGATACAGTCTGGACTGATTGTTTAAGATGCTCTTGCAAAGTCTCCTGTTAGGCTCACTTTTAACCTCTCACATTCACTAGGATCAATAACTCACAGTATCTTGAGAATCTGACTATCTACAGGGCATGTTTGATTTTATAATATGCTACTCTCCCGAAAATACGAGATACAAAATAACTTGTACATCAAAATATGGTTTAATATTTTGAGAATTTCATGTCATACTTTACACTAAATCCAAGAGAGCCTACAAAAGGAAGAACGGCTATCTTATCAGCTTTCTTCTCTACAAATACTCCAAGTTTACAGGTACTATTAAAACCTTCAAAGGTCAAAAGATGACTTCCTCCCTACGGAACAAAATCATTCAATATGCAATATTATTAATATTATTGTCAACATGATTAATATTAATAAGATGTCATTATTACTAATTAAATGTTTTATATTTCAAATGGTTGTTCAAGCCTGTTTTTACTAGTTCAACATGAGTGACATATACTTCTTTTGAAAAATTTAATTCCAAAATATGATTCACTTACCTTTTTCAGGCCAGCAAAACCTTCTGATTCCAGAAAGAAAAAGGCAAAGGGCATCAACACAAATAAACAAAGGTTGGAAAAGAGAGAAGCAAGATTCCACAAGCCTATAGGGAGGTAACAAAAAAAGAATAAAAAGATTAGAGACAGGCCTTCTCAAAAAAAAATTACTACGCTAAATTATGATATTAGTCAAAGAGCTATACTTTTTAATAATAAAAATAAATATAAACTTGAAGACAGTGCCTAACAAATCACCTAAACTTACAAATGAGAAAATAATTACACATCCAAATTTCTGTAACTTTGTAGCTTGTACCTATTAGGGAAAACCAATGTAGAAACTAGAAATATTTTTCTCCATGCCCTAAAACAAATTCACTAAAGATATGACAAATGCAGAGATCCAAGACAGAGTCTCTTTAGATATACTGGCATCTGAATATTTAAATTAGAGCCACTAGCATGAATTGAGCACTTAATAAATGCCAGATACTCTACTAGACATTTTACATGCACAGTATCATTTAATTTAAGCCCAAGCAAAGTAAGTCAATCAGAGATAGACAATTATATGATCTCCCTGATATGAGGAATTTGAGCAGCAGGGCGGGGGCATCGTGGGTGGGAAAATGAAACAAGATGGGACGGGAGAGGGAGACAAACCGTAAGAGACTCAATCTCAGAAAACAAACTGAGGGTTGTTGGGGGGAGGGACAGGGTGGCTGGCTTATTGGGGAACGTATGTGCTATGGTGAGTGCTGTGGATTATGTAAGCTTGATGACCCACAGACCTGTACCCCTGGGGCAAATAATACATTATATGTTAATAAAAACAAATAAATATTTAATTTAAGCCTACTAAAAACACTAAAAGTAATAATTAGCACTTCTTGGGTCCTTCGGTGCCAAGCACTATTCCAAGTGATTTACCAGTATTATATGAACTCGTGTATTCCTCACAGGAATCCCCCAACAAGACAGAGGCATAGGCTGGTTATATAACTTAGCCAAGGTTGTAGAGTCTGCCAGTGGCAGAGTTAACTCCTGGGATTTTTAAAAATCACTATATCATAGAAGGTTAAGTAAGCAATTCTAAGTGGGAAGGAAAATATAAGAAAGGCAGACAAGTTCGTATCACCTTTTGGCACATTCTGTACTCATAAAACCACAATAAAGAGCTACTAAAATGATAATAAATAGATTTAGGAAAAGAAGACTAAGTCTATCTTTGGGATTATGTTTGGCCAAACTTCTTACATCTTTTATAGGTAAAACTCTCAAATTTAAAAACGATTTTCAAAATAATACCTGTAATACTTAAAAAATCAAGAGTTAAAGACAAAATTATACTAAGTATAAATTCAATCTATCACATGCACTTATCACTCAGTGCTTTGGAAAACTTTCAAAGCCCCTATTTAGAAGGCAGTGTTCCAAGCACAAGAGACAGAGGAATGAACAAAACCTTTGTTTTAACCAAAATATGGTACGAGGAGTCTTTTCCGTTTCAGCCATTCTAATAGGTATATAGTGGTATCTCTTTACTGTTTAAATTTGCATTTCCCTAAATCAATAAAAAATAACATGAACATCTTCATGAACTTGTCTGCCACCCATATGTATCTTCTTTGGTGAAAAATCCCTTCAAGTCTGTTGCCCATTGTTTCATTAGATGTTTGTTTACTTACTGTTGAGTTTGGCAAGTTTTTTACATATGCTGAATACAAGTCCTTCATCAGGTATATAATTAGCAGATATTTTCTCCCCATCTGTAGATTGTCTTTTCATCTACCTTTTTAACAAGTATCTTCCAAAGAACAAAATTTCTTGATTTTGACAAAGTCCAATTTACCAATTTTTTCTTTTACAGATCATCTTTCCCAAGAAATTACGGTCTATTCCAGTAACACTAATACTTTCTCCTATGTTTCCTTCAACAAGGGCTACAGTTTTAAGATCTACATTTATATCTATGATCCCTTTGAGTCGCCTTTTGTATTTGGTGCCTGGTATGGACTGATGTTCATTTTTTTCCCTATGACTATCCAATTGCTCCAACACCATTTGTAGAAAAGAATACTCTTTTTCTGCCAAATTGCCTTTGCACCTTCACTGAAAGTAAACGGACAGTATATGTGTAGATATATTCCTGGATTCTCTATTCCATTGAGTCAATCTATATAGCTTTATGCTGATACCACACCATCATGATTACATGGCCTTAAAATTTAAGGTTTTGAGTTGGGTAGTAAGTCTTCCAATTTTGTTTGCTTTCAAAGTTGTTTTGGCTATGCTAAGTCCTTTGAATTCCCATCTCAATTTCAGATCAGCTTTTCAATTTCTACCAAAAAAGGGGGGAGGAAAAAAAACCCTTCTGGGATTTTCAATGAGACTGCATTAAATTGGTAGACCAATCTGGAGAAAACTGACATCTTAACATTGTCTTTTTATCCATGAACATGGTATATCTCTCCATTTATTGTGGCATTCTTTATTTTTTATCAGCAGTGTTTTATACTATATAGTATATAGTATAGTATATAGTATATAGTATATAGTATAGTATATAGTATCCCTAAGTATAACATGTTTCTGATGCTACTATATACAAGTGGCATTGCTTTTTTTTTTAATCAATGTCCATTTATTCATTGCAAGTATACAGAAATACAGTTGAGTTTTGTACATTTATTGTGTATCCTGCAACCTTGCAAATTCATTAACTGGTTCTAAGAGCTTCTTAATAATAGACTCTACCACAATTTCTATATAGACAACCAAATCATCCGTTAGTAGATACAGTTTCACTTTTTCCTTTCCAACCTTAATGTTCTTTATTTTCTAAAAATCACCAGAACAATGTTGGATAGAAGTGGTGAGGGGACATCTTTACCTTGTTTCTATTCCCAGGGAAAAGTCTTTCATTAAGCATAATGTTACCTATAGGGTTTTTACAGATGCTCTTTATTAGGTTGAAGAAATTCCCTTTCATGCCTAATTTGCTGACAGATTTTATCAAGAATGGATGTTGAATTTTTCTTCTGATATTTCTGCATGTATTATGGTGACTTTTCTTTTTTAGGGTTTGAATATAGTAATTACATTCATTGATTTGTCAAAAATTATAATGTATTATTCTTTTTATATATTGCTATATTTGATTTGCTAAATTTTGCTTAGAATTTATGCATAACTCTCTTTTCTTGTAATGTCTGTCTGGTTCTGGGAACAAGGTAATGCTAGGCACCATGAATTAGGAAGTATTCCTTCACTTCCAATTTTCTAAAAGAGTCTGTGTAGAACTGGTATTGCTTCTTCCTTAAATATTTAATAGAACTGAGAGTGAATTCTTCTTGGCCTACAGTTTTATTTGTAAGAACATTTGTAAAATTTCTACATTTGTGAGACTTCAGTAGTTTTTGCCTTCCAAATTTTCCCATTTCTCTAAGGTGCTGTATTGACATAAAGGTGTTCACAATGTGCACTAATTATCCTTTCAATACCTGTAGAATCCATAATGATGTCACCTCTTTCATTCCTCTTATTAGTAATTGGTGTCATCTCTTTTTTTTTTGCTAATCAACCTGACTGCAGCTTTATTAATTTTATTGATCTTCTCACTTTCTCTGTATTTTCTGTTTTCTATTTCACTGATTTTTCATCTTATCTTTTTTTAATTTCCAGTCTTCTTAATTTGGTATTCATTTGCTCTCCTCTTCCTGTTTTCTTAAGGTAGGAATTATGGGCACTGATTTAAGAAACTTTTTCTTTTCTAAAATGGACATTTTAGTGCTATAAATTTTCAAATGTTTTATTTTTGTTTTCATTTAGTTCAAAGTACTTTCAAATTCCCCTTCTAATTTCTTCTTTGGCTTATTAGTTATTTAGTTACCAAATAATTGAGGGATCTTCTAAGTATGTTTCTGCCACTGGTTTCCCATTTAATTTCATTAAAAGACATATCTTATATGTCTTAAATTCTTCTAAAAGAATTGAGATTTAGGGCGCCTGGGTGGCTCAGTGGGTTAAGCCGCTGCCTTCGGCTCAGGTCATGATCTCAGGGTCCTGGGATCGAGTCCCACATCGTTCTCTGCTCCGCGGGGAGCCTGCTTCCTCCTCTCTCTCTCTCTGCCTGCCTCTCTGCCTACTTGTGATCTCTCTGTGTCAAATGAATAAATAAAATCTTTAAAAAAAAAAAAAAGAATTGAGATTTACACAAAACAAAGGGTTTTGTGG
Organism: Mustela erminea; assembly: GCF_009829155.1. NCBI lineage: Eukaryota > Metazoa > Chordata > Mammalia > Carnivora > Mustelidae > Mustela > Mustela erminea. Next base: position 1,708,231 of record NC_045624.1, on the reverse strand, counting down.
GGTTGGGGGGTCAGGAGAGGGTGGTGGGGTTATGGACATTGGGGAAGATATGTGCTATGGTGAGTGCTGTGAAATGTGTAAACCTGGTGATTCACAGACCTGTACCCCTGGGGCTAATAATACATTTTATGTTTATATAAAAATTTAAAAATAAAAAAAAAAAGAATTGAGATTTATTTTATGGCACAGAATATAGTCTCTCTTGGCAAATGTACCTAGTAGACTAAAAGAATGTATATTCTACTGGCGTTGGGCAGAGTGGTCTATAAATACAAAGTAGGCCAAACTGGGGTCACCTGGGTGGCTCAGTTGCCAAGTGAATGCCTTGGGCTCATGTCATAGTCCCAGGGTCTTGGGATTAAGCCCCACATCAGGCTCCCTGCTCAGGAGGAACCCTGCTTCTCCCTCTCCCTCTGCTCGCTGCTCCCCCTGCTTGTATTCCTTCTCTTGCTGTGGCTCTCTCTGTCAAATAAATAAATAAAATCTGAAAACATAAATAAATAAATTAGGTCAAGTTAGTTAAGAATGTTATTCAAATCGTCTATCTTGTTAATTTTCTTAATTTGTTCCATCAATTATTAAAAAGAAGATATTGGTAAATCTGAATAGAACTGTGATTTTGTTAAGTTTTCTTACTCTAATTTGTATTTTTTACTTACTCTAATTTGTATCTAATTTAATTGATTTCTCTTAAGTTTTTGCTTCATGTATTTAATAGCTATTTATTAGGTAGATAAATGTTTATTAAGTTTTGATGAATCAAGTCCTTCATCATTATGAAATGATCTTGTTTATGCCTAGCAAAACCGATACCCTTTTCTAATAATAATATACCTACTCCAGCTTTCTTCTTATTAGGATTAGCATGGCATACCTTTTTTCTGCTATTGCTCTAAACACATTTGTGTCTGTATATTTAAAATGAGTTTACTGTAGGCCCCCCTATACTTGAGTCCTCCTTTTTATTTAATCTGATAATCTCTGCCTTTTTAAAAAAGTTTATTTATTTTTAAGTAATCTCTATACCCAAAATGGGGCTCAAACTCCCAACCCCAAGATCAAGAGTTACATGCTCTTCTGACTGAGCCTACCAGGTGCCCCCAATCTCGATTTTTTAATCGGAATGTTTAAACCACCACTGATGTTTACTGATATGGTCAGGTTTAAGTCTGTTGATTTGCTCTTTATTTTCTTTTTGTCTCATTTATTGTCCCGTTTTCTTCTTTTTCTGTACTCCTTTGGATTAATTTTTATGATTCCATTTTATTTTTTACAGTTGCTTATTGACTATACCTCTTCATTAAACTATTTTAGGGTTATATGCAGGTTTATCACATACACCTTAACTAATCATAATCTTTCAAGTGATATAATACTCATGTACAGCATAATAACCTTCCAACAGTGTATTTTCATTTCTTTCCTTCTGCCTTTGTGCTATTGTTGTCATGCATTTTACCTGTGTATGCTGTAAAATCATAATACATTGTTACTATTTTTTAAGCAGCCAATTATCTTTTTTTATTATTATTTTATTTGTTTGAGAGAGAGGGGAGGGAGAAGCAGGCACCCTAATGAGCAGGGAGGCCCTGCTTTGTACTCAGGTGTGGACTCCAGGTAGGCAGAGTGAACCCCCAAAGATGTCCACATCTTAATCCCTAGAATCTTTGAATATGTTACATTACATGATATATTAGTTTTCTAGGGTTGCACTAGAAACAGAAATTTGTTCTTTCACAGTTTTGGAGGCTCTAAGTCCAAAATCATGGTATCAGTAGGGCCATATCCCTTCTGAAGGTTCTAGGCAAGAATCCTTCCTTATCTCTTCTGGTAGCTGCATTCCTAGTTCTTACAGATGTATCTCTCCAAATCTACCTATGTCTTCACATGGCCTTTTTCAGGTGTGTCTGTGTCTTCGTTTTATCTTCTTTTAAGGATACTAGTAATTAAATTAGGGCCCACCCTAAGCCCATGTGACCTTATCTTAACTAATTACATCTTCAAAGACATTATTTCCAAATAAGGCCACATTCTGAGGTTCTAGGTAGACCTGAATGGGGGGAGATGGGTAGGCAGGAAAGAGGACCATTATTCAATGCCAAAAAGACCGCAGATATAATTATTAAGGTCATAGACCTTAACATAGGTTGACAGAGAGATCATCTTAAATTAGCCAGGTGGGTGAAACCTACCCAAATAACCTTTAAAAACAGAGAACGTTCCCCAGCTGAAGTCAGAGAGAAGCAGCAGAAGGGTATATCAGAGAGGAACTCAACCCACTTTTGCTAGAGGGGGTCAAATGAAAAACATAAGAGGTGGGCAGCCTCTAGAGCAAAGACCAGCACCTGGCAAGGAAATGGGCTTCAGTCTTAAAACCACAACGAACCGGGGCGCCTGGGTGGCTCAGTGGGTTAAGCCGCTGCCTTCGGCTCAGGTCATGATCTCAGGGTCCTGGGATCGAGTCCCGCATCGGGCTCTCTGCTCAGCAGGAAGCCTGCTTCCTCCTCTCTCTCTCTTTGCCTGCCTCTCTGTCTACCTGTGATCTCTCTCTGTCAAATAAATAAATTAAAAATCTTTAAAAAAAAAAAAAACCACAACGAACCAAATTCAGCCAATAACCTGAACGATCCTGGAAGTAAATTATTTCCCAAAGCCTCCAATAAGGAATACAACCTCATGAAAAACCTTCATTTCAGCTTCTGCCACCCCCACAAAAAGAACATCAGTTTAGTAAGACTTACAAGGAGAAATGTTTAAACTGAGATGATGATAGCCCTTTCATTCATCCAGCTGTACAACAGCGTGTCTCAGTGCAACTCGCTCCTGTCTAGTACTCTGTCCAGAACCTCCAGTCACTTGCCCCCCCCCACATCTGTATCCTGCACCCCCATCCTCCCAGCAGCACCCTGGCTGCAGGACTCATATATGCTGAATTGCTGAGCTTCAGTGCCTACATTTTCTTGAAAACTTAGTTGTTTTAGGTGACAGGGTATATACAATCTCTCTTACTCATCTTGGTTAGACTATATGTAGCTTTTAAACTTGAATACTGATTTTCTTACTTCATACCTGAGCCTTAGTTTTTGATAAAACAATAAACACAGGGAATGCTCTGGGCATAAAACACCACAGCAGTTTGCTCTTTCTTTACTTACTGTCCTCGTGGATTTGTTAATCTTTAAAAAGCTGTTTTTAACCTGTAGTTACCCACTGTTTGAAGTTGACTTCCCAAATACTTACTGATGTTCTTGCCCCCCTTTTTTGTTTCAACACACAACTCAATAAAGCCTAAACCTCAATTCCTATGTCTTTGTTCTCACTTACTCAACGAAATTGTTATCCATTCTCTTTACTCTCTTGCCCTAAATTCCTAAAATGTAATTGCTCCAGTACACATTCCACAGTGGACCTCTACGATACCTCACAAAACCATCAAGTTTATTCTTTTTTCTCCCTTTTCTATACCCTGCTTATAATATTCTTTGATACATTTAGAAAGTATACCGTAATCAAATGACAGTGTCCTAAGGGTGCCTGGGTGGCTCAGTCAGTGTCTCCCTTCAGCTCAGGTCATGATCCCAGGGTCCTGGGACCAAGTCTCACATTGTGCTCCCTGCTCAGCAGGGAGTCTGCTTCTCCCTCTGCCTGTCACTGCCCCTGCTTATGTGCTCTCTCTCACTCTCACTCAGTAAATAAATTTAAAAAAAAAGATAGTGTCAAAAACATCTTAAATATAAAACATCTTAAATATAAAGAAATCACTGCAAAGCCTCCGTTTGTTAAGCTCCTATTGTACCTGCTATTTTCAATTTATACTCTGAAAGGAAAAAAAATAATAAATCACTTAAGGAAAAAAAGTACTAGTTTTAGATCTTCTCAAAGAATTGCTTTAAACTAAAAGGACCTCTCTTCTTGTTTCTAATGGTCTAAATAAAGATGTCTTTGACAAAATACTTAAGCAGGATAGACTACATTTGTAAGATTCTGAAATTAAGATTCGTTCAAAATAAGCAAAAGTTCACTTTTATTTTAATGCACCAGGAATAAAAGGAAACACAGAGTTTTGGAGCAGAAAAGAACTTGGAGATCCCTTGTTTAATTCACTCAGAAACCAAACGCCTTTTTTAAAAGAGGTTAAATAAATGCCACACAAATTCCGTAACTTACAAATGATAGACAAGGGAATAGATTCAAGATCTCTTGCTTTTTAGAGAGCAAGATCCAACTCTATGGATCTCACACTTAACATTCTGAATGAAAAAAGCACAATATTTTGAATTTTGCTAATATCTGCTACAAAAAGCAATCAGCTTAATAAGATTTTACTAAAGGAAATGTTTAAACTGAGAATATGACAGCTTATTAATTCTATCCATCTGTGTAAAACAAAATTAGTTGAGCTTCTGATCAGTTTGTAAAACACTGAAACAGAATTCAGCACTGCTACATGTGTTTATATGTGAGCACATGTAGACCCAAGCCTTCTGAAAACACCAAATATGGGAAGGCTTTAACAAATCCAACTTCAATAAAACATTGCTTGTACTGTATGTACTTTGTGTGCTATAATGTCCTGTAACAAAACAAGGCATTCATACTATTCGTGATGTAAAAGGCCTAAAAGTCCTGACGGCCAATGTCTGCGTGAGCGGCACTTTATGTCTGACTTTACGTCTGACTAGCCTGAGTGTGCATCTATCAGTTATATATGAGCGAGAAAAGGAACTTCAACTCTGTTTCCTCATGTATAAAACAGGCTATAACTTAACTCATAGGCTCTCATAAAGAACAGAAGAGAAATAACATACCAAATACTAAACAAATGTCAGTGCCTCCTGCCAGCCATCTCAAAATAAGGCAAATCCTCCAAACAATTGAAAAATTCTAATGCACACCAGCAATGTGACCAGATAAAGACAAGAAAGTGAGTTACAACTAAAATTAGCTCTCAACCATTCCCAAAGAAGTATTCTCATTAGGGGCATCTGGGTGGCTCAGTCAGTTAAGCATCTCCCTTTGGCTCAGGTCATGATCCCCGGGTCCTGAAATAGAGCCCAGTCTCTTCGGGCTCCCTGCTCAGCAGGGAGCCTGCTTCTCCCTCTCTCTCTGCCCCTGTCCCAGCTCATGCTCTCTCATGCTCATACTCTCAAATAAATAAAATCTTTTTAAAATTAAAAAAAAAGATTCTCATTAATTACACCCCAAAAAGGTTACAAAACAAAAACCTGTATACACATGATATTAAAAATATATGAAAACAACAATGACCAATAATAGATACAGAAAGTAAACTGCAAAGAATTACACAAATTACCAACAATGTGAATATATTAAAATTATGGATGATTTTCTTCCTACTTTTCTACATATTGTAAGTTTTCTATAAGGAACAAAGACCCTTACCAAAAAAAAAAAAAAAAAAAAAAAGAAACATATTTAAACCTCCTTCTCTCCAAATCCCTGTTGGTAATCTCCCAACAAAATGCTGGGCTTCCCCTAGGCCACACCACTCACTGTATCTACCAGCCTCACTGGCCGCACAGTTCAACTCCCAGCTCCAGCTGAATCAGCACCGAGCAGGGAGCTCAGAGCGTGCTCTCTAACAGCTGCCACCATGAATATAAACCCCTGGATGCTTAAACTCCACTAACTTTTTTACACTGGGGGGAGCTTTGTAAGTTTTTGCAATTTGAAACAACTATCATCCGTAGCGCAGAAGCAGACGCTGTTATTGTGACTGAGCTACAAATACGCACAGTTCATCCGTAGCGCAGAAGCAGACGCTGTTATTGTGACTGAGCTACAAATACGCACAGTTCATCCGTAGCGCAGAAGCAGACGCTGTTATTGTGACTGAGCTACAAATACGCACAGTTCAGAATTCCTCCTTCTCGTCAGTCCCCTTTCATGCAGGGAAAGCTACACATTTTTCTCTGAGAATCAAAAGTTAAGAAATACGACAATGCCTTGGGCAAAAGCTCACAAATCAGAAAAAGTATCTGTTCTGACTAACCCACACAATTAAAACGAAGACAGTTATGAAAAGCTGAAGAAATCTCTATCAACAGATATGAAGGAGGAGCAATGTCTGCAGAACAAGTGAAGAAAACGGTGCGTATGATTACAAAGATTCTGAATACGAACTCGTTTAGTTTGGCATGAAATTAGATGCCTACACTTTTACATGCTGAACTTCATATACACGTATTATGTGTACACATGTGTATATGCTATATACGTGTGTGTATATATAACACATACGTGTGTGTACGTATATATAATTTTATAATTTCTTTTACTTTCCCCCAACTGTCCCTTTTCCAGGAGACTCAACGTTAGTACTAAAGGTTTTGACAACCACAACTGTAGAAAGGGATATAATATGATACAGAACCTCTACTGTATTTATTTTTGCAAGAAATATTGATTTAACACAAAGATTTTGAGCATTGATGGTCTTATCTTAACAGGATAATCATCTACATAAATAACCAGTTTTTATTCAAAGACTAAATAAGTAAATGCAAAAAACTAAGTTTATTTACCAGAGTATATAAATGTGAAAGTCTCAGACTTAGTTTATGTTAATTTAATTATTAAATCTATAACATATAAGTTGAAGTTACTTTGAGAAACACACCTAATACAGAGAAAAATAATATATCTAACATTCCCAAGTAGTAATTATATTCTTGACAATTTTGTAAGACTTAATAAGTTCCCAGCATTTTACAAACATACATCAGACATGCATACGTATATATCCCTTAAGAATTATTCTATAATTTTGATAAAACTTTCCCAGTTTTAAATTAGGACTAATATATATAATATAATTTATTATATATGACTACATATTAATTTATAAAATAAAAATATTAATCAAATTTCTCTACTCAAAAAGCTAAAATTACTTCAATATAGCTAAATTATATCAATATAACCCAAAAAATTCAAAAACCTCATAGTTTGTCTAAAGCAATATAAGTGACAACCTTTTTGAAAGATCTCTTATATCTATTCCCCAAAGATGTACCTTAACTTAAACAAAGGTTATTTACTAATCCTAGAAGACTTCATTTCAAACCAAACCAAACAGACCTGCGAGATCACCACAGGATGCATTAACTTCTAGCTCCATCTGCTGGAGTACAAAATATTCCAAAGTCCACCATAGAATACTATGAAGCAAATGATTGATCTATTACTTTCCGTCATCTAGGTGAAAATTTTCATGAATTTAAAACAGAAAATTAATTAGAGTTCAGCCATATTCAGTACCTTTCCAAAATGACAAATCTAAGTTAAAATCAGTATTTCAGTGGGATTGAGGATCTAATGCAGTTGTCAAAAAGTGAGTTATATAATAAAAAAAATTCTACCAAGAAAGGAGAAGCTTTAGAGAAAGACAAGTCTTTCTAAAAGCTTTCTAAAAGCTTTCTAAAGCTTTTGAACAGTAAGTATTGTGTGAACCTCAGAATTAGAACAAAAAATAAAGAACAATTTTAGCAGAGCTGTACAACTTTTTATCTTAATATAACTTTTTTCTTATAACAAAAAAGCAATGTCTGTTGTAGAAATATTATAAAATACAATCACCAAAAAAAAATTTTGTATTCTGTAATTAATTTACCACCCAGAGAAAAATGTGTTTTTCAACATCTTTCTCTAATGGCCAAAAAAGCACTCCACTGTTAGGATCTACCAAATTCAATTAAGTAAATTTCTTACTTTGACACTTAGATTGTGTTTTATTTTTAATATTAAAAATAATACCTCTATTAATATCCAGTAACTACAGTAATAAGTGACTATTAAGATCAATTAATTAGAAACTACTGGTAAAATTAAGTAATGATATATTAAACTTTATGAAGGACTGATTTTGATTTAATATCTATACATAAGTAGATGTAATATTTATTTTTCTTTTTAAGTTTGATTGCTTATAATCCAGAAGTCTGACTTTTTTTAATCTTTGTGGGACCTGAAAATTGATAAAATAAAGATGGATTTTGTATTGTTTCTTCATGATACCCACAATAGCATACTGTCTATTCCTGCTGAAAAATCAAAATAAAATATCCACGCCTTAAAAAGACTAGTCAGGTTCATGGTGGCTATCTCTTAAAAACTAAAAGTCAACTAGGCAATCATGTTATAAATATGTGTCTCTGTCTGTTTCACAAGGAGTATGGACAGCTTAGCAAAAATTGGCCCCCGGTGGCGGGATACCTCAAAGAACTAAAGAATTATTTCCTGACCATTTAAGGCACAACTGACACCGTTATTCTCCTACCCTCCAAAGATTTATTCCTGGTCAGTTTTTAACTTTAATCTCACATTACGTGAAATTACCACTGAAAGGGAGTAATTCAATGCATTTAGTGCATTCACAAGTCTCCATCTCATTCCAAGACATGTCTATCACCCAGAGAAGAAAATCCCCTGTGTATCAGTTTTTCAACCTGTGGAACTGACTAATTTTATATTTTTCTAAGTTTTAACAAGATACAAAGGAAGTGAATACAAATAGATGCTTTCTTTTTTTCTGTCCATGTTTCACCCTTTTCCAACTTTAACAATACAAGTGACAATACAAATTTTAGATCCATTTGAATTTGTCATCTCTGCTCTCTTTGTACCGTCCTAGAATATCTACAGTTGCTGGCCGTGTCATACCCACACTAAGCGAACGAAGGGACATGGCTCAGCTGCATCCGGCTGTCTGACAGACACGGGGCTGACACTGCCCATGACCAGAGGATCACCATTCTGCCTCGTTCCAGCTCAGATATCATTTTTGTACATCACATTTTTCAAGCTGTTTTAATAATTTTCTCACTGTATACAGAGATACATCTTGTTCCATGATAGAGATTTAGAACTAAGAGTAATATTTTATTTATTTACGTTACTAAATTCTGGCCCACAGAAGTGAAGTGGCATTCTACCGTAATCTGGTTAACATGTAACATCTTAAATCCACGTGCCCAAAATCCAGACACTGTATTTAATTCAAACTAAATATTTTTAAACATACTAAAGCATTATCAATACTCATACTGGCCTAGTGCATGTGATTTACACACTAAGGCACAAGCGATCAAAACCATCCATACTGACAATTTTATAGGTAAGTCATTCTATTTCTTTTCAAATTAAGTTCTTTTTTTAACCAAGGTATTGCTAATGACACAATAAATAACTTTTACTCACTGAACGATGAATCTTTACTGGAAAATTTCAGTGTGAAAGTACGGGAGCAATGATCCATGGGAGATAAAGATAATTTCAGACATCTTCTGAGACCTCAAAGAATTTGGCAGAAATGCACAAGTCTTAACCAAGAAGACAAATAACAACTCAAGAAAATCTCCCAAGTTTTACAAAATGTTAAATGACTGACGAATGTGGATGATATAACTGCACTGGGGTAAAGGAAACCCTGAGACTTTCCAAGGACTACTAAACACTGGCTCTGACCTGACACTAAATCTAGGAGACCCAAAACACCACTGTGGCCCACCAGACAGAGGAAGGGCTTATGGAGATCAGCCTGTCGATGGAATATTAGCTCAGGTCTCACAGATGTCCCAGTGGGTCTGCAAACCCGGTCTATGGTCACATGCCCAGTGCCAGAATGCACACGGAACAGATATACTTCACAGCTGACAGAATCCCTACTCTGGTCCCCTGACCTGTTGTAATAAGGGCTCCTACAGTGGGAAACACCACATGGAAGCTTCTAGAATTGCCTCTAACTAGGAAAATAGTAAACCAAAAGTCATGCCACATCCCCGAAAGAAATGCAGAAATTAGTGCCACCATCAAGGGTCAGAAAGACACAAAAGTGGTGACTCCCACATCCCCAGAACATACCTTAGGACAATGACAGTGGATTACCATAAGCCTCACTCAATGGCGATCCCCCACTGTTGCTGTTGTTCCAGCTGCTGTTCCAGATGTGGTTTCAATGCTTGAGTAAATTAACACACTGGTACCTGGTGTGTGACTCCTGGCCTCTGTCTTCACCTCTGTCCCCTAAGACCTACCGTAAGAAGTTTACTTGCAGCTGCAAAGCCAGCAAAGCACCCTCACTGCTTTCCTTCAGGGCCCTCCAATTCTTCAGTCCTGGGTCACAATTTAATTTGCAGGAATATTGATGGCCTTTCCCTTCCACAAAATATCACAGGGGCCATTCTAATGATGACATTGTGCTGACTGGATCTAGTGAGTGAGAAGTAGCAAGTATCTAGACTAACTAGTAAGACATTTTCATGTCAGAGGTGGAGAATCAATCCAAGAATAATTCAGGGGCCTTCTATGTCAGAGAAAGCTCCAGGGGTCTAGTGTGGAACACATGGAGAGTTCTCTTCTCAGGAGAAGGTGAGTTGTTGAATCTGGCTCTTCCTACAACCAAGAGAGAAACAACTGTCCATGGGCTTCTTAGGATTTTAGAGGTGACAAATCCCTCACAGAGCCCCTCTGGGTGTGTTACTCAAGCTCATTTATCAAGGGACGCCCAGAGCTGCCAGTGTACGGTGGTGTCCAGAACAAAAGAAGGTTCTGGGACAAGCACAGGCTGCTGTGCAAACTGCTTTCCTCCTCAGGTCACCAGGTCTGCAAATCCACTGGTGCCTTATGTGTCTGTGGCAGAGGGGTTGCTGCTTGGAGCCTCTGACAGGCGCTAGAGACAGATCATGGCACAGGCCCTTAGGACTTTCAAGCAAAGTCCTACAGCACTACAGCACTACAGCACCACTACTGGGTGCTGTAGTATGCTCCACATACATGAAGGACAGCCCTGCACAGATAACCAGTCTCTTTTAAGAAACAGATCTTGGCCTGTTACTGGGCCTTAAAAGAGATTGAACACTTCATCATGAGCCACCAAGTTACCATGTGACTGGAGCTGCCCATCAGGAACAGGGTGTTTGTTATCTGACCACCGAGCCATGACACCAGACGTACAGCAGCACTCCACCACCCAACAGAAGTGGTATGGACATGATCAAGCCCAAGCAGGCCCTGAAGGTACAAGTAAGTCACATGAACAAGTGGACCAAATGCCCATGTCCCCACTCCTACTCTACTACTTCTCTCCCCCAACTTGCACCTGAGGCCCCACAGGACGGTCCTTACAGTCAGCTGACAGAGGGAAGAAAAGACTCCAGCCCGGTTTACAGATGGTTCTACACGACAGCACCCAGAGTGGACGGCCGCAGCACTGGGGCCCTCGGAAACGTCCATGAAGGACAGCACTGAAGGGAAATCCTCCCGATGCTCCTGGCTGTTCACTTTGCCTGGGAGGAGAAATGGCCAGACATGTCATTACAAACTCACGCGTTGTGTCCAGTGATGTGCCAGACGGTCAGGAAGAAACGACTAGAAAACTGATAGCAAGGGAATTGGGGTCAGAGGTATACAGACAGAACTCTCTGAATGGGAAAAAAAAATGTGAAGATATACGTGTCCCATGTGACTTCTCGTCAAAAAAGGACACTGGCAAAGGAGAAGTTTAATAATCAAGTGGATAGGGGCGCCTGGGTGGCTCAGTGGGTTAAAGCCTCTGCCTTCAGCTCGGGTCATGATCCCGGGGTCCTGGGTTCGAGCCCCGCGTCAGGCTCTCTGCTCGGCAGGGAGCCTGCTTCCTTCTCTCTCTCTGCCTGCCTCTCTGCCTACTTGGGATCTCTGTCTGTCAAATAAATAAATAAATAATCTTAAAAAATAAGAATAATCATCAAGTGGATAGGACACCAGTCAGCCTCTTTCCCCAGCACCCCTGTCCTGGTCCAATGGGCTCATAAACAAAGTGGCCATGATGGCAGGGTGGAGATTGGACATGGGCTCAGCTATGTGCACTGCTACTCATCGGAATCATCTGGCTACGTTTACCACTGTGTGCCTAATTGTCCGCAGCAAAAACCAACACTGAGACCTCACTATGGCACCACTCCCAGGGGAGATTAGCCAGCTACCTGATGGTGGGTTCAGTGAAATGGGCCACTCCATCATGGAGAGGGCAACATTTTGTCCTTACTGGAACAGCCACTTACTCTGGGTACAGATTCACCTTGAACGCAAGGTGAGCTGCTGCCAAAACTATTATCTGCGGACTTTCAGAATGCCTTGTCCACCATCATCACAGGAGTGCTTCTGATCTAGGAAATACCTCACAGCAGAATAATGGGCCCATGCCCTTGGAATTCACTGGTCATGCATGTTTCCCACCATCCTGAAGCAGCTGGTTCAACAGAATGCCCTTTTGAAGACTCAGTTATGGTACTAGCTAAGAGGTAATACCTCACAGGGCTGAAGAAAGGTACTCTAAGAAGTTGTATTCACCCTGAATCTGTGTTCAATACATGGTGGTATTTCTCTCATAGCCAGGGTCCACAGGCCCAGGAATCAAGGGGCAGAAATGGAAGTGGTAGCACTGACTAGTATCCCTACTGACCCCTAGCAAACCTCTGCCTCCTGTTCCTATAACCTTAGAAACTAGTGCTGCTAGGCTAGAGGTTCTAGCTCCAAAAGGAGGAACACATCCACCAGGAGGTACAACAGTGATTCCACGGACCTGGAAGCTCAGACTGTTGCCCAGAACTCTATGGTCCTCCAGCCTCTCAACCAGCAAGGAAGGGAGTCCTGACCACCAAGCAGAACCTGGACTGCTCCTCCACAATGGAGGTGAGGAAGAGTGTTGTCTAGAAAACAGGACATGCCTCGGGGCATGTCTTAGTATCACCGTAATTTGGGCCCATTAATTATTTTTTAAAAGCCAAGAAGCAAGCATGTCTAAGGCTGAAAAATCTTCAACCCAAGACAATCTTAGGAACTAATAATCACTCCCTCGAATGTCACTGACAAGGTTAAAGAAAGCTACGAATTTAGAAGAGAAAGATGAATTTAAAGATTCATGAAATTCACTACATGCAGCAAAGGATACAGACCTACCAAAGATTCAGCAGAAACAAAGCCAGGGGTCATAAAACTCTCAAGGAAAATTTCCAAGACTTACATCCCAGGCCTCCTAAAACTTATTCCTAAGAATACATTTAGAAGCAGTGACATCATTTAGAAAGTTCTTCCTCTAGTTCCCAACTTTCAGATGCTGTGGTTTACTGAAGTTCAAAATTATTATTTATTACATTTTCATTCAACACATTTATTAGGCCATCACTATGTGGGAATCATTGCTCTAAGCCCTAATTTATAAACAAAATATTTGAGCTTACACGCACACTTTGCATCCTAATGAGAAAGACTATCAATAAAACAAATATATTTACTTCCAGAGTTAAGGCCTCCAAATATATGGCATGTCATGTGCTGGTCACTCTTACTTCCAGTCCATAAACAGAATAAAAGAAATGACCTTGATTTAGAGTATGTGAAGGTCATTAAGTATAGTACGCAATTTCTACTCAGCGAAACTGGAAACAAAGGCCAGCTGACCTGTCATACTGGTTAGCCCAGCTTGAAATCACCTGCACTGCTGGTAAAAACACCTGGAGCCCAACCCTGCAAAACGTATGTGCCATAGTACCTACAGCTTTACAGAAAGGTAGGGCCAAGCGGAACCATGCCAAACAGTCTTCCTCAAACATTTTAGACAATACATGTAAAAAACGTTTTCTAAATTATATATTATCCACGTATTTTTAATAACAAATAACATGTCATCTAAAAATAACTCACCAAAATATTCATAGCCTTTACTTTCCAGGCTGTTTCCTGCCTTTCACAGTAACAGCAGACTTTTCAGTAGAAGATTTATTTTTTGTATTAATTTCAGTTTGCTTATTTGAGTTTTTTTCAATTGCTAAGCAAAAAAAGTGAGTAATTATTAAATCATTAATTTAATAATTAGTACTAATATTGCTGAATTCACTTGGTCTTCAGAGCATCATGACTCCATTTGTTTCTACTTCCAAGCACAACAGAAACCACAAAGGCCAAATTCAAATATATGATTAAACTAAAATGTTAAAATTTTTCATGTCAATAAACAGTTTAAGCAGTATTAAAGGACATACAGGAGGAAAGTATTTGCAATTAACCTGATAAACAACTGATTACTTAAAAATGAAAGCGGGTGGAAAAAGGAATAGAATCTTGCCATCTACAACAACATGGACGGAGTGAGACTATCATGCGAGGAGAAATAAGTCACTCAGAGAAAGACAAAGACCCTATGATTTCGCTCATATGTGGAATTTAAGAAACAAAACAAATGCACAAGCGAACAAGATTTGGGGGTCAAACCAGGACAAAGGAAACAGACTCTTAACTATGGAGAACAAACTGGGGGTTACCAGAGGGGAAGGAGTGGTCGGGGGATGAGTGAGACAGGAGACGGGGATGAAGAAGTAACACTCATCGTGATGAGCACCGGGTGGTGCACGAGTGCTGAATCACTGTATTGTACACCTGAAACTGATATCGTACTGTATGTTAACTAAAGAAAATTAAAAATTTAATTTAAAAAAAGGGGGGGAAACACTGTAAAAATGGGCAAAGGAAACACAGGTAGGCAATCTACTAAAAAAATAACTATGCTGGCTCAGACATTAAGTGTTTGCCTTCGGCTCGGGTCATGATCCCAGGTTCCCAGGATCGAGCCCCGCATTGGGCCCCCTGCTCCGCAGGAAGCCTGCCTCTCCCTCTCCAGTTTCCCGTTTCTGTTCCCTCTCTCGCTGTGTGTCTCTCTGTCAAATAAATAAAACCTTAAAAAAAAAAAAAAACTATGAATGACCTCCGAGTATGTTTTGTAAATGTTGTAAATGCCTATCATACTAGTAACTAAAGTAATGTACATTTACAAGGAGAAATGTTTCACGTTTTCGAATTGGAATGATTGTTTTAAAGATTTACTTGGGGGTAGGGCAGAGAGAGAGAATCCAAGTAGACTGCACCGAGCATGGAACCCGACACTCAAGCTCCTGACCCTGAGACCATGACCTGAGCAGAAACCAAGAGTCGGACACTTAACTGACTGTGCCACCCAGGCACCCCTTGAATTGGCAGGTTTTAAGTACCGCCCACAGCTGATGAAGATGCATTCTGGGAAGAGGAGTCCCTCCCCCATCCCACCACTGAAAGTGAAACCACTAGTGGAATTCACATAGCTTTCTGGAATCAGGAAATATCTTCTCAAAACTTTTGAAGTGTGCTTACCTGGAAAGCAAACTGCAGAAATTTATCCTAAGGACAAATATTTATTTGTAAAGATGAAGCTTTTTTAGTTAAAAAAAAAAGGGAACAATCCATGCTTTTAACAGCTTCAGGCACTACTGTAAATTGCACAGAAAAGTAGTTAATGGCGGGACGCCTGGGTGGCTCAGTTGGTTAAGCAGCTGCCTTCGGCTCAGGTCATGATCCCAGCATCCTGGGATCGAGTCCCACATCAAGCTCCTTGCTCCGCAGGGAGCCTGCTTCTCCCTCTGACTCTGCCTTCCACTCTGTCTGCCTGTGCTCGCTCTTGCTCTCTCTCTCTGACAAATAAATACATAAAATCTTAAAAAACAAAAAAAAGTAGTTAATCGCATGGAAACCTCCCCCTTATATGCTGATTTAGGAAAATGCAAATTATCAGTGAGTCCATGAGGTTTCCATCTGGTTATGTATCCACAGGAATATACCTTACTGAAGGCTACAGGCCACAGTATTCCCAATAGCTCTGTGAGTTGTAGGATTTGGGGTAAATTAATTTTCTTCACTGTATATTGTTTTCCAAATATTCTACAGCAAACACAGCATTTCTTTAAACACAAAGGAGTGAGAGAAAAGGTAGCTGTCTAGATAAATTCCAGATAAAGAGTTATGCACACAGTCATCTTTAGAAAATGAGGGGGTATTTGTCACGTCTCGGGAAGGGAAAGGACCCTCTAAACACAGAACAATTAGAAAGACCAAAGGAAGTAAAAAGACTGCACACTGGGCAAAATACAAATGTTAATAATTCTATCAATCAAAAAAGCAAATAAAGTTAAAAAGAAAAATAACCAGGACATATTTACAAAAATCTAATAAAAAGCTGATGTTTCACATATAAAGAAATCATAATTCAATAAGAATAAAAATATCTATGTAGTAGATCTTATATTTTATAAATCAAAATTAAAATGTCCTACCTCACCAAAAATTTCTAGAAAATGGTAGCGTCAAGATTGGAATGCAGGTCTACTTGGCCTCCAAGCAATATACCATGTTGCCCACAGCAAGTAAGTCACTTTTTTAACCACATTATTTTTAAAGTTCATACTTGACAAAAGAGTTTTTTCCCCTTCAATTACACATTCTTAAATGAAAAAGTAACTAAGAGGAAATAAATGAAGTAGAAAACTATGGCTAGTATTTTTAGGTCTTAAATGGAGGTTGAGTTCTTTTGACATATCCAGATAAACCAGAATTCTCCTGATACATATTTAAATAAGAACTTATTTATCAAAATCATTATTTACTTGATTAAGTAAAACAGAAAAGGCTGTCACAACTAAGAATAGGAATACTAAGTAAAATCTGGTTTTCTGATTTTATGAAGGACTCATGGTTTACTGGAGGAAGATGCAAATTCTGAAGGAAATTAAGAAAAGGCAAATCTAAAAATACAGTGCAGAAAAAAACGAAAACATTCATTATTAAGCAATATATACTGACCATGAATCAGGGAGCCATTTAGCCACTGAATATAGTAGTTTTGAGGAAAAGAAAGCAGGATTTCGTTGCTGATTATTGAAAAGGGTAAGAGCAGAACAGCCCCGGCTGAAACCGCCAGCGTGAAGGTGCTCAGACACAGCCTGGAAGAGAAGAGACCGCGGTCACCAGCCATTGGAGGAAGCAAGAACACGGTCGGGATTCAAAAAGGACAAAAACTCTTAAACCTCTTAATCCAAAAAAGTTACATAAGATTTTCATTAATACGTGGAGTTTGAGACAAATGTTGTATGTATTATACTAGAAATTCAATGTATACCCCAAAACGCCTCACTCTGTGAGAAAGGTCAGTAACTCGAACGAGCAGGCCCTACAAGAATCACATAGAGAAGACAAAGTACTCTGCACATTTTACAAAGAATAAGCCATCGTCTCTCTCCTCTTTTAAATTTAAATATTTATTCCACAATTGCATTTAATTAATAACTGGCAGATACATCCTAACAGCAATGCAAAAACTGATTCAGGTGAAAAAAAAAATACTTGTGAAAACAATATGAAAAACCAATTCAAAATGGTTATTTCAAGGAAAAAACTCAACAAAGCCATTGGTCAGCTACCTCTTAAAACGGGTAAAGGTGGGGCGCCTGGGTGGCTCAGTGGGTTAAGCCTCTGCCTTTGGCTCAGGTCATGATCTCAGTGTCCTGGGATCGAGTCCCACATTGGGCTTTCTGCTTGGCAGGGAGCCTGCTTCCTCCTCTCTGTCTGCCTGCCTCTCTGCCTACTTGTAATCTCTCTCTGTCAAATAAATAAATAAATAAAATCTTTAAAAAAAAAAAAACGGGTAAAGGTAAAATAAATTAGACAAGCAAACAGTATCTAACTATTAAATATTCTACTATTAAACTATTTAAAACACTGCACTGTCATTTTTAAAAGTAAGATATTGCTAATAAATACTAATACAGAAAGATGTCAAAAATAAATTAAGTGAAAAAACAAAAACTAAGAAAGCATGGACAATAAATAGAATACATGCTTACACACACACACACACACACAAACAAAGCACTTATATACACAGGAAAACAGAAGTACCAAAAAAAAAAAAAAAATCCTAACATAATATAGAACAATCCCACAGGAGAGTGGGCTTTCCCATTCTCAGTTATACATGTCTGAAATGTTTAAAAAATTTTTATCTAATTTTTTAAAGATTTTTTTAAGACTAAAAGGGAAAGGAAAAGAAAACCTCACCAACATTATAGATGGAACCTTAATTTAATATCCACTCCATTAAAGTCAATATAGGAACAACGTGAAAATAAATGTAAGAAGACATAAGGAAAAAATGCACACTGAACACTGGAAATACACATCCACTAGAGTAACTTTGAGACCAATGCCATCTTGTGGCAACCATAAGAAGTGTTTTCCTACTTAAAAGCCAAAACAACCATGAAACCTCTCTGTTCAGTAAATCATTGATAAAGTTCAAATGTAGACCATATCATACATACCAAAAATACAACTCAAATCAGACACAGAAGAAGGCTTAGGAGCTGTTTCGCTGAGTTGGCATGTTTCCTGGGAAAAGCACTAGGAACAATGTCTGCCTGGGTCCACCGCCAACTCTGGCAACTACCAGCCCGTGGCCGGAAGCGTGCTTCTCTAGTTTTGTCCTTGCAAGTCAAGTGAGGAACTTACCCCAACCACTACCATTTCTGCCTCCCAATGCTAAAAACAGGATCAAACCCACAAGCTCACCATTCCAGGTCCCGCACAGCTGTTCCAGTATGTGTGCGAGGCTCCTCTCGCCACGACAGACTCCCCCATACAGTGCCATGTAGCCAGTCTTCTTGTGCACCAAACCTCAATGCGCCTCACGGCTCTGTGCTCCAGGGCCCAGTCAGCTCTGTGCCTAGGGTCCCCTTTCTGTCATCCGCCCCGCAGACCAGCACTCTCTGCATTCCTCGCAGTAGTCAAGCCCTCTCTTCTCAGCTCACGTGACACTCACCACACAACCAGCAAGAAGACCAACCACAGTTTCCAAATCAAAAACTGGGTCCCGTAATCTGACAAAAAACTAAGCTTATGGGGCGCCTGGGTGGCTCAGTGGGTTAAAGCCTCTGCCTTCGGCTCAGGTCCTGGGATTGAGCCCCGAATTGGGCTCTCTGCTCAGCGGGGAGCCTGCTCCTCCTCTCTCTCTCTGCCTCTCTGCCTACTTCTGATCTGTCTGCCAAATAAATAAATAAATAAAATCTTAAAAAAAAAAAAAACCAACTAAGCTTATGAAGACAAATAAGTATTTGAAATCAACGATCCAGAAAAGCCTGAATGTATGGTCACCATAAAGACAACGCCAACTCTCAACAAAACACTTCCAGAACCTACTATATGTATTCCAGGTACCATGACTGGGCTCAGGATATTCAGACAAGATGCTGTCACCCTCTCGCACTGCCCATGGGCACCTAGGGTGACAGCTACTCACAGAAGACCGAAGCAGTGCAGGTCAATGCTGGCAAGGGGTCCTTACTATAAGGTAAGGCCCTGAGTCAAGTCGAAATAGGGCAGTAGTGCCCATGGCTTACAGACCTACTGAAGTGCCCCTCGGATTAAAGCACTGTTTCACAAACATCACCTTCTGAAACGGAGCAGATTTTGAGGACAGAACCCACTGGACTGCCTGAGGGCGGGGGCAGAGAGCCCTCAAGGCTGATCTGAATTTTAGCCTGAGAACTGGAACGGCAGAGCAGGTACTGCCTGTTTTGGAGAAGGCCGCAGCTGGGGCAGGCTGACGGGGAAACAGGAACTCAGCTTTGGCCCAGCTCCGTCTGTCACCTCCACAAGGCAGGAGCATCACAGAAGCAATGCTTCACACTTCTCTCTGCAGGCTACCAGGTAGCCTAGACCTTGTCTGCCCCATTGCTGGTCACGTTCTGATGACCACTGGTCAGGATGGTGTGTGCCGGGGCTCTCTGACTCTAACATCACTCTTTTCCCTTTTAAATAATAAGTATTTTGTGGGACGCTAAGTCTGAAACTAGGAAAAATAGCCTGTTCCTTGCCAAGAAAGATTATTCATTTACGGATTCCTATCAGTTTGGACTCAAGATTGTTCTATTTTATTCTGTGTAGGGTCCATTACAATCATTCTCCAGACACTGAGATTGTCCCTGATTGGTGTGGAAGCCCTCAGAGGCTTCTGGGTCTTTTTGACATGTACCCATCATTCTTGGGGCACTTCCCTGCACTCTGGCAGTACCACATGCACAGAATGAGCCTGGAACTTCCCCTCCCCTACCCTGCAGTCAGCTTCTCCCCAAGGGGCCTCGGTCCCTATTAGTGGGAAATTGTATTTAGAAGCACTGAACTGGTGCTGAATATACTCCCTGCTGCTGGGGTGTCACGCTCCCAAGGGACAGGCAAGGACTGTAAGTGCGCACGATGCATACAGGTACACATACACAGTTACCTGACCCGCTTTTACAGAGATCTGCTGCGATAACTTTTTGTCATAAACCATGAGGCCGCACTGACAGTCCACTGGCAAGTCCAACTGCAATGCAACAACCCTGTTCATCTTCATTTTCCTCCCCTTCCCGTAACTGCAAATGGCTCCCATCACCTTCAATGGGCCAATCCCCTGGAAATGATCTGACACTCCTAGCCTACCCAGAGCCACCATCCTGCTCAGGTGACTCCCCATTCGGGACTGCCCTACCTCCCTCCCCACTGACCTCTGATAGCCACGCCAGGCCATCCCTCCAGGGACACCAGCCTACTTGGGCTCTGTCATCCTGTAGGGACGCCCTCCTCAACCTCTGACGCCCTATGACAGAGCACCCCTAAACACATGCGGATGCCCCTCATCACCCTCAAGCTCACACTCCGCGCCAGGATTTCCCTCTGCAGGGAAAATCCCCTCCCTCCTCTCAGACCCTGAGAGCCCACACCAGGTCACCCCCGGGGCTCTGACACATCATGCTAGGACCACCTCCTGTAATGGAAACCCTCCTCTCACCTGCAAAGGCTCGCAAACTTTCAGCAGTTAGGCATTCTGATTTCATTCTCAAATCAACAAACTAGCCAAATCAACTAACTAGTAGCTCTCAGAAAATGTAGTTTTGGGTTGCAAAGTTCACTTGGATGCCAGTCCCTGCACTTAAGAACTTGTCGAGCTCTTGCCCTTTCATCTCCTTGTTAGCAGGACTCTCCTTCTACTTCCTCCTCTTCGGTGGAGGGGGCAAGGGAAGGAAAGATGGTGGAGAGAAGAGAGGCAACCCCTAAGTCCCACGTACAAAGCCCCAGCACCAACCCTGGATTACTCTGCAGATACAACTTAATCCACACAACAGCATGACAGAGTAAGTGGGAGCTCAGCTTCACACAAAGAGAAAACAAATGTTTCTCAATCTCTTCTGACCTGAAGTTAATCCTGCGTTCAGAATCTGAATCCAGATCTGCCTTCCTATTCCGTTCTCACTCACTCTGTCACACACGGTGGGGAGAAAAGCAGTGAAAGCCAAGAGGGTCACTGGGAGGCAGTGGAAGGGAACAGACTAGTCCTGATTCTCTTCGGTGCCCTCCCCCTTCCCCCTCTCCCATCTTTAGTGTAAGTGCTCCCCCAGCCGCCTGCCTCCACTCATGGACCCGCCAGCAGAACCCAAAGCCCTGAGGCCCACCCCAATAGCGACGGCAGCAGAACCGGTGAAAGCAGAAGCGGAGGTCAGGGCTCCTGAGCCGCCTCCGAAGGAAACGAGGCACAGCCACCGTTCCATAGACTGCACTGCAGGACAAAGCCTAAGTGCTGTCCTCTGGTCTGCTCGTGAATGACTGACCCACAAATGCGTGCATGTACACGTACCACCAGGAGTGGAGCACAGTCTAAACAGAGAGGAGAGTGGCACACATCTCACAGGTACTTACTTTAGCCCTAGAGCATGTCACTGGGAAGGAATTATATCTGCCCTTTATTCAGTGTGTGATTTGCTGAAGCTTTTCGAGGTAAGTGAATTATTTAGACCAGGAATTTAGACAGTAATTTAGACAGAGAAAAATGATAAATCACTGAAGAATTTTCATAAATGTCATGGTCTGAAATAAAACTATAACCCCTAATCCTATAAATTTAAATGAAGTAATAGGCCTAAGTTTTAAATCCACAAAGCAAGAAGAATTTACAATATAAAGTTACAGATGTTTTCCCTAGGGCATTTAAAATAATTTAAATTACCAAATCTCGTAAAACAAGGTCCATTTAAATTCACTGTTCAGTTATGAATCAAATCAGCCCTATTCAAGTCACTTCTCAGTTGAAAGTATTTTTTTATTTAAGTGAAATTCACATAACATAAAATTAACCATTTCAAAGTGAACAATCTAGTGGTATTTAGTGTAGTCACAGTGCTGTGCAAACACCACCACTTTCTAGTTCCAGAACATTTCATCACCCCAAAATAAAACCTTGTATTCACTAAGGAGTTGTTTCCCATTCTGCCCTCCCCTCGGTCCCTGGTAACCATCAATATGACACGGATGGATTTACCTTTACTAGTTTATCTCTCATAAATGGAACCACACACTAAACGGCCTTCCATGTCCGGCTTCTTCCACTTAGCATGATGTTTTTGAGGTTCCTACATATTGTAGTACCTTATTCCTTTTTACCGCTGAGTAATACCCCAGGGTACGTGAGAGTATTTGTGTACATGTGCGGTAAGGGCAGGCAGCCTTTCTCCCTTTCCCTCTCCTCCTCCCCACCCCAGGCACAAAATGAATAATCTGATACCAATCATGAAGACACACATCCAAACAACTGGCCTGCAATCTTCAGAAGTATCAAGGATAGGAAGTCAAGAAAATACTGAAGAAGGGTTTCAGTCTGAAGGCAACTAAAGGGAACCCACAACTACAAGCAGTGTGTGATTCTGAACGGGGTCCTTTCGCAACAAAGGACATGACTGGGACAACTGGTAAATCTGAATGGGGCATGAGTGGTACAGCCTCAATTTCATTATTTTGATGGTTGTACGGTAGATACACAGGAGGACGCACTGTTTGTAGGCATTATATATAAAAGTATCCTGAGGAAATGGAGAACCAGGTTGGCAAATTCTCAAACAGTTCTAGGGCAAAAAGGCTCTTTTTTTTTTTTTTTTAAGATTTTATTTGTTTATTCGACAGAGATCACAAGTAGGCAGAGAGAGAGAGTGAGAAAGAGAAGGGGAAGCAGGCTCCCTGCCCTGCAGAGAGCCCGATGCGGGGCTCGATCCCAGGACCCTGAAATCATGACCTGAGCCGAGGGCAGAGGCTTTAACCCACTGAGCCACCCAGGTGCCCCTAAAAAGGCTCTTTTTTTGTTTATTTCTAACCTTTCTATAAATTCAGGGCTATGCCAAATAATTTTCAAAGTATCAATAAAAAAGAATCCTGGCATAAGAATCTCTCCAATGTAGTTGTATCTGTGTGATTTCAAATTTCAGTCAAGCAAAATCTGATAAAAAGAAACTTGCTGCTTCCCATCCAGTTTGATACCTCAAAAAATTTAAAGGGCAGAACAATCATATATTAGCATGAATAAGGAGAAAGAGAGCTATAGGGAACCTAAAGAATCATCAGACCGTCTACCTGCTCAGAGCAGGCAGATGCTCAGCTAGCTAGAACAGATGTCTGTTCCTTATTCCAAGACTGTCACAGTCTTCTCAGGAGACCATTAAGCAACCCAGAGTTTTCTTTCTTATGGCCCAGCAACTTTCCCACCAGAAGCCCACTTTCTGGCTAAAACCTCTGAAGGTAAAATTATCAGCTCCTCAAAGAAGCAAATTTTAGCAGGAGACAATCAATCCTCATTTTTCCATGTACATTTCCATGTTCCTTGAACAATATGGCTTAGAAATGCACAGGCCCACTTATAAGTGAATTTTTTAAATTAAATATAATACAGTATTATAGAGGCACCTGGGTGACCTCAGTCTGCCTTCAGCTTAGGTCATGATCCCAGGGTCCTAGGATCAAGCCCCACATCAGGCTCCCAGCCTGGCAGGAAGCCTGCGTCTCCCTCCCTCGCTCCCCCTGCTTCTATTCCCTCTTTCGCTATATCTCTCTCTATCAAATAAATAAAAATCTTTTTAAAAATATATATAGTACTGTAAATGTACTTTCTCTCCCTGATGACTTTCTTTTCTCTAGCTACTTTTTTTTATTAAAGATTTTTATTTATTTGACAGAGAGAGAGAGAGCATGAACAAGCACGGGGGGCAACAGAGGGAAAAGCAGGCTGCCAGCTGAGCAGGGAGTCCGATGTGGGATTCCATACCAGGACCAAGGGATCATGACCTGAGCCAAAAGCAGACGCTTAACCAACTGAGCCACCCAGGCGTCCCTAAATATAATAGAGTACTATAGGGTCCTAGGATCAAACCCCACATTGGGCTCCCTGTTTGGCGGGAAACCTGCTTCTCTCTTTACCACTCCTCCTGTCTGTGCTCCCTCTTCTGCTGTGTCTCTCTCTGTCAAATAAATAAATAAAATCTTTAAATTAAAAACTTGCAGTACTGTAAATGTATTTTCTCTCCCTTATGACTTTAGTAAGATTTTCTTTTCTCTAGCTACTATATTGTAGGAATGCAGTCTATAATACACATAACATATGAAATGTGTGTTAATCAACTGTTTATGTTATCAGTAAGACTTCGAGTCAATAGTAGGCTATTAGTAGTTAAGTTTGGGGGAAGTCAAAAATTATGCACAATTTCCAACTGCACAGGGCCAGCGTCCCTAACTCTCATGGTGTTTAAGACTCAACTGTATATTTATATGTTTCTAAAGATAGGGTTAATATCAATAAAAAAGGTGACTTTTTCCCACATTTATGCTCAAAGGTGCAAATTAAATTTGAAGAATTTATGGCATCGAAATTAGAAACAGAAAAAATAAATTTTAAAATACATACGAAATCCTGTTGACTATGGCATCTTCATCTTCTTGTTCATCTGTAAAAATGGTTACGGGATTAGTTTTTTTAATCTTCAACAAAATGTTTCGTTAATTTATTAGAAAATATAAGCAAAAATAGAAACTTAAAGAATTACTGAAAAGAACTGATTTTCAAAAAGCACTGTATTTATTTCAGCATGGATGCAAATTTAAATCCTATTAAATTACATAGGACAGAATGTAGGTAGAGAAGAGTGTTGTGATTAACCAAAATCTTGATTAACAAAACTAACATATGTAAACTGAGATTTTCCAAATATTTATTGTGCAAGAAAATAAAACTTAGGAGAACCTTAGGACCACTATCAAGTTTACTGTCATACAATATAAGTAAAATTATAATTGCTAATGAATGAAATTTTTTAATTGATAATATCCAACAAAAATCTTTATTATAAAATTATTAGTCAGAATCTTAAAACTCATGTACTTTTCTTTAATTTTTGAATTTGTCATTATTACTGGTAATAAGGAAGATGCTCTTGGACCAGTCTAAACCATTTAAATACCACTGCCTCCATACTTCATAATCACTGTTCAACTTACAGAAGGAAAGTATCCAGTTTGATGTGTTTTACAAGGAGCAGATGCCGTCTGCTCCAGGGCTCACTCACCTCCCTCTCTCTCACGGCTGCTGGCCTTCTCTTTGTCCTCCCACATAAATCTACCAGCTAAAGAAAGTATGATCCAATTACAAGAATATTGCCCAACACCCCCTGACCCCTCCTTCTCCTCAATACCTAACTGGGGTGTCCTCAAAGGCTCTCTCTCTCTAGGTCTCTGTAATTATGAGAGTCTACCGGCCTCCATGTCAATGGTTCATATGAGCCATTCTGACCCCAATCTCCATTCTTTTTTTCTTTTTTTTTTTTTAGATCTTACTTATTTATTTGACAGACAGAAATCACAAGCAGGCAGAGAGTCAGACAGAGAGAGGAAGGGAAGCAGGTTCCCCACTGAGCAGAGAGCCCGATGTGGGACTCGATCCCAGGACCCTGAGACCATGACCTGAGCCAAAGGCAGAGGCTTTAACCCACTGACCCACCCAGGCGCCCCTCCAATCTCCATTCTTAATTACAGGCTGCCAAAACAGCATTACAACCAAAAGGACAGTCACAATTAATTTTTATACTGTTGTGCATACCCCCAATTAACCATCAACTACTTAAGAATGTTTTAATAGATTCATATGAATTTCAATTCTTCTCCCTAAATTCTACTAAGTCCAAGGTATTCATCACCCCTCCCTGCCATTACTTTAAAAATCATCTAATGGGTTGTCCCGGTACTCAGTCTGTTGGGTATCCAGCTCTTGACCGCCACTAGGGTCATGGTCTCGGGGTCATGGAGCAGGCCCTGAGTCAGGCTCTACACTCAGTGAAAAGGTCAGGGGAAGCTGCTTGGGACTCTCTCTCCCCTTCTATCTCTGCCCCCCACCCTTGCTCACCCACACTCAAAATAAATAAATATTTAAAAACCATCTCAATCCTCTCATCCCCAATTTTTCTGCTCATCATCCCCTAATTTCCCCTAAAATGATGGGTTTATATTCATTAATTCTCTTTCTCCCCCTGCTTCTGTGTCTATAATCATTAAAACCTGATGCCAAAACATGTGTAAAAACAGCTAAGATACTGTGTTGAATCTGCAGGTCTTCAAATTTTTGAAAGCTTACAGATTCCAAAAAGTTTTTTTATCGTAATCATAGAGCCAAACTAAAACACTAGAGCAAGTACTATTTCCTAATTGCTTTCAAAATTCCAACAACTTTTTTATTATTATAACATGAAGAGTTCCTCTTATATGGAATCCTTAAGTATTCACATGGTACCTACTGTGAGCCCAGCACCACAGGCAGAAAATCCTGTGATTTATAAAAAATAGCTGAGATTTAACAGAAGGCAGTAAGGCCATTGTTCAGATCCTTACAAAACCCTGGCACAAAAACCTGTGACTTAATTAGCACAAAGTTCATTTAAAAAAAAGAAAAAGAAGAAGGGATTGTATGCCTGGGTGATTCAGTCAGTCAAGCATCTGCCTTCGGCTCAGGTCATGATCCCAGGGTGCTGGGATCAAGCCCCACACCAGGCTCCCTGCTCAGCAGAGAATCTCTTTGTACCTCTCCCTCTGCACCTCCCCCCACTCATGCACATGCTTGTGTATATGAAGATTTTATGCACTGTCATACAGTGAATAGAATAAAATCTTCAAAAATAATTAATCTTCAAAATAAATAAAATCTTCAAAAATAATAATAATAGGGTGCCTGGGTGGCTCAGATGGTTGGCATCTGCCTTCAGCTCAGGTCATGGTCTCCAGGTCCTGGGATTGAGCCCCACTTTCGACTCCTGGCTCAAGGGGAGTCTATTTCTCCCTCTGCCTCTTCCCCTGCTTGTGTTCTCTCTGTCTCTCTCTCTCTCTCTCTCTCTCTCAAATTAATAAAATATTTTTAGAATAATAATAATTTTTAATAAAAAAGGAATAAAGATTTAGTAGATCCTCTGGTATACAGGATATATATGAAATAATAAAAATAAAAATATAAAATTGAATCCTCAATTGATACTAAATGGTATCATGGAGATTCTAAATTCTATATCACTTTAGAGAAAGAAAAGATAGTCTAGTAGTCAGAGTAAGGATGGAAAGTATGCTGTTCAGACTCAGAGCCAGTCACAAGAACACATATATCCTTATAAACTCTAGAACTTTCCAGATACTGAGCAGCCCCACACTACTCTTGGACATTAGAACAATGGTAAACAAGGGTTCAGGTCTAAGAGAATGATGACCCTGCAAGCAGTCAGATCCCTGAAGGTTACTGTCTACTCTCAGTACCAAGCTATTGTGTCCTTCAATCATGGCCATACTAAATATATATACTCCATACTGGCATAGTATTTAGCCCATACACCACAGACCACCCGGCATGATGATCTAAGTTTTAACTACAGTGCTTCTACTTGCCTGATTTTCTCTTGTATCTTCTGATGATGAAGTAAGAAACAATGTAGAGAACGGCAAAAAGAAGGAAACATATCTGAAAAATAAAATTAACAATTCACTTACATTTGTTGCATTTATTTTTTTAAATTATAGAAGATACACCTTTGGTATTTATAGGCAAGAATGATTTGATCTATTAAAAAGTAAAAATTTTTAGATATTTTGGAAGTGTAAAGAGTCAGACCAACACCAACAATTCTAAAAACTAAAGTCAATGAGATGCTACTATCCCTTCCAAATATCGAACATACTATAAAGCTTCAATAACATTTAAAGAGTGTGATGGCCCCAAAACTTGACAGATAAATGAAACATTCTATCATAAAAAAATTATATAAGTTAGTTCTACATACAGGAGGCATCACAAATCAATGTAGGGGGAATAATGATTCAATAAATATACCACATATCAAAAAAAAAATAGCAGCTGAATAAGAAACTTAATTTTAATATTAAATTCAAATTAAATTTCATCTAATTTTATGGGGATGACAGGTAAAAGAGGATGGGTCAAGGATAGGAGATCTCATTACAGTCCAAGACCAAGTGTGCTAGAAATAGTCTTACTAGGGCTATGGATCAAAGTAAAAATAGTTTGAATACCCTCAAATGAAAAAATTCCAAGTGATGGTAGTCTAGGGACCACCCCTATGCATGGATTTCTGAAGGAGGATTGTTGCCCACATGACTGAAAATGACCTTGGATCTGGGTGTGAACAGACACTACACAACGTCATCCACAAAATGACAAATGCACAATGAAGAGGAAGACCGTGAGTCTCATGATGTCACAATTCTTCCAATATAAGTGCAGTGGGAAAGTGACAACTGACAATACGGACAGTGACCAAAAAGGAGCCAAGAGGACACCCGGGTGGCTCAGACATTAAGCGTTGCCTTCGGCTCCGGTCACGGTCCCGGGGTTCTGGGATCTCGCCCGCATCAGGCTCCCCGCTCAGCGGGAAGCCTGCGTCTCCCTCTCCCACTTCCCCTGCTTGTATTCACTCTCTCGCTGTCTCTGTCAAGTAAGTAAATAAAATCTTAAAAAACAAAAACAAAAAGGAGCCAAGAGTCCAAAGCATCAAACTGGCCTGCTGCTGGGAGCCCGTTAAGAACTCCAGATGGATAAGAGAATGTGAACACCATCACTACTTTCTCCCAAAATCGTGTGGAGTAGGGAAAATGGGTCAAAAAGGAAACCCGTCATCGGTGAAGACTCGTGAAGAGAGGGGTCTTCTAAGAAGATGTTAAGGGTCAGGGGAGATTGTTTACAATGGAATGGTGAAGCCTGAGTAGGGCTGCGAGACCAATGGAAAGAGGGTAACTGGCCAGAACCCTGTGACTTACGAGGTTCAAGTCAGAGAGATGGAATGACCAAAGGAATTAATACTTATGACAGAAGCTACCTGAAATTCGATTCACTCAGCAATTACTTGTCATGAGCTTACTGCACACCAGGCACTCTTTTCAGAACTGAGCACACAACAGTGAACAAAACAAAGCTCTTGCACTCTCTGGGCTAAGAAACCGCCGATCAATAAGCAGATGACGGGGCAGATGATGACTGGTGCGGGACTAAGGGAACAGGGAGTACGAGCGGGGGTGGGGAGGCTGCCTCACTAATATGGTGGTCTCTGAAGAAGGACTTGTGGGAGAAGAAAGAGAAAGACATGCAGAAATCTGGAGGGAGGTACTCAGTGCCTAGAGAACAGTCACACCAAGGGTCTGAGACAGGAAAAGCCTGGTGTGTTCAAACCGCGAGAGGGGAGAAGAGATGAGGGCTCACAGGAGTTTGCACTATGTGTCAGTTCTCACAAACAGCGCAGAGTTCATTTGTACGCTGAGTGAGGTAAGAATGCATGGTGGGACTCTAGGCAGACGGGTGACAGGATCTGATAGAGGGCAAAAGCCTCACTGCAGGTACAATGTGGAAAGTAACTGAGAAGGGGCACAGACTGCAGCGGACAGACCAGTCAGGAGTGTACTGCAATCATCCGGAAGAGAGGTCACTTGGCCTGTGTCACAGAAATATCAAAAATTATCAAGTTCTGGGTATGTTTTGAAAACAGACTTGACAGGGTTTGCAGGGATGAGTCTTGACCTACAAAACTGGAAAGAGAAAGTGGCCATTTTCTCAGGCAGGAAAGATTATGAGTAGTTATTTTGCTTTGGAGATAAAAAGTACAGGGTACACCACTGAACGTGAAATCCCTCTTATTCACTGAGGAAGAGAGGGCAGATAAACTGTTGGTTATAAAAATCTGTACAATCCAAGGGAAGGAGCCTGGCTAGATTCTTTTTTTTTTCCTAAGGTGAGGACCAGGGGGGGACATAATCAGATAGGTATTTAAGGCCCTAAGACCAGATAAGATTTCCATCCTAGGGAGTGAGTACAACCAGAGAAGTCTGAGAACCAAGCCTCAGACCTCTCAAATATTTAGAAGTCAACTTGACAGAAGGAATCAGGAAGCGCTAACTGAGAAGCAGCAATCAGCAGGTAGGAGGCAAGCAAGAGACTGTGACGTCCCAAAAGCCAAATGAAGAAAGTTCATGTAAGAAAAGGGAATTATCAGCCGTGTCAAATGCCGCTGACAGGCCAAGTAAGATGAGCGCTGAGAATTGACAACTGGATTTAGCAACGTGGAGGTCATCAGTGCCCTTGACAAGAGCTGTTTTTCTGAAGCAGTGAACATAAAACCCTGACTGAAGTAAATTAAGACAGAAGAAGAACTGAAAATAAAATGTACATCGACAGTTCTTTCCAGGAATTTTATAGGAGAGGAAAGCAAAAGAAATGTGATGGGAACTATGAAGAGGATTTTTTTTTTTAAGATGAGAAAAGTCACACATAATTGCAATAAAAATCAGGTAGAAAGAAAAATTACTAATGCAAGAAAGAAAAAGGAGAAGTGCTAAAGCAGTGTGTTCAAGGTAAGGAGCTGGAAATAAATGTATCCCTCATCAGAAGGAGGAGGAGCCAAAGCAGAAGAGGACAGAACATTTGAGTTCCACTGCAGGTAGGTAAGCAGATGGGTGGTAAAAGCACAAAAATATTCCCTCTTGATGGAAGTTCCTCGAATAGAGGTACATGTGGAGACAGAATTCACAGGAGGATGACCCCGTAAATGGAGCAGAGAATATAAGGGAAATGAGAGCCACAGCAAGACGAAATGGAAGTCCCAGCTCCAGGCGTGCCCAAGCTGAGCTGGGGAAGCTGCAGGTAAAATGGAGGGGAGATGAACCATGAGAGACTGTGGACTCTGAAAAACAACCTGAGGGTTTTGAAGTGGGGGGGGTTGGGAGGTTGGGGGAGCCAGGTGGTGGGTATTATGGAGGGCACGTATGGCATGGAGCACTGGGTGTGGTGCATAAACAATGAATTCTGTTACGCTGAAAAGAAATTAATTTAAAAAAAAACAACCAAGCAGAGGTTTGAGGATTCTAACAACTACCCTCTTCTCTCCTCCCCGGGACAGCCTGTACTTGCAGACTTGCGCAGGGAACCACTCACTCACTCCTCCAATCACAGATCTGCCTTCACGTCCACTGCCCAACCCAAGTGCTCCCGCAGTGATCAGTCCAGACCTAGCAGCGGAATTCCACTCCCACGGTTTCACCTGATCTCTGAGCAGTCCTGCTTCAGCAACCATCCTCCTCCTCTGATTATGCGCCCAGAATCCATCACTAGCTTCCCTCTTCCTGACAGCCTTGAAACGCTATTCTTCTAAAACAAACAAACAAACAAAAACAAAACAAAACATACCACACTATTATTCTTCCCTATGATTTCAGGGCTGAGCCAGAACTCTACCCTCAATCCACAAGCTCTTCATAGGTAACCTAATCTGCTCCCAGGGTTTTAACCATCAACCCCCAGAAATCCTTGGACCACAGTCTGAAAACCACTGGATTAGGGTATTGGCAGAAGTAAGTTAAGGGCACCTGGGTGGCTCAGTCAACTGGGCATTTCTCTTTGGCTCAGGATGCAATCCCCTGGGACTGAGCCTGGTGTCAGGCTCCCTGCTCAGAAAGGACCTGCTTCTCCCTCGCCCTCTGCCCTTGCTCCGTCCCGCTTGTGCTCGTGCTCTCTCTTTCTCTCTCTCTCTAAAACATAAATAAAATCTTAAAGAAAAAAAAAGTGAGTGAAATGAATGGCCATAAATCCTAAATAGAATGAAGGGGGTAAAGAAACTAAGTACAGAGTGATGGGTAAGTAGAGTTATCTATCAACTGAGGCTCCCAATAAAACCGCAACAGAAGACCAAGGAATGTGGAAGAAAAGGTTAAAGAAAAGATTAAAGAATGTTTACAGATCTTTAAACTTAGTATTTAAAGTCAGAGAACAAAAGTGTCAGAAATTTCAGAAAGTTCATGCAGAAGCAGAAGATGAGAAGACATAAGAGGTAATGAACAAAAGGAAATGAAGAAACCAAAATTCATGGTATAAAATGAAAAGACTAATGGAAAGTAATTCACTTAAGAATGGAAGTAAGGGGGCACCTGGGTGGCTCAGTGGGTTAAAGCCTCTGCCTTCGGCTCAGGTCATGGTCCTAGGGTCTTGGGACCGAGTCCTGCATCGGGCTCTCTGCTCGGCGGGGATCCTGCTTCCTCCTCTCTCTCTCTGCCTGCCTCTCTGCCTACTTGTGATCTCTGTCAAATAAATAAATAAAATCTTTAATAAAAAAAAAAAAGAATGAAAGTAAGGCTAACCATTATAAAAACAAACATAAATATTGCTAATTTAAATATAAAAGCCACCCATTAGGAAAATAAAAATTCAACTATAACAGATTGAAACAAAACTCACAGAATGGGTTAGACTATTTTTCTAGTTCCAAAGGTGGGACTAGGAGCAAATGCTCCTCCCCTAAATGAGTGCATCTTCAACAGACAGCAACCCACAGGGATGAGGGAAATGAAAGCAAACTGCCATAATGCCTCTTATTGTCCCTATATCTGGTGGGAACAAGGACATTCCTAACCAAAAAGGAGAAAGTCAGGGCACCTGGGTGGCTTAGTCGGTTAAGTGTCTGCCTTTGGCTCAGGTCATGATCCCAGGGTCCTGGCATCTAGCCCTGCACTGGGCCCCCTGCTCTGCAGGGAGTCTGCTTCTTCCTCTCCCTCTGCCGCTCCCCCTGCTTGTGCTCTCTATCTCTCTCTCTATCTCTAATAAGTGAATAAAATCTTTAAAAAAAAAAAAGGAGAAATTCATTACAACTCCTCACCACTAACAGTGAGTAAGATACAGCTGAGAAAAAGGGAGAGGAATAGGCTCTCATCTAAAAAGGATGAACTTTCCCCCCTAGTCAGGGAGGAAGAGCAAGGTTCCCAAATCTCACAAGGAGAAACAATACTTTAATATGGAGATATGTACTATATGTGTATTGGAGCATTTTTTACATCAGCCAAGATATGGAGACGATCCAAGTGTCTACCAAAGGATGAATCGATAAAGAATATGTGATTTATTAATATATATGTAATATATAATAATATATAGAATATATAATACATATCCATATATATCTTATATATATTAGAATATTACTCAGCCATAAAAAAGAATGATATCTTGCCATTTATAACAACCTGGATGGACCTAAAGGGTATTATGCTAAGTGAAGTAAGTCAGACAAAGAAAGACAAAATACCATATGATTTCACTTACATGTGGAATCTTAAAAAAAAAAAAAAAAAATGAAAAGCAAACAACCAAACAAAATGGACTCTTAAAGACAGAAAATAAACTGGTGGTTGCCAGAGGGAAAGTGGGTGGGAGGTTGGGTAAACAGATAAAGGGGATTAAGAAGTACAAACTTCCAGTTATAAAATAAATAAGTCACTGAGATGAAAAGTACAGCATGGGAAATACAGTCAATAACACTGGAATAATGTTGTATGGTGACAAATGGTGACTGCATGTATTGTGATGGGCACTGGGTAATGTATAGAATTGCTGAATCAATGTGTTGTATACTGAAAACTAAGATAACATTGCATGTTAACTATACTTCAATTACAATTTTTTAATTAAAAAAAAAGGCTAGGCATTTGGGAGTTGAATTACGCAGTCACAAGTAATCTAATAATACTTTTAAAATACATTGTTAAAGGCTAAAATTCTTAAATTCCAGGTATAAGATATGAACGTAAATTCAAACCAGTGCATTAAAATCAAATGGTACTACCTAGCTTTTCATTCAAGGCTGATGGGCTTCAACTATTTTAGGGTAACCAGAGGAATGAGTTTCATAAAAGAGTCATGGGTGCCAACAGGCTCAAGGACTGCTACCATGAACACATTTCTGACAAAATCTTGGCAGAGAAATGAGGAAATTATAATTGAGCCAAAAATCTCATACCACAGCTGAAAGCCAATAGACACTGCTTTATTTTAAGGTCACTAAATCAAAAAATAGAGATGTTAAGTAACCTCAACATTACAAGCTAACCACTAAAATAAAATTAAAATCCTTCAAGTTATCCTAAGAGCCAGGAAAACAACAATAAAACAAAGAAAAATACAGACTATGTGGTAAAGGACAGGAAAAGACCAATATTGTGAAAATAATTACAGATTAAAGATGAAACATTAAAAGCAAAATTGTAAATAAGACAAATTATTAAAAGAAAACTCTCAAAGATATAGACATATCTAAAATAAAGTAACTTGGGTGCCTGGGCATCTGCCTTCAGCTCAGGTCACGAGCCTGGACTCCTGGGATGGAGTCCAGCATTGGGCTCCCTGCTCAGCACGGAGCCTGCTTCTCCCTTTCTTCTCCCCCACCCTTATCTGTGCTCTCTCTCTTGCTCTCACTCTCCCTCTTTCTCTCAAATAAAATCTTTTAAAGAAAATGAAATGAGGGGTGCCTGGGTAGCTCAGTCCTTAAGCATCTGTCTTGAGTGCAGGTCATGATCCCAGTATCCTGGGATCGAGCCCCGCATCCGGCTCTCTGCTCAGTGGGAAGCCTGCTTCTCCCTCCCCCACTCCCTCTGCTTGTGTTCCCTCTCTCCCTGTCTCTCTCTCTCTCTCTCTCTCCCTCTGTCAAATAAATAAATATCTTTTTAAAAAATGAAATTTTTAAAAAGTGACTCAAAAAGATTGAAAACAAAAGGATAAACAGACAAACCAGGCAGATGCTAACAAAGAAGCCATCTTTTTTCTTTAAAGGTGTGAAAACTATTATAGGACACTTTATGAACAACGGTATAACCCACAGTGAAGAAAGAATCCTCATGTACCAAAAACACAATACCAAAATAATTTTTTAAAACTGAGTATGTGGGGTGCCTGGGTGGCTCAGCTGGTTAAGTGACTGCCTTTGGCTCGGGTCGTGATCCCAGGGTCCTGGGATTGAGCCCCACATCAGGCTCCCTGCTCAGTAGGGAGCCTGCTTCTCCCTCTCCCGCTGCTGCTCTGCCTGCTTGTGCTCTCTTGCTCTCTCTGTCAAATAAATAAATAAAGATTTTTAAAAAAAATCTGAATATTCAAGGGAAAATGTAAACCACTACTTTGGTTAGGAGTCTTCACTGACCATGAAAGAAAAAGTAATGCAAACCAAATACATAATAAATAGGAAAATTTTAGAAGTAATAAGATTGCTCTAGTAAATAAATGGGTTTCTCATACTCAATGCTATATACCCCTACAAATCCACATCCTGCCACCCCAGCCCCTCACAGCTACTAATCTGCTTTCTGACATTTGCCCATTCCAGATATTTCATATAGAATGAAGACACAGGGGGCGCCTGGGTGGCTCAGTAGGTTAAGCTTCTGCCTTCAGCTCAGGTCATGATCTCAGAGTCCTGGGATCGAGCCCCGGGTCAGGCTCTCTGCTTGGCAGGGAGCCTGCTTCCTCCTCTCTCTCTCTGCCTGCCTCTCTGCCTACTTGTGATCTCTGTCAAATAAATAGATAAATAAAGTTTATTTTTTTTTAAATGAAGACACAGCATGTGCCTTTTTGTGTCTGACTTCTTTCCCTTAGCATGTTTTCAAGGTTCACACATGCTATAGCATATACCAGTACATCATTCTTCTAGACTTTTTACAAGAAAAATAAAACCTTATTTGATTAGAAACACATTGAATATTTTGTTGCTAGCAGCTGAAAGCATTCCTTCCAGATACATTTGCATATGTTCATTGTTTGTTTATAACTGCAACAAACCACCTTTCAAAGAGATAAGAAAACAAAATCAGCAACACTATCTCCAGAACGACGTGATTTTGAAACACAAGCTGGTATCTACCTCTCTGTTATTAGCACCATCATAATATATTGCCCTGTGTCCATCAGTTTGTGCTTCAATAAAGGTAAAGAATTTACCTTTTTCCTGGCAAAGAACTCACGAAGACTTTTAACAAGGAGTAGATACTCTATTTTTCAAGATTATCACAGTAAATGTCAAATTCTGTAATGTCATCTACATTACACTTTATTAGTGAGATTTTTGAGATTCTGTATATTCTTATATTGTACGCCACCAGCCAAAAGTTCTCTAAATCCCTTCTGAGACGCAGACTCCAGCAGAACGTAAAGGAAAGACAGCTTTGAGAGAAGCTGGCATCAGCTTCTACCTGCCACTCATTGTCTGTCCTTTATGTTCTACATAGCACAACTATTCTACCCACAAAGCCCCCCTTTTTGAACCCCCACAATACTCCTAGTTCACAATATTTCAGCACAACCACTGACGGCCATTAAATGTTTCATGTAAATAAAATTTGTCTCCTAAACTTTTTATTGTGTATCGTTTAGGCATATTAAAGGTACTAATACAAGCAAGAAATATCTTACACATCTCTTAAATAATTTTAAAATAAACTGAGTAAATTACACTCCTTCCCACTGCTGGTTCCTTAACCTCCATCAGGCCCAGTCAGGGCAAGGGGAAGATACTTTGAATAAGATGAAAGACAGAAGTTTAAATTAGACTGGACTTGATTTTTCAGTATGTGAGAGTGACCATAAAGCTGTGAGATGAACCGAGGGAAAGGAACAGAGATCCAACGAAGGATCCTTGCAAGCAGCAGTGGGAGAAAATGAAACTGCTTTACAACTGTTTCCTATCAAGTTTATCCACACAATAATCAGTTAAGTACTGACATCTGAACGATATTAAGTCTTCCTTCCAGGAGAGGAACAGCTCTCCGCTAATTCAGATCTTCTTTGATTTTTTTAAATCAGAGTACAGTTTTCCTCATATAGGTCATGTACATGTTTTGTTAGCTCTATATACAAGAATTTTTTTCTTTGTGCTAATGTTAATGGTGTATTTTTAATTTCAAATTCCAATTTTTCATCTTGGCATACAGGACAGCAACCAACTTTTGTATATTAATGCTATATCTTAGTGTCTTATCAGTCCCAGGAGTTTTATTATTATTGACTTTCTGGGATTTTCTACCTAGACTATTATGTCATCTAAGAATGAAGACAGTTTGCTTTTTCTCGTCCCAATTTGTACACCTATCAGTTCTTTTTTTTCTCACTTCCAGGACCTCCACTGCATTGCTATAAAGCAGTGGCAAGAGAGGATGTCCTTCCCGTGTTTCTGATCTTAGTCAGAGAGCTTTTGGTTTCTTCATTATTATGATGTTAACTGTATATATTTTGTGGATGTTCTTTATCAAGCTGAGGAAGTTCCCCTCTATTCTTGGTTTATTAAGAACTTTTATCATAAATGGGTGTTGGATTTTGTCAAATGCTTTCGCTAAATAGGATATTAACAGGACCATAATATGCTGTTTGTTCTTGAGTCTATTGATGTGATGATGGTTTACACTAAGTGATTTTTGAATGCTGAACCAGCCTTGCTTGCATACTTGGGATAAATCCCATTTGGTCATGGTGTATAACAATTCTTTTGATATGCTGTTGGATTTAGTTTGCTAATATTTTCTTGCAGAACTGTGCATTTATGCTCACAAGAGATACTGATCTTAGCTTTCCTTTACTGCAATGCTTTTGTCCAATTTTAGTATTAAGGTAATGCTAGCCTCCTAGAATAAGCTAGAAGTATTCCCTCTGCTTCTATTTTCTGTTAGAGATTACAGAGAACTGGTATCACGTCTTCCTTAAACATTTGGTAAAATTCACCAGTGAAACTATCTAGGACTGTTTGGAGGGTCAATTGCTGATTGAATTTCTTTAAAAGATACAGACCTACTCAGATTATGTTTCTCACTCTACTACACTTTATTTGATTTCTACCATTCGTTGGTTCTTTCTTAAAGTTTCCATCTCTTTGCTTACATACTCCATCTGTTTTTGCATGTTGTGCACTATTTCCATTACTGCCCTTGGCATATTAATTAGTTATTTCAAATCTGGCCTTT
The DNA here is from genome assembly GCF_009829155.1 of Mustela erminea. NCBI lineage: Eukaryota > Metazoa > Chordata > Mammalia > Carnivora > Mustelidae > Mustela > Mustela erminea. The sequence goes on along the minus strand of NC_045624.1, from coordinate 1,670,224 downwards.
ATAATCCTCAACTCTCTCTCATATCTAAATCTGCTTCTGATGTTTGCTTTGTCTCTTCCAATTGTATTTTTTGCCTTTTAGTTTGTTTTTAAATTTTTCCGTTAAAAGTCAGACATTATAGGGGCACCTGGGTGGGACAGTCAGTTAAGTATTTGCCTTCGGCTCAGGTCAGGATCCAGGGTCCTGGGATCGCGCCCCACATCGTGCTCCTGGCTCTGCAGGGAGCCTGCTTCTCCCTCTCCCTCTGCCGCTCCCTCTGCTTGTACTTTCTCTCTCTGTCAAATAAATAAATAATATCGTAAAAAAAAAAAAAAAAAAAGCAGACATTATAAATAGGGTAAAAGGAACTGGGCTAAACAGGTTTGTGTTTAACCTGGCTGTGAGCTGGGCTGTTTACTGTTTGATGGAGCTGTAGGAGTCAGAGGCTAGAATGTCCTCCAGTGTGCTTGGTTTTATCTCCCCTGCTGTCTGGTTTTCTGTAGATATTTCCCCCTGAAAGACAGTCTGAAGAGACTGTCTTTCTTCCATTGGATATCTTTCCTGCTTTGTCAAAGATTATTTGACCACAGAGTTGAGGGACCATATCTGGGCTCTCTACTCTGTTCCATTGGTCTGTGTGTCTGGTTTTTGTGCCAGTAAAGACAGTCTCTTCAATAAATGTTGCTGGGAAAATTGGACAACTATATACGGAAGAATGAAATCTGACCATTCTCTTACACCATACACAAAGATAAACTCAAAATGAATGAAAGACCTCAATGTGAAACAGGAATCCATCAAAATCCTAGAGAAGGACATGGGCAGTACCCCTTCAACATCAGCCACAGCAACTTCTTTCCAGACACGTCTCCAAAGGCAAAGGAAACAAAAGCGAAAATGAACTTTGGGGACTTCGTCAAGATGAAAAGCTTCTGCACAGCAAAGGAAACAGTCAACAAAACAAAGAGGCAACCCACAGCATGGGAGAAGATATTTGCAAATGACATTACAGGGGTGCCTGGGTGGCTCAGTGGGTTAAGCCTCTGCCTTCGGCTCAGGTCATGATCTCAGGGTCCTGGGATTGAGCCCCACATCGGGCTCTCTGCTCAGCAGGGAGTCTGCTTCCCCCTCTCTCTCTGCCTGTCTCTCTGCCTACTTGCCATCTCTGTCTGTCAAATAAATAAATAAAATTTTTTTTAAAAAAATGACATTACAAAGGGCTGATATTCAAGATCTATAAGGAACTTCTCAAACTCAACACCCAAAAAACACAAGTAATCGAGTCAAAAAATGGGCAGAAGACATGAGCAGACACTTCTCCAAAGAAGACATGCAAATGGCTAACAGGCACATGAAAAAGTGTTCATCATCATTAGCCATCAGGGAAATACAAATCAAAACCATACTGATACTACTTTACACCAATTAGAATGGCCAAAACTAACAGGCCAGGAAACAACAAATGTTGGAGAGGATGTAGAGAAAGGGGAACCCTCTTACACTGTTGGTGGGAATATAAGTTGGTACAGCTACTTTGGAAAACAGTGTGGAGATTCCTCACAAAATTAAAAATAGAGCTACCCTATGACCTAGCAATTGCACTACTTGATATTTACCCCTAAGATACAGATGTAGTGAAGAGTAGGGCCATATGCACCCCAATGTTCATAGCAGCACAAGAGGCAAACTGTGGAAAGAGCCGAGATGCCCTTCAACAGATAAAAGGATAAAGATATTGTCTATATATACAATGGAATATTACTCAGCCATCAGAAAGGATGAATACCCAACTTTTGCATCAACATGGATGGGACTAGAGGAGATTATGTTGAATGCAGTAAGTCAAGCAGAGAAAGTCCATTATCATCTGGTTTCACTTATTTGTGAAACATAAGGAATAGCATAGGGGAGGAGAAGGAAGGGAAAAATGAAGGGGGGTGATTCAGAGGGGCAGATGAGCCATGAGAGACTGTGGACTCAGAGAAACAAACTGAAGATTTTAGAGGGGAAGTGGGTAGGGATTGGCCCAGTGATGGGTATTAAGGAGGGCACATACTCCATGGAGCTCTGGGTGTGATACGCAAACAATGAATCATGGAACACTACATCAAAATTAATGACGTACTATATGGTGACTAACATAATATAATAAAAAATAATAATAATAATAATAATAATAAAAGAGAGAGAATCTGAGCTTTGCAGTTTTAGCTGTAATCCCCTGTTATTATACAGAAGTCTGACTGATGTGATAGAAAGGGGTGGTTCTGGTAAAAACAATTTCCCTTAAGAGAAGGCCTTTTGTCAAGGTGAACAAAATGTTCCGGTTATTTTTCAGAATGGTTACTTTCCCTCTCCCCTGCCAGAAGCACTAGGGGATATTTTTCTTTTTTAACCAGAGAACCTAACAGAACTCCTAGAAGTAAAACTCATTAAAGTGTGGGAGCACCCCATAAGAAGACTGGACCTCTGGAGGGTCAAGCTCTCTAGCTAGTCTACACTAAGCCTCCACCAATTAATTAATTACAGATTAAGTGTTCCTACCAGTACTAGCTACTTAGCAGGCTTCTGCTTTACAGGCTTTTGTTCTGGGTAAGCTCTGATTCCAGGCATTCACCTCTCTTTCCAGTTTTCAAGGCAACAATGTGCCTCATAATCTCAATTCTCTGACGAGTCTGAGAAGAATTGCTGATTTTCCAATTCTTCAGCTTTTCTCACTATGGGACATTGGGAATGACAACTTCCAAGCTCTTTTCAAGTTGGACTGGAAACCAGAAGTCACCTATATGTTTTATGATTTTATCTCTTACCTTTAAGTCTTTGATTTACTTCGAAATCATTTTTTGTGTATGGTGTATATGATGTAAAATACTATTTTAAAAATACTTTATTCTAGGAGTGCCTGGGTGGTTCAGTGGGTTACAGCCTCTGCCTTCGGCTCAGGTCATGGTCTCAGGGTCCTGGGATCGAGCCCCACATCGGGCTCTCTGCTCATCAGGGAGCCTGCTTCCTCCTCTCTCTCTGCCTCTCTGCCTACTTGTGATCTCTGTCTGTCAAATAAATAAATAAATAAATAAAATCTTTAAAAAAAAAAATACTTTACTCTCTGTGGGAAACACTCTTGGATTCATCATTTGACATCTCCTTGGGATCTTCCTCTGATATGCAGGTTGTAGGGATTTAATCCAGATGAGTTATGCCAGGGCTTCTCTCTAACTTACTCTGTTTCACTTTTATTTTAAATAAGTTTTCGGTTGACAGAGTTAAAAAATTACTTTAATCCTTTAAAAAAACACACACACAAGGTGTGAGATCATAATAGAAAGTACTTTCTTTCCCATTTTAATACTAAGTAGTTTGGACTGATCTATCCTTTAATCTCTTAAGGTGCCTCCTGATTTTTTTGGAAGAGAAAGGAATTCAGTTATTAAAATGTACCAATTAAATTAATATAAGCATTTCCTACTCTGCAACTTACAATAGAAAATAAGCATTACTAGGGATTTGGGTGGCTCAGTCCATTAAGCACTCTGCCTTCAGCTCAGGTCATGATCTCAGGGTCTTGGGATCGAGCCCCACATCAGTCTCGATCAGCAGGGAGCCTAATTCTCCCTCTCCTCCACACTTGTGCCCTCTCTTGCTACCCCTGTCACCAATTCTCTTTCACTCAAATAAATAAATAAAATCTTTTTAAAAAGAAAGAAAGAAAATAAGCATTATCTATAAGAGGCTATTCAAATTGCGTTGTATGTGTAATTATTACTGTGCTTATGTATTTTGTGGCAGTTAGTCTAAGACAGAGTTCTTCCACCCTGGCACTTTGAAAATTTTAGGCCAAATAATTCCTTATTGCTGTGGGGCTCTCGCAATGTAGGAGTTTAGTATCATCTTGGTCTTGTACACATTAGATGCCAACACATGATCCAAACCCCCAAGTTGTTATATTGCTGCATGTTTTCTGGAGGGACCCAGTTGAGAACCACTGGTCAAAGAAATGTATGCTAAATGTGGAAAAACAAAATAATGTAAAAATTGTATTATTTGGTGTTAATTTTTTCAAATAATGTAAATTTTCAAGTGAAAGAATGGTAGCCAAATCTCTAAGGAATGACTTAAACATTGTCGTGTCAGAGATATACATGCATGTGATACTCAGACCTCAAGAAAAGACTCCCAGGGGTGCCTGGGTATGTCAGTCGGTTAAGTGATAACTCTTGGTTTCAGCTCAGGTCATGATCTCAGGGTTGTGAGATCGAGCCCCAAGTCAGGCTCTACCTTCAGCAGGGAGTCTGCTTGAAATTCTCTCTCCCTCTCCCTCGGCCCCTCCCCCTGCTCACACAAACTCTATGAAAAATAAATAGTTTTTTTAAAAGACTCCCATTCAACCTTCCTCCATAAGCAATGTTGTTTTTCTAAGTCATTTCCCTAGTACTAGGAAATGTTTCATTTTACCAACAATATATACTGACTACCCAGTACAGAAGTTCAGAATTTACCTACTAGCTTTCTAGGATTTATGCCAATACACTGACTATTACCACTACTACCTGTCTTCCACGCCCTCCTCTGGCATTGATTATAGTATTACTCTTTGCTATTCTTTTGGGTAACGCTCTAAGGATTTAAATCTTTACTTCTTGTTTTACCAGTTTATTCACAAGGTGTAGGCCTACAGATGTCTCCTGTTCTTAAATTCTCTAGTAGCTGTTATTACATTATTGTTACTATTAACATCATCGTCAGTAGTAAAAAAAAAAAAAAAAAAAAAAAAAAACTAATTCTCTAACAATAGATGAATGGTTCTCTTTAGTTTTTCATGGTTTAAGATAATGACACAACGAAAATTTTAATGCTACAAGCCACCTTTTTGAAATAACTGCAATATAAATTGCCAAGAATAAGATTATTAAATCATAGTGTATAAATACTCCATCATATTACTTTCCAGCATGGTTATTAGAATCCATTTTATTTTGTTCATATTGAAAATAGTGTTTTCTCCCATTTATATGAATAAAATTCCTTGTTAAAATTTCAATGTATTCAGGGGCACCTGGCTGGCTCAGTGCGCAGACCATGCAACTCTTGATCTCAGGGTTTTAAGTTCAAGCCCCACACTGGGTACAGAGATTACCTAAAAATAAAATTTTTAAAAACTTGAATGTAGGGGCGCCTGGGTGGCTCAGTGGGTTAAGCCGCTGCCTTCAGCTCAGGTCGTGATCTCGGGGTCCTGGGATCGAGTCCCGCATCGGGCTCTCTGCTCAGCAGGGAGCCTGCTTCCTCCTCTCTCTCTCTGCCTGCCTCTCTGACTACTTGTAATCTCTCTCTGTCAAATAAATAAATAAAATCTTTAAAAAAAAAAAAAACTTGAATGTATTCAAAGGAGTATAAGGAAGAAGGTAAAAATATGAAACTCCACTACTCCAAAATAAGTACCTCTTTCTTTATATATCTACATAGTTTAAATAATTTTAGTCAGATTATATACATATTGGTTTTATATAGCAATTTCTTTTAATTTTTTCTCTATTATTTCTGGTTTATAATCATACTTATATTACACACTCTCCCTCTCTGACAACTTTATCATCTCCTCAGGTAGCCAGCAGGAAGAACAGTCTGGTGTTAGCTTTCCATTCTTACTGGCTCCAAAATATTCCACAACATGTGTAATCAGAAGTATAGGCTAGTTCTCCTAAAAAATTATTTTTACATGTAAGTCTCTAATCCATATGGAACCTCTTTCTTTTTTTGTTTTTTCAAAGATTTTATTTATTTATTTGACAGAGATCACAAGCAGGCAGAGAGGCAGGCAGAGAGAGAGGAAGGAAGCAGACTCCCTGCTGAACAGAGAGCCGGATGTGGGCTCGATCCCAGGACCCTGGGATCATGACCTGAGCCGAAGGCAGAGGCTTTAACCCACTGAGCCACCCAGGCGCCCCTGGAACTTATTTCTTATGTATGACATGGGAGTTCAAGTTCACATTTTGTTCCTAAATAGTGAGTGATTAGGCCAAAACAATTTATTAAATCAACCATCTTTTCCCACTGTCAATAACTGTTGTTGCTGTAGACTGCATTCCCGAGTACGCTAGGACATAGTTCTTACTCTCCATTATGTTTCTTTGTTCTCTTTGACAACTCCTATAACAACAACATGAATTTTTAATAATAATGATTAGATAGCTTAATTGCTCTCTGGGCAAATTTCTCTCTAGGAGTTTCATTTTTCATAATTTCCTAGGCTAGCCTCAGGTTGGTTGGTTTGTTTTTTTGGAGGCAAAAATTTAAACAATCTTCCATATAAACTTTAAGATCATTTTTATCCAATTCCAAATAAAACTCTGACTCTAAATGCAACTGCATTAAATATATAATTTTGGAAGAGTTAACATTTGCATGATATTTGCTTGTCTTTCCCTCCAGAAATGTGGACTATCGTTTCATTTGTTAGATCATGTTGCATACCCTTCATAAGATTTTTATGGTTTTCTGCATATAGTCTTTATTCCTTTCATGTTTAGTTCTGTTTCACAGTTTTTGTTGCTAATGTGAATAAAGTATTTTTACTATTCTGACTTGTGGCTGGTGATTGCTAGTATAGAGCAAAGCTCTTCACTTAGATATAGTTAAATTGTTTCTAGTCAGTTTACCAAACACACTCATAATTTCAGAATCTCGTGGTTTTTCTAGTTATGCAATCATATCACTAGTTAAAAGAGATCACCTTCTTTTCTAATAATTATAATCAATATTAATTTTCTTAGCCTTCTGAATTCCCCAGAATCCTGAAAATAATGTCCAATGCTAATAAGAGCAAACATATCTGTCTTTTTTCTCTTGATAATGGAAATGGCTTTTCAGTTTCCACATTTAGTATAATGCTTCCTCTTGGTTTTTTAACAAATATTTAAGTAACTGTCATTAATTTCCATCTTATTTAGCATAAGCCAGCTACAGGAAAGTGATATAGCTATCTGAACTTTTAGAAGTCTGCTCCAGTGATAGACGCCCCTGCCTGAAAAGTGCTCAGGTGGCAAAGTGGGGCAGAATCCTGGGTGGGACAGGGTGGTCTCAGGTCACAGGTCACAGAAAGAACAGGGTGCCTGAGCCGGCAGAGTTCCCAAGCATTGGAGCAGGGAAATCAGCTACAGCAGTGAGCCCAGGAGTGGGCTCTGAGCTTGGTTTGCCATGAACTCTGGTATAATCTGGCGACCACTCTCTGTATAGAGGCCCTGCAAAGGGCAGAAACACAGTGACCTTCTGCCTTCCCCTTCCCCTGGGGAGGAGCGGTGTGGGTGGGCACTGCGGGAGTCTGCGGAGTTTGGCACACACAAAAGTAAGATCACTTCTCCCTGAGGGCTTACTGAAGAAAGGGGCCACAATCTCTCAGTTCCAGGGCTGGAATTAGGGCACTGCCATTTTTATCTTCATCCTCTCAAGCAGCGCACAAAGCCTTCGGGCAACTAAAGTCACATAGAACAACCCCAAGCGGCTTACACTGAGCTCAGTCCCCCGCAAGGGGTAGTGCAAACGTCGCCCAAGCAAAGACACTTGTGAGTCCGTGCAGCAGGCCCCTCCCCCAGAAGACCAGCAGGAACAGCAGGCGAATACCAAGTTTACTGAACACACAGAACTGCAAAACTCTCAATTCGAGGGTTTTTTTCATGATTCTTCTTTCCATTTAAAATTTCCTTTTCTTTTTTCTTTTTTCCTTTTCAACTAGTTTCTGATTTTTATCAACTCTGTTTTTAAGTCTTTTTTTAACTTTCACTTTTATATTAGCATTTTATAGATAAAGTCTTCATTTTTGGCTTCCCTTCACTGTATTCAATTTTATTTTTGTACAGAGATAAGCTATGCTTTCTTTACAACTTTGGGAGTTAGTGCCTTCTAACAGACCAAATACACCCAGGACCAAGTAGATCACCCTGTTTTGTCCACCTGGGAGATTATATTCTTTTTCCCCACTTTTTCTTTTTCTTTTCTTTTTTGGTTTCCGACCTCCTCAGATTTCTCTAATGTGAATTTCACTTGGGTTATGGTTGATATTTTTTTTAAGATTTTATTTAGGGATGCCTGGGTGGCTCAGTCATTAAGCATCTGCCTTTGGCTCAGGGCATGATCCCAGGGTCCTGGGATTGAGCCCCACATCAGGCTCCCTGCTTGGTGGGAATTCTGCTCTTCCCTCTCCCACTCTCCGTGCTTGTGTTCCCTCTCTCACTGTGTCTCTCTCTGTCAAATAAATAAATAAAATCTTTAAAAAAAAAAAAGATTTTATTTATTTGAGAGTGAGAGAGCAAGTATTAGTGGGGGAGAGGCAGCAATACCATAAAGTGAAACAATATTAGAATTATTGGTGTCCCTGAAGAAGAAGAAAGAGAGAGAGGGACAGAAGGTATATTTGAGCAAATCAGAGCTGAGAAATTCTCCAATCTGCGGGAGGAAACAGGCATTCAAGTCCACGAGGTAGACTGGACCACTCTCAAAAATCAATTAAAAAAAAATATCAATACCCCAACATAATAGTGAAACTCGCAAGTTTCAGAGATAAAAAGAAAAATCCTGAAAGCAGCTCAAGTCAAGGGGATCTTCACCTACAGGGGTAGAAACATTAGGATGGCAGCAGACCTATCCACAGAGATCTGGCAGGCCAGAAAGGGCTGACATGATATATTCAGGGTACTAAATGAGAAAAATATGCAGACAAGAATACTTTATCCAGCAAGGCTGTCATTCAGAATGAAAGGAGAGATAAAGAGCTCTAGTACAAACAGAAATTAAAAGTATTTGGGACCACTAAACCAGCCCTGCAAGAAATATTAAAGGGGATCCTGTATGCAAAGAGAGAGTCCACAAGTAACACAGACCAAAAAGAAACAATCTATAGAAACAGAAATTTTACAGGTAATACAGTGGCACTAAATTCATCTTTCTATACTGACTCTGAATGTAAATGGGCTAAATGCTCCAATCAAAAGACAAAGGGCATCAGAATGGATTAAAAAAAAAAAAAAAAAGGCAAGACCCATCCATATGCTGTCTACAAGAGACTCATTTTAGACCTAAAGACAACTCCACATTGAAAGTAAGGAGGTGGAGAACCATTTATCATGCCAATGGACTCAAAAGAAAGCTGGGGTAGCAATCCTCACTTTAGACAAATTAAATTTTAAACCAAAGACAGTAATAAGGAATGAAGAGGGACACTATTATCATAATTAAAGGGTCTATCCAACAAGAAGATCTAATGATTATAAATATTTTTATGTGCCTAATTTGGGAGCAGCCAATTATATAAACCAATTCATAACCAAATTAAAGAAACACACTGATAATAATACAATAATAGTAGGGGACACTTCAACAGTCCACTCACAACAATGCACCGATCATTTGAGCAGAAGATCAACATGGAAACAAGGGCTTTGAATGACACACTAGACCAGATAGACTTCACAGATATATACAGAGCATTCCCTCGTAAAGCAACAGAATACACATTGTTTTCAAGTGTACATGGAACCTTCTCCAGAATAGATCACATACTGGGAAACAAATCAGGTCTCAAGCAGTACAAAAAGACTGGGATTATCCCCTGCATATTTTCAAACCACAATCTTATGAAACTTGAACTCATTCACAAGAGGAAATTTGGAAAGAACTGAAATACATGGAGGTTAAAGAGCATCTTACCAATGAATGGGTCAACCAGGAAATTAAAGAATTTTTAAAAATTTACGGAAACAAATGAAAATGAAAACATAACTGTTCAAAAACTTTGGGATTTGGGAGGCGCCTGGGTGGCTCAGTGGGTTAAGCCGCTGCCTTCGGCTCGGGTCATGATCTCAGGGTCCTGGGATCGAGTCCCGCATCGGGCTCTCTGCTCAGCAGGGAGCCTGCTTCCTTCTCTCTCTCTTTCTCTGCCTGCCTCTCAGTGTACTTGTAATTTCTCTCTGTCAAATAAATAAAATCTTTAAAAAAAAAAAAAAAAACTTTGGGATTTGGGACAGCAAAGGCAGTCCTAAGAGGGAAGTACAAAACAATACAAGCCTTTCTCAAAAAATTAGAAAAGTCTCCAATACACAAGTTAATCTTACACCAAAAGGAGTTGGAGAAAAAACAGCAAACAAAGCCTGAACCAAGCAGGAGACGAGTAATAATAAAGATTAGAGTAGAAATCAATGAACTAGAAACCAAAAGAACAATAGAACAAATCAATGAAACTAGAGCTAGTTCTTTTAAAGAATGAGTAAGATTGATAAACCCCTGGCCAGACTTATCGGAAAGAAAAGAGAAAGGACACAAATACATAAAATCATGAATGAAAGAGAAGAAATCACAACCAACACCGAAGAAATATAAACAATTATAAGAACCTATTATGAGCAACTATATGCCAACAAAATAGGCAATCTGGAAGAAATAGATGCATTTCTAGAGACATGTAAACTACCAAAACTGAACCAGGAAGAAATAGAAAATCTGAACAGATCCATAACCAGCAAGGAAACTGAAGCAGTGATCAAAAATCTCCCAACAAACAAAAGCCCAGGGCCAGATGGCTTCCCAGGGGAATTCTACCAAACAATTTACAGAAGAATTAATACCTATTCTTCTGAAGCTATTTCAAAAACAGAAATTGAATGAAAACTTTCAAACTCTTTCTATGAGGCCATAATTACCTTGATCCCAAAACCAGACAAAGACCCCACCCAAAAGGAGAATTACAGACCAATACCCCTGATGAACATGGATGCAAAAATTTTCACCAAAATACTAGCCAATAGAATCCAATAGTACACTAAAAGGATTACTCACCATGACCAAGTGGGATTTATTCCTGGGCTGCAAGGGTGGTTCAACATCCACAAATCAATCAATGTGATATACTACATAAGTAAAAAGGACAAGAACCATATGATACTCTCAACAGATGCAAAAAAACCATTTAACAAAGTACAGCATCCTTTCTTCATTAAAACTCTTCAGTGTAGGGACGCCTGGGTGGCTCAGTTGGTTAAGCAGCTGCCTTCGGCTCGGGTCATGATCCCAGCATCCTGGGATGGAGTCCTACATCGGGCTCCTTGCTTGGCAGGGAGCCTGCTTCTCCCTCTGTCTCTGCCTGCCATTCTGTCTGCCTGTGCTCGCTCTCGCTCCCTCTCTCTCTCTCTCTGACAAATAAATAAAATCTTTAAAAAAAAAAAAACTCTTCAGTGTAGGGATAGAGGGAACATACATCAACATCATAAAAACCATATATGAAAAACCCACAGCGAATATCATTCTCAATGGGGAAAAACTGAGAGCTTTTCCTCTAGGTCAGTAACACTGCAAGAATGTCCACTCTCACCACTGCTGTTCAACATAGTACTGGAAGTCCTACCCTCAGCAACCAGACAACAAAAAGAAATAAAAGGCATCCAAACAGGCAAAGAAGAAATCAAACTCCCACTCTTTATAGATGATACTCTACGTGGAAAATCCAAAAGACTCCACTCCAACTTGCTAGAACTCATACAGGAATTAAGCAGAGTTGGCAGGATATAAAATCAAGGCACAGAAATTAGTTGCATTTGTATACACTAACAATGAGACAGAAGAAAGAGAAATTAAGAAGTCTATCCCATTTACAATTACACCAAAAACTGTTAAGATACCTAGGAATAAACCTAACTGAAGAGGCAAAGGATCTATAAATTCAGAAAACTACAGAACATTCATGAAAGAAGTTGAGAAAGACACAAAGAAATGGAAAAACATCCCATGCTTATGGATTGGAAAAACAAATATTGTCAAAATGTCTACACTATCCAGAGCAATGCAATCCCTATCAAAATACCATCAACTTTTTTCACAGAACTGGAACAAATATTCCTAATATTTGTATGGAAACAGAAAAGACCTGAATAGCTAAAGGAATGCTAAAAAAGAAAAAAACCTGGTGGCATCACAATTCCAGACTTCAAGCTCTATTACAAAGCTGTAATCATCAAGACAGTATGGTATAGGCACAAAACAGACACACAGATCAATGGAACAGAATAAAGAACCCAGAAAAGAATCTTCAACTCTATGGTCAACTAATCTTTGACAAAGTAGGAAAGAATATCCAAAGGCTCTTCAGTTGATGGTGTTGAGTTGAGGAAATTTCATAGCCACTGCAGAAGAATGAAACTGTACCATTTCTTTAAACCATACACAAAAATAGACTCAAATGGATAAAAGACCTAACTGGGAGACAGGGATCCATCAAAATCCTAGAGAACACAGGCAGCAACCTCTTCAACCTCAGCTGCAGCAAATTCTTGCTGGACATGTCTTCAAAGGCAAGGGAAACAAAGGCAAAAATGAACTATTGGGACTTCATCAGGCTTAAAAGGCTTTTGCACAGCAAAGGAAAGAGTCCACAAAACCAAAAAACCAACAGAATGGGAGAAGATATTTGCAAATGACATTTATCAGATAAAAGACTAGTATCCAAAATCTATAAAGAACTTACCACACTCAACAGCCAGAGAACAAATAATCCAATCAAGAAATGGGCAGAAGACATGAACAGACATTTCTGCAAAGACGACATCGAAATGGCCAATAGACACATGAAAAGATGTTCCAAATCACTCAGCATATACACTCAGGAAATACAAATCAAAACCACAATGAGATACCACCACACACCAGTCAGAATCGCTAAAATTAACAAGTCAGGAAACAACAAATGTTGTTAAGAATGCAGAGAAAGGGAAATGCTCCTACTGTGTTGGCAGAAATGCCAGCTGGTGCAGCCACTTTGGAAAAGTGTAGAGACTCTTCAAAAAGCTGCAAATAGAGCTACCCTACGACCCAGCAATTGCACTACTGGGCATTTACCCTAAAGATACAAATGTAATGATCCGAAGGGGCACCTGCACCCCAGTGTTTATAGGAGCAATGTCCATAATAGCCAAACTATGGAAAGAGCAGAGATGTCCAAGACAGATGAAGGGATAAAGAAAATGTGAGATACATAGATAGATAATATACATATACATACAAAGGAATATTAGCCATTAGGATGAATACTTAACATTTCCATCTACATGGATGGAACTGGAGGGTATTATACTGAGAGAAATCAATCAATCAGAGAAAGGCAATTGTCATATGGTTTTATTCATACGTGGAATATAAGAAACAGCACCAAGGATCATAGGGAAAGGAGGGAAAACTGAATGAGAAGTCTGAATCAGAGAAGGAGAAAAACTATGAGAGACTCTTAACTATAGGAAACAAACTGAGGGTTGCAGGAGGTGAGGTGAGTGGGGGATGGGGTGACTGGGCGACGGGCATTAAGGAAGGCATGTGATGTGACGAGCACTGTGTTATACATAACTGATGAACTATTGAAAATTACATCTAAAATTATGATATACTATATATGTTTGCTAACTGAATTTATTTAAAATATATATATAAAGAAAATTAATCTAGACACAGACCCTATAACTTTCACGAAAATTAACTCAAAATAGATCAGTCTTAAATGTAAAACATGAAACTGCAAGAAATGCAGGTGATCCTGGGTTTGACAATAACTTTTTAGATACAACTTGAAAAGCATAGTTTATTCAAAAAATAATAATAAATTGGACAGGATTATAATAAACAACTTCTGTGAAAGACACTGGTTAAGATAAGACAAGCCACAGGCTGGTGGAAATTTGTATAAAACACATAGCCAGTTCAAGAAGTTGAACCCAAAATACGAAAGAACTCTTAAAACTCAAAAAAAAAAAAGAAAAAATTAAAAAGTGAGCTAGAGATCTAAAGAGACAGATCACCAAAACAGATACGCCCCTTTCTTTATCATACACAAGAATTAACTCAAAGTGAATCACACATATAAATGTGACAGCTAAAATTGTAAAATTCTTGGAAAAAAGTATAAGAGTCTTTATGACCTTTGGTTGGCAAGGCTTTCTAAAATATGACTTAAATACAAAAGTGATAAAAAAAAATTTTATAGGTGAATTGTATTTGAACAAGATTAAAAACTTTTGTTGTGCAATCAAGAAAGTGAAAAGATGACCCACAGAATAGAAGAAAATATATGCAAGTCCTATGTTTGATAAGGGCATGATGTCCAAAATATATGAGGATTTCTTACAACTCAAAAATAAGAAGAAAAAAGAACCCAATTTGAAAAAGGACAAAGCTGAACAGACATTCTGCCAAAGAAGATACACAAATGACCAATAAACAGATGTGAAGATGTTCAACATCATTAGTCATTAGGGAAATGCAAATCAAGACCACAATGAGGGGTGTGTGGCTGTCTCAGTCAGAAGAGAGAGCAACTTTTGATCTTGGGGTTGTGAGTTCAAGCCCCACGTGGGGTGTAGAGATTATTTAAATAAAACTTTAAAACACACACATACGGGCGCCTGGGTGGCTCAGGTCATGATCTCAGGGTCCTGGGATCGAGTCCCGCATCGGGCTCTCTGCTCAGCAGGGAGCCTGCTTCCTCCTCTCTCTCTACCTGTCTCTCTGCCTACTTGTGATCTCTCTCTGTCAAATAAATAAATAAAATCTTTTAAAAAAAAAACACACACACACACATACACAATGAGATAACACTTCATACTCACCATATGACTGTAATTAAAAATCAAGGGGGGCTCGCCTGGGTGGCTAAGTTGTTAAGCATCTGCCTTGGGCTCAGGTTATTATTCCAGGGTCCCGGGATCCCTGCTCAGTGGGAAGACTGCTTCTTCCTCTCCCACTCCCCCTGCTTGTAGTCCCCCTCTGTCTCTCTGTCAAATAAATAAATAAAATCTTTAAAAAAAAAAAAAAAAAAACAAGGGGTGCCTGGGTGGCTCAATCAATTAAGTGTCTGCCTTCGGCTCAGGTCATGCCTGATCCGAGGATCCTGGAATCAAACCCCATGTTGGGCTCTCTGCTCAGCGGGAGCCTACTTCTTCTCCCTCTCCCTCTGCCTCCCTTTCCCTCTGTCTGCCACTCCACCTGCTTGTGCTCTCTCCCTCTCTATGCCAAATAAATAAAATATTTTTTAAAAAATTAAAGTGGCAGTTAATAACAAGTGTTAAAGACGATGCAGAAAAACTGAAATGTTTGTAGATAGAAAAGTGAAATGGTGCTCCAACTTTGGAAAACAGTTTGACAGTTCCTCAAAATATTAAACACAGAGGTATCAAACAACGCAGCAATTCCATCCAAGAAAAATGAAGACATACATCCACAGCAAAAACTTGTACATCAATGTTCACAGCAGCATTTTTCGTAAGAGCCAAAAAGTGGGAAAAAACCTAAAGGTCCATCAACTAAAGAATGAATAAACATAATGTGGCACATCCATACAATGAAATATTATTTGGCCACAAAAAAGAATGAAGTACTGATGCATGCTACAATGCGGATGAAGCCCAAAAACATCATGCTAACGGAATGAAGCTAGACACACCAAAAAAACACACATTGCATGATTCACTTTACATGAAATACCCAGAATGGGCCAATCCATACAGAAAGTAGATTAGCTGTTGCCAAGGACTGGAGGGAAGAGAATTCAGAGGGAAATGGGGAATGACTGCTAATGTGCATTGGGTTCCCCCTGGAGATAAGTAAAAATATTCTAGGATTAGATTGTGATGATGGCTACACAACTCTTAAATATACTAAAAGCCACTGAACTGGGTGAATTATATGATATGTGAATCACATCTCAATAAAATTTTTTAAAAAACAGTTGAGTTTTTGTGCAGCATTTCCACTGTTCTGGTGAGAACAAAATATATATACATACATGTACTGCTAAATATAAAATGCATAATTTCAGTGATTGCACATGGGTTCAATATCCCTATATTCGCATTTAAAACTCTACTGCACCTGCAATGTCCACAATAGCAGAATTATGGAAAGATCCTAGATGTCCACTGACAGATGAATGGATAAAGAAAATGTGGTATACACACACACACACACACACACACACACACAATGGAATACTATGCAGCCATCAAAAGAAATGAAATCTTGCCATTTGCGATGATGTGGATGGAACTAGAGGGTATTATGCTGAGGAACATAAGTCAATCAGAGAATGACAATTATCATATGCTCTCCCTGATATGAGAAAGTTGAGAGGCAACGTGGGGGGTTTGGGGGATAGGAAAGGAATAAATGAAACAAAATGGGATTGTGAGGGAGACAAACAATAAGAGACTCCTAATCTCACAAAACAAACTGAGGGTTGCCAGGGGGAGGGGTGTAGGGAGAGGGTGGTTGGGTTATGGACATTGGGGAGGGTGTGTGCGATGGTGAGTGCTGTGAAGTGTGTAAACCTGGCGATTCACAGACCTGTACCCCTGGGGCTAATAGTACATTACATGTTCATTTTAAGTAAATAAATACTGCACCTACCTCCTTAGTGCAGTAGGCAGCACATCAGTCTCAAAAACTAATACTGCATTATTTCTATACACTAATAATGAAACAGCAAAGAGATTAAGAAAACAGTCCAATTTACAACTGTACCAAAGATAATAAGGTGCTTACCTTATTTTCATAGACAGGAAAATTAAGGTTCCAAAGAGACTAAGGAACTTTCCCAATGTCACACAGCTAGTAAATAGTGAAGATATGACTGGAACCTACGCTGCCCCAATCCAAACCCAACAAATGTACCTCCTTGTTCAGCTTTCAGCACTGCTGTGCAATAAGGAAAAGCTCAGGCTCTCAATAAAATAGTTAAAATTTGGGGTTTTGAAGGAAAATATTACACTATGAATAACAACAGTATAGGCCTCAATAATACATTTGATATTCAAATATGCAATATCAACAAATTCATACATCAATCCCAAAGAATCACTACAGAATCATGAATTAGTATGCTAGTGAAACAACCCTGCTTGCAGTCCTAGTTGGTCAACTTTTTGTCAAATTCCATATTTAGTTACGGTGTTCTTTGAAAGATACATAGATTTGAGGAAAATTAATGTCAGATGAATGACTTCTAAAGGCCAAAAAATGCACATTAAAGAGTACATGGGGGGCACCTCAGTGGCTCAGTTAAGCGTCTGACTCTTGGTCTTGTCTCAGGTCATGCTCTCAGGGTCACGAGATCGAGTCCTGTATCAGGCTCTGTGCCGGGAGCCTGCTTAAGACTCTTTCTCTCCCTCTGCCTCTGCCCTTCCCCCACACACACTCTCTCCCTCTCTCC
Organism: Mustela erminea; assembly: GCF_009829155.1. Taxonomy (NCBI): domain Eukaryota; kingdom Metazoa; phylum Chordata; class Mammalia; order Carnivora; family Mustelidae; genus Mustela; species Mustela erminea. The sequence goes on along the minus strand of NC_045624.1, from coordinate 1,653,018 downwards.
CTAAAAATAAAATTAATTTAGTAAAAGTTATGTGGAATGTTCCTGATGCCTAAGCCCCGAAGAAGGTATGTGAAAAACTGATATAATTAAATATCAGAATACTTTAACAATTCTATCTAGAGAATCTACGGCCTACACAAATGAAACACAAGTTCTATCACAAGTCCTGCCACAAAAACATCAACAAAGAAAAGCAAATGATATTATATTCCCTCTCCAACTTCAAGTTCCCCTCACACAATTTGAAGTTCATGCAAATTTAATTCTACAAAGCTTTTTAAAAAACAAAAAATTCTGGCACCCCCAAATTTCAAGTCACTCCTGGTGGAGATGGGTCAGCAATAGAAAGACAAGTAAAGTGGGAAGACAGAGAAATGGTTTCTACAATGTCACCCTGGGAAGGCATATCTGAGCTGCAGAAGGTACCCCACTACCATTTGTGGGGACAGAAGGAAAACAGGAACATAAAAGATAAGTGCTCTGACGGAGAGTCGTCACAGGCAGAGCTAGGGTTCTACACCCAGCGACCGGGAAAAGGCACCCAAACCATCTCCCACCTCCAGCACACACGTTCTTCCGGGCCCGTGGAATGAGAGTGAGGAGCTGGTCCCAGGGGTCAACAACTCTGAACCATATATCAGAGAGCCATCTGGATGGAAAAAGAGAGAAAAGGAAATACTTCTCCTAATGCATATTATTTCAAAACAATCCAAAACGCATCACAAGGATCCCACTGAAATTGTAGGGAAGGGGATTCTGAAAATTCTAACACACAAGAGATACATAAAATTAGAATTTATTGTCTTTATTGTGTGTCCTTTCTGAATCATCTCTTCTTTTTTTTTTTTTTTTAAGATTTTATTTATTTATTTGACAGAGAGAGATTATAAGTAGGCAGAGAGAGAGAGGAGGAAGCAGGCTCCCCGCTGAGCAGAGAGCCCGATGCGGGACTCGATCCCAGGACCCTGAGATCATGACCTGAGCCGAAGGCAGCGGCCCAACCCACTGAGCCACCCAGGCACCCTGAATCATCTCTTCTTAAGTATTAAAACATTTACAAGGGTTTCAAAGATAAATTCTGAACTTTATCGCCTCATGTGTTTTCTTTTAATGCCTTATGTTCTTTGAATTATCTTACCACCAAGGTTTTCAGAAAATTAACCTATACTACTATATTTATATGTAATCTTCAAAACCTTATCATCATGAGTAAGTATCTATAATTACCTTTCACAAATACCGTGCAGAATAAAACAAAAGCAGAGCTCTCAGAGAATATATAGTCTATCCTACTATATAAATTAGCTTGGAAACAAAAGGAAAACTAACACGAGAAATTGTGCTGAAATGATATGGCATTATTTGAAATGTCTATGCCTCTCAGGAAATGCACTTCCAACTATTACTTTAGACAGAAAGAATAAAAAGAAAGAAAAAAATCTTACATGCCATTAGAAATGCCTCAGGCTCCTTCAACCCCAAGTACAAAACTGGAGAGAAGTGGGGCAGAGTCACAGGGAGAGCAATGAAGGTCAAAGCCTCCTTCCTGATGAAGGATTCTGAGTGGCTGCCGTAACCAATTACCACAACTCAGTGCTTAACACAAATTTACTACCTCACAGTTCTAAAGGTCACAGATCTAACATGGGTATCACTGGGCTAAAACCAAGATGTCAGCAAGACTAGCTCCTTCTACGGACTCTAGGGAGAATCCATTCCCTTGCATTTTCCAGCTTCTGGAGGCTCTTCACGTCCCTTAACTTATCTTCAAGGTGCTTCACACTACCCCTTGCTCACTGTCATTTCTCTTTCTCTGACTCTGACTCTCCCACCTCCCTCTTGTAGGGACGCTTGTGATTACACTGCACTCACCCAGATAATCTAGGACAATCTCTCCCTTAACTTAATCACATCTGCAAAGTCCCTTCTGCCATGTACGATAACATACAGGGTTCCAGAGATTACCACATGAACATCTTTGTGGGCTACTGTACCACCTACCGGGGGAAGTTCATTTAACCCAGTTTAGCAAAATCAAATACAGAGACTCCTCTATACCGCTATTCCATTCCTTTTTACTCACCTATGTTATAAAATCAATATATTCAGCTACTGGATTTACCTCTACTACACCATTCTATACCATATAAGACTTTATGGACCACACTGAGAAAGAGAAAAGCAGCCCCTGACATCTGGAAGCTGGCCTGCTGCTACCAAGCTAGGCTTTGCTGTCACTACAAACACTAGCAACTCAGAGTGAGGGACTCACAGCTAGGTCCTTTTTTTTTTTTTTTTAAGATTTTATTTATTTATTTGACAGACAGAGACCACAAGTAGGCAGAAGAGAGGCAGGCAGAGAGAGAGGAGGAAACAGGCTCCCCGCCATGCTGAGAGCCCGACGCAGGGCTCGATCCCAGGACCCCGAGACCGTGACCTGAGCCAAAGGCAGAGGTTCAACCCACTGAGCCACCCAGGCGCCCCTCACAGCTAGGTCTTGATGATTCTCCTCTTGAAAATAAACAGCTTTCAGGAGCACTTCAGGGGCACAAATAAACAAATAAAATCTTTTTTTTTTTTTAAATGACCAAATATCTCCCCACCATGGCTTATATGAATGACTTGCTTCTTTTCAAATTAGTTTCAGCTTCAACCCACCCAATTTTCTTTCCTTCTGTATCAGATTAAGATACTCAATCATAAAATTATCTCCGCTTCCTAACAGCATCCATACAGATCAAAGCCCCGTGTCCTTAAATTCTTTCCAATTCACCCAACACAAGCCCAAATCCTATTTTTAAAAGCTCCTTTCAAATGTTTTCTTATTGAAACACCCCACAGTTCCCAGTGGTATGCATTTCCCCTTACTGCAACATGCAATCAGCCTAACTTGTCCAACTACAAGTATATTCCTATGGTCTTTGGCTGGAGAACAGTGACAAAGCTCAGAAAAGACTACAGACCTCCAGACACTGCATTTCAAAATTAGATACAAGATTGATCATTGGCTCCCATCTTCTGCTCAACCTCTATTCTCAAGAGGGAAGGGCTAAAGTTTTTATCTGCAGTAGATGGAGTGAGCCATGGAGATGAAGGCAAGACCCTGACAGAAGAAGGCCGGTAAACTCACCTACGGAAGAAGGAGAGAGAAGATGGCTCCTGGCATCTCCGTTGTATCCCCACTCTATTTGGCCAAAAGGAAACCATGTAAATTAGGGGTCCTAAAATCTCCACTGTTGAAAAAGTTCTAGTGAACCCCAGAACTGTTCCCAAAAATGCTACAACCAGAATAAGGAAGAATTTAAATTGTGCAGCTAGACCCCAAAATTCCCGGCCAGCTAGGTTCATAGGTTCTCCCTGGTCCTTTCATTAGCCTTACAACAAGCATTTTATGTAATCAACCTAGCTGGATCCCACATAACCCTGTTACAGTGGAGGTTTAAATTTTATAGGACTATAAATATAGTACGGGCTATGAAATCAGCCTGCCCGGATTCAAACTCTCGCTCCGTCACATGCTAACTATGCCACCTTGGCTACATGCTGCAAAATACCTACTTCATGTGCTTGTTATGGGACTCAAATGAGATACCTGGTAAGCACGCAGTAAATATGATTTATTATTGATTTATTATTATTAATTTATTATAATTATAATTTATTATTAATTTAGTGAAGGTGTTACGAGGATTTCTGGGGGTACTGTTATGTACCCCAAATAAATACGGTTATGTACTGTTATTGATCTGTGACCATTTTAAAATAATAGCTGTATCGGTAAAAGTGGCATCAACATTAAGAAAAGCACTTGGAGGGCGCCTGGGTGGCTCAGTTGGTTGGACGACTGCCTTCGGCTCAGGTCATGATCCTGGAGTCCCGGGATCAAGTCCCACATCGGGCTCCCAGCTCCATGGGGAGTCTGCTTCTCCCTCTGACCTTCTCCTCGCTCATGTTCTCTCTCACTGTCTCTCTCTCAAATAAATAAATAAAATCTTTAAAAAAAAAAAGAAAACCACTTGGAAGATACCATCTAAGTAAATGCACTCAAAGAATAGAGTACAGGGATGCCTGGGTGGCTCAGTCAGTTAAGCAACCAGCTCTGGATCTCAACTCCGGCTTTGATCTCAGGGTTCTGAGCTCAAGCCCCCTGCTGGGCTCCACGCTAGGTGTGGAGCCTACTTAAAAAAAAAAAAAAAAAATAGATGGACCGAAAGACAAGTGATCCTGTGCAGCTATGGAAGGTATAAAGAATAAGAACATATAAATTACAGTCCACATTTCACTTCTCCTGCTGGGTATTTAATAAGCTCGAGTCAATGTTTTGGTATCCTGGGTAGTAGTTTGTGGGGTGCATACTATTTAAAAATAGGTTAATCAAAAGCAGGTCACACATGAAACAATGAAAAATTTGTGTATGAACCCAGGATTATAATTAATCCAATTCTGTGAATCTTAAGTTCAAAAGAAAAAGGAAAAAGAGCCAGCAAAAGAAGGAAAGAAAAAAAATCATTACCACCTGGTTAAACAGATTTTAGCTACATAACCACTGAAGTAATTGACAAGAGAATTCAGAAATATTCATAATACTTAAGACAAAACAGAATTATTCCATGAGTATTTATAAGTTAAACACCACAGAATACCCAAAAATTAACCCAAAATGGATAAAAGACCCCAAATGTTAAGAGTTAAAACTCTAAAACTCTAAGAAGAAAACACAGGAAGACATTTTCATGAAATTGAATTTGGTGAGGATTTTTTTTTTTTAATTTATTTGACAGATGGAGAGTACAAGAAGGCCGAGAGGCAGACAGAGGGAGAGGGAGAAGCAGACTCCCCACCGAGCAGGGAGCCTGATGCAGGGCTCGATCCCAGAACTCGGATCATGACCAGAGTCAAAGGCAGTCACTTAACCGACTGAGCCACCCAGGTGCCCCATGGTGATGAGCTCTTGAATATAACACTAAAAGCACAGGCAAAAAAAAAAGAAAACAATGCGTAAAATGAACTTCATTAAAATTAACAACTTTTGTACATCAAAGAACATTATCAGTAGAGTAAAAAGGCAACACACAGAATGGGAGAAAATATTTGCAAATCTGACATTTAATAAGGGAATATATAAGGAACTCCTGAAAGTCAACAACAAAACCACCCAATTCAAAACAGGCAAAGGACTCAAACAGATAATTCCCCAAAGAAGACAGACAAATGTAAACGGCCAGGAAGCACCTAAAATAGTGCTCAGCATCACTAATCATCAGGGAAATGCAAATAAAAACCACTGCACACCCATTCGAGTAACTACTGTGCTTTAAAACAACAGGAAACAGCACGTGTTGGCGGAGAAGCTGGAGTCCTGGAATCCTGTGAAAACGCACAGCCCTACAGAAAACAGCGTGGCGGTCCCAAACGTTAAACATGGAATTTTTATGCGGTCCCACCAATCCCCTCCGGGACGCATCCATCTAGAAGAACCGAAAGAAAGGTCCGGAAGAGGTACCCGCGCACCCACCCATAGCAGCACTACCTACAACGGCCAGGAAACAGCCCGTCGCCCGGGGACGAACGAGCGATCCACAGCGCGTCGCACGTCGATGCGAGTGACCGCCGCGTCGCGTCAACAAGGAAAGACCGTCCGGCGCCACAGGACGCACGAAACCTGAACGTCTTACGCTGAGCGCTGAGCCGGACGCGGAGGGCCAAGCTCCGGGATCCCACTCCGTGAGACACCTGCGCGGGTCAGGCGCGGGGGCCAGCGGAGCCGCGGTTCCCAAGAGCCGGAAGGACAAAGGACTCGGGGCGGTCTCGGCGCGGAGTGACAGCAAAGGTCCAGGGACGGCCGCGCGTCATGCCCGTGAACTGGACACGTGAAAATGTGAATCACTTGCTACGTATGTATCAGGGAAAAGGTAAAGCTTCCGGCGTTACAGGGCAAACCCCAGATATCGCTGAGCCAAAGTACTGGCGACACGTGTCGGAGAAAACTCAAGTATTTCTGTGCGCTCCGAGTGGTCTGAGAACGCCGAAGCCGGGAAACCCGTGCGCGTGCCGGCACCCGCACAGCTCTGCGGAGCCCGCAGCCGCCACCCGGCGGACGAGCGCGGGACTAGGGCGCTTTGCCAGGCGCCCCGCAACTAGGCTGTTTCCCGAGCAGCCAAGGGAGTGGCTCGGGGCGACCCCGACGCCAGCCCGCTCCTCCGCCCCGACGGCCGACCGCGCGACTGACTGCAGAGTAAGGCAGACGGCAAACAGATCCGTGGACAACGCGGAGCACAGAATTAACCCCCACGAGTGGAGCTACCGAAGTCATGGCAGAGGCCGGACGCGGAGCTAAAGGGCCTGGACACCGGGTGGCGGAAAGAATGAAGATGCCTACCTCAAAACATCCCCGAAACGCAAGTCCCAGATGACCCGCAGACGGCAACGGGAAGAGAGAATCGGGAAGGCGAGACGGTCCTCCGGTTTGGGAGCGGGCACGGCCTTCCCGAGCCGGCCGGAGCCGGGCGGACCCGGGACGGACCATCCAACAATTTCTGCCGGCGCGACCCGGAGAACCAAGGATTTCTCGTCCGGAGGTCCGGCGTTGAGCGCGAAAGCATCCGCGCACCGGGAACCAACCGCCGCGCCGCGGCCCAGCACCGTCCTCGGAAGCGGGCAGCACCTGCGAGTCCGGGCGGAAGGGCCTGCGGGGCGGACCTGCAGCCGCCCCACGACAGCGCGGCAACGGCCACACACGCCCGTCCGTCGCCCCGGAAGCGCGTACACTGGTTGGTGCAAGACCAAGTCCGAAACAGGACGACGAGGACGCGCTGCCCGCGGCGCTGAAATCCCGAGCGCGGCACGCGCCGAGCCGGCCCAGGGGCGCACGGAGCCGCGGCCGCGCGGGGGCCACAGCGCTCGGAACCGGCCCCGGCCGCGAGAGGCGCATGCGCGCGCCCCAAGCCCCGGCCCCGGCCCCGCGCCGCCGTCGCCGTCGCCCGGCCGCCGCTCGCGCAATGCGCTCGGCTCCAAGCCAGGGCCCGGCCGGGCGGTCCTCGGTCCCCGAGGCCGAGAGCCGCACACATCCCGCAGCACAACTTCTTCCCCGGCTCCCGGCGCTGCGGCCGACCGCGGGGCCGACCGCGGGGCCGACCGCGCGAGCCGTCGGTCCGCCGAGGGGACGCGCACACGCGCACACACGCGCGCACGTAACACGGTCCCCGCGCGGCCACGGGGACAGACACGCGCACAGCGCGCTGCGCTGCGGGACGGGAGGCGCACACGGGTGCCCGAGGCCGAGCGCGGGTCGGAACAGGCAGCCCCGGCGCGACGGCTCCCGGGAGCGGCCCCCGAGCACCGCGGCCGCGGCCCAACCCGCAGGGTCCTGAGCCAACGCCAGTGGGCACCGCACGCTCGGCTCCCGGGCCCGCCAGTGGGCACCGCACGCTCGCGGGTCCGCCGGGCTGGCGTCCGCCCCCCGCGACGAGAAGAGCGCCCAGCGGCCCGCGCGGGAGCTGCGCCCACCGGAGCTTCCGCGAGGGCGCGGGGGAGGGGGAGGGGGGCACCGGGCACGGAGGGCGGAGAGCTCGGGGCGGGGGGCGGGGGGCGCGGGGCGGGGGGCGGGGGGCGTGGCCGAGGGCGCGGCCGGCCCGGGGAGATGGGGGCGGCGGGGCCGGGGGGCGCAGGGCGCGAGGAGGGCGGAGGCGCCGGGCACGGGGGGCGGCTGGCAGCTCGGCCGCGGGGGGCGCGGGGGCGCGGGGCGCGGGGGCGCGGGGCGCGGGGGCGCGGGGCGCGGGGCGCGGGCCGGCTCACCGTGGACTCCCGCACTTGGCTGTGGAAGTGCTGCTCCCGCGCCGACACCTCGTCCTGCCCTTCCATCCTCCCTCATGCCCGCCGCCGCGCCGCCCGCGTCCGCGCGCTCCGCCGCACCATCGCCCGCCGCTCCGGGACGGAAGCAGACAGCGGACCGCCGTCCCCAGGGTCGGCGACCGCAGCCCCCGTCCCCGCCGCCGCCTCAGCCGCCTCAGCCGCTTCAGCTGCCTCCCCAGCCGCCGCCTCAGGCGAAGCCGCTCAGGCTGCGGAGGGCGGGCGCGGGGCGGGGCCGGGGCGGGGCCTGACGTCAGAGGAAGGCGCTTCGCGTCAGAGGAGCGCGCCGCGGCACCTTACTAACGGGAGCCGCCGAGGGGCGTGGTCTACTGGAGGCGGGGGCGGTGGGGCCACGCCCCCCGGAAGTGGAGGCCGGAGCCGGGCTGCCGGGTCCCAGTGCCCAGCCGCTTGGGGACGCGACCCTGGTGGGGCGGCCGGAGCGGGGTCTTCCTCTTTGAAGGATAACGGGGCGGCCGGCCACAGTCTCGGTGCAGTTGCTCCCGGCAGGGGGGGATCTTCGTGGCCCGGCGCGGCCTGCGGGCCAGCAGGTCTCCCGCGGAACTGGCGCTCCGCCAAAGCGGGTCCAAGGCCACGAAGGACCCGGCTCCGTGGCTCCGACCGCGGCGTCTCCCGCCTGGAAAGCGTGGACAGCCCCGAGTGCGAGGCCCTTGCCGAGCGCGTGGAGTCGCCCCCGGGAGGCCCTCGGCAGACGCTCATACTGGGGACCTCCTAGCAGACCAAACACGGTCCTTCATCCCCGCTGGACGCTGTGTGTTTTTTTCTATTTTCGCTGGATGTTTATCATTTTACTTCGGGATTCATTTGACCACAGAGAGGTCGCTTAAATGATGCTGGCTCTGCGATTTGGGGGGCATCTCTAATTGAGAACTCTCAGGAAGTAAGAAAATCTAGAAATTGCTTTCAAATTATTTTAATGATGTATCTGCATCTAGATTTTTTAGTGTCTTCTGCAATTTTGAGTTAAAGGTTTTCTCATGACTTAAAAAAAAAAAATGTTTCTAAGGTCTCCAAAAAGCGTGTCAACCCCATACACCGTGCCTGTGATGCAGGAGGCTGTAAATGGTCGGTAGTGGGAGGACCAGAACGCGGGGTTTGCTCTGAGGGAGTGCCCCTGCTGCCACAGGCTGATAAGAAACCAGGAATGCTTCCAACTGCTTAAATGCAATGTTCAGTTTTATTTTTAAAATATCTCAGAGACCGAAAGAACCACCGAAAGACAAAGTCTCTGAGTCTGTTTTTCTAGACACCCGGGTTCTGAGAGCTGGGTTAAACACTTGTCCGAAATGATCTGCATAATTTCTGGGTTAATTAGAGTAAGCAGATCAGATTTTAAGATTATGATATTTAATGTGTTCCCGGACGTAGATGCATGCATTTCTGCTCTCTCTAGCCCAACCCCCAAGCATCTAATGCTTTCTGTTTTCTTTAGCCCCTAGCCCAGGGTGGGAGGCTTCAAAAATAGCCAGAAGCTCACCCCTTCCTATTCCTATAGACAGGAGACAGATATCCTCCTGTCTGCCTTGTGGCGTTGCCTCTCCTTCCATCAAGAAGTCATTATTTTCCACCCTCCTGAGTCTGGGACCGAACAGGTGACTTGCTTTGGCCAAAAGAACAGTAGAATATATGAAGCTACTTTGAAAAGTGCTTGTGCCTCAGGGCTTGTCCCTTCTTACCAGCCCTGGGCATCCTCCAGCTGCTACTGTGCAAAAAAGCCCCAACCAAGTAGAGAGAGGGATCCCAGTTCTCTCTGGCTCCCAACTGACACAGTCTTTTCTGCATCCCTCTAAAACATAAATCTTCCTGTAACCGTTTTTCTCCCCTGTTCAGTGCACTGCAATGCAATTGTTCTCACTTAGTGTAGAATAAAATTAAACTCCTTAACTTGGCATTCAAGAGCTTGACTTTGGAGCCCGACCCCATCCTTCCAGACCCTTTCCCCACTTCATTCCCTGAAGAGCTCTTGGCTGCAACCTGGCTTCCTCCTCTCTCCCATCCCCAAGGCCAAGGCCCAGCCCCGTTACCTATTCTATATCCTCGTTCCTACTCTTCCGAGTCAGTGCTAACTCCCTTCAGCATTCACACCAAGACCTTCTTCTCAGCAAAGGGAACCTCTTACACTGCAATGTAATGGGAATGCAAGCTGGGGCAGCCGCTCTACAAAACAGTACGGAGGTTCCTCAAAAAGTTATAGAGCTACCCCATGACCCAGCAATTGCACTACTACGTATTTATCCAAAGGAACAAACGTAATGATCCAAAGGAGCACGTGTGCCCCAATGTTTATAGCGGCAGTGTCCATAATAGCCAAACTATGGGAAGAGTCCAGATGTCCATGGACAGATGAATGGATAAAGAAGATGTGATATACACAATGGAATAGCATTCGGCCATCAAAAACGATGAAATCAGGCGCCTGGGTGGCTCAGTGGGTTAAGCCGCTGCCTTCGGCTCAGGTCATGATCTCAGGGTCCTGGGATCGAGTCCCGCATTGGGCTCTCTGCTCGGCAGGGAGCCTGCTTCCTCCTCTCTCTCTCTGCCTGCCTCTATGCCTACTTGTGATCTCTCTCTGTCAAATAAATAAATAAATAAATAAATAAATAAATAAATATTTAAAAAAAAAAAAACGATGAAATCTTACCATTTGCAACAACAGAGATGGAGCTAGAGAGTATTAGGCTGAGCAAAATAAGTCAATTAGAGAAAGACAATTATCACATGATTTCACTCATGGAAATTAAGAAACAAAACAGATGATCATAGGAGAAGGGAGGGAAAATAAGATGAAACCAGAGAGGGACACAAACCATGAGACTCTTTACTCCAGGGAACAAACTGAGGGTTGCTGGAGGGGAGGTGGGCGGGGGGCAGGGTAACTGAGGGATGGGCATTAAGGACCGCATGTGAGGAAGTGAGCACTGGGAGTTCTGTGCAAACGATGAATCACTGACCTCTGCCCCACAAACTAATAAAACACTCTATGTTAATTAGTTGAATTTAAATTAAGTAAATAAATAAAAAGATGTCTCTTCTCCACAGTCTTTCCTGATGATTCCAGATTCTTCATTCACACATTTATCCAAAACCGTGGAGACACAATGGAAAGATTGCTGGGGCGCCCGGGTGGCTCAGTCAGTTAAGCGTCTGCCTTTGGCTCAGGTCATGATCTCGGGGTTCTGGGATCAAGTTCCACATCGGGCTCTCTGCTCAGTGGGGAGTCTGCTTCTCTCTCTCTCTCTCTCTGCCACTCTCCCCCTGCTTGTGCTCTTTCTCAAGTTAATAAATAAAGCAGAGGAAGGGAGGGAGAAAAGGAAAGGAAAGAAAGAAAACCGCTTCAGTCCCTGCTTTCACAGAGTTTGTAACCCAGGAGTAAAGCAGAAACCTTACAGCCATTCACTTGACCCTTAGCAGACATGTCCCTGTATCTACTGATAGTCGATGCCTAAGCTCTTCAAGATCTAGAGCATCTTTTCCTCCATCTTGTAAACATCTGTGTACTTCCTACAATACCTAACGGAATGTCTCGCGCAAAGTAGACACCTAACAAATATTCCTTGATCAGTAGGCTGCTTGCTCTGAGAAATTTCCTAGACTTCACACTCTGGTATGTCTTCATATTTTATGGATGTAAATAATTGTGTGGGCCTTGCTGGTTCTTCCAAGCGCACAGTTCGGATGTCCATGACTGAAGGCACTGCTTGTTGCTCCGTCCTCTGCTTCACTGCCATGCCATGTCTTTGAAACCGTTACAATTCCAGATAATTCCACTCCCTTCACTAGGCTTTGCTTTGGTTTTCTTGGTCACAATGATATCAAAGTTTTGAGATATAAGGTGACAGAGACCATGTTTTTAACCTCTTTATGCCCTATACCAAACCAAGCCAAGCAATATTCAGATGTACCCTGGTATTTCCCCCAGCCACTGGCGGAGGTGAGGATTTTCTTTTTTCCTTAGCCCCATTATAGCAAGAGATACCAACCAGCAAAGGTCCAGCCACATCCCAGCTCTCCCTCCACAGTGGAATAGGTAAACACACCGGGATGTGCTCATCCAGTGGGATAAGACCCAGGGGGAAAAATCAATGCACTGCGGCCACAAGCAACAATACGGGCGAATCAGTACAGGCAAAAACAGCATCGAGCACCCACAAGACGGAACTGCAGTATGAGTCCATCTGGATGAAGGTCCACACCCTGCAAAAGCAGACAAGGTATCATTCCAGGATACAAACATGTAGTGGACCTACAGACAAAGTGGGGAAGGATAACTTCAGGAAGGAAGGTCAGGGCAGACAATGGTGGGAGGTGCTCTGGGGGCCGCAGAGATGACTGGGCTCATTGCGAAGACTTGTCAGATCTGGACCCTGAACGCGGCTGTTTCCACCTGCCAGATGGATCCCACGGGGTCTGCCCATCACGTCACCGCAGTGTGTCTCTCTCACTGGCGGAGCCTGGGTCATGTGGCTCCACCTGAGCCGCCAAGGCAGAGCGCCTGCGATGTTTTCTGCTTCTTTTGTGGGATGGAGTCCCTGCTTCACAGGGGAGGGGCCTCTCGTCACAGGGAAAGGGGCTTCTCATATGGTTCAGCCTAAAGGAATTATTTGGTCCAAACACAAAGCTCTCTGGAGACCCAGCACAAGCAAAGTATAAAATTTAGACTCTCTAAAGAAACAGATGGACTTTAGGGCTTTGCTAGGTGATAACCATTAGGGCTTTGCTAAGTGATAACCAGCCAGCGCTGTGCTGGAGACCAGCTCTTGAACACCCCGGGTCATGATCCTAGGGTCCTGGGGTCGAGTTCCGCATTGGGTTCCCTGCTCAGCAGGGAGCCTGCTTCCTCCCCTGCTTGAGCTCGCTCGCTTGCTCTCTCTCTCTCTGACAAATAAATAAATTAAATATTCTTTAAGAAATTATATTTTTAGGTGCCTATGCCTGGGTGGCTCAGTGGGTTAAAGCCTCTGCCTTCGGCTCTGGTCATGATCTCAGGGTCCTGGGATCGACCCTGCATCGGGCTCTCTGCTCAGCGGCCTGCTTCCTCCTCTCTCTCTGCCTGCCTCTCTGCCCACTTGTGCTCTCTCTCTCTTTGTCAAATAAAGAAATAAATCTTAAAAAAAAGAAATTATATTTTTAAAATCATATTTTTAAAAGGTAACAAATATTCAAATTCCTTCATGTCTTAATTATTTTGTTACACTTTCCTCTTAGCTCTGTTCCTAAAGTTACTTCACTCCCAGCGGAGCGCTACTCTCCCTCTAATGACCTCACTTGGGCAGCTGGGATGGGCCACAGTGGGAGCATTTACACCATGGGAATCAGCAAATGATACACACCAGGGCCCTTTCTCCTCCCCCTCGTAGAGCAGTTATTAGCTCGGGAGATGCCAAAGTTTTGAAAAACACCTAAGTGAAGATTTTCCGTATTGGGAGCTAATGTCAAACAGCCAGCTGGTCAAAGTTGGTGTCCTCTGAGGGAAGTTGAGGAGAATGACACACTCGCCTGGTGGCTGGTCACGTCAGGTGTCTGGAGAGGTCGAGGGCTCCCGCAGGGAAAATAGGATTTTTCTCAGGAAAACAGTTCTAATGCCACGAAGGTGCAGATAGGTTTAGAAACATCCATTGTTTAGAAACATCCATGTCACACTGATCGGACCCCACCAGTGGTTTGTATATTTGTTGGTCTTCTAAAGGGACAAAATAGTCATTGTTCCCCTTCACAGGGGAGGCAGCAAACACGGGTCTGGGTGCAGAGAGGGGTCAGACGTTGTGAGAGTTCATTGGTCTCCGGGGTATCAGACTACCCCAGACTGGACAGATGGACAGAATCCTGATTTCTCACAGCTCTGGAGGCTGGAAGTCTGACGTGAAGGCGCCGGCAGGGCTGGCTCTTCCCGAGGCGCTCTCCTTGGCGTGTGGACAGTGGTCTTCTCTGTGTCATCGTCTATGTGTCTGTGTCTCATCTCTTTTTATAAGGACACCAGCATGTTGAACTAGCGCCCTCCCATAGGACCTCATTGAACTTAATCACCTCTGTGTTTTTGTTTTGTTTTGTTGGGGTTCTTGAGAGAGAGAGAGAGCAGGGGTGGAGGTGGTGAGAGGGGGAGAGAGAAGAGAATCTCAAACGGGCTCCACGCCCAGCACGGAACCCAACGTGAGGCTCGAGCTCACAACCCTGAGATCATGACCTGAACAGAACTCAAGAGTCTGTTCAACCAGCTCAACCAGCTGAGCCACCCACGTGCCCCAACTTAATCCCCTCTTTGAAGACCCCATCCCAGTTAGGGTCACATTCCGAGATCCCGGCATCAGGATGTCCACATGTTAATTTTGAAGGGACACAATTCAGCCCAGACAGGGAGTATGTTTAAGTCTCTTCTGCCAGTCGGCTTCCTCAGGGAAAGAACAGCAAGATGATCCTCTGGAGGGAAGAGGGCAGTGTTTGAGGTCCTGGGAGAGGAAAAGCATGACATAGTCACCAGTGGTGCCCGCAGGAGTGGACACAGTCACTAGAGGGCAGACGGGGTGGACACAGTCATAGGGCGCTGGCAGGGGTGGACGGAGTCAGCAGGGGACAGGCAGGAGTGGGCAGAATCACTAGGACATTAGCAGGGGCAGACACAGTAAGGGTTCAGGCAGGGGTAGACAGTGTCCCCGGGGGGCAGGGAGGGGTGGAAAGAGCCCCTGAGGGACAAGGAGGGATGGACAGAGCCCCCTGGAGACAGGCAGGGGTGCACAGAGCCCCAGGGGACAGGCAGGGGTGCACAGAGCCCCAGGGGACAGGCAGGAGAGGACAGAGCCCCCAGGAGATAGGCAACGGTGGACAGAGCCCCCAGAGGAGGGCAGGATGAATGAGGAAGGGCATATCATTTCTAGCCAGCACTAAGCTCTAGCTGGGCACCAGCCTCCAGCATCTAACTGCTCCCTCTGCCCAGTAGTGCCCTGGGCCCTGCTCCACAGTTATTGTGCACAGTGCTGGCCGGCGTTTGTTAACATCAGTAGATGAAGCGCTCCTCTGAAAATGAGATGCCGTAGTGCGCATGAACAGTCTCCAACGCCAGAGCACTGGGCTAGAATCCCAGCTTTACCACCTCTGAGTTGTATGGTTTGGGGCAAGTTACTGGCCTGCTTTGCGCCTGTTTTCTCACCTGGAAATAACCTGGAAATAACGAAGAGGCTTCCCTGGCATGGTCCCTGGGGTGAAATGCCATATCCACGCAGAGCAGAGGCACCCGAAAGTTAGCCGTCATCGTCGCCGTCATCTGAGATACCAGGACCTCCGCATGGATCGCGCTGACATTGACATATTGGGCTACGTGTCCATGAAATAGTCACGGATTTTGAGGAGATTCATGGCAGACCTGTAACTCCTACACTGGGGATTACGGACGAAAAGGACGCTTCAGATGGAAGAGAGGAGCTCCACTTGGCCAAGACGTGCGACTGTCGCATCCAAGAGCGGGAATGTGTAAGAACCAGCCAAAGGGAATGAAGGGGTGTGGACCTGGCACTGGCAGGGGTAGGGGTAATTACAGGGAATCACGGGAAATCTAAGTGCACAGACGGAAAGCACACCCCTGCCTCGACTTGCCCTTCAACCCTTGGTGTCAGCTTCTGATTTTGACAAGATTCTGTCCCGGGTGAGGCACGTGGTTTTCACCTGCCCTGCTGACTCTCACTGAAGTCTGAATAAAGAGAATCGAGGCCGCTTGCAGAGGAGAGGACAGGGACACGAGGAATCCGTGTGTGGGGAGGACCGGCCTAATTCACGCGGCGCACTAGCGGCTCCGTGCGCCACGGGGCCTCTCACTCTTTCCACAATAACGTACCAGATGCCGCAGGATGGGGGACCCAGTGAATTCCAAGAGAAGACACCTGTAGAGACATCGTTAAAGGCTTCCCACGGGCAGTGTCCACACAAAAATGCCTGATCTCTGATTCAGATACAACTCTAGGGGGGCCTGCTTTCTGCCCGAGGAGTACAGCGGGCGCAGGGGGCACGACAGCAGCAGGGACCACGGCCTGGGCCAGCCGAGCAGGAGGACGAGGGGAAGACGGGACACACGGAGGCCAGCCGGGAGGACTCAGAAGGAGGACGGGACGTGTTCTCAGACTCGTCACAGCCATGGTTTGTCCTGACTGCCTGATATTCGGCATGAATATCTCCCACAGCTCAGCGGGGCCTGCTGGGGTGCAGAAGCTACAGTGCAGAAACCCCCCGAGAAAATATCCCGGGCTGGGCGAGCCAGTCCGGAGACGACTCTCTAGGAGGGAGTTAGTGCTCAGGAAAAGGGAGGCTGAACTTATGCTTTTTATGATCGCTTTTTAATTCTTCTGTCAACAGGGAACAAATGAGGAACGTATGAGGAAACGATGAGGAACGTATTTTTTTTTTAAAGATTTTATTTCTTTATTTGACAGAGATCACAAGTAGGCAGAGAGGCAGGCAGAGAGAGAGGAGGAAGCAGGCTCCCCACTGAGCAGGGAGCCCAATGCGGGGCTCGATCCCAGGACCCTGAGATCATGACCTGAGCCGAAGGCAGAGGCTTAACCCACTGAGCCACCCAGGCGCCCCGAGGAACGTATATTTAAGAAGTGAGCCCTTCCCCCCTCTCCTCAGACCCGCTCTCCAGGGGCAGCCACAGCTGAGGAGCTCTAGCCGCAACTCCCGCACGCGCGGGGGTGCTTAGTACACAGTCCAGATGCGTTCTACCACTCACTACTTCTATCTGACAATGGATTGTGCCCTCCGCCCCCCATCACTGTGCACAACAGTCTCATTCTTCCCGCTGCCTCATTAGCACTCCACCGACTAGCACTTTTTATGTTTATCAATCTAGTCTTATGTAGATCGACATTCAGATTGTTTGATTTTCACTATTTTCTAGTCTTATCGAAATGATGCTATGCTGTATATCCCTCACACATATATTTCTGTGCACTTCTGGGAGTATTGGGGGCGAGCGTGCCACCAGCGAGAATTTCCCCGTTTGTTCCAGATGAAGCCAAGGCAGCCCAGGTGCTTTCAGAAAGGCTGCCCAGGGCCCAGACCCACTGCAGCAGAGGGTGCCCAGGGGACAGACCCACTGCAGCAGAGGGTGCCCAGGGGACAGAGCCAGAGCTGGCTAGGAAGGAAATGGGTCACATGTGGCGCCTTCACTGGCCACCAGGCCTGAGGAGGGAGACAGCCTGTAGGGACCTTGAGGAATTCACCCAGGGGAACACAGACTTCCCCCAGGCCTCCTTGGAGTGGCTGCCCTGGGACAGGCCCACCAGGGTAAGTGAAGTCAGCAGTGCCTAGGAGGGAGGGGTCAGTCTGGTGGGGACTCTCCCTTGCCTATTCCAGTGGCTTTAGAAAACACTATTTATCCTGATGTAAATGTGAACAGCAGGATACAGAACGAGGGGGCGGCGGGGGTGGGGGGGGACCCCAACACACTGTCTCACTGCGCTCCTTTGGGAACTCATGGGCGGGTCAGTGGGGCGTGAGCACACACGCCAGGGACCCGCTCAGCTGTCATGGGGACACGTCAGGCTGTGTGAGAAACTGCGGTGAGAGGACACAGAAGCATTACTCCATCAGCACAGGTCTTGGGCATTCGTGAGCTTGCCTCCTGGGAAGCTTTTTTTTTGACCATAAAACATCAGGACAGGCACACAAACAAAACATCAGCCCGAGACCCCGCGCTGCTCGACGGTTCAACGTGATGAACAGCGCGGCCAAATCCTTGCTGTCACTGATGACGTGTCTGTGTGTGCGTCTTGTCGGTGTTGGGGTCAGCTCTCCCAGCGGGGGCCGGGCCCCTGTCACTCCGCGGAGCCTCGCTGGAGACCACGCCTCGGAGGTCGCAGTCAGCAACAGACGCCTCGAGATGCCTTGCTCGCTCCCCTCATCCAGAAATCTTCAAATGAGGCCCAGGGCCCTCCAGGTTGGAGACTTAGACGTTCCCCGCAGGAGCCACACACTCCAGCCCTTGTCCCGACGGTGCTGCTGGTGGAAAGGCTTTATCCGTTTTGCTGTTGGTGTGACGGGAGCCGCGTGCGCCTGGGCTTGCGGGGGGAGCTCGGCACCCAGCCCGGACAAAGGCTCCCCCACCCCACCCTGGCTCTGCCGGCGCGTCCCGCCCTCGCTTGAGAGAGGGGCCTTGGAGGAGGCGGCCGGGCTGCTCTGGGAGCGCAGCTAGAGGGCAGTCGTGCTGCGTGAGCCGCTCAGGACGCAGCCCCCCACCGCGTGGCCACCACTCCTGCCACTGGGGACTTGCGGTCTCCCGACCGACCAACCGGAGGACTCTCTTCCGTCCCCAGGCTCCCCGGCTTTGAGCACAGGAGCCCCTCACGACTCAGACCGAAAAGGACCCTCTTTATCCCGCTGATCTTTACACTCCATTTTTTCTTCATCGTGGACTTAGCCCCGATCTAGGGCGACGTCTCAGAAAAGAAGTGGAGACTGGGAGGGGTCAGTGCTCAGCATATGGACCTCGGTGCAGTCTTGTCCCAGCACAGACCCAGCGGCCCGGCCCTCCATCCTCCTCGCTGCCCACCGCCCCCACACCCAGCTCTCCCACTGGGGGCCCAGCCGGGCCAACTGCGCACGGCCCTGGGGAATAGGTCTCCCCAGCTGGGCCTGAACAGCCCGGCACTAAGAACTTGCTGCTGGTATGCGATATTTGGAAGCCCACAAAGCACATGTTCCTCAGTGTTTAAAATCCACAGTAACCCACCAAGATAAACGAGCGTTATTATCCCTTTTCAACAGACATGGGCTCTGAAGGAGGTGACTCACATACCCAGGCGGGCACAGCCTCTGTCGCCAGCCCAGAGCCCTCTGTGATGTGCCCCACGGCCATGCCAGGAGAAAAGGGGGCAGTGGCGGGTGCACAGGCATGCGGATATAGACACGGCTGTCCTGGAGACGATATTGCTGTCGACCTGGAGACCATAAACGCAGTGATCGTCATTGATACGCTACGGTTATGGATGCAGGTAGATATCCTGAGAGACACTGACAGAGACAGAGGCAGATACAAAGTGCTCCTTTGAGCTGGCCAAATTAAAATTCTTTTTTTTAAAGGTTTTATTTATTTATTTGACACAGAGAGAGAGAGAGAGAGAGAGAGCATGAGCAGGGGGAGAGGCAGAGGGAGAGGGAGAAGCAGACTCCCCACTATGCAGGGAGCCCAACTTGGGGCTCGATCCCAGGACACTGGGATCAGGACCTGAACCGAAGGCAGATGCTTAACCAACCGAGCCACCCAGGCGCCCCCCAAAGTCGAAATTCTGAAACACAACTAGAAAGCCCGGATCCAGAAACTAGCTCTGGCGTCCTTCAGTCCACAGACCTCCTGGCTGAAGGGAGGCCACACCAGGGAGTGCAGAATGCTAGTTCCGTAGCCTGACAGGCCTGACAAGATTTCCCTCTTTCTGGTTCATCAAAACCAACATTCTATATAGTTAGAAAATTCTGGAGCTTCCTGGGACAGCGTGGGAGACTAGTTTATAAATAGTTCTACTTTGCCTTTATATATGCAAGGATAGAAGGGAAACTAAAAAAAAAAAAAAAAAAAAAAGTGATAAAAATACTTGTTATATGTCTTACTATCGTAAAATTAAATTATAATTTAAGAGCTTCGATACCTTTCTAACCGTGGTAGATTTTAAGGTAATTATGTGTCTCTTCAGTAATATATTTGCTATCAACTTATTGCATAAAAGGATTGCTTGTGAATTCAAAATTATTTTTAGATTTATAGCCCTTTCAAGTGAAAAAGGGGTTTTTCAGAAATACTTCCGATTTCCAATATCTGGTGAATCTTCCATTTGCCATCAATAATGCCTCGTACAGAAACCCTCCTTCATATAAATCCAGCCTGACATTCCTATAATGCACACTGCGAGAGAGTGCTCTTAGGGCAAGAAATAATATCCGTGTGAATTATATTAGGCCAGCCTGTGGGAAACATTCATCCCACAATTTATGAATTCAGATGCTCCCAGAACATGCTTTGGTATTCTGAGGAGACGTAGGTGTTTTCATTTTCGTTGGCTTCTTGATAAATGTTTATTGTGGGCACTGTGAAAACTGCTGATCTGGAAAATCATTTTTGTACTCATTTGTTTGCCTGCCTCTAAGGTTTATTACTCACATTATCAAAATTGTACAGCTCTTCCATGCAGCCTAAGGTTGTGCCGTTGTGATGTTTCCAACGTGCAGACTTTGTTAGCGGCGTCGGTGGAAACCCTGCTGTCCGACGCCAGGCTGCACCCCTGCCTGGGCTCAGTCCGTCCGGGGGGAACTTGGGGAGGACAGGGAGCAAGGGTCTGGCTGGAGATACTGTGGTGTTTCATGTCCTCTGACTTTGTGCCACTCTGTGTTGCACAGTGTTGTGTTGTGTTGCCCACAGTGTGCTGAGTCACATCGTCCAGAGACCATAGAGTCATGGCTGCGACCAAGAAGATAACAATTTCTGTGGGTTGAGGATAGAGTGTTTGGGCTAAATGACACACTCCGTCCACACTGCCAACCTTCACTGGGTAGTTGCCACTGTCTTCACTTTCCGTCCTGTCACTGTATCATTACAACACGGAGTTTGATGGGGAGCTGGGGTGGCTCTGTTGGGGAAGGGTCCAACTTCTGATTTCGGCTCAGGTCATGATCTCAAGGTGGTGGGATGGAGCCCCGTGTCAGGCTCTGCATTCAGTGTGGAGTCTGCTTGAGGTTCTTGCTCTCTCTCCCTCTCCCTTCGCCCCCTCCCCCTGCTCACTCTCTCCCTCAAATAAATAAATAATTTTTTTTAAATGTGGGGTTTCAAAACTTAGCAGCCTGCTGCCTCTGGGTAAGAGCGTGTGCGCACACGCGCGGAAGACCCCAGGGAACTGGGACGCTACCATTTATGTTCAGGACCCGCTCTCATGCCCAAGCTCCTGAGTCAGCAGCCTGCAGGAGAGTAAGTGAGCAGGCTCGGCTCCTCTCACGCTACACACTCGGTTCTTACAGCAACGTGTCTTGCTCTGCTCCTGGCCTGCGCCTGGGAGTGGGATCCAACCTGTTATATGAAGAATGTTTACAAGGAAACGCATGCCAATAAACGTGCAACACTAAGTGAAGAATTCTACGCGAAAGCCACTCAATCACTGCCCGCCCTTAGGTCACTGAACAGGAACCATACACTATTCTTTTTCTGAAAGATTTGCTTCAGAAGCATTAGAAGTCCAAGTGGAAATGAATCAGATGAATTTTCAAGATTAGCAGGGATACGCTTTATCCGGAAATCACGAAGCTCTCTTTTAATTAAATTCAAATGCGGCTAATCCCTCTCAGGCACGTTATAATATTAAATAGGCGACCGGCGTGCGGCGGGGGAGGCGGGGAATATCCGGGATCCCTGTAAATAACTAGACGGGTCGGCTCAGAAAGCAAATGTCCAGCATCCTAAAAATCCCCATCGTCTACTGCGGCCTCGGCAAAAACAGGCCCGTGCCAGGCCACGCGCCGACACCGGAGCTCAGCATCCGTCCGGGACGCGCTGGCGGAGGTGCGGAGCCTCGCGTCGGCTGGCGGGGCTCATTCAACTCGGCTATTCGCCTCCCAAAAGCGGATCAAGAGAATCGTTACATCAGCAGCCGCACAGTGCGTCCTGCTCAGCCGGGTCATCAGCGCAGGGGCGGGGCAGGACAGCCACGGGGGCGCGGCAAAGAGCCCGTTTCTGCTTCCCTGAACCACGAGGGCCCGCAGGCCGCCCGGCCTGGCCGACGCACCCTCGGCGGCTCTTCCCAGCAGGGGCAGGCGTGGAGCTCACAGACTCCCCGACCCCCGACGGTCCACGGCGGACCTTCTGCCTCCGCGGAGACAGCGAGCAAGAGGAGACGCCCGCTTGCGCCGTGGGCAACACCGACACCCGCCCACGCCGGCCTAGGAGTCGCCGCGGGCCTCTGCGCCGCGTCGGGAGGGGGACACCTGGCCTGGCGGGGCTCCCGCGATCACGCTCCTCTCCTTCTCCTCGGTTCCCTCGCTCAGCGCGCCGGTCCCCCGAGCTCTGCGCCCGCCACCCACCTAGAAGGGACAGAACGTGCCCGGGTCGGGTTACAAGGACACCGGGCGGGCCGCGCAGCTCTCGGCTCCGGCGCGCCCACGCGGGGAGAGACACGGGCGCGCGCGACCGTCCGGGCCGGTTCGCCGGGCAGCAGGCCGCGGCCCGGGAGCGCCCGGCAGCGCGTTAACGCGGGCTCTGCGGGCGGCGCGGACGCGGTGGCCGGGGGCTCTGCACGGCGGCCCGGGACGGCGGCCCCGAGGAGCCACGGCAGCAGCCCGCGGTCCACCCGCCGGACCCGGCCGGGCGGCCCCGACCCACCGGCCTTCGGAGCGTGGCCCGCGGCGCTCGCGCCTGCCCCGCACCCGCAGGCGGCCCGGGCTCGGGCAGGAGGACGCGCGCAGTCGCGACGCCCCGAAGGACGGGCCCTCGGAGCCCCTCGGAGCCGCCGTCGGGGAGCGCCGCCCGCGAAGGCCGGCCCGGCCCGGAGCCGAACGTCCGAGGCCGCGGGCTCCCGTCACGCCCCGGCCCGAGACGCCCCGACCGGCCGCGGGAGCCCCGGGACTCTGAGGCGGACGCCGGCCGCTCGCGCAGGGGCTCGCCGCACGCCCGGCGCCGCACGCGGAGGACACGCCGCTTGAAAGAACGCACCTCCCGCCTCCCGCGCCCGGCCTCGCTTCCAGAAGCTTCTCTCCGAGCGGGGGCGGGGGGCCGGCGCCGTCTCCGTCCGCTTCGCCGCGGGGCCGTCCGCAGCGCGAGCCGGAGCCGCGGGAGCGACGGGGCGGCCCGCGGCGCTCGGCCCCGGTCCCCGCGGGAGCCCCGGGCGCGGGTGCGCGCGAGCGGCGGGTGCAGGGCCGTGTCGCCGCCGGGGCGCGAGCCGCGGGGCCTCCTCCGGAGGGCGGGAAAGCCGCGCGCTCGGACCACGCTCCTCGCGGCGACGGCGCTCGGCTCCGCGGCGACGGCGCTCGGCTCCACAGCGCCCCCCGCCGGAAGCGGCCGTCGGAAGGAAGCGGCCGTCGGCCGGAAGCGGTCGTCGGCCGGAAGCGGTCGTCGGCCGGAAGCGGTCGTCGGCCGGAAGCGGCCGTCGGAAGGAAGCGGCCGTCGGCCGGAAGCGGCCGTCGGCCGGAAGCGGCCGTCGGCCGGAAGCGGCCGTGGGCCGGAAGCGGCCGTCGGCCGGAAGCGGCCGTCGGCCGGAAGCGGCCGTCGGCCGGAAGCGGCCGTCGGCCGGAAGCGGCCGTCGGCCGGAAGCGGCCGTCGGCCGGAAGCGGCCGACGCGGGGCGGCTCCCGGGAGCGCACGCGGCCGGTGTTCCGAGGCGTCCTCTGTGGCGAGGGCGGTTAGCAGGGGCCACGCGGTCTCGACGACCTTCGTGTCCGTAGCAGATGGCCACGGGTGCGGGCGCTGGCTTTCACCTAAACTTATAGTAACTGAGGAACGCAAACCCCGGAGCGGGAGGACGCGGCCCCGGAGGAGACAACGCAGGAGCGGCCGCCCGGCGCGGCGGACGGACAGACGGGGCGGCGGCGACCGCGAGGACACGGCAGGGCCCTTGATCCCGCCTCGGCCGGACGGGGACGATGACGGGAGAGCGCGCGAGCTGCGCGTGCCGCGGGACCGCCGCGGGGCCGGCGCTGGCCGAGACCCAGGGAACTCGGCAGCCTGCGTAAGCTGCGGGTCCCAGACGCTTCCCTCGGGCCGGACCGACCGCCAGGCGTCGACGTCAGACCTCGGGATCTGCCGACCGCGGAGACGTCCGGGAGCTCGGGACCCGCGCGGCGGCGCGGACAAGGGGCCGCGGGTTTCCCGTCGAAAACCGCCGAGGCCGGAGGAAGCGGCCCGACGCTTCCCGGCCCTGGCGGAGGAGGGCGGTCGGTCGGCCGCACACCGCGTCCCCGGCCCTGGCGGAGGAGGGCGGTCGGTCGGCCGCAGACCGCGTCCCGGCGAAGCTGCCGTCCAGGAGCGAAGGAGCAACGACACAGGAGGCCGAACGCGCGGTCCCGCGCAGACCCGCCCTCCCAGAAGGGCCGCAGGCTGTCCTCGCAAGGTCAGGGCGACGCGGCAGGCGGGGTCGCTGGGACATCCGCAAGGGAGGCGCCGGGAGATGGGACACGGGCAGGTACCGGCGCCTTCTCGTCGCCAGTGGTCTCCGTCATCTCTGACGATGGAAACAGCAGTTCTAGCCCCGTTTTAGGGTCGGGACCCTGATCCGGGACAGCGAGGACAGGAACGGCGTCTGCGCGGGACGCAGATGTGCAGAGGGAGAATGCGCTCCGCTGGCGCCTCTCCGCCCTGACCCCTGCTCCGGAGGGACGACCCACCCAGCTAGGACCTGGCAAGCTCAGAACCAGACGTGGGGCGAGCACTCTGAACGCCGCATCATTCGCCCCTGCCCCGAGACCACGGCGTGATTGAACGGTTTTTACAATGAACGAGGACTTAAATGTGCGGACGGAGGAATCCCGCTCGCTTTCTTTTCCCTTGATATGGCAGTCGTCAAACCCGCAAATGCATGAATTCATCCCGAGGGGTAACAAGGGTGGTGACTTGCTCAAGGACGACTACCTCTGCTTGCGGTCATGTTAAAAGCCGTTACCCAGTAAGCCATGGCTCCGCAGGGCCCACGGCCAGAAGGTCTCGTTCGGCACGCAGAGTGGCTCAGGACCCTCTCTGTTGCCGGAGCAGGAGCACCGCCTTTGCCCTCCGCGCTGCGTTTCAACAGCCATCTGAAATCAGACGGAAAGGGAGCGGGCTCTGTGAGCCGGCAGCCGAGCCGCCCAGACGCAGCAGTAAATGCAAGACCGGGAAAGTAGACGGGGGACACTAACGGACACCAGGGAGGCAGCCCTGAAACCCAGCGCCCACTGGCCAGGTGGACGGCAGCAGAGGGACGGCCCTGTCCTCGGGAGCCTATGGTCTTGTGATGAGGGTACTCCCTCCTTCGTGGGACCACTCCACTCACCCCCTCAGACTACGGTTTGGCCATTCCAGGGCTTTTCCTCCAAGGGGAAGCCTCGGAGGGCATCCTGGGGAGACGAGTGGTCTCCTCTCCTCTCTTTCTGGGCCCTGCAGATGGCTGTCACCCCACACCGTCTCGGACTTCTGCAAGGTCAGGGTTCCATGAAACCCCAACTTGACAGTGTGGCTGGGCCCTGCCGCATGAGTCCCTGACCACTCACCTGCCTCCGTCTCAGGTCCTGCTTCCAGCCCTGCCTCTCCCTCAGGGATCCTGGCTCCGCAGAGTCTAGAGAGTGGCTGCCACCGGGTGCCAGCGTCTGCTGTGAAAGAGAGAAGCTTGACCGCAAGAAGGGGCATTCGCAGCAGAAGGCTCTACTGCAGTCAGGGGTCTCCTTCCAGCCTGTGAGTGGGGGACCGGCATTGCCCTCCAGCACCCCATCCGACATCCATGATAACAAAGAGCATGGGTCTGTCCCTCACCCAGAGTCCGCTCTAGGTCCTCTGCTGAAATCGAGTTTCTGAACCTGTAAAGCTCAGGGCAAGAGCCTGAACGTTGAAAAATTTACTGAGTTAATGAGTCTGACCCTGGAAGACTCTTCCCTGGAGAAACACGCGCCCGGTGAGACGAAGCGCAGGGTAGGAGCCGGGCCTCACTCGTGTGAAAGCTCAAGGGGAACAAGCACAGGCCATTGAAGGGAGGCCATCTGCTGGGGTCGCACTTGCCCCCCCTTGGGGAATCCTGGGGCTCCGGGAGCCTGGGCCCCTGTGGTCTCCCTAGACCACACGATGTGAAGTCTGCTGGCTGCACAGAGAGGCCTGCCCCCCTCGGCCCCAGCTGCCGTCTGCCGGCACACGGGACTCTCTCTGCACCCATTTGCACGTGCATGTCATGCCTCGTGCAAAAATATTCTAAATTCAGGTTTTAGAGAAAATTCTGAATTCAGAGAAAAAAACAGAATCCAGAATACCGGGAGCTCCTCTGGCAAAGTAGAAAGGACAGTTGTGGAAGTGTTAATATTTATACTGCCTCGAGACAACATTTCAAATGTCAAGTTCCTACGTAATTGTGAGATACACACAAAAATAGAGGAATTATTATATTTCTGTCATAATTTGCCACTTGACCAAAATAAACCAATAAGATAAATAAATACAGCCTCTTTTGCCCAACTGACTAATATGACCTGAACAGAAATAAAATATTGGATGAGCTGCCCACGCCAAGTTTAGATTCGCAACAGAATCTCAGCGTTCTGTTTCGATATAATTAACGTGATGATTTAATGTGTTTTTCGCTCAGCATCGTCATGAGTTTTTTTGTGATAGCATAGAAATGAACACACACTCATCCCAGCATCAGAGGAATAAAAGGTTGTCGTATTTTTGAGTGCTGTTGACAGAGCCATCCATCTCGCACGGCGCAGGAGAAGGGAGTGTTGTTCTTCCGATCGGTTACGGTCATTATTTAACATGGGGCTACAGCCACAGTCTTCATTAATATATTAACCTACGGCTGAGACAGGCCCTGCAGTGAACCAACCGAGGACTCCTCGGGAAGGGTCCACACCTCGGGGCTTGGAGAGATTGACTATTGGAAACACTGACCTCGAGTGAGCGTAATGCTGGCTATGGGTGGAAGCGGCCAGCAAGCAAGGAGAAGGCCGCCCCGGCGTGAGAGAGGGCCAGGTAAAAACGTATACCACGCAACCCTGTCGTGCAGCACCTTGCAGCTTCAGAAAGGAGGGGTGAACCCACTATATCTGCCCCGCCTCGGCCTCTGCTCATTCCATGCCAGCCCCGCCAGCCTCCGGGCCTTTGCACAGACCGCACCTTCCACTCTTCCCTGGACAACACTTCCTTTAGGGAAAGATCACGACCCACATGACCTCGCGGAGGCCTCCTCTCGCCACGCTCTAACAGTCAATCGAAGCCCCCTCCAGCCAGAACTGTCCCTTCAGTGCTTCGCTTGGACTACGGGATGTGGCATTGACATGCAATATCTTACTTATCTTGGTATTCATTTTTCTCCCCGAAAAGGTGAATTCCATAAAGGCAGGAGGCTGAGGGAGGACCCAAGCAGGAAACAGAGGGGGACCTTTTATTGGTTTCGTTGAGGACAGTTTATTAGAAGAGCCATTTCCCAAGATGTAGATAGAGGCAGGGAAGGCTGGGGTGAGGCAGCACCCCAGGGCAGGGGCTCAGTCTGGAGGGGGATGTTTGTGGGAAGGAGAGCTAGAGGGGGAGCCACCTGACCTTCAGTTCAGGGAAGCCCGGCCAGTGCTATCTGCCCCACGGTGAGGGAGCCTGGGTCCTATATGCCCTCCCCCCAGTTCCACAGCTGCTCCTCATCGCCCACCCTCACCAGAAACCTGAGGGTGGGGGGCTCCACCAAATCAGCCTTCCAGGCCACAAAGCAAAGGGCAAAGGGTTGAGGGGCATCTGCAAGTGACACAGAAGGAAAGTCAGCTTTGCCTGCTGTTGAATTCGCACTGCTCCCGACACGTAGGAAGTGCTAGTGTCCTGGGGCTGCTGTTACAAAGGACCGCACACTGGGGGCTTACAATAGAAGAAACATATTCTCTCATGGCTCTGCTGGCCAGAAGACTGAAATGAAAACGTCAGCAGGGCCACACTCCCTCGGAACACTCTAGAAGAGAAAATGACCTGTGTGGCTCTGCTAGTTCCTGGTAGATGCCGACACCTCTTGGCATTCCTTCTCTTGCAAATGTGCCCCTCCAGTTGTGGCCTCTGTCTCCACATGGCCATGTCCCCGGGTGTCTGCCTCTGTGTCTATCCTTATAAGGACACCAGACAAGGGCCCATCATAACTGAGCATGACCTCAACTTGATGACATGTGGGAAGATCCTATTTCCAAATAAGGTTGCCTTTGTAGGTTCAAGACTTCAACACAATCCAACCCGTAATGTGAATACTCAATGGATCCATGCATGAACTGCACTCTCCTGAGAATAAAAAAGAAAGGGGAGGCGAAGTTTGGGGGAAACTCGACCAGGCCCCTACAGGGTCTCATTCCATCTTGTGTTGTTTTTTTTCTTTTCTTGATGAGATGTCAGACTGTGGGCAGCAGTAAATCTCCAAGAGAAGCCAAAGGCCAGGATTTAGTGCCAGAAAGAAATCCTTAAAAAAAAAATTTTTTTAAGTCAAAATCCCAAGGAGCTAGAAGCAGGAAAGGTGGGGTACAGTCCAGGGAGAAGACCAGGAGACATTCAGAGCTCAGGAGATGGCATTCGGGATGGGAGAGGCTGATGTCACCCCCATGCCCCTGCATGCAGGGCCAGAGACCAGCCTCACCTAGGAGGGCTCTTCTCTAAGAAAGGGGATGTCTCCCAGATAATTACCGAGCACCCTGGCACGCCCACCCACCACCCTACAGCGAAGCCCAGCAGGGATAAGCCTCAACAGGGATGCGAAGCCTTCTCTTAACACGCCAGTGCCTCCTTCCTGGCTTGAAGGTCCGCAGAGAATGCCTCGACATTTCCAGGGAACCAGAAATAGGAATGAGAGAGAGCAGGATATGGGAAAGGGGGAACCAAGGAACCATATATACCTATGGTCCCAATTCAATTAAAAAAAACACACATACACAGTGTCAGGTCCATGGCTGGTTAGTCAGAAGAGCATGTGACTCTTGGTCTCTTGGTCATGAGTGTGAGCCCCACGCTGGGGCACCTCCGTGTGTTTCCAGGTGAGTGTGTCCGTGTAGTGTGAGCACATGCAGTGGTGTTTCATCACTGTTTTAATTAGATTTCCCTCATGACATAGGACATGGAACACGTTCTCACGAGCTTGGTTGTCATCTCTGCATCTTCTTTGATTAGGTGTCTCTTCAGAACTTTGCCTCACTCTTTGGCATGGCCCATCGCAGAGCAGGAGTCTAGTTTTAATGAGTCCTTTCATGGACCATGTCTCTGCTGCTGTATCTACGAAGAGACCGCCACAGCCAGGGTCGTCTCTGTTCTCTCCTAAGACATCTAACAGCAGTTTCATAGTGGGGTGTGTGTGGGTTTTTTTAAGATTTTATTTATTTGACAGACACAACGAGAGAGGGAACAGAAGCAGGGGGGGGTCAGGGAGGGAGAAGCAGGCTTCCTGCCAAGCTGGGAGTCTGATGTGAGGCTCGATCCCATGACCCTGGGGTCATGACCTGAGCCAAAGGCAGACGCTTAACCCACTGAGCCACCCTGGCGCCCCAGCGTTGCGGGTTTTACCTTTAGGTCTAGAATCCATCTTGAATCAATTACCTTCTCACAGGATTTGTATTATAGACAACTGAAAGTTAAAATTGGTAAGGATACAAAACCACAATGAGCTACCACCTCACACCGTCAGGATGGCTAAAATTAACAATGCTAGAAACAACAGATGTTGGCGAGGATGCGGAGGAAGGGGAGCCCCCCTACACTGTTGGCGGGAATGCAAGCTGGTGCAGCCACTCTGCAAAACAGCATGGATGTTCCTCAGAAAGTTGAAAATAGAGCTACCCTATGACCCAGCAATACTACTGGTTATTTACCCAAAGTATACAAAAATACAGGTTTGAAAGGGTACATGCACCCCAATATTTGTAGCAGCATTATCAACAATAGCCGAACTATGGAGAGGGCCCAAATGTCCATCGACTGATGAACAGAGAAAGAAGATGTGGTGTATACATACAGTGGAATATTACTTAGTCGTCAAAAATGAAATCTTGCCATTTGCAACAACATGGTTGGAGCGAGAGGGTGCTAAATTAAGTGAAACAAGTCAGAGAAAGGCAAATACCATATGATCTCACTCATATGTGGAATTTAAGAAAGAAAACAGATGAGAATATGGGAAGGAAGGGGAAAAAATGGATAGAGAAAAAACCGTAAGAGACTCCTAATGATAGAGAGCGTGCTGAGGGTTGATGGAGGAGGGGTGAGGGTGGGCTACATGGGGATGGGGATCAAGGACACCTGTTAGGACGAGCACTGGGTGTCGTATGTAAGAGATGAATCACTGGGTTCTACCCCAGAAGCTAATAGTGCACTGTATGTTAACTAACAAAATTTAAGTTAAAAAAAATAGAGAAAAATAAATAAATAAAATTGATAAGGTTAGCTAAGATCTCAAAGAGGTATCAGGACCGACCCCTATTTCCACAATAGCCAAGTTTTCACAATAGCCAAGATAGGGAAACAGCCTAAATGGTCATCAGTAAGTGAACAAATAAAACGGGATGTGGACATACAGTCGGACCTTATTCGATCTTACAACAGAAGATATGTTACCTCCTGACACCTGCTACGACACAGATGTGCCTGGAGGACACTGTGGCAGCGAAATAAGCCAATGTGAGGAATCCAAGAGTCAAACCCGTAACAGCAGAGAGTAGAATAGAGTTGCCAGGGAGAAGGGAAGGGAGAAATGTGCGGTGGTTCAGTGAGTGTAAGGTTTTGGTTACGCAAGTTAAATGATTTCTAGAGGGATGCCTCAGGGGGTGGGGGCTCAGTCAGTTAAGCATCTGTCTTTGGCTCAGGTCATAATCCCAGGGTCCTGGGATCCAGCCCAGCACTGGGCTCTCTGCTCAGCAGGGAGTCTGCTCCTCCCTCTCCCTGCCGCTCCCCTGCTGTGTTCTCTCTCTCTCTCTCTCTCTGTCAAATAACTAAATAAAATCTTTAAAAATAAATAAGTAATTAACTTCTAGAAATCTCTGTACGACATAGCACATACAGTTAGCAATTCTGTACTGTATACTTTTAAAATTAGTTCAGAGTGCAGATCCTGGGCACCTGGGTGGCTCAGTCATTAAGCGTCTGCCTTCGGCTTAGGTCCTGATTCTGGGGTTCTGGGATGGAGCCCTGCACTGGGCTCCCTGCTCAGCGGGGAGTCTGCTTCTCCCTCTCCCTCTGCCCATCTCCGCTGCACCTCCTCGCCCTCCCTCTCTCTCTCAAATAAATGAACAAACTCGTTTTTAAAAAAAAGAAAGAAAGAAATATGTGTAGATCTCACATCAAATATTCTTACCAGAAAAGGGGTGGTGGAGGGGGCATGAGGAAAGTTTTGGAGGTGACAGATAAGCTTTTTACCTCGATTGCGCTGAATGTATTATAGGTACACACCCAAACTCATCGTATTATATACATTAAGTATGTTCATTTTTAATATATCAGTTGTATGTTGTTATTTTTTTAGAAGAAATTGATGTGTCTTACATATCAACAAACCAAGTATTGGTATTCAGACAACAAGGCCAAGGTTGTGCTCTTAATGTTAAAAACCCTCATTTAGGGATGCCTGGGTGGCTCAGTGAGTTAAGCATCTGCCTGTAGCAAAGGTCATGATCCCAGCGTCCTGGGATCGAGCCCCACATCGGGCTCCCTGCTCAGCGGGAAGCCTGCTTCTCCCTCTCCCACTCACCCTGCTTGTGTTTCCTCTCTCACTGTCTCTCTCTCTGTCAAATAAATAAATAAATTCTTTAAAAAAGAAAAAGAAACTATACCCTAATTAAAACCATATACAGAAATTTTGGATCTAAAACAAAACAAAAGAAACCTGATTTATGTTGCCATCCTCAGGAAGGACAGCCAGGTCTTCCCGTCAACTAGGACTATTGAAGTCCCAAAGTATTTTTCAAAAAGCACCTGGAGGTTTATTTAAATACCCAACAAGTACTAGTAATACTGTTAATGGGACCAGTAACATCCCAGAACGTAGAGCCCCAGATACTGGTCACAAGCAGGAGGTGGGACCCTGCGTTCAGCCTTGTATTCTTATCTCATCGAAGGCTCCATTGAAGAAGGCTTTAAGGACATCTCTCCTGCCGTGAAAGGACTCCGCAAGTCTTCTGGGAATGAACACTTGGGCCCCCAAGTGATCGGGTAAGTGAAGCTGTTCAACACGCTCACTTAGCAGGATCAAGGCTGACGTCGGAGTCAGACGGACGAGAGCGACTGTGCTGACATCCGCTGTGAGGCCGCTGGGCTGTGTCTTGACGGCCGCTGCCTGGTACCTCCAGGGGCCCCCCAGGCCCCGGGGGGACACCGCAGTGGCTGGTGCATCAGCAACAAAGGGACCACCTCCTGTCTGATGCTCTTCAGAGGCCATGTGACCTGATAGGTGAGGAACTATTCCAAAATCTTTATGTGCGAGGCGGTGGGAAAAAGAGCCATCCCAACATAATTAAACGTGCACTTTTGTGTCAGAAGACCATTCCGGCCCACTCTGGTTTTCCCAGTGACATTATGATAAAGGCAAAAGGTGCATTAAAAGCTTTGGATCTATACTGAGGTCGTAAAATCTCGCACATAGACAGTTCCTGTCTCGGGAGTCATATGGCAGAAACAGACCACTAAAAGCTGCAGAAAGTTCTCCAGCAGCTGCCTCCAGCTGCTCTCGGGAGCCCAGGGAACGCTCGCCCGTTGAACGCTGAAGCCCACCCATGATGCTATATTAAAGATACACTTTACTCAAACAAAAGAATTTGTTTTCTATTTATTCTCTTGGAAAAATGAATTGAGAAATGAAATATTAGACCTGCCTCATTTTTCAGGATGAAATTCTGATGAGCCTCTGGGTCGACACCAAGGCTGGAGAGGTGGCCTCGCCCAGAGCTGTTGCATCTCAAGTGGTGGGGGTTCAGCCTGACAAAACTCCAGGGGCGGGACAGAGCTTCTCATGAGGAAAATGTCTTCATCATGGCAAAGTGACCGTGCCAGGAAGAAAGCAAAATGAGGAAATGTGTGTTGGGGTGGACCGTCACCCCTGAAGTCCTGGACAGCTGGGCCTCGGAAGGACAGACTGTATGCCGGCTGCCCCAGGGTGAGGGGACTCAGAGCCACACTCCATCCCCGCAACAGGAAGGACCATTTTCCTGGCAACAGAAAGATTCATCATACATTTCACAAAGGAGACACAAAGTTCGGTAATGCGAGACCTTGATTTACAGGGGCCTCCTGATTTATAGTTGTGTATTTTTAAACTACGCTATTTAAAACACAGCTAATTTAAAAGCTAGCGCGTAGGCACCATCTGATTCTTGCTAAAGATTTACTCTGCACTAATACGAAAATTATTCTGTCTACGTTATTCCCACTTCTCCCACACCAAGTTCCAACCTCCTATAAAACTGCTTGTCGGGTGATAGATATTGGTTTCCTCGGGGTAGTTACTCTCTCTTTGTCTTTTTATCCCCCCCCCCACCCCCAATACAGTTCAAACACTACAGACACAGCACACGAAAGATGCAGCAGCGGTCTGGTGAGTAAAGCAGCGAGTGCTTTTAAAAGGGCCCTTCCCGCTGGCGTGACCGGCCTCTGCAAATGCCCTGTTTCGGTCAGAGGGTAAATAGACACAACAACACCCTCCTCTTGCGGATACGGACACGGCCTGCCCACCCTGCCCACTGAAGCGAGGAGGGCCAACCAGCCCCCTCTTCCGGCTTTGTACCCTCATCCCGCTGCCTCTGGGATCATAGGGGACTTTAAAAAGCCTGGGAAAGGGCCTGTCTCATGGCAAACATGCCATAAATGTTAGCCATCCTCATTAACACAGAAACGTGAAATTCTATTCAAGCTCATTATTGTTAGTACAAGACCAGCAGATAAGTTTTGGAGAACCTGTTCAAATTCTCCGAAGAAGTGCATATGTTGCAACTTCAGTTGTAACCCAACCATAGTGAGCCCACTCTCTCCCGCAGGAACCTCAAACCCCAAATCACCAAGTCAGGGATCCCAACTCGGTTGCTGTAAAATTTTCAAACATCTCCACTTCAAGCAACCAGCAAACAGGTGCTTGCTAAAGACATTTATGCCAGGCACTGAGAAATCAAAAAAGTGTGACCCTGGTCCCCTTCCTTGGATAAAACCATAGGAACCAGCCACCAGCCACCACGATGCCTCCACGGTCAGGAGGAATGCTCCAAGAGAGGGTGTGGGGCCTTCGGAGGAGAGGACCCAAGGTCAATCTCAAAACAGATGTCGTGTGTGGCTAGCTGCACGAAAAGGCGTACCTGGGAGAAAGGGCAGGGGGAGGCTGGAGAGTAAGCTGGGGGCAGCGTCGCTCCTTTTGGGGATGTCTGGGCGGGATGGTACAGCCGTGCCGCTGGCCTCCAGGGATTCCAGCCTCGGTCTCGGGAGCACATCTCCTGCGACCCGCACGAGCTGTCACCTTCACAGCGCCCGCAGACGCAGCAAGGACGGAGGAGACCATGCTTACACCGAGTCTGAGCATATGAAAGTGCTGGTGATTTCAGCCAGCGACGATACTAAGGAGGATTTTAGGCTAATTGAAAAATCTATTTCAAAATTCAAATGATGATTAGCTTGCTCTAGTGCAAGCGAGATACAGCGCAAGCAAGACCAAACAGCCGTGGAGAAAATGGAGTTTTACGAGTCCACGTAAAAACGGACATCCTCAGTCTATCCTGGCCCAGAGCACAGTAAACATCAGGACAGACCGTCTCACGCGGGAACGCTGATGGGAAAAGCACACATCCAAAATTGCCCTGCGTGGACACAAGCCCGCCTGACGACCAAGCCTTGCACAGAAGCAGCAAAGCAATTTCGTTCCCGAAAAGAGTGAGAAATCCCGCAGAACTAGTGAAACGGGCAGAACAAAGACCAAGAAGGTGCAGGCCCCGCGCGGAGACCGTAACTGCCTTAATTCAAGGGCATTTAGGCAATGCTGCAAAGGGGGTGGGGGTGGGGGGGAGCGTCTCTAGACAGGAGGAAGCCGCGGAGAGGGAAGCGCGTACAGGAAGAGCAGGAAGGAGTAATGAAATCTAATGGCGCATCTGAAATAGAGCCAGAAGCAGACAGCGCTTTACTGACCGCGGGGCCCGTACCCAGGGACGAAGGTTTCCTAAGGACTTCGGTAATCAGGAATGAGATTGATCACCGAAATGAAAGCCATGGCATTAATAATGAAGGGATCAATGACACAGACAAATATATTTACAGACCATCGCCTCGGCTTGAAGACGGCAAAGGCCCAGCTGCATCACCGCTTTCAGATTTATTTATAGATCAGTGTCTTCACGTGATAAACAGTTGGCTTGTGAACGAGAAACACTGAAGATCACAACAGACAACTACGACTTTTGTTCCTTTTCTTTACTGCACGAGAGATGTCAGCGCAGGTCTGTGCCTCAGGGACAACTCCTTAGTCCTCTGGTGAGTGGTGTCCAAGGGCGGGCACCCTGCGGCTGACCTCTACCAGACACAACACTCAAGGCCCATGCACGCTCGTCTAAAAGCCAAGGTGCTCTGGTGCTCCTCCCATGGAAAAGTCCTTCCCCACGTCTGACCTGCCCCTGGGGGCTGCAGCCGAACGCCGCCCGAGTGCCGTCGAGAGGGAGCCCGGGCCTTGGGGCTCTGGACCCAGACTTTCCGTAGTTGATTAACGTAGCGAGGGAAAGACTCTCAAAAGTTCTTTTTTGCTCCGATGTGACTGCACTTGGGCATTCCAACAAATACTTGAGTGGCCACTGCCAGCCAGGAACAGAAGCAGGTCTGGGGGCCCGCACATGGCTGCCGCAAGCGGGAGAAGACAGAAGCTGAGCTGTCCGACTGGGGGTACAGGGGGGAGCCGCCAAGGGAAGCAGGAAGCTGTGTTTGGGCGAAGCAGGGGGGTGATCGTGCAGAAGGGGCACTTCAAGCCAGAGGGCAGTGAAGGAGGTATAGGACGGAGTGAACCGCCAAACCAGGACACGTGCAGAAGGGAGACCAGTGCGGGGCGCGGCGGCGGGGACCAAGTGGGCTGAAAGGCTTTGAACATGGTTCTTCCAGGAGCCACGAAAGATCTTCCGCGGGAGAACGGCAAGGAGAGACTCAGGGTGAGACGGAGCACTGTGGCAGCCCATGGACTGGAGAGAGCCAAAGGCAGGAGCTGCCCGGGGCAGGGGCCCCCGGGATGGAGAGGAGGAGACTCTGGGCTGGCTGAATGCTCTCCGGCAGGGCACCAGTGTGGATGCTGGGGAAGACCTCTGGGCTGGGGTTCAGCAGGCCGGGTGGTGAAGGAGGCAGAAGAAGGAGGTGTGTGCGACCTCGCAGCCAAGGGCCACCGACAAGGTCACCCACAAGATGGCGAAGATGAAACCCCGGAGGTGCTGTGAAGGAGAGGCTGTGGGGACAGGGGCTCACTCCCACGACTGCAGCACAAACGGGCACAGCTCTGGGGTTGCAAATGTGGCATTATCAATGCGTTCAAAAAATACCCGTATCCAGTTCCTGGAAGCAACTTCCAGGATGACGGTGGCACGGAGCTTGTACCCAAGCCCTGCAGACGCACACACGACGCGTGCTAGAGTGTTTGTTAGGAGAGCAAGGGCTGGGTTTTCAAGCGGAAACCATGAATATTCTTCATCAGCACCCGTCTACGAGAGCGGAGCCCTTCAAGCCACTGGAAGGAGTGGTGGATCCCAGTTCAGGCCTCTCCGATGCCTGGGTCATCCTGGAGGCTGTGGAACGCAGATTTTAACTCGGGCCTGGGGGGACTCCAGTGCTGTGTTCCCCGTAGGCCTCTGCTCAGCAGCGGTCAGGCTCCAAGCCGCTGACGTGAAAAGAAACCTAAGCTGTATCTCTCATAGATTGCAAGACAATAGATCCTATTTTGGTAAAAAATAATAATCACTATCATCACCATCATAATGCAAGTTAGTATACACGTTGGATATCCAGAAGGATACACATTCCTGGATAAAAGAGCACACAGAGAACGTCCCTCTTACGTTACATGTGTAACCACGATGCTTCCGGTCTGGGGCGCCTGGGGGCTCCGTCAGGCAAGTGTCCGCCTGCAGCTCAGGTCCTGATCCCAGGGTCCTGGGATCGAGCCCCGCATTGGGTTCCCTGCTCAGCAGGGAACCTGTTTCCTCTCCCACTCCCCCTGCTTGTGCCGTCTCTTTCTCTGTCAAATAAATAAAATCTTTAAAAAAAAAAAAAAAGCTTCCATTTTTTTATGATGAGCTGGAATAATTTTGCATCAGAAAAAAAATTTTTAATTTTATTTATTTGACAGAGAGAGGGAGAGACCACAAGTAGGCAGAGAGGCAGGCTGAGAGAAAGCGAGAAGCAGGCTCCCCGCTGAGCAGAGAGCCCGATGCGGGGCTTGATCCCAGGACCCTGAGCTCATGACCTGAGCCGAAGGCAGAGGCTCAACCCACTGAGCCACCCAGGCGCCCCAGAAAAAAAATTTTTAATCAACATGTGCATTGAAACAAAAAAAAGTTTGTGAGCCTAAGTGTTATGGACAGAATATTTGCGCTCCCCCCCCCCCGCCAAATTCACATGTTCAAGTCCTCACCCTCAGTGTGGTCGTGTCTGGAGGGGGACCTCGAAGGTGAGTAGGGCGTGAGGTGGAGCCCCAGGCTGGGATTAGAGCTTTAACAGAGGGGACCCCAAGCCCTTCCTCATCCTTCCACCATGTAAGGACAGAGCGAGATGTCATCGTGACCAGTTAGGGGGTCTCCCAAGACGCTGAGACTACCAGCACCCCGACCTTGGACCTTCAGCTTCTGGCACTGGGAGAGATAAACATGTGCTGTTCAGGCCCCGTCTGCGGCGTTCTGTCACAGTTGGACGAAGACACAGTTAAAGGCTACGCTTCACGTCGTGTCTCATTTTACTCTTAATAGATCATTCATGCTATTACTTGTAAAAAGCTCTCAGGCAAAGCCCCAACCCGCAATTCTTTCCAGGCTGGGGGACAAGTGTCTGATGCAGCGGCCTCACGTCTGCCCTTCCATTCTGACCCGCCTCGGTCAGCCCTGCAGGCAGGTGGGTGAGCTTTTCACCACGTAAAAGTTCTTTAGGCCACCCCCCCCACACCAAACACTGAGACCTCGGCTCTCCCTAAAGCATTCCCCTGGTTTCCTTGTGCTCCCAGAATGAAAACGCAGCGGGGGCTGCCAAACCTGTCACACCTGGCCCTGCCCCGCAGCTGCTTGTTTTCTGCACGAGCCTACCCACGTGCCCGCGCCAGCAGCCGCTGCTACCCCTTGCTCCGGGCCCTCCCTGCATGGGCCCTGTGCCGTTAACGGATGCTTTTACGCTTTCACTCCTTGTCTTGACGACAAGACGGTGACGCCGCTGCTTGCCCTGCACCCAGCAGCTCTCACTGGGAAAGAAGAGCCTCCTTTCCGGTGGGGCTGAGGCAGTTTGCAGAGGAACAGAGCTCCTCTAAGTGCGAAGCAGCCAGAAAAAAATGCCAAAGGTCGGGGCGCCTGGGTGATTCAGTGGATTAAAGCCTCTGCCTTTGGCTCAGGTCATGATCTCAGGGTCCTGGGATCGAGCCCCGCATCGGGCTCTCTGCTCAGCAGGGAGCCTGCTTCCCCCCCCTCTCTGTCTGTCTCTGCCTGCTTGTGATCTGTCAAATAAATAAATAAAATATTTTTTTTTAAAAATGCCAAAGGCCTCCCTCACTTTAGGGTTTCAAGACTGACCCCCATCAGCCCCTCCTGGAGTCCTAGAATCCGTGGCGTCAGAGCAGAACCTCCTTGATAAGGAAGCCAGGGCCAGCCCAGGGCTCAGAATGATTCACAAACGCCCCGTGATCTGGGAAGTCATGGACACCAACGGCCCGAGTGACAACAGGCCCAACCGCCACCCCCGCCCCAGGACTCTGTATCAGTGAACGGATTTGATTCATTTGGGTCCTGTCAAAATGGGTTAGACACAAGCATCTCTGGCTCCCTCTCCCCAGTGAGTATCTGAGAAATTCTTCAACGAGAGGGGAGCACAGACCCCAGCGCGTGACAGCAGAAGCCGGAGCCCAGCAGAGCCTGGAGGTGAGGACATGGAGACAAGCTTTCTCATCCCTGCTCTCGCTTCGCCCTTGGGCACGGCCAGGGCCCGGGAGGGCAGGCACCCAGGAAAGCAGCGGTGGGCCAGCACCCCATGCACCCGCTCCTGAGCCCCAGACTCCCAGGACTGGAGCTGCCCCCGGGGGACCCTGCCTCCCCTGACACTTTTCCTTAGGAGCTCGGTGACCTGCACCAGCCGACATCACGGTGTCCCTCCGCCCTGAAGGCTCCTACCTTCAGCCTTTGACACATTCACTCCCAGTGTCCGTAGCCCAGGAGAACAAGCCCGTGCAGGGAGGCATGGGGAGCACCGCAGCCTCAAATGAAGATGAGAAAGGAGACCACTAGCAGCTTCAGACAAGGGTGAGGATGGGACAGATAGAGAACGGAGAGCCTGGCAGAGGCCCTGGGGCACAGCAAGAGGGAAGCACTGCAAATTGCACCATGAAAACGAAACGAGGAAGTTACTTTGTAAAACCCGGTTTGTCTTTACAACAGCCCAGTGGGTGGCAATATCATTCGCCCATTCTGCAGATAAACTGAGACTCGGTGAGTTCACACAGCTGGGAAGCGGAGAGGTCAGGGTTTGAACCCCAGCCCCAGAGCACCCCGAGTTCTGCACTTTTATTTGGTTGTGACTCTTGTCCTTTCCAAAGCTTTTCTTCCCTGCTCACCAGCAGGCCCTGGTGCTTCCACGCGCCTCCTGCCCGTGGGCTGGACTGGCCTCCGGAACAGCAGGAGTGCCTCATCTCCGTCCGGACGCTGGACGTGCGAAACCGAGGTGCGGGCCGGGCTGCTTCCTTCCCGGGGCTCCAGCCGAGAATCTGTCCCGCAGCCCCTGCAGCTCCTCCGGCTCCCGCAAGTCCTGGCGCTGCCGTGTAGCTGCTGCTCGGTGACCTTCCCCCTGGGCGTCCCAACTTCCCGCTGGGAAATCCAGGAAAACCTCCTCTTACCTTTCGTCCCCCCACAGGATAACTAAGAGCCGGCGCTGCGCTCGGTCCAGGCGCCACCGCCTCTTGATGACAGCGGCCCAGACCCTGCTTCCAGCAAGGCCACGGTCCCAGGCTCCCGGCCGGCGCACCGCCGAGAAGCCCCGGAGCAGCACCCCGGAAGCCGAGGTGAGCCGCTGCGCGGCACGGGGAGATCCGAGGCCTGGGGCTGAGCGAGAGAAGCGACTTGGACAACAACAGGCTCGGCTGAAGTCTGCGGGTGAAAAGCACAGAAAACAGCACTAATGTTCTCCCTCCGGATGCGGAGACGCAAGCGCGTCTGGAGTCGCCCCTGCAGACGACGACGCCTACTTCTGCGGCCGGTCGCCTAGAGGCCCCTTCACCGAGCGGCAAGGTGTCCTGCGTTAGATGAGCACGTATTTGTGCGCTCGCGCCGGCTCCGGGAGCAGGTGCCGTCGTTCCCGGGCGGTTCCGGAGCTGCCGCCCTCCCGCCAGCAGGGGGCGCCGGTCTGCCCCGCACGGCGCCCGCTCTGTCCGGAAGTCCCGCCCCGGCCGGAAGTCGGCGTAGGAGCAGCCGGGAAAATGGCGGCGTCCGCGAGCCTCGGCCGCCGGGGCCGGGGACCCCACAGGCAGCCCGGGCGCGGGGTACGCCGCGGGCCGAAGGGCGGCACCGAGGGGGCCCTGAAGCGGCTAAAGCTCGCGGTGGAGGAGTTCGTGCAGGCGAGCTCCGAGGGTGAGATCCCCGGCGGCGCCGCGGGGCCCCCCACGGGCGGGCGCGTGCGGCCGGGCGGGAGGAAGAGCCGCAAGGAGCTGAGGAAGGAGAAGCGGCACCTGAGGAAGGCGCGCCGGCTGCGGAGGACTGCGGGGCTCGCGGAGGGCCCGCGTGCGGGCGGCGGCGGCGGAGCCGGGGGAACGGGCGGCCCCCGGGCGGCGGCGGCGGCGGCGGCGGGAGAGGGCGGCCGGCCGTCCCCTCGTCGGGCCCCGCCGCCGCCGCCGGAGGAGCTGCGACCTCCCCAGGCCAAGGGCGCCCGGGCCCGCCCCGAGCCCAGAGCCCCCCCCGGGACCCCCAGGCCCTCTGCAGCCGCCGCTGCCGCTCGGAAACGGGCACTTCTGGCGGCCAACGAGGAGGAGGACCGGGAGATCCGGAAGCTGGAGCGGCGCCTCGGCTTGAACAAGCGCAAGAGGAAGGGCGGCGGGAGCTCCGTGCCGCTCAGCTTCGCCCGGGATGGGCTCGACTACCTCCTGGGGGCCCTGGAGCCTGGACACAACGGCGGCTGGGGCGAAGGCGGCCGCGCGGAGGACGAGGACGAGGACGAGGACGAGGAGGAGGAGGAGGAGGACGCCGGACAGACGCTGCCGGACAGCGGCACCGACGGCGGCACCGACAGCGACAGCGACACCGACGGCGGCACCGACGGCGGCACGGAGGGCGAAGGGCAGCACGAGGCTGAGGAAGAAGAGGGCCGGCCGGGAGCAGAAGCCGGAGCAGAGACCGAGCGCGCGGACGCGGACGACGACGGGCAACCAGCCCCGCAAGGGCGAGCCGCGTGCGGGAGGAGCGGAAGGAGAGTCCGTTTCGCGGACGGAGGGAGGGAGCCGGCCCCGGAGGACCCGGACGCAGCGGACCAGGTCGGTGGGAGCTCGGTTCCCTGCCTGAAGGGAGGGGGTGGCAAGCCTGGGGCCGAGGTACCGGCAGTTGTGCAGCCAACGTGGGGCGAATCGGGGTGTTGTGTTTGTACCCCACAACGAGCAGCCCCGGGACAGAACGCCCCGGCGCTCTTTTCAGCCCCGAAAGCTGGAGGCCGCCCCCGGCTGTGCTAAGGCGACTCTCCTTCGCTCCGTGTCCGAGGCCAACTTGCCCCCCTCCGCCCCTTTGTTCCGGCCACCGAGGTGCGGGAGGCCTGCAGCACCGCCGCGGCGCTGCCCTCCCCGCGCCCTTCTCCTTTGCCGCCCGCTGCTCCCGCGGCGCAGCCGAAACAGCCGGTCGGCCGCGCGCCCTGGGCTGGGGTCTGCACCGAAGATGGAGTCAGGATCCAGCACAGAGCAGCGAGGCCTTCCCGGGCTGCCCCTCGCGGTCCACACGGTCCCCTCAGCCGGCACCAGGCGGGGCAGTCGGCCCGCTCGCACGCTCTTCCTGCCCCGCCATCTGTGCCTCCCCCGGCACGGTTCTCCCTCAGCCTTCCGCTGTGTGGTGGTCTGCGCGCTCCGACCTCTCTCGGGCCGTCCTCTCCCAGAGCCTTGGTCGCGTCCTGACTCTGCTTTCACAGCCTGCGAAGGTCTCTTCAGGAGCGGCCTGAGCTCATGGGGGTCACAAGAGTTTCTGGGTGCATGAATGTGGCGTCCCCAGCCCCGCGTAACCCCCTGA
The DNA here is from genome assembly GCF_009829155.1 of Mustela erminea. NCBI lineage: Eukaryota > Metazoa > Chordata > Mammalia > Carnivora > Mustelidae > Mustela > Mustela erminea. Next base: position 1,611,076 of record NC_045624.1, on the reverse strand, counting down.
CGGCGTGGATCATGTCGTGGTTGTCTCTCAAAGCCCGCGCGGCCGGGGAGTGTGGGTCAGAGGAGTGACATGTAGCCCTCCGTGCGGCGGACGGAGGGCTACTGAGCGCCCGACCGATGCTGCCACGTGTTCGTAGATGCTTTGGACGCGTTTGGAGTCGCTTTAGGACACTCTCCCTCCAGACTGGGGGTGCTCGGGATCGAGGTGCGTGTGAGCTGCTGTGCCAGCCGGCCGCGAAGCCTGAGCTTGTGCACAGTGGAGGGCTCGGGTGCGGCGGCGAAGTCACAGGGCGGAGAAGATGCTGACCGTCCCGGCAGCAGTGACCTCCACTCGGGACTCCCCCGGGCGCTCAGCACATTTCTAAGGGGGGTTAAGCCTCGGAGGTCGGTCGTTACAGCTTCCGTGCCTCCTTGGGACTCTGTTGCGGGAACGGGAGCATAGCAAGCAGAGGAGAGTATCTTGTTCACGGAAAACTTTTGTAATTTTGTCTTTTCAAGCAGAGTCTCTGTGAGAACGAGGGCAAGTACATCCCCCCTCACGTGAGGCAAGCTGAGGAAACCGCGAGTGGTCAGAAAAAGGAGGGCCTGGAGAGGCTGCAGAAACATGTCAAAGGTCTGATCAACAGGTACCTCGTCCATTGCCGTCCTCAGGCGTGCCAAGAGCTCGTCTGTTTCCTAAAGTTACAGAAACGTTGCCGGGAACTAGACTGTAAGCGATGGGGAGGGGGGCATGGTAGTTGGTCTGCCCCTCTCTGTTCCTGTGATCTGTACGCTGAAAAGCAGGAAGCCCACCTTTTCCACTTGGTACTTTGAACCCTTGAGGGTGCTCACGTGGTTCTGAAAAGTCCCAGGAACAGGGGCCGGCAGGGCCTGTCCTGCCCCCTCATGGCGCTGCGGCTTAGGAGTGGGGCGCGCAGCCCCCTTGCTTATTCCTCCGGGTCACACGTGTGCATTCTCCGCTGCAGGAAGCGTCAGGTCCCTGACCACGGTGCAGAGGAGACCCTCCCAGCACCACGTGGCTCCTGCTAGCCTTCGTGGTCGTACCCAGTCCTCTCGTCCCCCGACCTACCCCCCACCCCACCTCCCACACACCCACTGCTTTGTTTTTAATGAAAATAGATCAGTGTTTCCTGGACGCCTGGGTGGCTCAATTGGTCGAGCGTCCCGGCTCTTGATTCCTGCTCAGGATGTGATCTCAGGGTCCTGAGATGGAGCCCCACATCGGTCTCTGCACTCACTTTCACGTGCACTTGAAGTCTCTCTTAAGTAAATATGTTTTTAAACTCTTTAAGATTTTATTTATTTGAGAGAGGGAGTGGAGTGCACATGTGTGCACACAAGTCGGGGGAAGGGGCAGAGGGAGAGGGAGAAGCAGACTCCCCCACTGAGCAGGGAGCCCGATGCAGGGCTCGGACCCAGAACCCCGGGATCATGACCTGAGTTGAAGGCAGACACTTAACCAACTGAGTCCCCCAACTACCCCTAAAAAAAGTCAACGACAAAAACAGAACAGCGTACATCCTAGACCCTCCCCCAACACGCTGTGCGAGTGCTGAGTGTCGGCATGGGTGCGGTGGCGGTCGTGCACCCTACCCACCCTTCTCCTCTACCCAGCAAGGGAGCAACCTTTTCTCCGTGTGGGAACTAGAAACTTGTGGCCACAGACCAAAAAGTGGAGACGTTGGACTTTTCCCAGCAGCACGCCTGATGTGCTAGTAAGGCTGCTTCCTTGCCTCTGCCTGGGACGCTGGACCAGCTACCAGGCGTGTCGTCCTTACGGTCTCCGTGCTCTTCAACAACACAGCCCTCCGTGGGCTTCGCCGGGGCCACGCTTCAGGTGGAGAGGGAGGCTTCCGGCGGATTCTGTGTGAGGACACGCAGTATGCGTTAGGTTAGCAGCCGAGATCAGAGCCGCTCGTGGGTTTGGTGTGTGCATGACTCGGGGCAGCGGGAGTGTCGATGACTTCCACTGATGTACATCAACTGAACGCATCCGTCCCGGGGTGAGGCCTCACCGCCCCTCTGCTTTGACCCCCGTCTGCAGGTTGAGCGAGCCGAGCGTGGCCTCCATCAGCGGGCAGCTGGAGGAGCTGTACACGGCCCACAGCAGGAAAGACATGAACAGCACCCTGACGGGCGTCCTCCTGAGCGCCTGCGCGCCCGCCGCCGCCATGCCCAGCCGGCTGGTGATGGAGCCCGTGCTGGTGCTCAGCATCCTTCACCACACGGTCGGGGTCGAGGTAGGCACCCTGCCCGGAGCTGTGCGTCGCGCAGGCTCCGGTCTTTTCTTCGTATCCCCCCGCAGCAGGGACTGGTCTCAGACTCCCCGTACGCGGTGCCGTGTGGGGGCTTGCTACTCCAGTGTCCGTGCTGGGTGGAGGTCAGTGTTTGGTCAGTGAGGCCAGCAGCCTGGGAGGTAGACCCGGACTGAAGCCAGCGAGGGGGACACGTGACGGGGGTGAGGCCTGGAGCCACCAGCGCCCCCTCTGGGTGGACCCAGACCTTCCCGCGCCCTCGTGTGTGAAGCAGGCCTGTGTCGGGACTCGTTGGAGCAGCGCACAGGGAGCCCCTGCACGGTGCCGGGTAACAGAGCCGCCGCTGAAGGAGGACTTGTCCCCCCTCGTCGTGTGCTCTGTCCTCGTTTGCCGGCCTCTGGGTTCACCCCAGGGAGGCCATGTGGTGCCCACTCTGGCTCTGATAAAAAAGGCCTTTTCTGTCACTGCATATGGTGAGTGCCAGCCTCTTAGGCAGAGTTCTGTTTCCCCCCGGTGGCCTGTCCCAGGGTCGTTGGAGGAAACCACTCTGATTGTACGCGTTCATACCAAGGTCCGGGAACGATCGGACGTTTGGTGAGTAGGGCCTCATAGTTCCAGGTGACATTCATACTCAAGGACTCAGTGCCCCTTTGGGGCTTTCTGTGGGGCAGGATCTCTCCTGGAGGTTTTGGTTTCTTTGCCTTCTGATCACCCTCGTCGCAGGAAGGGGCCTTGGCAGCAAAGCCCCGGGGAACGGCCTGGCCCCTGGGGCAGGTCTGCACAGGGGTGCCCCCCTTCCTCCCAAACGCGCAGGTCCCAGCAGGGCCAGGAGGGCAGGTGGGCGGCCGCAGAGCACTCTGGAACTGTTGGCAGCATGCTGCCCCGCTCGTTGTCTTGGTCCACTGCACCCACAACTCCCTGGAGTCTTGCACAGCAGGCCTGTGCGGGCTCTCCAGCAGCCGCAGACCGGCCGGGCTCCGTGTCCTTCACGCCACTAGAGGTTCCGCGGTGACAGCGGTGTGCCGCCGGGGAGATGCTGCCTGGGGCTGCCACGGGGTCACCATCCCCTGGCAGCTCTGCACTGGCGTCTTCCTGCGCAGGGTGGTTCAGCGCGTCTGCAGGCGAAGAGCGCGTTCTGGGGTGCGGCCGAGAGGAAGTGCTGGGGCGAGGCTGGTTAGTCATCCTAACTTCTGCCTGATGCGGGAGGGCGCTTTCCGGTCGGACGGCGCTTCTCCCGCCTGTCCGGCCGCTGCGGGCTGTGTCGCTCTCCGTAGACGACCTCTGGGAACCAGGCTTTCGCATGCAGCAGTAGTACGGTGGGCGAGGTTTGCAAGGTGCATGTTCCAGGATCTTCTGGGCACTGGGAGGGTCACAGAGAGGCGCAGGCCCCACATCTTCAGAGCAGTATGACTCCACCACTGACTTCTGTGCTGGTGGTTTGGAGAATCTCGCTTCAAAGCAGCTGTTTTTCTCAGAGCCGTCCTCGTTTTCACATAAGACCCCGTGAGTCCCTTCTCTCGGTGGTGAGGTATAACGGAGTCCCTGGACGCCGTCCCACCAGGAGGGGACTCGGGAGTGCCAGGGCCCACTGCCGTCGTCAGGGAGCCTCCATGGAACCCCCGCCACCCCGTGTCACGCTGCTGCTCCGTGCTGCAGTGGTGGGAGCGACGGTCCGTGCTGCAGGCCCCGCCGCGCACAACATGCAGGGATTCATGGACTTGAACACCGGAGGTTACGGGTCCGACTTCTCATTCACGCCTCCGCCAGGAGCGCAAATGACACCTGAAATGACTCACGCTACGGGAAACCGTCATGGTAGTTGGCTAACGAGGCGCACTAGCACTTCTCCCGGCGGGTGACGAGCCCTCGGCACTGGGGCCATTACGCCTCCCGCAGCTCCCTGACAAAAACCTCCTCGCGGGAGTTCACGGAAGGAGTCTGTTACAGAGCCCGTGTTGTCAGTTACTGAGCTGTTTCTGAGTCGTTTAGAAATAAAAATCAGGTGTGCATAGATCTGTGTTAAATTCCCCAAGTCAAAATTAATGTACCTTTTTTTCTTTTTAAAGATTTTATTTATTCATTTATCAGAGAGAGAGCACTAGCAGGGTGTGGGGGCAGAGGGAGAAGCAGGCTCCCCACTGAACAGAAAGCCCGATGTGGGACTCGATGCCAGGACCCTGAGATCATGGCCTGAGCCAAAGGCAGATGCTTAACGACTGAGTCACTCGAGCACCCCGAATTCACATATGTTCTTCAGTAACTGCAGCAGCAGGAACGTTCTTCCTATTTTTCAGTGATACCCTAAGTAGGGGTGTGGCCAGCTCCGTCAGTGGTGCGTGCGACTCATCATCTCAGGACTGTGGGTTCCAGCATGGAACCACACCCACAGTGGGTGTGTGGATTATTGAAAAAAATAACATGTTAAAAAATAAAAGTCGTGGGGCACCTGAGTGGTTCACTGGGTTAAAGCCTCTGCCTTCAGCTCAGGTCCTGATCTCAGGGTCCTGGGATCGAGCCCCGTATCGGGCTCTCTGCTCAGCAGGGAGCCTGCTTCCTCCTCTCTCTCTGCCTGCTTCTCTGCTTACTTGTGATCTCTGCCTATCAAATAAATAAATGAAATCTTTTTTAAAAAAATAAATAAATAAATAAAAGTCATACTAAGTTTTATTTTGAAGATATTACCTGGAATCTAGAGTTTTGACGAATGTTAACGTAGTTATTCCACTCGTGTGATTGAAAACAAACCTAAGTGTGTTTTATGCCTGCGTTGGTCTTGCTGTCTGCAGAGCTCGGATTCCCTGCAGGTCGCATCTGGACAGTACGGTGGTCGGAGGAGGAGGAGGAGGGTGTATCCCTCAGGTTCCTCGTCCACGTTTCAGCGCTCATTCCGTGGCCAGTGTGCCGACATCCCTCCCCGCCGGCACTGAGCCCCTGCCTCCGGCCCCTCCAGGGGCCCCTCTGGCCCCTCCAGGCCGGAGAGACGAGGTTGGCGAACAGAGGTTGGTTCCTAGAGCTGCACATGTGTTCTTGACAGTTTTAATGATTTTCCTTTTTTAGGCATCAGAATGGCTGCTGGCCAAAAACAGGACCTTGTTGATTTTAAAGAACAGAGGACGTTCTTTGGGGTTTGGGAGCGGAGGCAGGTCGCCATGGGTCGTCGGTCACTGCGGCCTCATACTATCCGTTCAGACTTCGCTGCTCGCTAACATGCACGCCACGTTGGAGTTTATACCTTGCTGCGTGTACGCTTTATGGGTTAACTTAAAAAAACACTGTTTCTTTTCAACATACATTTAAGTTTTGCGGAAGAAGGAAGAAGGACCCTCGCGAAGAGCTCGCTGATGTTTGATTGTTGCGCGTTCGCAGTGACATCCTCTCCCCTGTCTTTGTCCAGGTCGGTGCTCACTTTCTGGAGGCCGTGGTGAAGAGGTTTGATGCCGCCTATAAGAACGGAGGCGAAGGGAAGGAGTGTGAGAACCTGCTCACCGTCGTTGCTCATTTGTATAACTTCCACGTGGTGCACGCTTGCCTGGTCTTTGACATTTTGAAAAAGCTTATTGGGACTTTCACAGAAAAAGATATTGAACTGACCCTATTAATGCTGAAAACCGTGGGCTTCTCGTTGAGAAAAGATGATGCTCTGTCACTCAAGGAACTGATCGTGGAGGCCCAGGCCAAAGCCAGTGCGGCCAGCGGCAAGTTCCAGGACCAGACCAGGGTAAGCCTGACCTGCTCCTGAGTGCCCGAGTGCTCACACGCTGACCGGAGCTTTAAAATAAGTGTTTGGGGTAAAATCACATGTAATTTCTTCGCGATCCCCATTGTTTTTTTGCCTCATCAGGTTTTGTGGCTTTATCACCGAATGTGAAAGAACTGTTTTTCTTCTAAGGACTCAGATATTCTGTGAATTTAAGAATCAGTTTCTTTAACATTTATCCTTTCGGAAAGCGTTTTCTTGAGGAAGGCTGTGGCACAGGCCTCAGGCGTCAGCGCTCTTGGATTTCCGCCCTGCTGCTTAACAGCGATGGGCCCTGAGTCTTCCAAGCCTTGGTTCCCCCATCGAGGAGATGGGGGCTGGTTGTGCTTCCCACCTCATCTGCCAGTTGCTCGAGGCACAGGCGAGCCATGGGAAGCCTGTAAGAGAGGAGAGGAAGTCACTTTAGAAACGAGAGAAGTATTGGTGTCGGGAGCCTGCAGGGGAGCGGGCAGGAGGGGCAGGCGGAGGCTGGCCACAAGAGACCTTGGGAACCTTTTCAGGGGCCCGGGATTTTATCCTAGAGGCACAGACGGTTCCGAGCCAGGTAAGCGATGGATGCTGTTTCCACGGTACTTTGACCACACCGAGGGCAGGGCAGGGAGAGGCCACCGCGGGCTCCGGCAGGGAGGCTTAGCCTAGCAGCAGTGGCTGTGGGGTTAGGAGGTCGGCGGGAGCAGACGGCGTGGGCCGGCGGGAGAGGCAGTATGAAGGACAGGAAAGGCCAGGGTTACCCGTGCTGGACGGCAGGCCAGCAGAAGGAGACAGACGCAGGAAGAAAGACAGGCTGCTTCGGAAATCCTGAAATGAGGTGCTGGGGTGCGATCCCAGGAGCTGCGCAGGCTGGGGAGTTGCTGGGGTCCAGTGGGGAGCGGACGAGCGCTGGCATTCAGCTGCGTGGTTTAGGGGAGGGAGAGCAGGACGAGGCTCCTGGAGCCTGGTCCCAGAGTGTCCCAAGGAAGCACTTATTCCTGGGTTGAATGCTCTGAGGCCAAGTTTAAAACCCAGAAGACAGCAGAGGCAGGAAGGAGCCTCTGTTACCTGGGGATGGGGGTTGGGGAGATGGGGAGTGTCCGTAGTGGGCGTGGAGTTTTTTTCTGGGGAGGATGAAGATGTTCTGACGGTGATCATGGCAGCTGCACACCCCGACTGTGATTAGGGTACGCTGTTAAACGGGAGCTTTGCAGCAGGCGAGTTAGGTAGAGGTAAGTAGGTGACGTTGGGGAGAAGCTCAGAGGAGGGTATGCAGAAGTTCTTTTTTATCGTTCTCACAACTTTTCCTAATTAGGATATTTTCAGTTTTGAAAATAAAAAGGTAAGAAGGGCAGACACAGGGAAGAAGTTGGAATACAGCGGAACTAAGACCGCGGGGGCGCGATGGGCACCGGGGGTGGGTCAGAGGTGATGGGGGCGGAGGAGGCGATGTCAGATCTCGGGGTGTTCAGGGTCCCGGCAGAGGCCAGGTGGCACAGTCGTACTGAGATGTGGTCCTGAGCAAGAGGTTCTTGTTGGCGACTGTCTCCAGAAACCATCACCGGTTTACCGTCAGCAGCGGTGACCCTGTGTGCAGCCGATGTGGCTCTTCCCAGAACAGAGGGTCTGTTGTTCGGGCTCTGAAACGGTGATTTCTTCTGTTATGTCTCCTTGAAGGTTCGGTTTATGCTGGAGACCATGTTGGCGCTGAAGAACAATGACGTGCGGAAGATCCCGGGCCATGACCCTGAGCCTGTGGAGAAGCTCAGGAAGTTACAGAGAGCGTTGGTGAGGCTCTTTTCTTTTCTTTTTTTCAAGACTTTATTTATCAGAGAATGAGCAGGGGTCGGGTAGAGGGGGAAGCAGGCTCCCCGCTGAGCAGGGAGCTGATGCAGGGCTCGATCCCAGAACCCTGGGTTCATGACCTGAGCCGAAGTCAGAGGCTTGAGCCACGGAGCTGCCCCGGTGCCCCTGGTGAGCTCCCCATCCACATGGGCTCGTTGTGAAGCTGTGAAGGCAGTCGGAGCTGGAAGTCAGGTGCCATGTCTGGTTAGTAATCATTCCAAGAGGGTGCTTGGGGGGCTCCGTCGGTTGAGCAACTGACTCCTGATTGCAGCTCAGGTCAGAATCTCGGGGTGGTGAGATCACGCCCCTTGTCAGGCCCCATGCCCGGGGCAGTTGGAGTCGGCTTCAGAGTCTCTGTCCCTCTGCTCCTCCCCTTGCTGGTGCCTGCACTCTCTCTCTCTAAAGTAAATAAATCCTTTTAAAAAAAGAGTTCCAGGGGGTGTCTGGGTGGCTCAGTGGGTTAAAGCCTCTGCCTTTAGCTCAGGTCATGATCCTGGGGTCCAGGATCGAGCCCCGCATCAGGCTCTCTGCTCAGCCGGAAGCCTGCTTCCCTTCCTCTCTCTCTGCCTGCTTCTCTGCCTACTTGTGATCTTTCTCTGTCAAATAAATAAATAAAATTAAAAAAAAAAAAAAAATAGTTCCAGGGCACCTGGGTGGCTCAGTGAGTTAAGTGTCTGCCTTCGGCTTGGGTCATGATCCCAGGGTCCTAGGATCGAGCCCCACATCAGGTTCCCTCCTCGGTGGGGAGTCTGCTGCTCCTTCTCCCACTCCCCCTGCTGTGTTCCTCTCTCGCTGCTTCTCTCTTTGTTAAATAAAATCTTTTTTAAAAGGTGGGGGCATCGCAGAGGAGTTCCAAGATACTGGGAATAAGTGTCACATTTCTGTGGTGAGACCCTCCAAGTGGGCCGGGTGCAGGGCCGTCCCTATGAGCACAGCGTCCCCAGCACCGAGCCTGTGGTGCTCGACTCAGCCGCACCATAGAAAACTCTGGTCACTTTGAAAGAGGGCTCAGGCCAGGGTCCCATCCAGACTGATAAAGTCAGCATCAGGGTGGTGGGGCCCACCTGTTGAGGCTCCCCAGGTACTCCCGGTGTGGGGCGGCAGCTGAGACCCACGGACATCCCTAGCCCTGGCTCTGGGCAGGTCTCAGATCGGCTCTGCAAACCCAGGCGCTCCTGGGCAAGTTTTTAACACCAGCTCCATGTGGCTTTCCTTGGGGTCTGCTTCTGCATCTGAGCCTCTTGCCGGGTGCAACAGCTTTCCAAAGACAGCAGCGTTCGAGGTGGTAGACCCTTAGCCCTCAAGCAGAGGCACTGAGTTTACCTCTGCCTTTGGCATGATTCCAAACTGGTCGGTTGTCAGTGACCCGGCACAGCGCTCACGAGCCGGCAGTTCTGCGGTCAGGAGCAGAAAACGCCCAAGGGGCGCCTGGGGGGGCGCAGTGGGTGAAGCCTCTCCCTTCCGCTCAGGTCATGATCTCAGGGCCCTGGGATCAAGCTCAGCATCGGGCTCTCTGCTCAGCGGGGAGCCTGCTTCCCCCTCTCTCTCTGCCTCTCTGCCTCCTTGTGGTCTCTGTCTGTCAAATAAATAAATCTTTAAAAAAAAGAAAAGAAAAAGAAAACGCCCGAGGCGGCGACAGTGCAGACCATGAGCCAGCGGCAGTGTCTCACCTGCTCCTCTCTCAGGTGCGCAGCGCCGGCTCGGGTGCCGAAACTCAGCTCCGCATCTCCTGGGACAGCATCCTGAATGCCGAGCAGACCGGCCGCTGGTGGATCGTGGGGTCCGTGTGGACTGGGACCCCTATGATTGACAACGGTCAGCAGAAGATCGCAGAGAAGCCGCCCTCGGGGACGGTATGAGAGCCCTGCGCTGTCGCCCTGGTGTCCCGCGGCGGGCCCTGCGGGAGTCCCCAGTTGGTTGCGTGGTTATGAGACATACAGACATGGGTTTCCTCAGACCCCTCCAGAAGTTGTTACTGTTTTGTGATATGATTTCACTCAATTTCTGTGGTTTCTTTTTAAGTTTTTTTAAGTCCCAAAATAGTGTACGTAAAGGACTTAAAAACTGAATCGAACAAGGGGAGCCTGGGAAAGTCCGAACCCTCGGGTTGCAGATGCCGGTCCTGAGGGACAGGTGTTCCCACAAGGTGCGGCTTCCCGTCCATTAGACTTGGATTTCAGATTGTCGGAATTCTTCATATTTCTTGGTATTTGATTATTAACTAAAGTTCCTATGTTATTCAGGTTTCCTTCATTTTCCCCTGATCACCCTTTTTGGTCCCAGGGTCCCATGACACACCTCATCGTCCTGCCTCTTTTGGCTGTGGCCGCCTCTCTCTGATACATGCTGGTATTGCCTGCATCGACGGGCCGCACTGCCCTTGAGAGGCTCCCCCGTATCAGGCGGCTGTCTCCTCCTGTGGTGTGCTTTGTCTCTTGCTCTGGTTTTCTCTTGTGGGAGTGTACCAGAGAATAAAGGTGTAGCATTCACACATAAACGTATTTCCATGTAATTCAGAATTAGTCTTCAGTATAAGGCAGGGAAGCATACGTGTTGTCTTTTAGAGACTTGGTAACCACAGTGAACCAGAGTAACTTCTTGAGACATCAATGTGATCTTAATTGCCCCTCTTTCAGGTTAGTGGGAAGATACTAGAACTCGCCCGAAAGCAAAGAATGAACACCGATGTCAGGAGGAACATATTCTGTACAATAATGACTAGTGAAGATTTCTTGGACGCGTTTGAGAAGCTTCTGAAGTAAGCATTAGTGCAGACACTGTGATCAGATGCTGTCGAAGAAATCAGCACAGTTGGTTTTACGGAGGGTCAGGTCAGATGCCACTCGGGCCAGCTGGACTGTCCTCTCTCCCCTCCTGCCCTGGGTCCAGTCTTGCCCCTACACTGGCCACTGGTGGTTCCAAATTGGAACATTTTATGGTATATTTTGATTAAAAGTCTCAGCTGACCAACTGATTAGTCACAGTGTCTGTGGGTGGTTATAAATTTACTTAAAATCCGCATATTGAGGGCGCCTGGGTGGCTCAGTGGGTTAAGCCGCTGCCTTCGGCTCAGGTCATGATCTCAGGGTCCTGGGATCGAGTCCCGCATCAGGCTCTGTTCAGCAGGGAGCCTGCTTCCTCCTCTCTCTCTCTCCGCCTGCCTCTCTGCCTACTTGTGATCTCTGTCAAATAAAATAAAAAATCTTAAAAAAAAAAAAAATCCTCATATTGCGGCTGTGTTTCTGATGACTTCTGAATTTAAAACTTCCTGGTATATAGTTTCTGTAATTCGTTGTAAAAAGATTTTGAAAGTACCCGTGTACCTTCACAAAATAGTTCTCAACAAATCTGATGCTAATTTTCCTTTATGGGCTTCAAATGCAGAGTGCGCGGGTGCGAGGACAGGCCTGCCCACGGTTCCCGCCTCGTGACCCGCCGTCTCTGTGTCCTCCGCGTCGCAGGCTGCGGCTGAAGGACCAGCAGGAGCGGGAGATCGTTCACGTCCTCCTGGATTGCTGCCTTCAAGAGAAGACCTACAACCCTTTCTACGCGTTCCTGGCTGGCAAGTTCTGCGAATACCAGAGAAGGTTCCAGGTAAGCCCACTGGCAGCCCGCCAGTCACCTGTGCTCCACTGTTTCCCTGGACATCATCTGGCTCGGCCCACCCGGAATGAGCACCCGAGTGAGACGTTCAGCCTGCGCCGAGTGCCGTGTGCAGGGGGACAATTCCAGGACCCATGCCTGCAGCCAGGCTCGCTCTCGGGGAGAGCAGGTGGGTGTCGTGGAGGCCGAGTGACGGGCAGAGGAGTGCCAGGCCCCCTTTTCCTGTCTCCGAGGAGGGTGTCGTGCAGCCTGCGTCCCCGGGGGAGTGCCTTTTAGATCTTAGAGGGCACCAGCCTTCTCTGATCTTTCTCAGCATTTCTGCCGATTGGAGGGGGAAACCCACGGCAGAAAGAAGCTCCTGTGGCAGGACAGGGGCGGGTGTGTGCAGGGAAGGAGGCCACGTTGCTCCGGGCTCGTCCTGACGTGGACACCGCTCCGAATACGGCTGGATTACGTCTTGGCGACTTGTTGTAACAGCAGCCCACGTTGTAACTTTTTTTTTCCCATCAGATGACTTTCCAGTTCAGCATATGGGATAAATTTCGGGACTTAGAAAATTTGCCAGCCACTAATTTCTCTAATTTGGTTCACCTGGTAGCCCACTTGTTGAAGACGAAATCACTTCCGCTTTCTATTTTAAAGGTTTGTATCTTGGATGAAAGTATTAAAAGCAATGAAAACGGTAGTGCGATTGTTCACATCCAGTACCTCAAGAAAAGGCACATCCTTAGATTCTAACTCACTGGGGACATGTGTTTATCATGTCCTAGACATCCTAGAAAGTACACGGTGCCTTGCAGTGTAGACATAACTCATGTACGAAGCATGGGTACAGTTGTTTTGTTCCGTCTCTGAGAATCTCACTTGCGCTTCGGGTTCACGTGCAGGTCCTCGTTCTAAATCCCCCACCGGCCGCCGCTAAGCGGGGAGGAGGGCGGGGAGGCGTAGGAGCAGGTGAGCCGCGGCGCGGGACTCCGTGGCCGCCTCTCCCTTCGTGGTGGCCGTCCCGCGCCCGACCAGTTAAATTCCTGATTCACCGAAACTCCATCCAGGGAAGGTTGCCCTGGACAGTGGCGTGCGTGCCCCAGCCCGCAGGGCACAGAGGCCGTGGCCACACGCCCTCGCCCATAGCTCTTCCATCTTCTGTAGCTGGAAACAGCCTTACTTAAGGGGGGGGGCGTTTTTACTCTACTTTTTGAAATTATTGAGATTTTTTGTTACTTATTTGACAGAGATCACAAGTAGGCAGAGAGGTGGGGGGTGAGCAGAGAGCCCGATGCGGGGCTCGATCCCAGGACCCTGAGATCATGACCTGAGCCGAACAAAGGCAGAGGCTTTAACCCGCTGAGCCACCCAGATGCCCCTACTTTTTGAAATTACTGAAAAAATTGATTAAATGTGACTTGTTTTCTCTGTCCTGATTCTAATTAGGTAGTGGAATTCGGCGAACTGGATAAACCCAGAGTCCGCTTTTTACGAAAAGTGTTATATATTGTGTTAATGGAAACAGAAGCGGAAGACCTTGGTTCAATTTTTGCCAGGTGTGTCCTCAGCTTGTTCTGTTAGAGCGCGGACAAGAGGTGAAGGAAGTCACCCTCACTCGCGCGACTGGGAGAAAGCGAGGTTGTTACACGGGACACGCAGCTGACTACCTTACTTGAAGCTGGTGTCTTCTGCGTTCGATTTGGGGAACATGAAGCTGCCTGACAGCCGGCAGTGACGGTCTCTATAGCGCGGAGTGCGCTGTCTCTTAGTTGAGAATTCTGCTTTTCAAAGCCATTCAGTCCCGTCTCCCGGTTGGAGGTTCCCGGGAATCGCGGGCCGGGGGAGGCTGGCTCCTCGCTGACGCCCGCTTCTGTGCCCCTCGCAGAGTGAGCGACAGCCCGAAGCTGGGCCTGCTGAGAGAAGGTCTGAAGCTCTTCATCGGCCACTTCCTGCTGAGGGGCGCGCCGGCGAGCACGAGCGGGGAGGCGGCCGAACGGCTGAGGGCGAGGGCCGACCTCTCCACCAAGGCTCTGCAGGGCAAGGCTTCCCTGATGATGTAGTCCCGAAGCAGAGAGGAGCGGCCCGCGCATTTCTCTGAAAATGCCCTTTTTAAACCCAGAAGGCTTGTTACGCCGCTGGCTGCGTGTGCAGGTGGCAGGGCTCTGCCACGGGCTGCTGTGCTTGAGATCCTGCGTTTCCAGTAATTTTTAAATTCATGGTCATACTGTGTTTCTGTTTTAAACGTTCTCACGTATCTGTTTCCAGAGTGGGGAGGGCAGGACAGGTGGCCACGGGCACATCCTCCAGTAGAGACAGGGCAGGGTGTGGGTGAGATCACGTATGTGGTGGCCTTTTTTTTTTTTTTTTTTTTTTAAGATTTTTATTTATTTATTTGACAAGCAGGCAAAGGGAGAGGAAGGGAAGCCGGCTCCCTGCCCATCAGAGAGCCCGATGTGGGGCTCCATCCCAGGACCCTGGGATCATGACCTGAGCCGAAGGCAGAGGCTTTAAGCCACTGAGCCACCCAGGTGCCCCTGTGTTGGCCTTATTTTTAATAGATGGTTCGCTAGACGGTGCAGTGATAAAGAAATGGATGGGTCTTTTATCTTTTTGATGGACTGATTCAAAGTCCAAAAACCATGAGTTAAATGTGGTAGCTGATACCTCATGGATTATTTCACTGTTGGGAACGCAAGCGTGTGGGGAGGGTGAGCGGTTGCCCGAAGCCTTGTGGACGCCTGTCCCGCGCGGTGTGGCCGGGAGCTTCCTGCCGGCACTCAGCTGCGGTTCCCACATGTGAGGGCGCGTCCCGTGTGCCCGTCCCGTGTGTGCCCGTCCCATACACGCCGCGCTTTATTCGACAACGTGGATGGCACCAGAGAGCTGTCAGACGCTGGACGGGTGGGCCTCTGGGCGAAGTCCTGGGAGGAGTAAGTGACCGGGACAGCACCGCCGCCTGCGAGCTGTGAACACTCGTCTAGCGACAGACACGCCCCACGAGTACCCTGGGCTCTGGCTGAGTCTGTGCAAAGTCAGTCATGACCGACGAATGTCTGTCCTTCTCCGGCTCTTAGAATCGGCTTCTCTGTCTTAAGTGCTGCGAACTTGAGTTAAGTGTCCCCTGTGGTTACTGAAAGTTATCAGCACGTGTGCACGGAATAGTCTCTTCTGGGGCATCGACACGAGCCCGGCGGCGGTGGCGTGCTGTCCCGCAGGGGGCTCCCCTGGCCGGAGGGAGGCCGCTCCCGTGGAAACCCCTTTTGTCACAGGCTTTCAGACACCGTCTGTACGTGAGCCGACGGCAGCGTGTGTTTGGAAATGACCACTTGACGTTGGCAGCGTCTCCGTGTGTGTCCCTAAACAGACGGGTTTAAGTCTTGAATGCACAAGGAGCACGAACAGCGGCCTGCCGGCCTCTCCCAGCTCGTCGGCCCCACCGCCGGCCGCCCGCTCCGAGTCTCCCAGCTGCTCCCGAGCCGCGTCCGCAGGGAACAGAGCGCACCGGCCGGGAGCCTGCGCTTTCTCTGCGGGCGGGGGTCAGGCAGGGAGCCGGCGGGGCTGAGCAGGTGCCCCCCTCCGCTGGGGCTCAGCACAGCCGCCTGCCTCCCGGGGTCGGGCTTGGAAGAAAAGTGCATCAGTCGAGCGAGACCACCGGCTTACCGACACCGTCGACCTGTGCTCGGCGTAAGCTCCTGCTTCCTCGATGACCTGCAGACCTGCCCACAGGCCGTTCACAGCAGGGGCAGCCGCTAAGACTGAGAAGAACGGTCCCCCATCCCTGACACGGCCCTCACCTAGTGGGGGGCGTGGCTGCGCAGGCTGACTTATTGCAGAAGATAAACTGGGTTCAACGGAATCCTCTTTTTATATCGTCTTTGTTACTAAAACAGTAAAAGCGGTCTCTTTGCCGTGGGATGAATTTGTGACTTCCTTCCTGACGTCCAAGTCTGGCAGGTATTATGTGGCAGGCCGTCCGTTAATTTCTCCTTTTTCAGTGTAAAAACCCTTTATAGCAGCACAGTGTCACGGGTATCACATGTTAGTATGCTGTCAGTGAGTGTATCTTGACCAAAAGCTACTGTGAACTCAGATTTGCTTGTAAATATATGGGTTTTCAAAATGTATTATGGTAGGGGCACCTGGGCGGCTCTGTGAAGCCGCCGCCTCCGGCTCAGGTCATGCACGACGCCCCGGGTCCTGGATCGAGCCCTGTGTCGGGCTCCCGGCGCAGCAGGACGTCTGCTTCTCCCTCTCCCTCTGCCCCTGCTTGTACTCCGTCTCTGACAAATAAAATCTTTAAGAAAGATGAAGTAAAACTTAATCCTATAGTATCATAGTTTATTATATCCCATCTACAATAAAATGTATCTTAAAAAAGTAAGATGTGTTACAGTAATACGCGGCTCTGGAAAATACTGTCCCCGGTGCTTGGTATACATGGAAATTTGGGGGCTTCTTGTGCAGGTTGAGAACTGCTATTGTATTGACAGAATTTATGAAAAGACCTCGTCTTCTAGGGGACTTCGTCTTTTTTTCCCTCTAAGTAATCTCTGCATCCAGCCTGGCGCTTGGACCCTAAGAGCAGGAGTCAAATGTTCTACCGACTAAGCCAGCCGGGAGTCCCTAGGGGATTTCATCTCTAAAACAGAATAAGGAACAAACTTTTTAATGTATTAAAATGTATAAATAAAGTAATTTTTCGTATTTTATTTAGAGTGCCAGTGAAGGTTTGTTTTGAAACAGCAGGTTGGCTGGTTGCACACCTTCTCTTTCCCGTTTAGGGAAATCTGCCTAACCTGTGGCTTGGGCTACACCTCAGCAGTACAGTCCCTCCTCACCCCTCCCCTCCCTCTTTGCCCAAAGACCCAGATAAAGCAAAGGAGGCAAAATGTTAACCAGTAGTGGATCTGGGTGAAGTTTATGCAAAGTATATTCTTAACAACTCTGTAAGTCTTAAATTATTTTAAAATAAGAATTTTTATAAGACATTCGTAATGCAGAACCCATCCTTCAAAGTTTTAAAATACTCTAATGCTTTTTCACAAAAATAATTAAGCAAATCACCTCTGCCTCTTTTGTAAAAAAAAAACAAAAACCGAATCAGGTCTTACCATGTAAACAGCGATAGGGTTTCTGTGGTTTGCTTGGACTTGGGACACCCGCTCAGCAGGAGGAGCAGGGTAGATGGAGGAGAGATCCGGTTCCTTCCTAATCGCTGAGCCACAGTCAGTGCCTTGGGATCAAAGCCCATACGTGGGCTGGGTGGCCTTGGGCACCAGTCACGGAGAGTTGAGCGCTCATGCAGGGGCTGGGAAGGATCCAGATGCCCGTGCGCGCGCCCTGACGCTCAGATCGCACTTGTGCTTTGACTCCGCCGTCGCCGGTCAGCAGCGAGCCCAGGAGCCGCGTGAGAGAAAGTTGCAGCATCACATCCCTTTTCCCTAAATGACTGTTTCCTGAGAACTGGTCTAATTACCAAATTGGGAACGAACCCTGATGGAACTCTGGCACGGTCCCTTTGCTTGGGTTTTCACGCTGTTCCCCGCTCACGCAGGTTCGACTCCAGTTCCTTCCCTGTGGGACAGTGGGAGGCACGGGTCGCCGGCGTAGGTAACTGGTCTGCGTCGGGGCAGGGTTGGCTGGGCTCTGCCCGGGCCACTGACCGGTCCTCCGCACGTCAGTGGGAGCCGCGTGAACCCATCGCCGCTTCCTGGTCACAGCAGCCTCCCCACGGAAGGCGGAAGTCACCCGCTCTCTGGGGCTCTCGGGGTCTCAGGGACCCTGAGCAGCTGCTCAGCATCGGGGCCTGGCGGCCCTCCGGGACTCTCGCAGGCCTCGGTCCCTCGTGGAGTGTCTCTGCTGGAACCGCGAGTGGTTCTGTCTTCCGCAGGGAAGGCTGCGAGCCGGGCAACGTGCCGGGCCCTGAGCCCCGCAGAACACCCCGCCTGACCCTTGGCCTCCCATGGGGCCCCTAAATCCTTCGCTTGAGTTTGTCCCTGGTCTGGGCGCCCTGTCCCCGATGCCAGAGCGCAGGGCGCCTGCTCGCAGCTCCTAACGCAGGCTGTGGCGGGTGCGGCTGTGGACGGCTCCTCTCCAAGCTCCCCGCCCCGCGAAGACACTTCCCGCTCTCGAGTCGTGCGCGAGCATGTTTGTTCGCGTGGCTGGGGGGGGCTCTGACACCCGCTCCGAGCCTCTGCGACGGCGGCCCCTCAGAGAGTGCGGACTGTGGGTCCCGTTCTGCGCTCCCTGGGGGCCTGCCGGTGCCGCCCAGTGAGCCGAGCCTGGCGAGCCCCTGAGCCCCGAGACCTGCCTGAAGTCTGAGCAGCAGGCCCCGTGGTGACAGAGCCCCAGACGTGTGAGGCGAGCAGCCAGCCATGCCCGAGGGACAGCGACGGAGAGCTGCCCCTGGGAGGAGCTGCACAGGGCGTTGTGGAGGGGCTCCTGGCGCGGCTGTCCAGGCACAGAGCCCTGCCGTGGCCTGGCCCCGGACGTGGCAGGCCCACGGTGCATGTGGAGCCTGACCGAAGGGCCGCAGTTTCCACGCGGAGGACGTGGGTTTGGTCAGTGACAGCAGACTGTCAGCGGATCATTGAGGAGACTAAGTGCCTGAAGCTGGGTTTCAAAAGCATTGACGGACGGAGCCCAGCTCTGGTTGGGCAGGTGGGCCTGTTGGGGACAGAGGATGGGCCGTTAGCAGGTTCCTGTGACCCTCCTGGCCAGGTGACTAGACCCGGGCCAGTGCAGCTGCTGCAGTGAGAGGACGTTTTGGAGACACGCTGGGGAGACTCGGCCTCTGGCACCCGGGAACCCATGGGGGTCAGGGTCAGACACCACCCCTGGAGGTGGGACCCCCACGGGAGTCGGGGGCCCAAGGGCCGAGAACAACACCAGCCGCGGGATTGGCTTTGGGGGTTGTCTACAGCTGGTCAGAGACACATCCTGGGGACAGCGGCCCGCTGTGCAATCCGGACAGTTACCGACGGTCGGGAGAACACGGATTTTCTCCGCATGATCTGAGTCTGGGGAGCGGCGCTTCCCTTTTTCCCACCCTTGAGGTTCTCTGCCCTGGGCTAAAAGTGGACGATGCTGGCAGGAGAGAGCTGGCCACCGCGAGGCCGAGGTCACCAGAAAGGGACATTTATCTTGAGCTCGGCTGGATAAATGATGAAAAATTATGTTTGCGCGATAAGATGATGAAAGGGAAATGGGGACCGGCTTCGGGGCTCCCAGGGTGCAGAGGCGACGTCAGACACAGCGAGGGCCACACGGGCTTGGGAAACAATGTCCTGTGTGTGCCCACAGGCCGCCACAGCCCAGCAGGTTTGACCTCGAGCGTGTCCAAACAAGGATGTATGAGCCACTGACCTTCACGGGTTATCAAGGCAGCGCTTTCCCACCCTTTCCCTGAAGAGTGCCTGCCCCCAACGTGCTGTGCCACCCCCGCGCCCCCCACCCCGTGTGCTCCAGCGGGGACCTCGCCAAGGCCCTGCCCTGGGGAGCGGCAGAGCCAGACACAAAGCCAGGACAGGCTTCAGCCTGGGCCAGAGCGAAAACGATCAGGAGTGTTTTAAAAAGTGTTTTTTTCTAGAAAGTCTTTATTATGGGCCAACCCTCCCATTTTACTTTGTCACATTCCTCCTCCTGTGTTTCTGGTGGCCAGGCTGGCCTTTTCTCCTGTCTGTATGTCCGTCCCCGTGCGGTCACACTCACCCGTGTGCTGCGCCGGACTCGTCTGCAAACACGCACATCAGGACACTCGGCTCCTAAAGTCTCGGCCCGCGTCTCCCGGAATGAGAACGCTCTCTGGGGCCCCCGGCACTGTCATGGCCGCGGAGAGCCTGGCGCTTGTGGGTGCCAGAGGCTGGCGGATGCTCCCCTTGTTCTGAAGTCAGTTTTCTAGAGCTGCTTGTTCCCACCACCAAGAACACAAAAGGAACAGAGGAAGCCAGAGAGGGAGACAAACCGTGAGAGACTCTTGATCTCAGGGAGCAAACTGACTGAGAGTTCTGGGGGGAGGGGGAGGGAGGGGGAGGGGGAGGGAGGGGGAGGGGGAGGGTGGCCAGAGATGGACAGCGGGGAGGGTGTGTGTTGTGGGGAGTGCTGGGAAGTGTGTAAGCCTGATGAGTCACAGACCTGTACTCCCGAAACAACACATTATATGTTAATAATAATTAAAAAAAAAAAACAACCAAGGTCCAAACATCTCATTTCCACTCCTCCTTTAGTGTCGAACATGTCTCTGCTTCTTAAAAAAGTTCGCGGTGCTGGGCTTGTGAAGAGTCACGGCCAAGCGTTACCTCGAATCCTGGATGTGTCTGTGAGCCTCGGGGTAAACCCTCTGGGAGCAGCGCCACGTGGTGACGCCTGAGCCTCTCTCAGCGGCACCTGGGGACGTAATCAGGACCAGCAGTTCTAAGATCCATCGCTTAATTCAAGGCCACCAGACCTTTCCACAGGACGGGTACATTTTTACCTTTGTCATTTGTAAGGGAAATTGTTCACCAGACTTAAGGACATTTTACAAAGGGAAAAAATGGCAAAATGTGGATTTCCTGTTGCCCACCAGTAGTTGGTGGCTTAGGCAGCCATTGGTCACCCTTGCCAGACTCGGGGGTTGCAGAATGGTCATTGTCTAGCTCGTCACTCTCCTACATTATCAGCTGATGTTCTTTCTTTGAAATGGGACTTCCTGGCGGAGCGCCCGGCTGGCTCGGCCGGTAGGATGTGCAACTCTTGATCTCGGGGCTGTGCATTTGGGCCCCACATCAAGTGTAGAGATTATTTAAGTAAATACATAAAAATAAACTTTTAAAAAGTCATGAACACATGAAATGAGTCTCCCTCTGCTGCTCTCCGCTTTTCCTGGAAAAGATCAGACTCCATACGTCTTTCCTGAAGTATTGACGCGATTCGCTGCCGCTCACACAGCGGGACGTCACCACCGGCCGCCGTGGCACCAAGGGTCCATTCTCAGGTGGGGGCTCGGGGAGCCTCCAGGCTGCGGCGGGCCCTGGGGGCTCAGCCCTGCTGTCTTCCAGGTGGGGGACTGGTCTTCTGCCCATCGGGGGTCAGGTCCAGCCGGGTGGCGGGAAGCCCTGTGTGCCCGGGAAGCTTGCGTACCACCCAGGTTCATGGCCGTGCAACATGTGTGACTACCCTTTCGCAGCCTGGTGCGTAGGTCTGTCCGCACCGCTCTGTCCCGTTGCAGGACCCTCACGGTCGTGAGGTACAGTAGGATGCAGTGTCGGACCTGGCCGGCGCTGCCACCAGCCCAGCTCACTCCCAACCGGTGACCTGGCAGCCGCCGCATCGTGGAACCACCATCGCTGAGAAAGCCGACTTGCCGTGTGTGTTTTCTCTAACTGTCCGGGTGGGTTTGTGGGCACCTGGGACCCTGTGATCACATCAGGGATCAGGACGGGGCGGGCTCACGAGCAGCTCGTCCAGGCGCACCGTCCTCAGTGTCGTCTTCACACCGGCCTTTCCCTGACGTGAGCGGAGCGGGCTGGGCGACCAGCTGGCCCGGCTTGTGCGGGACTCGGGGGCCCTCAGGATGGAGCTCTTTTGGTGCTAAGGCTGGGAAGGTCCCAGAAAGCTGTGATGGGATGGTCACCCCAAGTCCCGGAGCCGGTGTGCGGCACCAGACAAGGTCTTGGGTAAAATCTGCAGGGACAGTCGGGGCTCAGGGACTGAAGTGCGGCATGAGCGAGGGGCTTGTTATTGTTCAGCCACACCTGTGGCGCCTGTCCCTCGCCTGCACCCAGGAGGGTTTCCAGCAGCAACTCCAGGTGTGGCTCTGTCCCCAGCATTTCCTCTCCCCCCATCTTCATCAACAGTCTGGCCAAAGACATAGAAAGTGCTTGCCGGTTTGCAGAGGACCTGACGTCAGCGGGAATAACTCCGAGTCTCACTCCTGGAGGCTGTGTTTTCACGCCCCGTGATGAGCCTTATGTCCTGCGGAGGGCCCGGCACTTTCTCTCTGGGTGGGCTCCTATCCAGACCAAGGAGGTGCCTGTGGCCTGAGAGCAGAGCCCAGTTACTTCTCACCCAAGTACACAGAGGACGGTCTCCGGAGTCACTCTCCTGTCTCAGCCCGCAGTTTGCCGCAAACATCGTTCTATTCGGCTGCATCAGCACCTACTTTCTACTTCTGAAAAGCCGGTGGGGAATCCAGAACATCTTTACCGCCTCTGGGAAGACGGTCCTTAACGAAAGTAAAGCTACGCCTGCACAGAAGTCCAAGATGAACCCACGGTGCTGAAAGCCGTCCCCGCTCCCAGAAGGCTCTAGAGGGGCACCTGGCACCCACACGCCCTAAACCTGGGGCCTGACGTGATTTCTAGTCTTGTTATTACTTCCTTTGCCCAGGCCTGGCCAAATGTCTGATTTCCTAGAAAGAGTGGACTCGGAGCAGATGTGCCCGGAGCCGTAATTACCAGCCACGGGACAAACGCAGATTTCCCAGGAAGGGCTTCTAGGGCTCCTGCCTGCCGAAAAGCTAGTTCCTGTGCATAGGGCAGACCCCAAACTTATTTAACTCATCAAAAATACGACGTGATTATTTGAGATTTATTTTATCCTCGCCCGCAAACTTCCGCTTAGTGAAGGGAGTGCATTCCGAGCTGGCCCAAAGCCGCAGGTGGGTCCGTCTAGCCCTCATTAGGCCCTTGTGCTTTTTGGCTCATATGGACGACGAGATTTTTAAAGCGCTCTCTGCTTTCTAAATCAGATTTAATAGAGCAGCCAGCATCTGCTTTTCTGCTTTAGCACCTGTGGGACCAACACGGCGAGACCAAGCTGCAGGGGCGCCTGGCAGCAGGGGCTGGGTCTCGGGGAGGCTGCAGACCCGGGGTCTGTCCCAGGACGTGGCCCCTGCCCTCCACACCCTGTAAATTCACCCAGAACCGTGACACGGAGAATCCTAAAATACGGTGTGGGCTTTGGGAGTTGGGCCTGCTGCTTTCTGACCCGCGTGTGTATGAACAGACGTTGCACCTTGGTTCCTGTTGGCACAGCTCTGCGTTCCTGCAGAAGGTTTGCACGAGCCCCGTCTTCCCCAGAGCTGTGGGTCTGGGCTGCTGTGGACGCTGTAGAAGGAGGGGCCCCATGGCCACCCATCCCTTTCCAGAGCTGCTTCCCCCCATGTGGGTCCTCCCTGGGGCGAGACTCGGCTCCTATGGGGCCTGGAGGAAGCCGGCTGCTCGGCCCAGGGCTGTGGCCGCCTGCCGGTGCGAGAGACGAGCATTTCCAGAGCTCTCGCTGCAGGCCTTCAGGCCGAGCTCCTGCAAAGTGCGCCACAGAAGAGAAGTGGCCACTTCTCGAGGAAACATGTGTTTGGCAGTGATCTCGTGTGAGGGATTCTGTGATGGAAGATGTTGCCGTGGCCCCCCAGCGATGAGGGGCCTGGCCCGCTGGTGGCAGTCAGTGGTGCCCGGATCCTCAGGGCTGGTCGGGCCTCTGGTCCCCACTGACCCCCTTTTACACTGTTCCAATGGCTTAGGGGACTCTCCGGGGGCAACCTGTCAGGTGTGCCACACGCCCACCAGCCAAGCGCGGCCCAGGCCCGGGCCCTGGGCTCCCCACGGGCAGCGCCGGCCGGCCGGGCAGAATCGTGCAGCACCTGTCACCTGTGCGCAGGAGGCCTGGTAGGAGCCAGAGAGCATCACAGCACCTGTGATTAGGAGGGCAGCTGGCACTGGAGGCCGAGGAACATTTATGAGTAAACAGGAATTACTTCTGTTCTCTGATTATGAAGGTCACGGTGGTTGAACCCTGTCGGGAAGGTCTCAGACCCATTATCTGCTTAAATAGACCTAGGAAAGAAAACACCGGCAGTCATTAAAAGTGAATTACTTTGTTTTTTGAAGATAGAAAGCCTCCAAAGCCTCACAGTGTGGGGGATGTTGGGGCCCCGCCGTGGCCACCTGCAAATGAGGAGCTTCAGACGGAAAAGCTCACAGGCAGCCACCAGAGACTCGGGCAGGTCTCGAGCTCCCCTGGCGGCTTCTGGAAAACACTGGATTTTTTAAGCCATTGTGGAAGCTGCCAAGAGTGCACGACAGGGCATGTCGGGCGTTTTCTTTACCTGTGAAATAAGGGAAAGGATTTCTGAGAGCTACAAGATCAGCCTAGATTTCTGGTTTAAATCTAGGAGAGGACTTGCGTTTTCTGAGGCGCGGCCGTTATTTTGCAGAGCCAAGTGTCGGGTCAGGGATGATAATTTCCGTCCCTCCAGACTCAGTGACCCTGGCTCCTCCTCTCACCACAACCCTCAGGCTCTTTGGGGATGTCCTCGTCAGGACTGGCTTGTCTGAGCTTCATTCAGAAAGGCTGAGGCCTGTATCAGAGAGGGGCGGGCGGTTGCCACTGGAGGTGGGCGGCGCAGCGCAGGCCACTGACGGAGAGCCAGGCCGGAGGGCTGCCGGGACATCGGGGGCTGCTGCTAACTTTGCCGAGCTTGGGGAAGAGCAGCAACTTGACCTACGGGCTCATTGTATGTGTTCATCTCTGTGGACACTGGGAACTCTGGGAAGTTTAAAAAGAACCCGAACAGACCTAGAATAGACTCAGCGGCAGAGTAGAGGTACCCAGGGGCCGAGGGAGGGGTTCTTGTTTAATGGGGATGGAGTCTCTGTTGGGGCTGCTGAAGAGGTGGGCACAGACGGCGCGGACAGGTACACAGCATTGTGAGTCCGTGCGGTGCCCCTGACCTGTACACTCACAGACGGCTACAACGGGACGCATCGTCACGTGTGTCTGAGCACAGCAAACGCCTGTGGCAGAGTTTCTTAGTTGTTTCCCAACATCCACTCACCCGCTTGGTCCCACCAACCGGAGCCAGGCCTGCAGCCAACCAGAAACACCCCCGTTCCAGCTCCCACGAGGCTCCCGGGGGCCGTGTGACGATGCTCGCCAGTTGAAGAGAACGTGTCCGTTTCTGAACCCCTTGCAGGGTAGGCGCTTATTCGCCCTTTGCCCTTTGCCCCGTTGGCTGGGTTGCGGGGGCCCAAGCGCCATCCCAAACCGTGGAGGAAAATCCATGAGATCATGGGCATGGGGCCCTGGTGCTTGTGGGCCCCCAGCTCAGCCCTGGACAGGCTAGGTGCATAGGAGAGAAACAAACGTCTGTCTGTGTGACACTCTGATTTCTGGGACTCTCCTGTCCCATCAGCCCCCCAGCTCTGACTGGGACGCTGGTGGCCGCTGTCCGGGCACGGATACTGCTAGCAGGCCCCGTGGCCAGTGCCACACCCAGCAGGAGCAACGAGGGCCACAGACTCATCAGCAGGGCGCTCGCGTTGTAGCCACGTCCGGGATGCTGTCCCCCGTCCCCGACCGGCTGCTCAGCCCCAAGGCCCACGGCATAGAGAGCGTGGCCCTGTGGTTCTGGCCTTCTGTCTGGCACCTGGCACACGACAGTAAATACCCCTTGAATCAAGAAGGCAGGGAGCCACCCGTGGTCTCCAGCCCTGTGGCAGGCACCGGATCAAAGAGCGCGGCCTGTGGGACAAGCCACTGCGAACACCGCTTGGCTGGTCTGGGGAGAGGGGGCTCCGCAGCCCCCGCCGGCCTGTGTCCATGCGCCCCCGGTGAGCACGCATTCGTCGGGGCTCTGCCCACGTCACGTTCGCGAACAAGCGTGAGTCAGATGGGAGTCATGTCCCCACGCAAGGCGAGCTGGGACCTTCCAGGACTCCGGGGCCGAACCACCGGCTGCCAACAGCATCGCCCTAGCTCCCTCGGTCTCTGCGGATGGGTCCCAGATGCAGGGGGAGTGGGCCCCCAGGTGCCCAGGCCCCCGACAGGCGAGCCCAGGAGGGCAGTGAATGGAGAAGGGAGACCCCACGAGCAAGAGGCCGCAGGCTCCGAGGGAAACCTCCGGAGGGCAGTGGCTGTGACCGACGTCCTCTGTGCCCAGAGCTGCCGTTCCCCGCAGCCTCGGCGAGGCGGGTGCTGCCCTTCCGCACCGGGCCAAGGAAGACCTTGCCGCTCAGAGAAGTGAAGTCCCTTGCCTGAGGCCGCCCAGTCGGTGTGGGCTGACCCTGGGTTTGCCCCCACCTCTCCCCACCCCCGCCGACTCTGTGCCATGACTTCCTCCCCAGCACCCGCACCGGCCCCTCCTCCCTCACCCCTACAGCACAACATCTTCTCCCAGACTCTGCTGAGCTACAGCGGCCTTGGGAGACCTTGAGGGTGTGCTCTCTGCACCTCATGGGTCTGGAGAGCCTGGGCTGAGGAGATACACTTGGGGTGGGGCGGGGGGAGGTGTCCTGTTGGCTCGATGATCCCAGGGGCACCTGGGTGGCTCAGTGGGTTGAGCGTCTGACTCTTGGTTTCGGCTCAGGTCATGATGTCAGGGTCGTGGGATGGAGCCCCGCATCAGGCTCTTGGTTCAGTGTGGGGCCTGCTTGAGATTCCCTCCTTCTCCCTCTCTTTCCACCCCTCCCCCTCCCTAAAATAAGTAAATCTTAAAAAAAGAAAATAGGCACCTAAAATTAAAACAGTGTTATATGTCAATTGGCTCTCAATAAAAGAAGAAAAAAAATCACACGTGTGCTCTATTTCTCGCTCAAAATCCCTGTTTGCACTGCCCACACGCCTCTCTATTCTGTGTTCTGGAATATTTACTCCAACAGAAGGGTTAGGAAGTGGGCATGTGGGCCTTAGATCAGTGTCCTGCACGATTCCTCAAGCCCCCCCCCCGCCCAGCCACTGAAAGGAGACAGCTGGCATCAGGCTCGCCTCCTCACGCTGCCGTTAAGGCTGCACATCTCGGGCCCAGGATGAGGTTCCTGGTGGCCGCTGCGGTCCCACCCGCCTTGGCCTTACCTTACCCTGCACATAACCTCATGTCTTCACCGGCCTTTTACATTGTATAGCTTATGTGCTTGTTATTCTTCTCTTCCTGCTACAATGTAACTCAGGAGGCCGGAGATTCCCCTGTTCTGTTCACCTCTAACTTAGGTATTCAGAAAGTCGGGTTGAATTAATGACTGCAGGAGTTGGCTATAATTCTCTGTTTTGAGCGGTGGGGGGCTACAGTGTCACACAGGCCCCAATCCGAGGGCATATGTGGGACTCTGATCCCCCCCCCAGAACATTCATCACCAGGATAAACCCACCAGGGTGGTAAGAAGTGCTGAGGATATGTTGCAGCCCCAGAAAAAAAATTTTTTGTGTGCATTTGCTTTACAGATAAATCTATTTTAGAAAAACTGCAAGTTTCCTGTCGTGGTGTTGGCCTCTCTGTTATAAAAAAACCAGAAGCGCGCCCCCCCCCTCGGCCCTCCCCCCGCCCCGGGCCTCTGCTCCGCGGCGGGGACTGGGACGCAGCTGGCAGGAGGCAGCTAAGCCTCCTGCCTGCCGCCTGCCTGGAGCTCACGGCCGGCCGGCTCCGGGGACAGGGCCGCCCTCCTCTCCGCACTAACCCCTCTCCCAGACGACCCTGGTTCTCCTTTTTCTAGGTGTTATTTCACGACAGAGGGGGAAATTTTACGCTTGGAAGAAAGGATATTAATGGGGAAGGCGGAGAGGAGCATTAACCACCGGCAGGAAAACCGGAGGCATCATGATGAAAATGGGTGAACTTGGAACCCTAACCGCAGGCGCTGCGCGGGGCTCCCGATTCCCACTGCCTCTGCCCGGCGCCCCCAGACCTCGTGGGAGCGTCTCAGGCGCCCCTTTCCCATCCCGGGGCTGGCGAGGTCGGGACAGCCGGAGCAGCAGGGGCGACGGGTCACCGCGTCAGGCTCAGGGCGGGAGCCCGCCTCTCCCCCTCCCCCCCACCCCGCAGGACCGGGCTCGGCGACCCCACCTCGGCCCCAAGTCGTCGGCTGGCCCTCCCGCCCCCCTTGCGCCCCCGGCCTGACCCCGCGCCCCACCGAGATAAGGCGGCGGGGCTTTGTTCCTCCCCCCAGCTGGGTAAACCGCGCCCGCCGACACCCCCCCGCGCTCCTCCCCACCGCTGAGGCCGCCCGGGGTGGGGGCACCCTTTGTCCTGCCGTAGGGCGGGCGGACAATGGCCCGGAGGAGCCGCACATTGTCGGAACCTTGTGTACACCTGGGGGGCGGCAGGTGCGCGGGGTCGGCGCGGGGCCGGGGGCGAGCGGGCGGGAGGGGGGGGCGGGCATCTGGGGGCGCGGGCCTCCGGGGAGGCCTCGGAGGGGGGAGAAGACCCGCCCCCACCCGCCCCGGCCCGCCCGCTCGCTGGACCTGGCGAGGGGGAGGGGGTTTCTCGGCGTCCAGTTGGGGACACACCTGGTGCGTGATTTACGAAGTGAAAGTGTTAAACGAGGCCGCCAGCTGGAGGCCCGACCCGGCTTTATGAGTTTTATTAGGTGCCCTATTATGGAAAATAAACTTTAATCCGACCATAAAAACCAAATCTGAAAAACATATTTGCCCTTGTGGTGTGGAGCGGCGCAGCGTTCGCGGCGCAGGTCACACCTCCGGAGGGATTAGTTTTACGAGGGAGACACAGCGCGCCGCAGGACTTTGATACCGGATGGGGGCCGCGCACGTTTGCGGGGAGCACGCCCCCACGTCGCCCACACCCGCCCCGGGCCCCGCCCGCGAGCCCCGCCCGGTCCCGCCGCACCCCCTGCGCCACCCCCACCGCTCTGCGGGCCACTCCCCCGCGCAGCAGCGCAGCCCGGGCCTGGCCACCCCAGGACCCGGGGCTGGAGGGGGCGGCGCAGGGGAGGCCGCAGGGCCGAGTCACCCCGCAGGCCCCGGAGGCGCTCTACGCCCCCGCCTGGACCTGGAGTTCGGGGCCGGGCGCTCTACAGCGCAGCCTCGGATCGCCAGAAGCCGTCCTGCTCCGGTCCAGGGCCGCGCCTCCTGGACCTCGTCTGTGCTTCGGATGTCCCACAGCAAGGCCGGCCCATCTTGCAGGAAGGGGGGTTGGGAAGGAAGAGGGAGGGGAGGAAGGCCTGTCGGAGCCGCCCACGGTGGTCGCGCGGTACTGTTCACCGGGCTTGGGCAAAAGGTCTCTGGGATCCTCTCGCCTCCCCAGACTGAAAGTCTGAACCCACTGGAAGCTCCTTCGCCGCCTCCCAGGCCTGACGACCACCGAGAGTCCACGTGTACGGACAGCTGTGGAGGCTTGTTTCTCGGGCACAAGGTCCTCAAAGTGCGTCAGGTGGCAGGACTTCCTCCTCAAAGGCCGAATAATACCCCTTTGTGCCCGTGTAGTCCTCTTGCTTTCTCTGTTCCCCAGCGGACGCCGCAGCCGCGAGCACGCGTGGACCGGCCTCGCTTCCCGATCCCATGCCCAGGGCTCGTGCACGTACAGCCCGAAGTAGGACTGCTGGGGTTTTGTCGTGGGTTTTCCAGGAAACTCCATCCTGTTTTCCGCAGCGGCTGCACTGCTGTAGCTCTTCCCCGCAGCGCACAAAGGCCACGTCTCCGGATCCTCCCGGCGCCTGTTACTGTTTTCGTTTTTTTGCAACAGCCGAGGTGTGGGTGAGGGGTGGTATCTCAGTGTGGTTTTGACCCGCATTTCCCCGCTGGTGGCTGGCGGTGGTGTCTTTCCCTGCTGCGGACCATCTGTATGTCCATCTCAGAAAAATCTCTATTCCAGCCCTTTGCCTGTTTTTAAACTGGATTCGTGCGTTTGTTGTTGAGTTGTACACGTTCTTACATTTTGGCATATTAACCCCGTATCAGATATATGATTTATAAATATCTTCTCCCAGTCCTGGGTTGCCTTTTCATTCTGTTGACTGTTTGCTTTGCTGTGCAAAAGTTTTCAAGTTTGATATGATCCCGTTGGCCTATGTTTGCTTTTGGTGTCATAGGAAGTCTTTTAAACTGATCTTGCCAAGCTGACTTTCCTCAGGGGCTGGGATGTGGAAGGCCCACCTCACAAGGAACAGACACTTCCTCTAGGTTCTAGTCGTTTCTGTACTTCTCAGACTCTGGCTATTAAAGCTTCTGTAGGGGCCTGGGACCCTGGGCCACCCGCCAGGACCGGACAAGAGACGTGTGTGCCGTCGCCTGGAAGATACGTTTAGATTGGTTTCCTTGTCACAAGAAGGACTGTGTCCACATCCTTCTGCACATGCTGGAACACTGCCAGAGCAGTGTCTGTCTTCTGAGAACGAAGGAGAACCTCCCGCTAGGGTGAAGAGAAGCGAGCTCAGGCTCCGGTCCTTGGTAGGCAGGGGTCCGTCCAGTCTGGCTGGGGTTCTCGGAGGAACCGGCTCCACTTTGGGTGGGGGCCTCGCTGGGGACCCAGCCCTCGGGGCTGCAGGTCTCCACTGGCACCCTCGCCGTGTGGAACTCGGAGAGGCCACCGCGATGCCCCCGTGGAGCGTGGGCTTGTGTCCCTGGACCCGTGCTGCGAGGACCTGGCTCCAGGTCGTGGAAACAGGGTCCTGAATGGGGCTGCAGACTTCTCACTGGCGCGGGCAGCCGGGTGGGGGGCACGCCCCGCGAGGCGGGAGGAGCAGGGCCTGGCGGCCGTTCATTAGGCGGAATGAATTGTTCGCCGTGCCCGGAGTGGGTGAGGATGAGCCAGTGATTATATTTAAATTTGCTATAATTGATTTGGGGAAGAGCTACTGTGACAAGAACGAATTGATCATTAAATTTATTAGCGAGATAAATTCCGCCGCGATTAGGCAGCTGGCTGCAGGCGCTGGGGCCGCGGGCCGGGCCTCCCCGCCGCCAAGTCCCCGCGCCAAAGGCACGCGCGCTCTGCGGGCCGCGGCGGGGTCAGGACGCTCGGCGGCCTTCAGGGCTCCGCTTCCCCGCGCGCGGCGCGAGCCGGCCTTCCCGACCCGCAGGCGGTTCTGTCTCTGGGGCGGGGCGGGGCGGGGCGGGGGGCAACCCGCAGGCCCGGCTGCCCCGCGCTGAGCCGAGGGCGGCCCCGCACTGAAGGCAGCGGGGGAAGAGATTGCTTCGGGCTGAGCTGCTCCGATGTGTTAGAAATTAAAGCGCCCTCGACGCAGATGGCCAAGGTTTGGTTTGGTTTTGATCCCGCAAAGGCATCTGTGTTTCTCTTCTCTCCCTCCCCAGCCGCCCTCTCCTGTCGCCACCCGCCTTCTCGGGGCCCTCGGGCTTCCCACCAGTTGCACAGCCAGTCCCCGGCCCCCCAGAGCACCTTTGGACCCGCCCGGCCGCAGCCCGCGCCCTGCCCGCAGCTGCTGCCGCCGGCTCCGGCTGCGCCCGCCAGGCCTCGGCGGACGTTGCGCTTCACGGAACGAGCCGGGGTGATAATGAGCTGCCGGAGAGGGCATTAATCTCGCCCCGGCCCCAGGGTAGAGCAGTGGCCCCGCAGGCCCGCGGTAATCACCCAAATGAAACGCCTGGCCCTTGTGAACTCATTCATCAGCGGGGAGGGGGAGCGGGGAGAGGGCGCGCGGGGGGAGGGGCGCTCGCCGGGCGCCCGGGGGCCGGGGAGGAAGAGGCAGAGACCGAAGGACGGAGGAGGGCACGAGGGAGGGAGAGAGAGGCCGCCTGCCCAGGCCGCCTCTCTGCTCTCGGCCCACGAGCGGCCGCGGCCCGGCGTGGGGGAAGCGGAGCGGCGGGGGGCGCGCAGGTGGAGCGGCGGCGGGCTCGGCGGGTGATGGGGGGCGCCCGCCGCGGGCTGGATCAGTCCAGAGCCGCCGCAGCAACCCCCGCCCCCAGGCCATCCGGTCGCCGGACACTTGCGGACACGTGCACAGACCCCAGGAACGCGGCTCCTACCCGGAGCCGGGAAGGTCCTGCGGGAGAGGGCGCCGGGGAGAAGCCCGGGGTCACTCGAGGCCTTCGGACCCCCAGACGCCGGGAAAATCTTCTCGTCGTTTTCAAGCTTATTTGCTGAAACATTCGATTGTGCGTTTCCACGCCGGTGAAGCAAGAGCCTCAAGGAAATGAAAAGCTAAATACTCGGGGTCCGAAGTTGCTCTCCTGAGATTCACGCACCGGGACGCGCGCTGAACCTGGTCTCAGGTATTTTTACCAACATCCGGCGGCTAGGACTCCCCGGCGACGGGAACCAGGTGCCCCGCCTGCGACACAGCCGGGGAGAGGCGGTGTTCCCGACGCCTGTTTGTCGTTCTGATTTGCACCTTTTGCTGTCAATCGTGGAATTCGCCACACCCCATCATTTCAACAACAAAACAGTGCAGCGGCTTTTCCAACTCACTCCCCAAAGATCTGCACTCACGTCCAGTAAAAAACCAATTTATTTTACATTCCATCGTGGGCGATGGGAGAAGCTAAATAATAATTTAGCATGCATAATTAGACGCTTCTTTATATATATATATGTATAAATACAATATACAAAAATAAAGACAGTACAGGTTGAGATTTCCAGCAGTTTGAATGCTCATGATATAAAGTTCCCCCCAAGACAGGTGAGCACAAAACATTCTCCCGTTTTCCATACTCAGCAGAATGGCCATTCTGGAGAAGGTTTCAAGTCTTCCAGGTCGTCCAACACTGGAGGTTCGCGCCTTCTCCATTCGGGAAGAGGGGGTACGAGACTCCCTCTGGTACCTGTCAGCTCTTCTCACAAGCACGGCCCCCAACACTAACCAAAATGAAATTTAAAAGAGCAGGAGTTCAAGCTTGAACCCGCTGGGCCTCCCTCTCTCTGTCCCTTGAAGAGCAGCCCAAACGGGCAGCCCCAGAGGGACGGCTGGTGGCCTGGCTCACAAGCCTGCGGGGCTGGACCTGGACAGGCTGGCCCGGCTGCTGGCTGCCTGGGGCACGGAGCCCCTACTGGGGCAGGGGCTGGTGCCCAGGGCCCCCGGGCCGCGGAGGTGGCGAGTCGGCCTCGGAGGAGCAGTCGGAGGAGACGGCATGCGTGCTGGCACCGTTGCTGTAGGGGAAGTGGTCCTCGTCCTCGTCGTCCTCATCGTCCTCGGGGTCACTGTCCCTCAAGTCCCGCAGGCGGCGTGTGCTGCCTTTGTCCCCGACCACCGGCGGCCCCAGCAGCTCCTCCTCTCCCTTGTCCTCTGCGCCACCTTTGCTGGCGCCCCCGCCCCCCTTCTGCTTCTCGGCCTCCTGCGCTGCCTGCTCCTTGGCCTTTTTGCTGCGTTTCCACTTCATGCGCCGGTTCTGGAACCAGATCTTCACCTGAGAGCATGAGAGGCTGTGAGGAAGCGGCCACCTCCATCCCCACCGTTTGTGAGGCCCCCAGCTCAGCATCTGCACCTTGGGCTTCAGAGTAGGGGACACGGAAGCTCCAGGGGGAAGCAGCTTCCCATGCCTGGGCATCAGCAAACCCAGGAGTGGGGCTGGGGGTTTCCAGGGAAGCCCAGACTCGGACCTCCACTGCTGGACTCCTGTCCTTTTCTAGGGGTGCTCTCCCACTGCCCAGGAAGGGCCGGAGCAGCTAGCGTCCATACCTGTAAATCTCAAGATGTTCCCTCTCTTTCTGGAATAAAATTTCTTGAACATGGCCTGGGGACCATAGCTTCAGAGTGGGGGAGTGCGTGGAGGGTCCTTCAAGCGCAAAGTTCGCGGTCTGACCTCAGCCTACTGGATCAGACCTCTGGGCTTGGTGCATGAACCCCAGCGAGGCCAACGCGAACTCTCCCCTTGGACGTCAGGGGGCTCCGCTCCAGGTGCCAGGAGTGTAGAGGGAAGAGTGTCCCCTAGGAGGCCGGCTGGTGGTGTGGTAGGGGCGGGCTGCATACCTGGGTCTCCGTGAGCATCAGCGACGTGGCCACCTCAAAGCGCTTGGGCCGCGACAGGTACTTGTTGAGCTTGAACTGGTGCTCCAGCTCGAGCAGCTGCTGGCTCGTGAAGGCCGTTCGCGGCCTGCGGCACTTCCCCAGCAGGCTGGACTGTGCCTGGGCTGGGACAGAGATGGGCGTGAGGCCCGCAGCCTGACGCTGTCCTCCGACCTCCCGTGGGCCCCCAGCGCCCCAGAGCCCACCACCCATGTCTGCCACCTGGCCTCCCGGACCCTGCTGACTTGCTGCTCTTTCTTCAGTGTCAGCGCCCTCTCCCCAAGGGACCGGATGACTGGACGAGCCCAGGACCTGGATACCAGGGACAGACATACGGGTTTGGGTTTAATGGGACTTCTTTTTTTTTTTTTTTTTAACTCAGGGTCTGGGTGTTCTGATTAAAGAGAGCCTATCAGCCAGGGCAGCCCTCTTCACCTGGGGGCAGCGGGGGTGTGGTGGTGGTGGTGTGCAGTGCAGAAGTTGACAAGCAAGACAGTGAGAGCGGAGAGGTACAGGTACAGCTCCTCTCCACTCCTCGGCCAGCCTTCCCCAGCTCAGCCACAAATACAAACAGGTCTGGGAATTACCAGCCCCATGTCCTCCTGACCAGCAAGGAACCGGTGCAGGATTCCCACCACCACCTCCTCAGCTACCGCAGGAGATGCAGGGCCAAGGCCAAGAGAGGAGGAAGCAGGAAAGGAGAAAGACCGCATCTCGGGCCCGATGAGGACCCGGCCCGCTCCCCGCTGAAAATTCTTCCTGACAGCCCCGCCTCCAGGCTGCGGAGGAGCAAAGCCCCGGGAGACTGGACGTCTTTCCAGAACAGCTCTCACTTCACAAATTGAAGGCCGAGGCAAAGCGGGGATCTGGCTTTCTGAACGCGCAAGGAGGTCCCTTGGCTGAATTTACATACGTTCACACGGTTACATCACAGAGAATTTTATGACCTCAAAACGAGACTTCCCTTGATTTCCCAGGAGCCTGACAAGTGTTAGACAATAAAGGAAAGGGAAGAAAAGAGGCCAGCCGGTAGGCTGGGCTCAGGCCCCCCCGGGGGGGGGCAATTTGCTTTACGGAAGGCCCACGCCCCCAGCTTTAGTTAAATGAGGCCCCAATTCCCAACTCGACAATACATTAGAACTTTAATTAAAACACTGGCTCCAAAGGGACCGTTTGGGAAATGCCATCCAACAGAAGAGACAACCAATTAAAGGAAACCAAACGGGTTTTCCTGCGACCAGAGGAAGGGACTCTCAAAACACATTCCAGCATCCTGGCCTGTTTATTATCGCCTTTTAAGATTTGATATTTAGATTCCTTTTCTAATTCAGCTACCTCTAGGTCAACCTTAGGAAACAGGGATGGCAGAAGGAATGGGACTTGTGCTAATTTTCTGAGCGACCTTGAGCTTCACGCAGGAAAGCACCGTGGGTTGGGGGCGGGTGGCAGGGAACCCAGCACCCAGAAGAAGCGTGTGTGTGTGTGTGTGTGTGTGTGTGTGTGTGTGTGTGTGTAGATCACCACCCCTCAGTGGGAGATTAAGCTTCCCAGGCTCTGGGACATGCAGATCATAAGGGAACATCCACGGGTGCCATCAGAAGGGGTGGGAGGCTCTGTTCACAGTCGAGCCCAGGAAGAGCCGGAGTTTGGCTGACCCGGGATCGGTAAGTTCAGATGTGCTTGCCCCAAGCTGAAAGGTGAGTCCCCGTTTTCCCAGCTGCAGACCCGAAGGGGCTGACTTCCACCTGGACGGGCTGCGTGGCCATTAGGGTCTTCTGGGAGCTGAGCTGCAGAAAGCCTGTGGTGGCTACGAGCAAACAGTCCGCAGGCTGGGATTTTCTCACCCGCCTGTGACTTCTGCAGCTCTCAGGCCCCTAGCTTTTCTCTGTTTAGTCACAACCGTGGCTTCTAGCAAAGGAATCTGAATTCTGCCAAGGGTTTATTTTTGTTTTCTTCTTTGCTTTTTTCCTCTCCTATGCCTGCATGTCACCAGTCTAAGCACATCCACTCAGAAGGAAACAATGGGGTCTCTTTGTTTGGGTGTTCTGCGGCAGAAAGCATGAAGTCTCCCGCATCAGCCTCTCCGTGGAGCCCGGGTGCGGCGAGCAGAGGGAAGATTGAGACTCCCCAGAACGCCAACCCCTTGTGCCCCTCCAAAAAGTCGGGTGGGCTCAGGCCTTCCGGAGGCGTACCCCCTGCCTGGCAAGCATACTGCCCACAACCCAGCAGCTCCCAGGCTGGGGCCGGCCAGCCGTCCTGGCTTCTGTCCTGGGGAGGGGTTCCGCCTAATGGGAGCCTCCAATTCTGGGTGGGCACCTGCCAATCCCTACAGTGGGGTTCGTGAAAGAGGCACATCTCCCCTTCTGAAGAAGCCCACCACGGCTCTGTTCAAGTCCGGCCATCTGCCTACTGGACATCACACCGTGGCCCAAGCACCCTTACAGAGGCAGCCAGCACCTCTGCAAAGGGCCAGAGCAGAGCCAGGGACCTGGCCTTGTGGCCCTGGCCTCTTGAAGCCCATTTCTTGTTCTCTGTTCCTGAATCTCTCCTCCTGAGAGGGGCTGGGGTAGGGGTAGGGGGTCTCTCCAAAACCCACAATGCGGTACCTAATTCAAGTTCGTTTCCCAGGAGATAAGCCCCTGGTTTAGGTGGCCTCCATCCCCAGGCCGGCCTAACTCGGGCGCTCTTTGACTCGCCTTCCCCCACCACTTCCTTCTCTTCCAGCCCGCCGGTTAATCATTAGGTTTTAGTCTCACACCTCCCGCTGCCCCTTCCCATTAGGAGAGGAAGAGAGAGCAGGGCCCGCGCGTGGCCATTTTAATCCTTTCGCTGCCAGTCCCACAGCGAGCAGTCCACGTAAGTCTTCGCGGGCCCCGGGCGGAGCCCAGGCGGCTTCGCGGCGCCTCCGCCGCGCGTTCAGAGCCGAGAGCAAGGAGAAAGAGGCGCGGTGGAGCGCGCGGGAAAGCCCTGCGCCAGGACCCCCTATTCTCCCTCCCTTCCTCCGCGGCGCCGGCGCCCGCGCGGTACTCACAGTTAAAGTCGGGCATCTTGGGCAGGATCATGCCCGCGGTGGACGCACGCAGCCACTGGTCCAGCTGGAAGGTGCCGGCGCCCAGCTTGATGGGGTCGGCGGGGTGCGCAGCGTGCGCGCCCTGCACCTGCGGGTAGGAGTAGGAGAGCGCCGGGTGCTGGCCGGCCAGCGCGGCCGCCGCCGCCGCCGCCGAGTAGCCGTAGACCGGGTGGCCGTAGAGCGCCGCCTGCGCGGGGAGCCCCGCGCCGCCCTGCGCGCCCCCGGGGTGCAGCCCCAGCGCCAGGCCCCCCGCGGCGGCGGCGGCAGCGGCGGCCGCGGCCGCGGCTGCGGCGGCGCCAGGGTGCGCGTGGTGGTGGGGCCCCCCGGGTCCGCCGCCCGCGCCGCCCGCGCCTCCGCCCGCGCCGCCCGCGCCCAGGAAGCCGGGCTTGGGCAGCAGCGCGCAGTGCGCGGCCAGCAGGCGCGGCGGCGAGGGGCTCTCGGCGTGCAGACGGTCGGCGGGCGCCGCGGGCGGCTCCGAGGACGCGGGGCTGCAGCCGCCGCTCGCCCCGCCGCCGCTCGCCCCGCTGCCGCCGCCGCCTCCTGGGCCGGCCGCCGCGGCCGCGAGCGACGTGACCAGGGCCAGCGGCGCGGTCTGCGCCGAGGCCGATCGCGGGGGGTCCACGGCCAGCAGCGCATCGATGCGGAAATTTTTGGATTTTTCCATCGGCTCGTCTGGGGCTGGCGAGCGGGGCCGGGCGGCGGGTGGCGCGGCCGGGTGCGGGCTCGCGGAGTCCTTGCGCGGCGGCGACAAGCCCCGGGGTTCGGTATTGTTATGGTGATTATTTGCCAATAATCAAAGTCGCCGCCGGAAACTCAGCCGAGGGTGACCATGGTCCGGGCGCCTCCTCCGGGCGGGCCCCGCCCCGGGCCGCGCTCTCACGCGCTCGCACAAACTCGCACGCAAGTGCCTGGACGCGCCGGGCCGGGGAGCCCGGCTCAGTGCGCTGGACCCTCGGGCGACCGCGCCGAGGCCGCTGGCGCCGTAGTGGGGACCCGCGCCCCTCCGCGCACTTGAAGCGCAGCGCGGCCGCCGATTGGCGCGCCCGGCGGGGGCTCAGGGAGGGGCGCCGGCCCGGCCATTGGCCGAGGGGCGCACCTGTCACCGTCCCGGCCGCCTGCCGCCCCGCCCCTGCGCCGCGGGGTCCTAAACAACCCGGGTGCTGCGCCGCGATGGCGGGGCGGAGACCGCCCTTGCCACACTCAGGCTCAGCCTAGGGACCCTGCCCGCCTTCCTGCAAGTGCCGAGCGGGACAGCGGGCGCTGGCACCTCTGCGTGCCAGTGTGGGCCCCGCCGTCTGAGCCCAGCTCCGGAGACACGCGGCCCGGCTCTGGCCTCGGCGGCCCCTGGAGCCCGCGGCGTGCGTTCTTCCCGCGTCCCTTCGCCGGCACCCGAGTTCCTGCGCTTCTGCGCCGGGGATCCCGCGTGGCTTGCAGATCCAGCTGCCTGGCTGCGTTTCGGCAGCAGCACGAAGACCACACCGGTCGCCAGGCCCTGCTCCTGGGTCTCCAGGGTGCCCGGGAGCAGATTGTGTCCCTGTCGTCACCCCTCTGCAGGTCGAACCTTCTCATCTCTGGGAAGTCCCGTGCTTTTCAGGAGTCGCGTGTGTGTGTGTGAGCGAGTTTGCCTTCCAGTAGTCCTTGCCTTGAGCCCCTGCCCGGTCCAGGCAGAGGGGGCAGGGTCTGTGAGCCCCGCGGCCTGCAGGACCCAGGTCGACTTGGAGACGTCGCCCATCTGCCAGTGACAGGATCCTTGGTGACAGAGCGCTTATTCTCTGCGGAAGGACACCCATGGGCATGCAAGAGGCAGCACCCACCTTGGTTCTGGAGAGCCTGCGAGAGCCGGGAGTCCTCCCGAGGCCGGTCATCCTGACCCTGGTTAGTCCCCAGGCAGGAAAATGCAGCCTCTCTTCTCTCCCTACTTGCAGCTTGGGAACTCGGGCGACAGGGCTTCCCCTGGCTGAGCAAGGCAGTGCAGTGAGAATCAGACTTCACGCCCGCCCCTTCCGTCCCCCATACACACACTTCAAATATTTACAGTAAAAGCACTTCCAAGGGCTTTTCTGAAGCGGGAAAAATCAACATGCAGGTCGGGGAGTCAGGCAGCCCCCAGTACCAGGCTTTGTCAATAGCTCAGCTAGAACAGCTCTCTGGCCCCCGCAGGGGAAAGAATGCAGGAGGGGGTGTGGGTCCTTGAAGCCAGCTCCCTAAGCAGGTGAGAGGTGAGTAAAAGGTAGGGGCTGGGGGAGGGGCAGAGGAGGAAGGAAAAATCTGGGCAGGTAAACTTCGAAATTAACAGATCAGGTTGCTACAGGAGGGATTTTTTTTTTTTTTTGAAGGTAAGTGTGGGGATCATTTAGTTTCCCTTCAAAAGGCTTTTTGCCTTGGCAAGAGTCGACTGCGGTGATTCTATTGGCAAGAGCTGAAATTTTTTCTTTCTTCATTAAAACAGGGTAGTTTGGAGACACACAACACTAGCTGGAAATAGAGGGACAGCGATGGGAATAAATATTATATGGCTTTGCAAAAACAGTCGTAATTTGTAAAATAGGAATTACAGCATTTACATGGTATCTGGTCTTTAGATGCGGTCTCTGGGGTGGTGGAAATGAAATCCAGCCTTTAAGCAGAGAGGGGAGAGCCCTTACCTTCCCTGAACACAGCCCCATGCCATGTGCTTTCTAGAATTCTCTTTAATCTTCACTGTGACACTAGGAGAAGGATTTTATCCTCTCCATTTCAGAGAGTAGAGGTGCCAAGAGGTTGAGACTCTTGTCCCCAGCAAACCGTTAAGCCTCGTAGTTGGAAGTGGGACCAAGTCTGACGCTGAGGCCACACAGCTGTCACCTGCTGCCATCGGTTCTCGGGGGTCCCTGACCCTGTTTCTTTGTGCCACCCATTCGCTCTCGGGAAGGAGGGTTTATGAAGGAGACCTGAGATTCTCGGCCACTTGTTCTGGGCAGGAAGCCCTTCGCCCTGCGAGGCCAGTACCGACATGTTGACTGTCATTCTGCCTCCCTAGGAGAGTCTTGGCCCCCACCTCAGGTAGGGGCTCGCTCTAAGGCTGAAGGCCTTTCTCTACCTCCCCTCCATGTGCTGGCTGGGACTCCTGGGATGGAGGGCGGTGATTTAGGAGGCTGGGAGGAGTGAATGAAACTCCCCAAGACTGATCTTGGAGAGACTGCTGCCCTCTTTTCTCTGCAAAATATGCGCAGCCAGGGATATTTTAGTTGGGGACAGGGCACAGTCTAAACTTTATGTTTACACACGATAAATGCCCCCATTTCTTCAACCAGATCATTGTGTTTTAGAGATCGTGTTTAAATCAGAGTGACTGATTTCACCCCCCTCTTTGTCCCACAGTACCTATTTCTCCTAAACCCCTTAAAATCCGCCAGAGAGGGGAAGGGGCATGCAGGTCCCTCCCCTAAGACCTGCAGAGAGCACTTCCTGGAAGTTGGACTGGACAGGTATGTGGGGATCGCGCAGGGGAAAGTTCACCTGGTTTTACCCCCAAGGCCATACCACCTGTGGGAGCACCCAGGAAGGCATCCAAGAAGCATTAAGCGCTCTGGGGGGGTTTCCTGGTCGCGCCACTCCCAACTGCCATGAGACTGGATGCCAGTACTCTTTTATTTTTATGGATTTCTGTTTCTTTGTTTAGAGAAGTAGGGGTTAGGCCAGATGCAGTCTATGGGGCCAAAGTCTTTAAATTTTTCATAAATTCTGTTGATGTTAAGAAAAAGTTAATACAGATTGAAGGTTTTCAGGGAAGTTGTATGGAAAGAGAGGGGGACAGGGAAAGAGGGAGAGGTCTTGGAAACTTGGGGTCTTTGTGTGGTTTATGAGGTGTGAAGCTGAGCGCTAGGGCTCTTCCTGTCTCCGGCATCTGTATTGATCAAGCCCAGCTGGCTTTGAAGGTTTGGGGCAGACGGGAGCGAGGCTTGCGTCTGCTGGAGGGCCCTCACCCTCCCTCGCGGGAGATCAAAGGTCTGGTCCCAGCAATACTCCCTACCCCAGTCTCCAGGTGACTCCCCTCTCCAGCAGCCCTGGGAGGACTGGGGGAACCTGAGCAAGCATGTTTCATCAGCTCCCCCCATCTTAGCCCCTTGCCTGCCTGGCATGGCACCCCTTTTCTCTCTTCACAGTCTCCCTTCAAAATACTGAATACGCCTGCAGTCACCCTTCTCTCATGACGTAGAAAGGCGACTTGGTGGTTTATAACAACGACTGCAAAAGAAAAAGCTGTTTGTAACCCATGTCTATGCCTAACCGGAGTTATGAACCTATGAGGTTGGGAATAAAGCCCATATATTCATCCGGAGCCTGGGAGGCGGGCATTGTTCCTTATCAACCACACGTCGCTTTCTCCCTGTGCGAGCGGGTAAACCGAACACCACCTGGCAGGGCACTGGGCACTGGGCAGCGGGAGTTCCTCCGTGGTCCCTGCACTCTCCCCACTTCCCTCAAGTCCAGGGAAATGATCTGAGCCCAGAGCCTCCTGGGGTACCTGGCCAGCTAGGCCTGGGGTCCAACAGGTGTGTGGGGAGGTGGGGTTGGTGGGGAGTATGGTGGGAGGGAGGGCTAGGGTCACCGGAAGGCAAGCCCGGGGGGCAGGGTAGGGAAGAGGAGGAGGAGGGGCGGATCCGTGCAGGTGGCCCCTCCCCCCACCAGCAGAGCCCCGGGACTAAAGGTATCACGTTGTTAGCACTGCCCTTTGATCTGCTGACCTCCTTCCTGACCCGGGGGCGCTCAGCCTGTAAAGGGGTCTGGAAATGGTGGGACCCCGCTGACCAAAGGCTCCAACTAGAGGTGGGCCCTGCTGGAGGCACTGGGTGCCTTTTCTCAAGGCCCTTCCTTGTTGGCCTCGCCCTTTACACCTGAATTTCACGTCACACCTTTAGAAACGCAGCCACAGACCCCTGGAGCCGACCCTAAGAGAGCTCCCCTCTCAAGTCCCCAAGCTGCAGGTCTGTCCCTGTGAACCAGGCCCAGCTCCAGGTACAAGCAACCAGCCTAAATGGGCCTCAGTGCTGGGGTTGTGCTAAGAGGTCAGGAGGATCCTGCAGGATTTCGGTGCCTAAAAATCCAGCAACCCAAAAAGTCTTCTATTTTTGGACATTTTCTCCGGATACAAAAATATCTGCTTTATGCTCAGACCTTGGGCAGTCTCCCAGCTTCCGTGGACACCGAAGAGAAGGGACAGGTCTTGGTGTGTGTGTGGACGGCGGGGGAGGGGGTGATGCTCAGCCCCCGCCCTCCCTGTGGCACCGCATTTTCCTTCTAATCCGGAAATCTGAAAGGGCTTCCAGCTTCTCTGTTGCACAAATTCGAAGGTCCAGGTGACAAAGAGAATCAAATTCCGCCCAAGACCTCGGGGAGAACGGAGCTCGGGCAAGGTCCTGGGAGCCCCTCTAGTCGAGCTGGGGCACTACAGTCTTCAACAGAGATGGAGAACTTTCCCCAAGTAGCTTCTGTTTTTGATAGAGGATTTTAAATTCATTTCAGGTTCACTC
This sequence comes from Mustela erminea, assembly GCF_009829155.1. NCBI lineage: Eukaryota > Metazoa > Chordata > Mammalia > Carnivora > Mustelidae > Mustela > Mustela erminea. The sequence goes on along the minus strand of NC_045624.1, from coordinate 1,569,408 downwards.
TTTCACGGTTGTCAGGAGCGAGGCAGCCAGCGCAAGCCCTGCCGCGGAGTCAGCCTTTCCAGCTCGCTGCAACCTTGGTGACCGCAGGCCGTCAGCTAACGCCTGAGCCGCCCCTCGCGGGCAGTGAGCGCTGGCCTGGGGCCTTCTGGCTTCATTCCCCGCACCTGCCCCGGCAGGCAGAGGTGTGTAGCTCGGAAGACTCGCTTCCTAGAGACCCCCACCGGCCCGGGGACCCTCTCCCCACTGCAAGCGAAGGAGAGGGTCTCCGAGCTCCGCGGGCAGCTCTGCCCCGGGGAGACCAGACCCACACGTTTGGGGGGGTCGTGGGGGGCTGGGCGGTGCCCCCCCAGCCTGGCCCGTCGCCGCCGGCCTGCAGGTAGGGAGGCTGTGGGGGAGAAGCGCAGCTAACAAGACGCTGCTTGCGATGTTTTAATGCTTTGGTGCGTGAACTTTTTAGTGCCTCCTGACTCCAAATTGCGGCTGGAGAGTCGCGCGGTAATGTCCGAATCCCGGCGGGTAATGGCAGGAAGTCCCTGCTAATTGGTCTCTTTAGCAGTGCTGAGGTGGCAGAAGCTGAGGCTGCGGCGAGAGGGCGAGAGAGAGAGAGAGAGAGAGAGAGAGAGAGATGAATCCCTTCTCGTGCCGTTTCCCAGAGCTGGGGGGGTGTCCCCGGAGTCGGGCAAACGGGGCCTGTGGTCGAGCTCTCCGCGCACCGCCCTGCCCCGACTCTTCCGCAGGTGCACCCTCCAGGCCCGAGGGACAGAACTCAGGCTTGGAGGCTCAGAGGGGACTTGTGGCCGGGGTGGGGGTGCAGAGGCGGGGTGGTTCTGTTTGCAGGAAGCACTTGACTGGCTTGCCCAGGACATGATTCCCGGGCTCCTTCCGTGGGCAGCTCCCCCCACCCGGCCCCAAATCACAGCCCAGGCTGTGGGAGGGAGAGCTCGGGTGGGAGCGCGGTGCGCTGGGCAGAAGGAAGCTGCTGTATCAGGAGCCCCTGCCTGCCCTTCCGTTTGAACACGGAACGTTTTACCCAAGAGGAGTCCGAAGCCGAGGTCATCCCCGTAGTAAGTGTGGGTTGGGAAGGCAGCTGTGAAAGGCGGGTGTCGGGCTAAGGGCTCCTGCTCCGCCGGGATGCCTGCCTGGTCTCACCCAACAGGGATTAGAGCTGCAAACGCGCCGTGACCCCAGTCTCGCAGACCAGCAAACTGAGTCTCTGAGAGCCCGAGGCGCTTTGCTCCAGAGGCCCCCCCCACCCCCCGCAAAGGGGCCAGCGGTGACTTCCAGTCCTGCGGTGGGGCGGGAGCCGGAGCCCACTCAGTCACCTTGCGGGTTGTGGTACAATCTCCTCGTGGCGGGATTCGAATCAGGTTTTCCCACTTGGCCTTTGAGCCTGCGGGCTCCGGCCTGTCCAACGCCAGAGCGGCGTGGAGATGGAAGGTCGCGGCGGACGCCTGGATCTGGGGTCCCTTGTTACTGACACCGCCGGGATGGGGCCGTCTCCGCTCCGTACAGACGCAGGGGTGGGGGCGCAGAAGGACCCGCCGCTGCGCCCCACGCCCCCGCCGCCTCCTGCCCCTGCCCCGGGCTCGCGCGCTCCCGGCTGCCCGCAAGATAATTTGGCTAATGAACTCGTTAAAGGGCCCCTGGTGACCCGCCCCGGCCTCCCCTCGGCCCATCTGGGAAATTCCGCTGAAAGGCGGAGAGCCTCCTGCGCGGGGCCGCCGTCTGTCGCCGCAGGAGGCGCGAACCCGCGGACGCTGGGCCCTTACATTAAGATGATTAGCCGGCGGAACAGGTGGCCGGTCCGGACGCGCGGGCGCATCTGGGCCCGGAGCCGCCGCCGCGCGGGGAGGGGAACGGCCCGCCCCGGGGTGGGAAGGTCAGGCCGCCGCGCCGGCAGCCGGGAGGGCGGAGGGGGGGCCCGGGGGTGGGCGGCGGCAGCGGGCCTCGCGAGTCCGGGGGGCGGGGGGTGCCTGGGCAGAACCGCGGACGCGCACGCGGCCGGCTCGGAGGCTGGGGCGAGTTCGCACATCGGGCCGCGCGCGAGAAGGAGCTGGGGCGCCGGCCGGCGGCTGGCGCACGGGTGCACGCGTGTGAGAGCGCGTGGACGGCTGTTTGGACGCGCGCGTTTTGAGTGTGCGCACGTGCGTGTGGTGGAGGAGGGCAGCGGGACTCCCAGCTCGCGCGGCCCGCCCGGGAAGCGTCCCGGGCTCCCCGCCCTCAGCGCCCGCGTCTCCAGGCGGGGCGGAGGGTGCAGGGGTGCGGGGCGAGGGGCCCGCGGTGCTGCTTCAGAAGAGCGGCGCGATCCCGGCGCGGGGCCAAGCCTATTGCCAAAAACACATATTACACTGCGACATTCTGTAAATGAGATAATGATACATAAACCCGGATGATAGATGTGACATGCCTGGGATGTCTTCTCTAAATTAGCTGCTCGCATCGACTGCTAATAATGGTGAGTTTATGAAAGCAATTTCAGTGCAAAATGCGAGCCGGTCTTCTTACTCTAATCAGCCTGCCTCGGTTAATGCATGAGGGGGTCAGGCTGAGAATTATTGACACGCCCCTGCCCTTAACCTGTTTCCCAATAAAGCTGATTAGTTTTTGTCAATTCATCAGCTAACCACTCCTGCTGGAACTGCATCAAAGCCTTATTTGCTCAGGGGAAATCAACAAGTCACAGATCAGCTCCATTAAGGGGCTGCTGGGCCAGGACTGGCCTGGGGTCCAGGGGTGCCCCACTGACCTCCTGCCCCCTGAGTGGATGACAAGGTGGCCCCCTAAACTCCAGGCTCAGCAGCGCAGATGAATATGGCAAACTGCCTTCCGAAGACTTACTCCTCCTGAGAGGGGAGGCTTGGGCAGCCCAGGGCTTGGGGGCAGTTGTCCAGCACCCTGGCAGTCCTGGTTGGGGCCTGGTCGCCTTCGCAGGCAGCTGGGCTCAGTGGGATATTGCAGGGAGCAGAAACTGTAAGTGGGTGAGGCTGGGGGTCCTCAGAGAGTCTGTCCCAAAGCTGGTCATCGTTCCCCTGGATCCCCACCAGGCGATGGAAGGGAAGGGGGTGCGGACTTCGGACCGTGCAGGGACAGCATGGGCCTAAATGCTCACAGTGAGCAGGAAGGTGTTATTTGGGCGGGGTTGCACCTATACCCAAAGCTGACCCTGCCTGGCCTTGCTTAGTGACCTCCACAGGCACGTGGGAGAGGGCACTGGGCTGCCTGAGAGTGCAGCTGGGGAGGGAATCCAGCACGCAGCTCTGTCCTGGCTGCAGATGAGCTGGCTGCTCCAGGGGCCACCGGACCTTTCCCCCAGCTGGACTGGCAGATGTGCCGAAGGTGGGAAGTGACCTCCAGGCGGTGGCCTGTCGGCGGATGGGGTGGGGAGACGAAAACGTGCGCTGTCCCTTTAAGCCCTGGGCCACTGTTGCATACCGACCCCATCCCCCCTCAATTTAATTTCATTAAAACAGAGCATGAATATTTCTATTAAACCTAAAATGAAATATGAAGCCATTTAGACTCTGCCTGCACCGATCACCCAGATTTATGACTTTTATTCATCACATCAAGAGCTTGGAAAAATGAATTTTCTTCACCCAGGAAGGAAATAAAACCTCAGGCTTGGTCATTTCCAGAAAGCTGTTAATTTGACCGTGTGGTAATTACTTTCACAATTAACTAAAATACAAATCAACTTGACAAATTGGGCTAGTTTATATATTAATTAGCCTGCTTAAATTTATTCATTATGAAAAGACAATTTAAGGGGACCTGTGGTGTCTGTTTTATTGCAATAAATTATTGTTAGGAAATGGGTCTAATAAAATATCTTAATATTTAAGGATATTGTATACACGAGGGGGGTGCTTTATTGACAATTTCATTTTCCAATTAGTAATTTTGTTGTAATATATCCGTGAGCCCAGGACTCGCAAGCGGGAAGGCAGGAGTCGCCTGGCCAGGGACAACAGCGAGTGTCTGGGCCTAGCCGTGGGCAGAGGACAGTCCGTGGGCAGAGGAGAGGCAGTTCTGCAGGAAGAGCGCGTGTCGGATCCGGCGCAGGCGCAGCCTCTGGGGCTGCGGCACCCACCTGGGCTCTGAACCGAGGCACCGAACCGGGCGGAGAGGCTGCGCTCACCCGGGCCGCCTCCTACTGCCAGGGGCCGCGGGGGCTGATTTAATAGAATGTCGATAGAATCATTCGATGCCTTTTAGCTTGTGATCTTTATAAATGTCCCTCTATTAAATTAGAAAATGATTCTCTTCTCGTTTAATTGTATTCTTTCGTTTCTTATTTCCAATTAATTAGTCCTATCGACGTTGCAATATTTTAAGTGACTCGAGTCCGTTTCCAGTTAGAATATATGGGTCAGCACATGCAATTTTATACCCGACAGAACTATATAATGTGGGTTTTAACTACTCGCTTCTCATCTGTCTTAGCTATGTGGCCCGAATGCGCCCCCTGGCCGCCGTCAGCTCCCTCCGGGGTAGGTGGGGACCCTCCACCACCCCGAGCCCTTCTTTGCAATTCTGTTTTACATCTAATCCCGGCAGGGAAGCTGAGGGGCGCGTGGAGCCGCCAGGCCGTCTGCGGGGCGCGCGAGCCCGCGTCCCCCAAGGGTGCCTTGGCCGCAGGGGCCGCTCGCTTGGTGTCGTCGCCCCACGCGCACCTGCGCGCCCCCGAGGGCCCAGCCCCGTGCTGGCCGAGCGAGAGCGGAAGGCCACTGCACCCGGCTCCCCGGCACCTTCTGGTCCATTCCTGCCCCCGACTTGTTGCCCTACGAGACTTTAAATCAGTTTTCAACAACATGGCCCTCGCCCGCCCAGGCTTCGGCCTCCAGGCCCTCGTGACCTCTGCGAGGGAGCGCTCTGCCCCCCTCCCCGCGGGCCGCCCCTGTGCTTCGGAGACCGCGCGGTGGACCTTTCCTCGACGACGTTCATTTCCCCACAAGCACCCAACGGCCGGCCCGAGAGAGCTCGGCTTCAACGGGGCGGGATCCACCATTCCTTAATTCATGGACAAATTAACTAATTCCTCCCAGGGAGATTTACGGGGCTGCTGCTGGGCCGGCGCCCTCCCGCTGTGCAGGGGCGGCGGGCTGCTGGAGGCCCCAGGCCCCCTCCTCGCCCCCTGCCCCTTCCCCGCCCAGTCCCACCACCACGCCAGCCCCCAAACGCCCCCCCGCCCGACCCCCGCGCAGAGTCACAGGTGGGGCCGCCCACCCGCCCCGCGGAGGACAGAGGGGGCGGGGCAGATTCCCGGCGCGCTCCGGGTCCCCGCGGCCCCTCCTCCGCTGCCTCCCGCTGGGCGTGGGCGCTCGTTTGCCCTGAGGGTCAGTGGCCTGGTGTGCAGGGCGCGTCCTGCGAGATGGGAGACGGAGGGTGCCAAAAGCCAGGTCTGTAGGACTCCCCCGTGCCGACGCCAGGCGGCGGACAGTGGCACCCCTGCGCGCACCCTGGCCCGCATCCGAGCCCCCTCTCCCGGGGCTCCCCACCTGGCTCCCGCTCGCCAGCAGGGCGGGTTCCAGAAGCGGCGGCTGGGCCGTGGCCAGACAGTTGCCCCCGGAGCCGGTGTCTAGGAGCCCCTAGTCCCTCCTTCCTCTTCCTTGCGGGGGACTGAGGGCGGGAACCGGTTCTGTGTGTTTCTAACCAGTCGGTCTCTCAGATAGGTCCCCAGCCCTCAGGCTTCGGCGGAGCGGAGACCCCGGCTCCCCTTCAAGGCCTGTGTCCTTGAGAAGTGGGAACAGGAGCTGCACCGAGGCGCCCCGAAGGTGTCCCCGGCCGCTCCCCTCAGCCTGGGCGGAGCTTGGCCCTCCCCCGGAGACCACCGACCTGGGCTGGCCTTGGGAGGAGGGGGACACTTAACATTTCCAATCTGGACCTTGGGGACTTGGGCCTGTTCCCTGACTCCCCGCTGGGGCGCCCTCTGTGCCCGCCCGTCTGCAGAGCACCCCCTGCCCTCGGGGCAAGATGGTAGCGGGGAGGGTGCGGGCCTCAGGCGGGGGTGCGGTCCGAGCCGAGAGCAGGGTTTTCGAGCCGGTGAAGCCGGCGGGCCCGGGAGGGCCCTGCCCATGGACGGCTTCCCCCAGGCTCCAGAGCGGCTCCAATCCCAGCCTTCCCGGCAGATAACGCTTCTCTCTGGGGGTGCAAAGGGCAGGACACCTCGTTTGATTCACCCCGGAGTCACTGCGGGCTAAAATAAAAATGGGCTCACCCCGCTTTCTGGTTGTGAGCGAGGGTTGTGTACTGACGGGTCAAGGGGGGAGGAGCCCTCCGCAACCGGAGCGCCCCGGAAAATCTGCAGAAATGGGAGGAGGCTCGTGCACCGTGGGGTCGGGGCTGGGCCTGCAGCAACACCGACCAGGTTTTCATGTCCACTGTTCAGTCTGCAGGTGGTCGGAGCAACTGCCTGGATAGGCCAGCCCAGGGCCCCGGGAGCCCTCTCTTTCTCCCCGCCCCCAGCAAACAACCCCCCACCCACCCCGCCGGTGGGGAGCCGGTGGCGGTGGCTGGGGACACCTGCGGGGACACTTTCCCATCTGTCTCCCTGAAACCGGAAAATGGCTGTTCAGTAGGATCCAAAGCTGCGAATCCTCAGTGAGCCCCTTGGTGTGGCCAGCTTGACACTGAAGGGTAAGAGAGTAGCTTGAAATACCCTTTCTGTGCTCAGGGACCTGTTCCTTCTTGGAAGAGAACCTATGAAACAATGAGAAACCCCCATCACATCATGTATAACGTGTGTAAAAAAGAAGACGCGCACCTGGGGGGCTCAGTCTGTTGGGAGTCTGACTGTTGATTTCCGCTCAGATCTGGTCTCGGGATTGTGAGACGGGCCCTGTGCTGGGCGTGGAGCCTGCCTGGGATTCCCTCTTGCCTTCTCCCTCTGTCTCTCCCCTCCAAACCCCCTCACAGCCCCTCTCTCTTTAAAAATGAATAAATAATAAATGAAATCACAAACTTCAAAAAATTTTTCTTTTCTTTTCTTTTTTTTAAGATTTTATTTATTTGGCAGAGATCACAAGTAGACAGAGAGGCCGGCAGAGAGAGGGGGAAGCAGGCTCCCCGCTGAGCAGAGAGCCAGATGCGGGACTCGATCCCAGGACCCTGAGATCATGACCTGAGCTGAAGGCAGAGGCTTAACCCACTGAGCCACCCAGGTGCCCCCCCAAAATCTTATTTTCAATCATAAAGAATTTTTAAAAATTTTTTTAAATATGGTAGAAGCTTAGTGAAAAGGGGGTCATTTAAATTGTTGAAAAATCTAGGGGTGCCTGGGTAGCTCAGTGGGTTAAGCTTCTGCCTTTGGCTCAGGTCATGATCTCAGGGTCCTGGGATCGAGCCCCACATCGGGTTTTCTGCTCGGCACAGAGCCTGCTTTCCCCTCTCTCTCTTCCTGCCTCTCTGCCTACTTGTGATCTCTCTTTCTCTCTCTGTCAAATAAATAAATAAAATCTTAAAAAAAAAAAAAGAAAATAAAAAATAAAAAGCCAAAACAAAACTGTGGAGTTAGGACCAGAAACAAAACCATAACAAATGGAGGAGGGGTGAGAAGTTTTCAAGATCTTTGGAGTCCTCTCCTCTGACTGGGTCTCAGGATGGACCCGGTGCAGGGCGGAGTGGTTGCGGGCTCTGGACTTTCTGTTCCCCAGTCCGGGCATCTCCCCGGCAGACAGGGCTCTCCAGGCTACGGGGAGGTTGTCCCTGGATGAGAGGATCCGGCACCCAGGAAGGGACGCAGGCAGGAGCTGGGGAGTCTGGGCTGGAGGGGGTTGGGTATCCAGCAGCTGGGGAAGGGAAAGGGCTGGAATTCCGGCCAAGGTGATCGTGGAACGCTGCCAGGTGTGTGACGAGGAGCCGTAGCGCTGGTCTGGTGGGCATTAAAGTACCATGAATCATTGACAAGAAACCAAACAGTGCTGATCTATATAACAATTCGAAACCATATTGCTCCAAGTAAAATCAAATTAGAGCCTTTCCCCAATTAGGTTACGCAAACGCTTACAGAAAGCACAAAGAGTGATGTTCACGGGGCGCACGCTGGCGGCCCCCACCTTGCAGCTCCCGCAACACAGAAACTCTCAAGCACGCGGCCCAACACCCGGGCTCTGTCAACATTCTACTCTAGATAATAAATATGAGACACAGCACACACTGCTTTTAATTGCATCGATAAACTGGGATTAACCCCCAAGTCAGCCTTCACTATTGCAATTAAATGTCCTCAAATAAATTGTTTCCTCAATAAACAAATGGAAGGGGCCGTGTTTGCCCTGAATAATAACAGGTGTAATATTTTACTGCCTAAAGTTAAGTATTAAGTGGAATCGCTTGCTGGCCCTGATTTATTCCCTGAGATCGGAAAGTCATTTTTCATACGTCATGTGCCGCTTCGGTACTGTATAAACAGCTAATAATGCACTAAATCAACCTAGCTCGACCTTGCATTTCACCTGAAGCCATCAGGCCTCAAAAACCTGATGCTGGGGGTTCTAGAGAGAGTCAGGAGCTAGAAACTCTTCTGGAAAGGCAGCTGAGTCTCTAGCTTCAAGGGCTCAAACGTTAAGAATTCTATGAAAACCTACTGGGTCCTTAAACCGTCCGGGGACCCTTTCCAGACACGTGTTGTGTTTGGGTTTTCTGGTTGCAGTAGAAGGAGCTGGAAGGCTTATCCCCGAGAGGAGGCTGATGATGGGGTCTACCTCCTTTATTCCCTTCCCCGGCGAAATTGCACCAGAAATTCTTAAAGCAATTGTTTCTCATTCTTCATGAGTGCTTACTTCAGTTTTGGTGTTGGTGGATGTGAGTAGACCTCCAAAGCCATCGTCTCCACAGGCAACTTTCGGTCTTTCTGCGTCACCCTTGATTGTTAAGGCATAAGGGCAGGGGAAACACAATGCTGTGTTCTGGGAGGTTGGGGGCGGAGAGTGTATTAGTTCTCAAATCACCAGAACCGATTCCATTCTTCTAGAATAAAGGAGAAAAGAATCATATTCTTATTCTGTGACAGTCTGGAGGGTGCAGGCCAGCACTTTCTCGACGGTGAGTCGTGATTTTTTGGAACAGGGACCTATTACAATGTACTCACTACCGTTGACTGTCAGTTTTATTTAGCTGTTTTGAAAGTGCGTATTCTTTTCCTCTGGTTTCCAAACAAATAGCTAGTCAGGAGAATTTGTAAGTGAACATTTTGGTGTTCCTTATAAATATAGACTGATCTGTTTACAGTCTTCCTATAATTTATTTCGTCGGTTGCTTCTTAAACTTTGCAACACGAAAGCTCCCTCCCATTTTACCCTATAAGCCTTACACTTGCATTCTTAACTGTATTAAAAATAACGCATTGCTTTTTTTTTTTTAGTCAAATGCATAACCTCTGGCCCACATGGGAGTGCAGCCCTGAGCTGACTCCAACCGAACCAGGTGTGCTGCAGGCTTCGGTCGAGGCAGTCTCAAGGGGAGAAAATGCAAGATTTCCATCAAGCTTTCCATATTTTGAAATAACCTGAAAGACACCGTCTTCTTCCCCTTCTCCCACGACTACCTTCCTCAGTGCCTGGAGACCTGGAGATTCTCGGTTGGGATTTATTGATTTAGTTAAAGAGCAATTTAGGGCACATTTTATTAATATCGTCTCCATCAGCACCGCTACCCCTCACCCTTCCATTCTCACCACATCATTCTACGTGCCCAGCGAGCCGCACTTGTCTTCAGTTAGTGAATCTTCCACACTCTGGTTATCACCAGGAGGGGCTGGCTTGGGCTCCCACACAGACAAAAAAAATATGCGTGGGAATTATCGGCCGCTTTAAATATATCAAAATGACCTTCCTTCTCATCGAGGCCCTGTAACCGGAGACAAAGCGAGTTTGGTTTTCCAAAACTACCATAAAACATCTTTCGATGATAAAGGGTACCAGGTGAAGATGATAAAATACTCAGCATGCGGGACCTCATTCAGAGCATGAGTAGATCCACAGATAATTGTGAGTTCCTAGGAATACTTGATGGGAAATATATTGATAATACAATTTTCCTTTTGAAAGGGGTTGTAATGACTGCAAATTCGGTTAAATAATTAAATGAATAAGAACCATCTGATTCAAACACAGGCCTCTTAATGATATACAGAGCTAATAATATCCGTCTTGCCAGCTAAAGGGATTTTAAAAGACTGCATGGGGCCATTGACCGTGGGAGCCCCTCGCTGCCTTTTATTAAGGCAACATTCACCTTTATATTAAAATGCATTGAAACGTAGCTTGAAAATATTAGTGAAAAAAAACATTAAATAGTTCACAACAATATCCTTGTTTTCCTGTTGCGAATGGAAACGTGTTATTTGGTTGTCCACAGAATATAGCTTTTCGGATATTAAGGAACTCCATGGCCGATCGGAGGCAAGGACAGTAAGAACACGTAAGCCGTGTCTGTGCGTTTCAGAACAGGCTCTCCCAGGTCGGCGAGGAGCTCAGACCACTTCCATCTGGAATGTCCGGAGCGTGAGTCCGTAGTGACGGGCGTGCGGGATCCCGGCGAAGGAGCCTGGCTCCTCCGGGACGCGGCCCCTCCCTGCGTGTATGTCGTGATGTGACTCTGGAGGGTTACTTGGTCCTTCTCGGCCGTGTTTCCTTACCTTACCTGTCGACTGAGGATGATAACGTCCATGGGTCCTGACGAGAATGGAAGCACACTTCAGGAGCCTCTGGCCCGCAGTGGGTGCGCAGACATGCGGGACCTCTCGGTCTCTCTGAGGAAAACTTTTGGGGTATTGGCTGTCAATCATCATGACAGATGCTGGTGGCGGGAATATGTGTCAATATTGGTGCCTGTTATGGACTGAATATTCGTGTCCCCCCAGAATCCATATTTGAAGCCCTAACTCCCGGTGGTGGGATGGGCCTTTAGAGGGGATTAGGGTTCGGTGAGGTCATGGGGGTCCGGTCCTCCTGGTGGCCCGAGCGCTCCCTCTGTGTCACGTGAGAGCGCAGGAAGAAGGCAGAAAGCTCCCCCGGGACGCACTGGGCCGGAACCTGGATCTTGGACTTCCAACCTCCCAAACTGTGAGAAAAACATTTCCGGGACTTAAGCCCCGTGACTTTGTTAGGGCAGCCCACGCTAAGAAGGTGCCCGAAAGCTGAGGCTGCGAACCAGAGGCGGAACTCACCGTGCTTGCGCTGGGGCAGGCTGCAGCGCCCCCATTCGCTGCTTTAACCCTCACGTTCTCTGGGGTGGACCGTGCTGTCCCATTCTACAGACCGGCAGCCTGCGGCTCAGAGAGATCCAGGAACCTGCCTAAATCCTCCAGCTGGTAAACCGAGTCGCACGCAGAGTCTGACACCCTTCCCTAGGGTCTGGCTAGGTTTGCCAGTCTCCCGCAGTGTCTGTGGCTGGTTGGCAAAGGGAGTGTCAGGCTGCGTTTTGGAGACGCAGATGACCTCAGAGTCCGGGGGCGTCTGGCTCTCGGAGGCTGAGCCTCACCTCCCTTGGCTCTGGCTGCCGTAGGTCCGTGGCTCTAGCCTATCTGGCGGGACCGGGAGGTAATGCCTAGTCCCCCTCCCGATCTGTCCCTCCTGGGTCCTTCCGAGTGAGGGAGGACTAGTGCCAGCGACGCCTCAGATCCCAGGGGCGGCGAACGTGCAGGAAGCTGCCTTGCCGGCCCCCGCTTTCCAGCCTCTCCAAGCTCAGGCATCTTCTAGGCACAGAAGGTCGCAGAAGCAGTGATGTGGCTCAGAGACAGAGCCGGGGAAGTCAGAGCCGGGATGAGACCAGCCCGATGTGGGATTCCGAGCTGACCCCCGTGTGGGCATCCCAGTCCTCTGTCTCCTGAGCAGCAGGGGGTCCCCCGGACACGGTGGGGAGGCAAGAGGGAGAGCAAGGTGTCTGCACCCCAACCCAGCTGATGGCTGGTGTCTGGGGTTCGGGGTCCGCCCGGCACCGTTCGACATGCTTGACAACATCGCACCCCACTCGATGCTCACAACAGGAAGTCTGTTTTTCAGAACTGAAAACTGAGAAAAGGAACTTGGCCAAAGGAACAGAGTTTGCAGTGGTGATGCTGGGGTTCAAACCCAGGGCCCTTCCTGCTACCTTCCGAGGAGGGTATTTGGGTCTGATCCCAGGTTGGGGATAGGACCGCAGTTGGTATCGAGGGCAGAAATGCCATCGTCCTGGCTGGGTACCAGGGATGTGGGTTACAGGTGAAGCTGCGGCCCATGGGGCCCAAAGGTGTCCCACTGGGTGCTGGGCTTGGCGCAACAGGACAAGTTCCAGGTCCCACAGGCCAAGAGCAGTTTCGAGTGTCCTCTCATTGGGGTCACTCTGGGCACAGGTCTGGCTGGTGCCAAATCGGCCATCTAATGGGCTCACGCCAGGGCTTCGGACTCCTCTCCACTGGGCGGCTAGGGTTCCCGCCACCCCCCCTTCCCTGCCCAGAGAGACGCCCGGTAAGGATGGCTGGTTTCCTCCCTGTTGTCAGCACCCGCGTGCACCCGCGTGATGAGGTTCTGCCAGGGCTGCGGCTGCGGTGAACAGGGCAGGGGGAGGGGCTAGTGAGGTTAGTGGAAGGGCCCGAGGCAAATGGGGTTGTGCCAAGAGCCAGAGCAGACTCAGGTCGGAGCTGGGAGCTCAGGCCAGAGGAGAGGTGGTCCCAGGACTGTGGACCTGAGTATCAGGGTCACGGTGTCTTCATCTTTAGAGGACTTTCCAAACACGAAGTGCAATTTATTAAAAAATGTTTTGTAAAAAATTAATTTCCCAAGAGGTTCCTCTATATTACTCTAATTGCCTTTCCTTGACTGCCTAATTTTTTAAATAGCAGTTTTATGAAAAAAAATCCAAATATTTCTAGATGAGAAATGTCTCAGTGGGAATTTAGCTTTCCGTGGGTTTGTAATCTTTATATCTAGGTTTATATATTACCCTTCTATTGACACTACTTTTTGATTAATATTGTGTATAACATTCCTTAATGCATCAGCAGAATTAATTATGCAGAAACATTCAGGCGCACAGACGCTGTATTGATGAAATGACGTTTTATTGACAAAATGACAGTTTAATACTGAGCTTTCCTGAAGCTGTGGATCCGATCGATTGTCTCCCGTCTGCGAGCAGGTCTGTGGGAGTCGCAGGGAGGTAAATCTGTCCGCCTCCCCGACCCGCTCAGCAGCTCAGCAGGGGGTGTGGGGCCTCCAAGGCGGCGCGGCCGTCGCAGCACGTACTGGGGTTGGCGGGTGTTTGTGGGTCCACAGGCTTATTCACCCCGGGGTGCCTGTCTTTTGCCAACGTCCACAGCTCGCGCCCTCCACGGACTCAGGCTCACTCCCCCTGTTCTGTGGGTAGAATTGGGTCCCCACAAGGCACATTTGCGGGAGTCCGAACCTCTGGTGCTGGGCTGTGTTTGGAGAGACGCACCTTACAGCGGGCGCAGGGAGACGAGGTCTCAGCGGGGTCGGGTCCTCATGAGAAGGATCCAGACACGGCCGTGAGCACAGGGCCCATGCGGTGAGCAGATGGGGGTTTGGCCGCCGGGAGTCCAGGCACGGGCCGCAGCCGGGAGGGACACCGGCTGGGACTCCTGGCCCCGTGGCGGGAGCTCGGCCTTCGTCTCAGCCTGCCGGCCTCCAGGACTGTGGGGAGAGACGCGCTGTGGAGGCCGCTCCGGTGCCGCTGCTTTGCTCTGACCGCCCGTCGAGACCGGCGTCCCGTTTCCAAACCGCGGTCCCTCCTCTGTCCTCTCCTCTGTCCAGCTGTTCTCCCGGGGACCGGGGACTCCCGCTCCCGCCGGCCTAGATGGTGGTTAACGCGGGCGGTGGGGGGGCTGGGCCCCGCAGCCTGGAAACCCATGCCCACCGAGACCCAGAGCCAAGGTGTGGTGGCCTGTGACCTCGTGAAATCTGAGGCAGGTGGCCAGGCTGCGGGGACCAGAGGCCTGCTCATGGGGTCCCCGGCTGCAACCCTAACAAAGCCAGCCTCGCGCTGGCAGAGTCCCACTCTGGGTGCTTGGGGCTCCCCGGTGCCACTCTTGACTTAATTTACTTAATCCTCCCCCCATGGCCCCTGGGAGGTGGGCTGGGCCAATTGTCTGACAGGTGCTGGGGCAGAGACAGGCCTTCTGCGAGGGTGGGGGGTGGGGGGGACCGATGGGGGAGGGGAGGAGGGGGGAGGGGAGGGGAGGGGAGGAGGGGGAGGGGAGGGGAGGAGGCAGTAACTAGGGCCCCGCCCAAGCCCACCCCGAGGACAGATCAGGTCTTCCCCGGGACAGCCTTCCCCGGGGTCAGGAGCAGGTCAGCTGCTCGGCCCCAGCCCCTGGACAGCCGCCCGGCACCTGGTGTGACAAGCTGGTCTTGAGCCGTCCTCCGGCGGGGGGACTCCGTGTCCTCTCAAGGCACTAACGTAATCGGCAATTTCAGCAGAGAGGTCTAAGAGCGACGGAGGCTCAGCGTCTGGTGGGGCACCATCAGCTCTCCGGTGCCGCGAGCACTGATCAGGCCACATCTGACACGAGGAAGTGGAGATGCAACATGTGGGGGTTGGGGGGTCGGAAAAGAAAAAATGAAAGAAGATGAGATCGGGAGGGAGACAGACCATAAAAGACTCAATCTCCAAAAACAGACTGAGGGTTGCTGCGGGGAGGGGGGTCGGGAGAGGGGGGGTGGCGTTATGGACATCGGGGAGGGTGTGTGCGATGGTGAGCGCTGTGAAGTGTGTAAACCTCCGATTCACAGACCTGTACCCCTGGGGATAAAGATACATTATATGTTTATTAAAAATTTTTTAAATTAAAAAAAAAAAAAAAAGGCCACATCTGCACTCACCACTATCAGTGAGGCCGAGACAGGGCTGTCACTGTGTTCTCTGGCCCGCGGCTGCCTTAGCGGATCACCCTGCCCTTGCTGCGGCTTCCATGTCTCCGGCTCTTCCCACCAGCCCCTCCCAGGCAGCTGCCCTGGCCAGGCACCTTGAACTGGATCCCCTGCCCAACCGCTGCGGCCACCCCTGCTGCACCATGTGGGCCTGGTCTCCTGCCGCGGGGCGGCTTCCAAAGGATCGTGGGGCTGCGCGGGGCCCTTCGATCGGGGCCTCTTGGAGACCATCTTCCTTGTAAGGGACAGTCCCACCATCCAGCTTGTTCCCGCTGCCCTGGCAGACGGCCGCAGAACCTCCCGGAGCCGGCGGCTGCCCGTGACCTCTGGTCTCCTTGAGACGGCCTTGCCGGAGCAGAGGGTTCCGAGTCGGGCCTGCTTGTGTGGTGCCTGCTGGGTTCCGATCAGATGTCTTTGCTCGGAAGCTGGGACTCCCGACCCTGTGCTCTCATGGTCCAGGGAGCAGAGCCTCCGCCTCTCTCTGGGACGCAGCATGAGTCAGCCGGCCCTGCCCCCGCACAAGGGGCCATGGACAGCCACGGAGGACAGCAGCCCAGCGTGGTCACGGCCGAGTCTCAGGTCACGACACCTGGCACCCTGGGCCTCATGGACGCGCAGTCATTTCTGGCCGGTCCTGGGTCTGCTTCAGCACGTGGGCCGGTGTCTGGAGCCCTGTGGGAAGGGCCCGTCAGCATCCCGCAGGTGCGCCGTGCAGGATGTCCAGCGGCTCCCAGCAGGCCTCCGGGAGCACAACTGCTTTCCAGAAGCCACGTCAGACCCAGACAGAGCTTGTCACAAGGTCCTTGCCAGCACAGCAGGTAAAAAGGAGCGTCTCAGCGTTCTCTTTCTTTCGTTACCAAAGATGCTCAACTTTTAAAAACACGTGCGCTATTGGGCTTTTGTATTTTCTCTTGGATCGTGTCCTTTCCCTTCTGCTCAGCAAAGCTTTATCGAGGCACAGCGTAGACACACAGGACCACACATCTTTAAAATACACAACTGGAGGGGTGCCTGGCTAGCTCAGTCCGTGGAGCATTTGGCACTTGACCTCAGGGTCATGAGCTTAAGCCCCGCATCGGACGTAGAGTTTACTTTAAAAACTAACTAAGGCAAAATGTAGCATTTGTTAAATTTTGACTGGGTACACATGTGCGGTGGGACACGACTACAGGCTAGGTCACGGACACATCCGTCACCGGCCGAAGTCCCTCGCTCCTCCAGAAGCCCAGTCTTCCGCGGCCTACCGTCCCCACGCAATCACCTGTTCTCTCCCCGTCACCACACATGATGGACTATACGTAGATTAGAGATTACACACACACTGCACAGTATGGGCTCTCTTTTGTCCAGCATAGCTCTTCTGAGAGTGTATCCTGTATCACTAGCTTTCTTTAAAAAAAAAAAAAAAAAGGTGTAAAACGACATTTTTAGTCATCTCCTTGGCCATCTTTTGCCCCATGAGATGCTCAGCTTTTTCTTATTGATTTATAAAAGCTCTTTCTATACAGAAGACCTTACCACTTAATTATCACATATGCTGCAAATATTTCCCGCAGGTTTTTATATAAAATTTAATTTTCGTTATTTAGAAGTATGTGTCAGTATTTTAAGAATCATCTCATTTGTCTGTTCACCAGGGACTCCTAACAGTCAAAGAGAAACAGAGCCATGTTCTGGGTCATCTAAGATGGTCTTAGGCCTGCTGGGCACCTTCTCAGTGGGCATTTCGTCTAGGGGAGAACACACAGGTGTCTCCGTGTCTGTGATTCGGTGAAGCAGGAAAGCCAACGAGGAGAGAGTGAAAGGTCGCAGAGTCACCGAACTCTAACTGGAGAGAGAAACTGGAGGGAACATTCTTTCAGTTATTTCTGTCGCAATCTTGTTTCGTCCCAGAAGTCCCAGGTTTGCACGCGAAGGACCTGCTCGCTTACGTAGTCTGCGAAATGTCTTAGGGTGTCTCCAGCACCTCCCCTCACCCGTCCTCTGGCTGTCATTACACTCACCCCCGTCCCTTTGTGCCTGCACCGCTGCAGCTGGGCACACAGCCAGGCTGACCGGTCTCCCTGGAATTGATTACTGGGGCTACTTCTGGTCCCTGCCCACGTCCCCCCTCCCAGCCCCTGCAACCACCGAGCTGCTTCCTGTCTCTACGGGCATTTGCGTGTTCTAGAATTTCCCATCAAGGGAGTCAGAGAACCCGTGATCTCTTGGGACTGACTTCCTACACTTCGTGTTGTGTTTTCAAAGATGATTCGTGTCATAGCAGGCCTTAGTCCTTCATTTCCTTTTATTGCCAAGTAATATTCCGTCGCGTGGAGAGACCACATTTTATTTACTTATTCATCAGTTGATGAACATTGGGTTGTTTCCATCTTTTGGCTCTTAAGAGAAGTGTCGCTTTCAACATTTATGCACACGTTCTTGTGCGGACGTGCCTCTTAATTTCTCTTGGGTGGCATTTCTGGGTTGTCCAGTGAGGCTGCGCCTAGGGTGCCTGACGGTTAAGTTTACCAGTCAGCCGGCCGGGCCCTGACTCCAGACATGTGGCCAGACATCACTCAGTGAGTCCGTGAGGGTGATTCAGGCTGAGATTAACATTTGAACATGTAGAAGGGGGTCAAGCAGATGGCCCTCCCCGATGTGGGTGGGCTGCATCTGGGCATTTGGAAGCCGGAACGGAACAAAAAGGCCGAGAAAGAGGGGATTCTCTTGCCCGACTGATGTGGGGAAACTGGTCTTTTCCCGCCCATGGACCCGGACTGAAGGTCTTCTTGAGTCTCAAGTCTGCGGCTGTCAGACTGCAGCTCGCCCCCTCCGATCTCCTGGTTCCAAGGCCTTCAGCTTGGACTAGAAGCACTCGGGTCCCCTCCTGGGTCTCCGGCCCGCTCACGGCGCACCTTGGGGCACGTTCGTCTGGACGGTCCTGTGAGCCAGAGCCGTACCATAAACCTCTGTGCCGGCCCACACACACCTCCTGCGGCTTCTGCGTCTCTGGAGAACCCTCGTACAGACCCTCGCAATGGGAACTGTGCCCTTGCGGAGAGAAACCAGAGGCCTTGAGAAGGTGGTTGTCCACAAGCCAGGAACAGAGGCCTCGTCGGGACTAAATCTGCTCGGACTGAATCTAGCCTTTCCATTCTCAAGAACTGTGAGAAGCAGCTTTTGTTGTTTAAAGCAGTTGTCGCTGGTGTGGCGGGACGGCGACCACACTGGTGAACGCGACTGGACAAGCCGTCCATGGCTTCGCCGCTCTGCCCACGTCAACAGGAGGGGCCTCCCAGCCCTTACAGCACGACAACTACCTTTTTATTTATTTATTTATTTTAAGATTTTTTATTTATTTGAGGAGTGCCTGGGTGGCTCAGTGGGTTGAGCCTCTGCCTTCGGCTCGGGTCATGATCTCAGGGTCCTGGGATCAGGCCCCACATCAGGCTCCCTGCTCGGCAGGAGCCTGCTTCCCTCTCTCTCTCCCTGCCTCTCTGCCTACTTGTGACCTCTGTCTGTCAAATAAATAAATGAAATTTTTAAAAAAGATTTTTATTTATTTGAGAGAGAGAGAAAGAAGCACAAGCAGGGGGAGCAGGAGAGGGAGAAGTAGGCTCTCCCCTGAGCAGGGAGCCCAATGTGGGGCTCGATCCCAGGACCCCGAGATCATGACCCGAGACGAAGGCAGAGGCTTAACCCACTGAGCCACCCAGGCACCCCCCACCTTTGCTCATGTTTAATGGGCAGCCCGTCTTTTTGTTGTCAAATCATAGGTGTTCTTTACATATTCTACATGAGTTCCTCTCTGGGATCTGATTTGTAGATATGTTCTCCTACTCCGTGGGTTTCTTGTCACTCTCGAGGGTGTCCTTGGAGGCACAAAAGTGTTTTGTTCTGATGACCCCAAATCCCAAATTTATGCTTCTTTTGTCACGTGGGCTTTCAGTCTCATGTCTTAGGAGAATTTACCTGACGCAGTTCGTGGCGACTTGCTACTGTGTTTTAGTCTAAGAACTTTTTTAGTTTCCACTCTTGAACTTGGGTCCATGATGGGTCAATTTTGTGTGTGTTGTGCAAGGGACGCCCCACCCCGTCACCGTTGTGCAGGCGGCTCTCCAGTTACCCCAGGAGCACTTGTTGGAGAGCAAGGAGGAAGACCGTCGCGTCAGGGTGGGGTACACGTAGTCAGGGAGGTTTGTCAGCCATTTGGGGTCGCAGTGAGCTGTGCAGGTGCAGAAGCGGGGAACAGTGACGCTGGCACCGGCTGTGTGGGTCTCCTGGGGCTGCTGGATCGCCGGGCGGCTGGGAGCAGACGCTCCTACCCACCCCTGAGTCTGGAGCCTTAAAGTGCCAAGTCACAGCGTCGTTACTGTACCCCCAGAAGGCTCCAGGGGACGACCCTTGCTCACCCGGACTTCAGGGGTTGGCCCCGGGCCTGGCGACCTGTCGGGGCAGCCGCACCCCCCCCCCCCCCGTCCTGCTGTCCCGGCTCACGTTCCCCTGTTCCTGGAAGGACAGCAGTCCCACTGGATCGGGCCACCCTGTGTCCGCACGACGTCACCTTAATGAATTTCAGCCACAGCAAGCCTATTTCTCATATAAGGTCACCGTCTGAAGTCCTGGGGGTTAGGACTGGAACCCCCTTTTGTGGGGCACCTTTCAAGTCAGAGCACCCACCATAAGGACTTCTGATCTGCACAAAGCCCAGAACCACACAAGAGAGCACGGAACAGATGCCGGGTCCTCCTGCAGCTCTGTGTGGGACATGTGGGGTGAGGAAGGACCAGAGGATGAGGAAGAATGGGCAGAAGCGGAGATTCTTCCATGCGGCACAAGTCTGGGAACAGTGGCCAGGAAGCAGAAAGCATGAGGCCCCTCGTGGGGCCTGCAGCAGACGTGACAGGGGCTGCTGATCCTGTCCCCTGGCCTGGGCACGCACCTGCTGCTGTGGGGCGCTGAGCGGGGGGCCAGAGCCCAGACCCTTGCCCCAGACAGCCAGACTGAGGTGTGGCCCCGGGATCACGCCGTGGCTCACCTTTCCCGACACGACATCTCGAGCCCCCCCTCCCCTTCCGGCCCCTGCCCCCAGTTCTTCTGGGAGAGCCACAGGTCCCCGACAGCCTGAGTGCACGACCCATCCTGAGCTTTGCTCTGAGCTCGGGAAGGCGGCCCACCCGGCTGGCAGGAGATGGGAAGACAGGCGACAGGCAGGCTGTTTCATCTGCCAGGGGGCGGCCGTCCGTGGGCCGATGGGGGACGCCAAGCAGCTCTCACATGTCGATTTCCATGGACAGAATTGAGTCCAGCCGTCGGATGAACGGGTCTGTTTGCCCCCTGCCCCAAGAAAAAGGCAAAGGGCAAGTTCCTGGGTGTTGCTGGACAACTTCCTCCATACCAGGCATCTACAGGAGCATCTCTGACCACCGTTAGGAGCACAGCTGGACGAGCAGACGGAAAGCAGCAGGACTTCTGCTCCCACGTGACAGGCGGAGACATGCGAAACACCAGAAGGTCACAGGGGCATCATGTCCTGTAGCCCAGCCACCAGCCTTGGGGTGGGGTCCACAGACGGGTGAAGACCAGGGGCCCGTGGGGGTCGCTTCCATGTCCACACCGCAGGGTCCTTCAGGGGACTGGCCCGCGCGTGCAGTAAGCAGCGCGACAATGATGTGTGCGGGCGGCGAAGCCGCCGTGTGGAAGGAAGCGTGTCCACACTGGCGGAGAGGTGGCGGGTGAACGCCGCGGTGGTGACAGTGTCGGGGCCGTGGGGGGCTCGTCGAACAGACGCGGCTGGAACCCGCCGCGGGAATCCCAAGGCATTAGTCCCGTGCATCGTTGGTGCCAAACGCTCGTAAGTAATGGATCGTTTCATTGGATATGGGACCACCGGTGCTTACTGCGTTCCCCGTCGGGCTTGCCTGCTGAGGAGTGAATCAATAAGGGCTTCATTATTTCATTTCTTCTCCCCGACGGCGTGTCTGAGGCACCAGCCCGACACTGTTATGGATGGGACAGTCCGGGGGGAGGCCAGGGAGGAGCATGTCGGAGCACTCCCGATTCACAAACAACAGTGCTTGGGTCGGATGCTTCCTGCTTGTGGCTGCGGTTCTCACCACTCAGGGCCTCCAGGCCCCCCAGGCACCCCCCCCCCCGGAGCTGGTGACAGGTGGCTCATTGTCGTCCTCGCAGAGCCCTGTGCCGGAGCCCCTGCCCGCCCCTGGGAGATGGGCCCTGCGGGGGACTTGGGGTGCTTTTCAAAATATCCGTGAGAGTCGAAATGGGGTTAAATGGTTGGACTGGAGGAAAGGCTCCAAGGGCAGGCAGGCCAGACTCCTGACCCCTGCCCCGCCTCTGCCCTGTCCCCACACCCCCAACTCAACCCCACCCGGATCAGGACCTCAGGGGGCCTGAGCCCCGCAGCCTCCCTGTCCACCGCTTCTGGAGGGGATTCAGACAAGGAGGTGCAGGCGGAGGGGAAGGGGAGGGGGAGGGGGAGGGGCGGGTCGTCCCTTGCTCCGCGGGAGGTCTGCGGGGGCTCAGGGCTCCTCGGTCTCTGCCGCTCCGGCCCCTGGGCTCTCTCCGGTGCCTCTAGCGGTCGCCCGCGGAGGTCTCGGCTCCTCCGCCCTGGACACCTCCCTTGGCTTCAATCCTCTCAAGCGATTCTGCGCTGTTGGGACCGACTCCCACCCGCCCTGGGTCGCGTCGGCTCCGGCTCCGTGGCGCAGCCCCTGGACTGCGTCTGTCTGCGCACAATGAAAAACATGTGGGCCTAAAAAGGAGAAGGTTACACGGAAAAATACTTATCGAGACCGTTGAACAAGTGCCCGTGAGCATAACAGACGCACCTTTAATTAGCGCGTCCCACGCGGGTGTCACGGAGGCTCCGCGCTCGGGCCGGGAGGAGGGAGGGCGTCCTGGGCTCCGGAGAGGCTCCAGAAAGGGCTGCGGCCGGCGATGTCTGCAGGCGGGGGTAGAGGCGGGGTCTGTGCTTTGATACCTGAGGCTAACGGAACACTGTACGTTACTGTCCTTCAATTTTTAAACAAGAGTCTCTATGCTTTGGGGGCATGTGGGTGGCTCAGTCGGTTAAGCCTCTGACTCTTGATCTCAGTTCAAGTCTCAGTCTCAGGGTCTTGAGCTCAAGCCCCACACTGGGCTCCATGCGGGCCGAGGAGCCTCCTTAAAACAAGGATCCGTGCTTTGTACTGTGATAGTGGAAGCTAATTTAACTGCAGTCCCTCGCCATGTGCACACGCGGGGCCCCCTCTGAGGCTGGGTATTCTCAGCGGGCACCCCTGCCCTGGTGCCGGGGCACCCCTGCCCAGGGTGCCGCAGAGCCCCACCCCCTCCACCACCGTCTTTAGGATCCGAAAGCCTCTCTTGAACTTGCAAAGCCCTTCAGGCACAACCTCTTCAGGGGGTGTGCGTAAGTGCAGGTTGGACTCTTGAAGCAGAACTCCACTTTTAATATTTTAGGGAAATTATAGAATAATATATTTCTACGCAGAAGACAGTTTCCTGGCCTCAAACAAACCATTAGTCAGTTGTGGCGCAAAGCAGACTCTCTTCCTAATGGAGTCCTGTGCGTGTGTCTTTGGCCCTGGCAGAGTTCTGAACTGGGTCAGAGACAGACGTTTTCTCAGGGTTGCTCTGGTGCTCAGTCCTTGGGTGGGGGCCGCGGGGCACGGAGGGCCAGGCCTCGACCCCTGAGCTTCGTGGAGAGACCCCCCACGCTCTTGCGCTGGGACCGTGGGTTGGGAATGCTGCTCCACAAGTCAGCTCAGGCAAACTGCTGATGAGACCGCCCCCCCCAAAATCAGGGACACCAGCGGTTCGACGAAACTGTCTTTCCTACCCCTTTTAATGAAATTGGTAAAAAGTGAGCGACACGAGCTGTGTACGTGGCCCGCGTGGCGACCGTGTTTCTCACGGACGCGCGTGCTCGCGTCGTCCTCACGGGCATAGCCCCGGAGCGTGTTCCCTCCCATTCTGAGGGCTCCTGGTTCTGGGGGCTGGGGTCTGCGTTCCAGTCCCCGCGGGGCAGAGCTGCTTCCTCCCGGGGCGGGGAGGGAGGCTGGGCTCTGGGTCTCTGTCCAGCTACCGCAGACTTGCTGCCATCGCTGGCCCTCCTGGCCGTGAGATGTCACCCCACCTCTGCCCCCTTCCACAGAGTTCTGTGGGCATCGGTCCCAACGTGCACGACTCTGCTTCTCGTGAGGACACAGCCCCACGGGAGCAGGGCCCACCCTAACACCCCACCTGCTTGATCACATCTGCCAAGGCCTGATTTTTAAAGAAAGTCACATTCTAAGGCCCAGGGCTTAGGGCTCCAACGTGTGACTCTGGGGGACATAATTCAACACATAACACAGAGTATCTTTTCATAAATTAGAAGCTTCTCAACGCAGCAAGTATGTCTCCAGCTTTCTTTTATCTCAGATCCATGGTAGAATTCAGTAAATACCAGCAGAGCCAAACCCACACAGACCCCACATCCTGCCTCAAAGCCGTGCCCAGGAAGACCAGCCGAGGTCTGGAACAGCAGGGGCCGGCAAAAAAGACTCACCCACAGAGATTCTTTCCGTCTATGGGTTCAGATCTGGGTGTTTTTCTCTGGCTTAGAAATTCCTCCGACCGTGGTGTGGGCTGTGAGCTAGAAGCCAGCAGTGGCGAACATGAAGGCGTGCGGGGCAGGGCTGTGACCCGCCGTGCTTGGCCGAGTGACACCTGTCCGTTGCTGTCCAGACCCGTTGCCTTGTTCCCGGCATAGCTTCTGGTCCCACACGGAGCATGGCAACACGGGACCAGGAATGTCCTTCCCTGCAGGGCAAACCTGGGGGTAGCCCTTTGTGCGGCGCAGAGGGGAAGCTGATCCGAGCACGGGCTCTGCATTCGGCTCATTACCCATCGCCGTCAGCTCCAGCGCCACGTCCTGTGTGGGCTGCTGGGTGACGAGGAGGCAGAAGGAACTAGCAGAACCTAGAGAACACAGCCTGGGTGCCAATGGGTGTGTCATGGAGCCCCTGGGCCTCAGACCTCCCCATCTGCTCAAGAAGGGCCTGAGCTCAGAGAATCCACTAGGCCCTTCTGGTCTTCAGGGCTCTTCTGTGACATTCCACGTGCCCATGGCACCACTGTGACCTGACCCACAGCAGCTGCCCTCAGAATGTCAGCCCAGCCTGGGCCTCCTGATGCGTTTGTCTTACCAAGAGGTGGTCTGGTTGCAGGGACTAGACAGCCCTCCCCCTAGCTCGGGGGAGTGGGAGTTCCCGGGCCATCTCACGGACGCCCCAGGCAGAAGCTAACAGAGCCGGGCCGTAGGTCTCCCAGAACTGGACTGTCCGAGACAAGGCTTCTCCCTGCTTCATGGGGACACACGGCCTGCACGTGAACACACACACACAGACACACTCTCCTTTGGCTTGCCTCCGCGCTGACTGGTCTGGCTCTACCTGACCTTCTGTCTAAGAACCTGCGGTCCACGGCTAACTTCTAGTCTCTTAATTCAAATTCTCCAGGGAGAGAGGAGAAATGGATCGGCTCAGGCTGCTGTGGGTTGGTTCTCCCTGGGTTAGGTGCTCATCCTTGGTCTCGTCAGGTGTAAAAGGAATTTAGGGGTAAAATTACAAAAGCAGGGGCAAAGTCGGGGCTGGGACAAACTCTCTAGGAAGGAGCGTGCGAGGGTGACTGAGGCAGGCACTGATGTTCGTGTCTCGAGAAACAGTTATTGACCAGCCCAACAATGGAATGCCCAGGGACGACACAGGCCCCTGCAGTCAGAGCCAGCAGCCCCGTCCTGAGCGCAGGGGAGAGGAAGGGGTCCCCTCCTGCTGGGGGAGCCACAGGAAACCCAGCCCACCTTCCTCCCTGCCCCTGGGCCAAGGCTGGCCCAATAAATGTTCCCACACATGTTGAGCTTTGAGCTGGCGGAACAGTGATGAAGGGACTGGCCAGCATTCCCAACTGGCACCCTGGGGGGGCCACCGGCAGACCCAGCCAGCCTGTTCCTGCCCCTGACCTCGGCTGGAACCCTGCGACCGTCCCCCGGCATCTCGCCATTCTCTGAGCCTCTTCTCAAGCCTTTGATCCATCCCATGAACTATCAGTGTATTTCCAATAAACTCCTTCTTTTTGGCTCAAATTAACCAAAACTCCTATTTCTTGTAGCCAAGAACCCTGACTAATCCACATTTAGTAGGTGACTGTTGCATATATGAGCAAATTAATGGTGGCCACGGATTGCAGGAGGACACTGGCTATGGGTTTCAGCTCATTCTTCCTGACTATCTTGGTACCACTGGGGAGGCCAGCTTGGTGTCCTGGGAACCCTGAGATCTGCTTCTCATGCTATTAGAGAATGACCAAGCTCTCTCGGGCATTGTCTTTAGTGCCCTACACGGAGCTCTCACCCTCTCCCCACCTGCTGGCACAGTCCATGATTAGGCTACGTAGCTTAAATATTTATTGAGTGCCTATCTTATGCCAAGAAGAAACCAGCAGCCCTTGACCCAAGCTGCCACTGAAAACAGGGCTATGAGGTATATCCCCGTAAGGATATTTTTGTATCTGTTTACAAGGACGTTCATAGGAATTCTTGGGCCGGAGGATATGTTCATTTCAGACTGTGAGAGGTGACACCAAACTGTCCCCCGATGAGATCCAATCAGTTTCCCCGACAGAGCGAGCGCGACCGGCCGTGTTTCTCGCCCCCAGACTCTGTCTTTGCCAGTCAACTAAGGGAGAAATTTCCCTCCACCCTGGATCTGGATGTGTTTTTAGCATCGGTGAGGAAGGGGGTCTTTTCCAGTGTGTGCTGGAAGACACTTGTGCTTCTACAGGTTATACAACTTCTTCTACTTTTCCATCAGCAAAATCAGTGGCGGATGAGCAGCACCTGCTGGGGCGGGATGAGGTTCCATCGGATGCGGGCAAAACGGGGACTCCAACACTGGTCGTCTGGTCCTTACAAGGGGTGCACAAAACAGTCAGAAAAAAAGCAAGAAGTGGGGCGCCTGGGTGGCTCTGCTGGTTGAGCGTCTGACTCTTGGTCTCAGCTCAGGTCATGATCTTGGGGTCGTGAGATCAAGCCCTGCGTCGGGGGCTCCGTGCTCAGCTGGGAGTCTGCTTGTCTCTCTCTCTCTGCTCCCCACCTGCCGCCAACCCTGTCTTTCAGATAAATAGATAAAACCTTAAAAAAAAAAAAAAAGAGCTGACTTTACTCTGAAAGAAAAAAGAAAAAAAGGAAGAAAAAAAAGATTTGGGTGTTGTCAAATATTCTCTGTCCCAGTGTGGCGAGCGAGTCTAGGAGGAGCAGGTCCGGTCGCGCGCGGACTTCCAGGCAACTGAGAACCAGTGGACCCTTTACGAAGAGCCCCCGGTGGTTGGAAGGAAGGCCCTTCTGCCCCACCAGACACTTGCCCCGGGGAATCTGAGCCCCCTGCTTCCCTCGAGGGTTCTCATCTGGGCACAGTGAGAACAATCTCTCCCAGGCATCACCGCCAGCCCTTCCAGGCAGTGCCCTCAGATTCCCACTCCTTTCCGGAGCCTTCTCTCTCTGTTGGAGCTCTGGCTTACCCAGCTGAAGCTTCCGTCGGGGTCCCTGGTGATTCCCTGTGAAACAAAGGATCCCCCCCCCCCCCCACTCCACGGCTTCTGCTTCCCACCCTAACGTCCAATTCACAGGCAGGTGCTTGGTTTGGGTTGAAATTATGGACAATGTGTCAATGCTATTCATAAGATAATTAAGTTAAATGTATTAAAAACCAAACCACAAAGGTTGCCTGTGAATGGAAGGGACATCCTTATGCATGACCGAATCCAGATTGGTCCTCTCCAGTGGTGGCACAGGCCAGGGGTCAGTCCTGTCTCCTGTCTCTGCAGACCTGCTTGGGGAAAGAGCAGGAAGGGGTCCTGAATGATCAGGAAAGCCAGCAGAGGGCCGTCCCCTGTGCTGCTGGTCTGTCCCCGGCTCACAGAGGAGCTCTACTTCTGCCCAGGACTGAGAGTCATTTCCCTGTCACCGGGGGCTGCCCGGAGTTTTGGAAGGATTATCCTACCTCCTAGCGGTATCCCCCCCTTTATAAGGCGTTTCCCATTTCCATCGATGGTGTTTGTGGGTAACCTGAAGCCTTTGATCCAAGGTTGTTTACCTGCCCGGGACACCAATAACTCTCCTGAACAATGGCAGAGCTCCAGGGACTTATCTGAGACCCAGAGCTAGTTCCAGAACAATCAACTCTAAGTTGTTTAAGAAGGCTGTGTACATTAAAACAGCCATAAATCCCGGTAATGAATCCAGCAGCATGGGGAGAAATTCATTACACATCTGATACATGGGGCTATTACTTCAGCCCTCGGTGCACATGCTTCTGAGGGTGGTAAACGTGGGACGGAAGTGCAATGTTAGCACACCGCCCCGTAAACGGAAAACACTGTGCGTTTCACGGGGCGGAGGGGTAAGAACCCAACCACCCGCCCGACACCTAAGTGCTTTATTATTATAAGATTCCTTGGGGCAACAGTTCAGCGAGGAGAATTTATAAACATATCGCAACCCTTGGAAGGATTTCAGCATAATTTGCTTGGGCTCCTTCAGCGAGATGGAAAGCATCTGGTCTCTGCGGGGCAATAAAAGGAGAGAAGCGGCTGTTTGTATGAGCCGATGACTTCACGGCATCTGAAATTCTTCATGCTCTCCAAAAGAGCTGGGTCTGCCTTCAAGACTAGGAGCCGTGGCCCGGCCCAAGAACGTCTGGAGAAGGCACAGGGCGCTCCGAGCACGGGCATGCGCCTGCCAGGCAAGGCAAGGTCAGCTGTCTTTCTGAAACCTGTTCATTTGGAAGGGAAAACGCTGATGCACTAGGTCCTCATTTGATTTCCATTTGCAAATGAACAGGAATGATTTCTTCCACTTACCCTTGGTGATTAACCGTTGGCAATCAACACAGCACAAATAAATGAGCCTGCCCCAGTTCTCAACTTCCTAAGTTAGACACTTGAGAAATGGCCCATCTTGGGTTTCTGGGTCAGGAATGAACCAGCATGGGTAACTGTGAGGAGTTAACCTTGGCTTTGGAGGCTGGCCTGACTCTCACCGGGCGTCTTTCCGAATATCGGTCCTTTTGGGGTTCTTTCAAGTGGGTGACAGCTAGGGAAAGTGACCTCCTACAGAACATGGCTGGCTGGCTGGCTGGCCTTGCTTATCTGGGGGCAAAGGGACAGTGGAGGGGATGTGACCATCTGCTTCAGGATCAGGACGCCTCTCAGAAGGGTCCTTGCAAAGAGCCCGGTCTCTCCAGCGCTGGGGGAGTTCTGCTTCCCCTCCTCACCCAGAAGCTGCCAGGACAGGTTCCCTCAGGGGTGGACCCAGGGCAGCCCCTCCTCCTGGACGCACCCTCTGAGCTGCCCTTGCTTCTGTCCGATGCAGAAGTTACTCTCTGCTGCAGCAGAGAGGTCAGGGATGTGTGTCTGGGAAGGAGAAAAGGACGTCTTCCTCCACGCCCAGGTACCCCATAATGAAGCGGGTTTGACCTTGGGATGCCCACGAGCTGTCTGCCGTCTGGGACAAGCGTCTAATCATCACCAGGCCATCGGGGGCACCGGAGATGCCTGGGGAGGACCTGCGGTCGGTGGGAGAGGCGTAGACAGAGGGAAGTCACCGCTGACCTTGGGGAAGAGGGTCAAAGCTCTAGCTGTCCTAACGGACAGTCTCATCACCGACATCCCCCCCTGGCTTTGCTCCTTCCCCTTCGGCTGCTCCTGCTCAGACTTGGTCCAAAGCCGTCCCCCCAGCCCACCCTCTGTCCACGGGTCCAATCTGTCACCACGGTCCCCGGAGCCTCCAAATGAGTAGCTCCTGCCTCGATTTCTCTCCAGTCACATCCCCTTGTCTCCAGCGTGCCCACCCCAACTTCTGTGCTCACTTGCGGGGTCTCCTGCTTTATCAGATGCTGCGTTTTCTCCAGGGCCCAGGCCTATGCTCTGCTCTCACTTTAACTGTCTTCCTGTGCAGCTGACCCCGTTTCGCGGTTCTAACTCTGGACTCCGCGTCTCTACCGCCCACCTCCAGGGGCTCCAGACTGAAACGCGTGGCTGTCTGTGCGCGTCTCGGTTCGGGTGGCTGACAGGCCACTCCCACCCGACGTCTCCAGACGGGACTCGTCTCCTCCTTCCCTTAAAGCCACGCCCCTTCTAGTACCCTCGGGTCACGGTGCCACCGCTTACCAGGGGGGTAAGCCAGGCGCTCGGGAGCACTGCGGGGCTCCCTCCGCCTCACCAGGACGCCTGGAGGCTTCCACCCAAATCACTCCTGAGTCCGCCTCTCTCCATCCCGCCGCCTCGTCCAAGCCTTCATCGGAGCCCACCTGGGCTGTCGCAACAGCTTGCTACTCTCCGCACTTTCACCTTGGCTTTCTCTAATCCTCTCTCCACGTCGGAGCCAAAAGGACATTTTGAGATATTTGAACAAAGTTCTTCAACAGCTCCCGCTGCGCAGAGAGTCACATCTGAAACCTACACCGCGGCTGGAGAGGTCGTGCGTGACGTGGCCCCTGCTACTTCTGCCTCCCATAGCCACCTTCTTCCTCGAGTTCTTTCTGGAACCAGAGTCAAGGTCCCACACTGCAGAGTGCTGTTCCTTCTTGTAGATCTTCCTACAGTTCACTAGGCTGACCTGAACGCAGGGGTGGCAAGGACAGACAGCGTCCCCTGGGGACAAGAACGACGCAGTGGGAATTCTCCAGAAGTGCTGATGGCCAGGCGGCTGGAGCACCCTGGGACACGGACAGTGTCACCCAGAGCAGAACGCACCTACAGCGAGGGCCCTTGCGCGGCTTGCCCTGCACGCCCACGAGACACGAGCAGGCATGTCCACGCGGGTGCAACAACCCCAAACGTGGAATCTGAAACCCACCAACAGTGGGATGGACACTTAGGGGCGGAGGAGTCCTTCGGGGAGGCCCCAGCCGGCGAGGATGACCGCAGCGCTCTGCGGACCACAGTGCCCCAATGTACTTCTGTTCAGCTTCCTGCCGGAACCAGGGATGCGCGGCGTGTCCACCGAGCCCTTCCTGGCCTCTAGCTGTGGGGAGGCACTGGACTTTGTCCGCTGCACTTTCCTCTTTCCTGGTTTCTCTCTTCCCTTTTGCTGGGACTCCTGTTTGCCTGACATCTGATTTCCAGGTTTACTCTTATTTCCTTCTCCTACTCAACCTCTCTGTCTCTGCCCACTTCTCCTGGCGCATTCTTCTCCACACTGAACTGTTTTGCTGAGCATCCTGTCCCTCCAGGATCAGCGGCCACTTGGTCACTTGGGAGCTGTTCCTGGATTACACTAATGTTCCGGGGGGAGCGTGGGCGGCTCAGCTGGCCAGGCCTCGACTCTTCATTTTGGCTCAGGTCCCGGTCTCAGCGTGGTGGGATCGAGCTTGGCGCCCAGCTGAGCGCTCAGCGCGGAGTCTGCTTGAGATTCTCTCTCTCCCCACCCCTCCCACTTGCGCGCTTTAGGTATTTGAGAGAGAAAGAGAAAAGATCCCCCACTGAGCGGGGAGCCCAACGCAGGACTCATTCCCAGGACTCTGGGATCATGACCTGACCTGAAGGCAGACGCATACCTGACGGAGCCACCCAGGCGCCCTAAATAAATCTTTTTTTTAAAAAATAAACATTCTCTTCTATTGTTTCACGAATCCAGGGTCACGCCTTACTTCTCCGGAGGTATTCATGACAGTAATTTGGTTTTCAGTGTCCTCCTGCTCCTTACTATACGTTTCCTTTGACAACTTCTTCTATTTTTCCTTAGTTTTACCTTTGCCTTTATATTGGGAGCTTTCTTCCAATGTCCTGTAATATTGGGCTACCGGTTCCCATCCGGGAAGGAGGCAGTCAGGAGCTGCTCCGAGCTCTGTGTATGTCGTGGGTTGAGGACGGCCGCAGATTCTCTCTTCTCCTCCCATTGAATCACATCCTGAAACGGCCAACACCGGCTCATAAGCAGCCTTGTGGCTTCTGCCCCGGCTTCTTGACTTGTTGCACATGGAGGCCGGCCGCCATGCTGCAAGGAAGCTCAAGCAGCCGCGTGGGGAGCCCGAGGTAGGGAAGAACTGAGGCAGGTGGGCTGGACCGCACTAGCTGACAGCCGTGTGAGTGAGCCGTTCTGGAAGTCACTCCGTTGTGTGAGGGAGAGTGTCTCAGTGGCGTTCTGCCTAAATTGGAGATTTGCAAGGGAAAGCAGTGATGCTCTTTTAAGCCACTGTGTTTCAGGGTGGCGCACCACGTGGCGTACAGAACCACTGGTGTCCCTCAGGAGGCATTCCACCTGTTGTCATTCCCTTTAGGGAGTCAGGTGGCGAATGGCCTTCGTCAGGGAGCTCCTGGATGGCGATGCACGTAGAAGAGATGCTGTCCGCCACCTCCCGCGGCCGCGTGCGACGCTGCCCGCCGCCTCCCGCAGCCGCGTGCGACGCTGCCCGCCGCCTCCCGCAGCCGCGTGCGACGCTGCCCGCCGCCTCCCGCAGCCGCGTGCGACGCTGCCCGCCGCCTCCCGCAGCCGCGTGCGACGCTGCCCGCCGCCTCCCGCAGCTGCGTGCGTCACCACTTCTACCCTCCATCTCCATAGCTCTTTTCATCCAGGAAAATGGAAACTCTACTCTCCTACTTTGTTTTTTTAACCAGCTCCAGTGGGTTTTTGTTACTTGCAAGCAAGAGTTCTACTAGGACACGTGGGAAGGACAGGCTGTGGGCGGGTCTTGGAGAGTTTGGGGGTGCCTATGTGAGCTGCTGTAAGAGGAAGCCCCGCTCGGACGGGGTCACTGCGGGCTCTGCACTGGGCCGTGCTAAAACCGCACTTCTCTTATGATGGGAAGGTTCTCTGTCTTCTGAGCAGCAGGCAACTAGTATAAAACTACGCGTTGAGAAGTCGGACTCGACAGTGGAGAGTAGCACGGATGGAGAAGGAATATTAAAGCAACAAGATGAGTTCATTAATCCAGTAAGTGTCTGTCAGGCTCCGTGTACACCAGTCCCTGTTCATGGCCCTGGAAATGCAGCGAGAGACAGAAGAGTCAAGGTCTCTGCCAGCATGAAATGTATATTCTACTTGGAACAGATACATACCGCGAGAGTCAATGCGGCACAAGACAATTTCAGACGGCAAAAATCGTTATTAAAGGACCCGAATAAGGGGCACCTGGCTGTTCCAGTTGGTGGGGTGTGTGACTCTTGATCTTGGGGCATGAATTCAAGCCCCATGTCGAGGGTAGAGTTTACTTAGGAAAAAAAAAAAGGAACCAAATGAGATGACAAGATAAGTGGTGCCTGGGGCGGGCGGGGCTCCACTTTAGATGGGCAACCAGCCAAGATCTGCCTTAGGCTGGGGAGAGGGAAGCATTAGGACAGAGTTAATGGGGGGACTCAGATCCGACCAGCTGAATTCCACAATCTGTCAGGGACACACACTTGCACCTCTGGTGTGTACTCCAGGCGTCTGGAGCCTGAACGGAGTCAGGGAACCAAATGGAGGCCAGAGGCTGGGGCCACACGCAAGGCTGGGGCATGAGAAAGTTATACCAGCGTCACTAAAGACATCGGAGTGTCTGAGTTGAGTTAGTTTGGGGTAAAGCTGATTCTTTCCATTAAGGGTTTGGTAGGTTTGGAGGTATGAATGGGACACCTGAGTGGAAATGTCCAGCGGACCCAGAGGACAAGCCTGAACAAGTCAGCTCTAGAAACACCCTCAGCTGCCCTCTCTCCCTGCAGGGCCTCGTCCATGGGGCCGCCCAGTGCTGACCAGCCAACCTCCGCCCTCTCGGCGCGAGGCCTGCACAGATGCACACACACATTTGCTGAATGAGATGAGCCTGAATCTGAGATGTGCGAGCAACAGTGGAGCGTTAAGTTGCTGAAATTAGGCGTTGGCAGGATTTTTATCCGTTCTTCCTGACCGGCAGGAAGTGGAGGCCGGGGGTGACCAGACGCCAGTGTGGCAAGAACTCTTGGCCCCATGACCATGCCAGTACCTGGGGCCTCTGCTGTCCATGGAAAGGAGCTAGAGCACAGTTGAGATGAAGGGCGGCTGGGGGCCTTAGAGAGGGCACATCGGCGGGGCACTGTGGCCGGAGAGCAGCGCTGAGCAGGTGGCATCCACGTTGGGGGCCGCGTTCCGGCCTCGGGTTATACCGCAGCCCCCTCCCGCCCTCCCCAGTGGTTAGCAGCGACCCTGACACGTGGTGCCGGGCAAAGTCTCTGCGGAGTGAGGCGGGCAGGAGGGGCCGGAGGTTGGTCACTTCTCGAGGGTCGCACAGCGGGTCGGCGGAGGCAAACGGTAGAGAGCACCCCCACCCCACCGCCTTTTAAAAATCGCGTCTTTGTGCTTCAAAACGCGAGGCAGCCCGTTCGGAGCAGCTCGGGACTTGCCGCGCTAGGCTGTCCCCCAGCGAACCCCCTTCGTCCCTCCAACGGACCCCGCCGACGAGATTTCCTGAAGTCGGGCGAACCTTGGTTCAACCCGCTCGCGGCTTCCAAGTGGTCGTTTCATTTAAGACATTTACCTAAAAGCCCTTTCCACGGAGCCGGGCCGCAGGCGCGCTGCCGGCGACTAATGACCGCGACGAAACCATAAAAGGAGCCGCGCACGAGCCGAGCTGTCCTCGCGCGCCGGGCAGCCTCTCCGCCAAGGCCTCCTCGGGGGCGCGGCCGCCGGGGGCTCCTTCCTGCGGGCCCGGACCGCGCGGGTCTCCAGGCGTCCACGGGCCCCTGAAGCGCCGGCCGCGCCTGGCCCTGCGCTCTGCGGCGCTGCGGGCCTGCGCGGGGACTGGCCCCGGCCCGGCGTCCCGAGCCCCTCCCGACCCCCGCCCCCAGCCCCAGCTGCCGCCCCGGAGTCTCTGCGGACGCCCGAGGCTCAGGCTCGAAGGCCACGGGCCGAGCGAAGCGCGCGCACAGCCGCAGCGGGTGCGGGTCCCGCGAACCGCGTTCTCCGCACCTCGGCCCGCGGGCTGAGCTCGTCTTGTTTTCCCAGATTTTATTCGTTTATTCGACGGAGGGAGAGCGCGCGCAGGGGCAGAGGGAGCCGCGGACCCCGCCGAGCAGGGAGCCCGCGGCCGGGCTGGACCCCAGGACCCGGGATCACGACCTGAGCCGAAGGCAGACGCTGAACCACGGAGCCCCCCAGGCGCCCCCGGAGCTCTTCGGAGCTAATCGGTGGAACGGAGACGCCTCGGGAGCCGCGGCGCTGTGGGGAGAAGGTGGTCTGTCGGGACGGTGCGGTCGGGAGGGGCAAGCCCGCTGTTCCCCGCAGCGCACACCTCACTGGACTCTTGCAATTTTACTTTCTGGCTGTTTTTATCGAGAACCTAGTTTTTCCCTGCAATGGACTTAGGGGTCCCTTTGCCTAATTCTGCTTCGATTCTTGGACGCTGAATGTCGTCCCCGTTGTGGCTCCAGTGTCCCAGCGCGCCGGGGCAGGGCCTGACCCTTCCCACCCCTTTCCTTCGGTTCCTGGGGACGTCCCCAGAGGGAAGCGGCTCTCCTCTGAGGGCCCCCAGCCTCTGTCCCATCGCTTTTCTCCTCAGTGTTCTGGACCTCTCATCGCTCTGATGAAGAGTGGTCGCAGGACAGACAGGATTGATGGTGTCAATCAGTCACAGCCCCTGAGGGGACGTTTCCCAGCGCACGTCAAGGTCAGGAGCCCAAGAGGTCAGAGTCTTTGACAAGCTTAGGAACAGGGTGACCAGGACAGGAGGGGAGCCTGGTAGCCAAAGAAGGAAGCAAAGATCTTTCCCAAACTTCGAGTGTTTCCGTCCTCACTCTGTTCCCACACCAGCTTCCTCGGACGTGCTCTGCTGCTCTGCCGAGCCTAGAGGTGCCTGTTGGCTCCTTGAGTTCATAGGGAACCTCTTGGCCCTGACCCCTTGCTGTGACTTAGCTGAGGTGCCCAGCCGGCCACGAGGCCTGTTGCACGCACCCCACCCCTCAGAGGGACTGTGATCTCTAACTGACCTTGGATCTGGCCCTGACTCCGGGGACACCACGAGTTTCTCATGGAGGAGCTCTCAATGGACACTGCGAGCCCCTAAGAAAATCCCTTGTTTGTACCCATCGTGGAGGGCTGAACGCTGTGGAGAGCTTCCCTTCAGGGCTCATGGCAACGAGCTGTGGTGAATCCATGCGTACGCGTTACCAGAACGACTTTGTCTCCAGAATGAAGCAGGGAAGCACGAGTCACCAATAAAAAAAGGTCCTTGTTTCTACCTGCTTCGGTTCAGCCGGTCCGCAGCACTTTCCACCTGCGTCGGTTCAGCCGGTCCGCGGCTCGGCTCGCTGGTGAGACCGTGACATGTTTACTGTACTCGAGCTTTGTGAGTGCTTCGTCCTGTCCCGCCACCGCCGGTCCTGTTCACGTGGATGTTGCAGGAAGCGCCGTAACCTTTCCATTTAGACATCTTCTGTTATTCACTGTGGAAACCAAAGAGCTTTGCCAGGTTGGAACTGAAACGTCAATTAATTGTCAATTCACCACGTTGAGTAATTGATTAATTGGCACAATGTTCATCTCTAAATCAGCGGTAATAAATTACCTCGTTTTTAATCTTGACCTTCAGAGCGCTAGAACTCTTCAAATTGCCACTGTTCTGCGGGGAAGTGACTGACGGAGCTATGTTCCTCCCGTAATTTCTGTTGCTCCTAAAATTTCTACCTAACTGAGAGTCGCAGGAGTGCCTGGAAGCCAGCTGAGGCGAGCACGGCCCTCCTCGCGCGGACGTCAGTGTGGAAGGGATGAAAAGCGGGTCAGGGCGCTGGCGGCACCGAGGTCCACGGCTCAGGGGATGGGTTTGTTTCCGTTGGGTTTTTGTCTTTCTCTTTGTTTTCTTTCAAACCCGATCACTTGACTATCACTTAGAATTCATTTAATAGGCGGAAGGTCCTGGGGCAGAGTCCTTTGCTCTTTCTTTCACAGACGAGGCCGACCCCGGAGCCTGTGGTAACTGTGTTCTCTGCTGTGCTCCTGCCTGGCTCCCTAGTGTTTTGGTTCCACAAACCCCGTTTCCTCCTTGACGGAAGGAATCAATCAATGCGTTTGGCCTGACTTCAAATGGCTCATGAAGGTTAACATTTTTGTAATGTGGGGAGCTTCTTGAATTTTCTTTCTAAGCCAGGACTCAGATTTTTGTCCAAAGCTGGACGGCTTCTGGGTGAGACCATGAGGTGGGTGAGCCCTCTCTGGGGCCGCTCTGCTCCGCCGTCCGCCTCCGTCCTCCCGCTCACCATGCCCTTCTCGGTTTGCTGCCGAGGCCAACAGACTCCTCAAGTGTGGACTTGCCCCCTCTCAGGGCTGCTCGAGAATCACCAAATCCTGTGGAAGGAGCCCCAGAGCAGCTCTCTGGGTGCCTGGGAGCCCCACGGGGGGTCCTGGGCCCTCTCCGTGCTCCCGACCGGCAGCCTGCCCCTCACGGTGTGCTTGGGGCATCTGTCCATGGGCTGACTTGGGACTGGGATGCGGGCTTCTCCGAGGGACCATCGGCACTGTCAGACCGAGGGGCAGTTGCATCCTTGTGAGAATCCTGCCTGCTGTCTACACGGCCGGCTCTCCCTGCCTTGGGCTGGCTGCTGTTCTCCTGTCTTTGGAAAGTCGCCTTAGCCTCCTGATGGCTTTCCCATCAGTAAAATGAGGCTAATGTTGTTTACTTCATAATACAGTTTGGAAAATGGGGTAGTATGTGCAGAAAGGGTTAGGAACTCTAGCTTTGCATATATGAGTAAGGTGATGGTCTTATGTGTTGGGTGTTTCTGGGAGTTCTGGTGAGATTCGTGGCTTTTCTGGGAAACCCCCAACCATGGGGCCATCAGACCTGGGGGCCTCCTAATGCTGGTCTCTCAGGTCCACCAGGCCCCCTGGTGTGGACTGGACTTGGCCAGGCCCCACACGGAAGGAGATTAACCACCAGGCTGGGCCAGCATGGCTCAAGGGCAGCCTTCCTGGACCCTGGTGAGGAGCAAAAGTGCACCCGTCATGAGGAGGCCGGGCAGGTTAAACAAAGGGGATGGGCCTGGGGTAAAGCCTTGGGGTGGACACTGTGGCCAATGGCAGCATGTATGCCCCGTGCCAACGCATTTTGCCAAAAAAAACCTCTTGGGCGTAATCATCACCTGTGTCAGGGTTTCCCGGAGATGCTCACCCGTGTGAAGTTAGGAGGAAGCAATGAACACACTACAGAGAGCGGTCACCTGGCGGAGTCGGGGAGACCTGGTCTGACCTCAGCCAACAATTCGGTGTTGTGGAAAATAACCCCAAGGCGGGTGTTTCTCACATAACGGAGATTAGCAGAGCAACGCTCAATGTCACAGATGGACCCTGTGGGGACGAAGACTCTACACAAAAAATTCAGCTTTAAATGACATTTAGGGAACCCCTGGGGAGACCTGAACAGGGACAGTGTACACGTCATCTAGGGGATGGTCTGCTGTTTTCGGAGTGACACTGACACTGGTTCCCACGGTTCTGCGGGAGATACAGCCGACACGTTCAGAGGTGAGAGGCGTGCTGTGTGCAGTGGACTTGCAAATGGCTTAGTGAAGAAATGTGGACGCAACCCCCACGTGCACGGTACGCCCACACCTACGTGTATACACACACACGTGCACAGAGACACACACCCCCGCACTGCACAGAGGGAGGGAAGTCCTCGTGACAGAATGTTAACATCTGGTGAGCCTAGAGGGAGAAGATGTTTCGTACCATGTGTTTAGTTTTCTATCGATCCTAACTTTTTAAAAATAAAATGGGACCTGTTTGGGGAACAGAAGGCAGTAGCCACAGAGAAGGAAAGTGTTCTGGATTTTCATAATTTGTATCAGAGACCTAGAGCTTAGCTCAAATGTCCCTAGGGCCAAGGTTGAGAACTCTTGCTCTCCTGTATGACTCTGCAACCCCATTTCCAAGTATTGTGTATTTTAAAAAATATTTGATTTATTTATGTGAGAGAGTGGGATTTGCAGGAGAAGCAGCCCCCCTGCTGAGCAGGGAGCCCGATGTGGGGCTCGATCCCAGGACCCTGAGATCATGACCTGAGCAGGAGGCAGAGGCTTAAGCCACTGAGCTACCCAAGAGCCACAAGTATTGTGTATTTTAAGTAAGAACTTAGAGAGACGACCCCCTTAATTCCAGGGCTGTCCCTCGAATCCAGGGTCGCAGGCCTTCGGGAGGATGTGTTGATGGGGACACGGAGAGGAGAGGGCGGCGAGAGACCACGGGGATCCTGCTGGCCCCTTGGCTCTGTCGCTGTGGCCAGCCGTGAGGATTCAGACTCAAACTTTCTTCCCTGAGCCACAGTATTTTCTGCCTAAATGATACAAATAATTCCTTTAATTCCTTTCCTTTTTTTCTACATAGACAATCGGGGGAAAATCTGTTTTCTTGGAAAGTATTTTCCCCTTGTTCGGGGTATGTATACATACTAATGCCAGGAAATTGTGTTGACTAAATTAGCCCTTTTAAGCAGGTGGCTCTGCAATTTCTAAGAGAATGAATATGCACAAAGTTTCGCCAAGACTTGGTCCTGACTTTGCTCCCTCCCCCACCCTAAATCAACTTCTGCTGATGGTGGAAAATGCCCAGGTCTCGAAGGGCCCGCTGTTGGCGTTGGATGTCTTGTGTCGCAAGTCCTCCTTCCAAACAACAGTACGGAGGGTGTAGGGAGTGTATTGCGGGGGGAGGAGATTGGCCCCCATGAAAGGCAACATCTGCCTACGACAGCCTCATCCTCCTGGGGAGCCCCCAGCCTGGAGGTCATGTCTCCCCACCAGAGCCAGCGGGCTGGTTTGGGGGAAAAACTAGGAGACATCAGTACAGAGCCACAGCCTGCAAACTCGGTCTCCCAGGATGGGGCCCATGGGGGGGGTGACGGGCTCTTACCATCAGGGCACCCTGGCAATATTTACACCTTCATTTGCCAGACTCGCCCTGGGAGCGGAGGACAGATGGTTTGCCCAACTTCGGTGGGTGGAAGTGACCCCACACATAGCTTTGTGCTTTCCCTGCCCCCTCGGTGGGCTGCTTAGCACCCAGACCCATTTCCTGAGAGGGAGGGGGACATGTCAGCTGGAAAGGCTGTGTTCCTTTTTGGCACAGACAGGGCTCTAAGGTCCTGGTACTATGGTTGGATCACGCCCTCGGAGCCCCCTTCTGCGCTGACACCATTGTCCTTGGGTTTGGTTTGGGGTTTCCATAGGGCCCATGAAAAGGACCACAGGAGAAGACAAATCACCCGATTGTTTGAAAGGGAAAGGGAAAGGGCTACAGATCAATCCTGGGTGATCCAGGGGGAGAGGGAGCGAGGGTCAGGTAGCAATGGTGGGGTGGTGAGGGGGGCTGGGCACAGGACAGGACAGGAAGCTCCCAACTGGACCCCACGCTCACACCTAAAAATATAAAGCTGTCACTTTTCATTAAGGATGAAGCAAATGAAATCTAGAGGGTGCCAAATAATTAATGACTTTTAATAACCCTAATAAATTTGGATTTCATCAAAACCGTGTTGCCTACCACTGACGATGACTACAAGACCAGGGAGCTCTGGGGGGGGCCAACACCTGCGTAAAGCAGATGCCGCTGACATCTTTCCCAGGTACATCAATTATAATTAAAGAGTAATGAGAATGCCAGAATGGACTTCTTTAGCACTTTGATATAGAGGCCCTTGCATTTAAAATTAAATCCATTAATTGTAACTACTGTACTTTTGTGATCCCGCAGCTAGTGCACAAACCAACTCACGGCTTTGGCAACCACATGGTCTTTGTTAATTAAGGGCCTTGATTTATTTCACATTGGGAGGGTGCGAGAGGGTGCCCAAAATCACACTGATAAAGGGTCACTAGATCATTTGTCCCAGACAGCTTAGAAACCGATCATGAAATATGTCTCTAGAACCTGGACCAGAAACGATCAGAGGAAGACGCCTGGGCGGGCGTTCAGCAGCTCCGAGCTCACGTGGAAAGAAGCGTGGCTTCCTCTCGCCTGCATGGCGACAATTTATTTTAAAATAAAAGATTTTTAATGGCGCTTGGCATTTTTTTCTGAGTCTTCCGGGTGGCAGCCGTTTCGATGCGTCCATTTTGACTCTGGCCCAGGGAAGTCTGCGGGGAGAGCCCGAGGAATCCGCTTCCAACCCGCCCGGGTGGGTTCGTTGGGGGGTGGGGGTGCGGGCAGGGGGACAGATGGCACCCAGGGGGGCTGGGTCTGCACCCGGGGTCCTTCCCGGCGACCAGGGGCAGGCCCTCACCGGGCCGGGAGCCAGGGGTCATACCTGTGCTCGGGGACAGGCCGGCATTTGCCACAAAGGCCACAGGCCGGGTGGGGCAGGGCAGGGCTGCAGCGGGCCAGGGGCGGGGTGGGGCAGGGCAGAGGGGAAGACGCCGAAGAGCCTAGCAGAGCTCCTGGCTGGGGTGCTGTGAGGGTGCTGTCAGGAAAGTTCTGGAAAAGGGAGGGGCTCGTTGGAAGCCGAAATGCACGGAGCGAGTTTGGACACGAGGCAGCGTGTGGGGACCCCTGACCCTGCTGAGCAGGTGGGGCTCCTGCTGTAGAGACGGAGCGGAGGAGGGACGCTGCCATCCCGCAGCGGGTGGATGACGAGACCCTGAGGGCCACGTCGCCCCTTTGGGTCCCCGCTACCCCCTCGTTCCCAGCGCCCCCAGTGCAGAGCGGACCTTGCTGGGAGACCAGCTGCACCGGGTGGAGGAGGAAGCGTTTCCCGCCTCTTCGCCCGGTCACCAGCTTCAGCCCTGAAAATCCTGAAGTTTCTCCCTGGATCCCCTCAAAAACCTTTCTCCTTCTTCAATACGAAGGTCTCCCACGTATTTTAAATAAAAAATACCCTTCTAGTGGACAGAGGGGTACCCCCCAGAGGGGGCCACGGCTGAGTCCCGGAACCTGTGAACATCCCACCCTACCGGGCCAAGCGGATCTGAGCGACTGTGGTCGTGTTGAGGATGTTGACGTGGGGAGAGTCCCTGAAATGTCTGGGTGGCTGCCAGCATAAGGGTCCTTCCAAGAGGGATGCAGGAGGTCAGGGTCCGAGGAGGAGACATGAGGACAAGCAGAAGTGGTCTGCTGGCCAGGAGGCCACGGGCCGGGGAACGTGGCAACCTCTAGAGGCCGGGGAGGCAGGAGCAGCAAGGTTTTCCCCTAACCCTCTGGAAGGAGCCAGCCCTGCTGATGGCTTCTTTTAGCCCAGGAGGGAGCATGGGCTTCAGAGCCATAGCCAGACCCTTCTGTGTGGTTTTAAGCAGCTAGATTAGTGGTCATTTGTGACAGCCGCCCAGGGAGACTGACCCAACACTTGCGTTTCCATCTCCTGCAACTGGAAACTCAAGTGTCCTTGCTCCGTGAGAGCAAAGCTTAACAGATTCCGGAAGATTTGGCCAGCATCCCTGGAGGGGTGACCTCGCTGCTCAGCTGGGCCCATGCACCTGCAGTCACCACTCCTGTTTGAGGGGTGAGGACTTGAAGTCGACCCCCCAACCTGTCGCCTCTTGCCTGGGTCTCTTCCCTACCTGGTCACACCCAGAGCTCCCAGGAAGTCCCTAACCGGCGCTGGTGGATTCAGTTGTTACCCTAAAACTCTGAAATGACAAAAAGCTAGTCTGAGGTTGCCAAATAGGTAATAACCTGATCACTTACTCAAAATAATTGATACATTTTGGCAACATGGATGGGACATGCTTTGCTTTTGGATTTTGACATTCTGTAATTTCAGACCACGACACGTGCTGTTCCTACGAGCTTTTAAATCAAAAAGAGTTAAAAATTATCTCAATCTTGAGCCTTTTTTCAGCTTATTGCTCTAAGACTCTTAATTCCTCAGGAAGGTAGGTCCTGGGATTTCACAAACTGGGGCGGAGAGCCGTGTCAGGCGGATGGATGGCGGGTGCCCAGGGGGACCGTCCGCCCGCGCCCGCGCGGCTGGCCGCAAGCCCCGGCTCGCTGCGGACAGAACCGCGCCTGTCCCGGACCAGGCTGCGCTGTGCTCGACCGAGAGAACCCGAAGAAATCTCACATATGTGCCCCTTCGTCACAAAACACTGTTCAAACTGTTGTAAGGTGGGTCTGAGCAGTGCCGGCAGCGCGCGAATGGGAACGGAGGTGAAAGTTGCTTTCGCAGTGAGAAGAAATGTCCCAGGGAGCCGGGACGTGTTGATGTGTGTCGGGGACGGCAATGTCTAGAGCAAAACAACTAGGTTTTTATTTGCGAGGTTGTTATTTTGGTTTACGAATCGCTGGTCTGGAATCAGAGAATCCCAACAGGGGCCTTCGGTCCAGCCCTGGGGAAAGACCTTGTACCTGGAGATTAGGTTTGTCTCGCTTTCACTTCATGTCACAGGCGGAGTATATTTTAAAGGTTTTCGTGAAAGGTATGATTTATGCGTTGAGGCTCTTGGAAAAGCTCATGGCTTTTTTTTTTTTTTTTTTTAAAGATTATTTATTTATTTATTTATTTGACAGATCACAAGTAGTCAGAGAGACAGGCGGGGGGTGGGGGGGAAGCAGGCTCCCCACGGAGCAGAGAGCCCGATTCGGGGCTTGATTCCACGACCCTGGGATCACAACCTGAGCCGAAGACAGAGGCTTAACCCACTGAGCCACCCAGGTCCCCTCCCCCGCCTTTTTTTTTTTTTTTTTAAAGATTTTTTATTTAAAGCTCATGGCTTTTAAAAATAATTTCTGAAAACGAATTTCTTTTTAGGGTCACTGACTTCACCCTGTGGCTCAAGAAGACTCAGGCCTTTCCAACAACAGAGCATTAGAAGTTCCGGAACCCTCTTCCTTCAAACCTCATTTCTTTTGAAATCTTAGAAGGAGATACTAACCCCGTAAATGCCCCTTCTGTTCTGCAGCGACTCTGTGCTCCTGTCCCCAAGCAGTTCTCCCAGCATCTCGTGCGCAGTAGGCGAGCCATCCGCGTTGGCTGGTTGAATCTCAGGGAGCCCACAGACGTTTCACGAGGTGGAAAGTGCCAGTCTGTGTGTCCCAGGGCTGTCGCAGGGGTTTTGATCTATGTCTCCGTTGTGGAAAAGAGCCCGTACTCAAGTCAATTACAGATTCCCCACCTCTTGTAGTTACCATGTATGTCTGGGGAGGTAGAAGCTTTAATTTTTTTTTTTTACGGTCTTATTTATTTATTTGAGAGACATAGAGAGAGAGGGAGAGAGGGGGAAACAGACTCCCCACTGAGCAGGAAGCCCGATGCGGGGCTCGATTCCAGGATCCTGAGATCATGACCTGAGCCCAAGGCAGTCGCTTAACCCGCTGAGCCACCAGGCGCCCCGATAGGAGTTTTAAGGTAAGAGCCACCCGCTTTGCAGCTTTCAGGCATAGGATGGAGTGCTGTTGGCTGAAGGCATCGTGCTGCGTGGCAAGCCTGGGCGGCGCCCATTCCGCAGAGCCGCACACCTCCCCATCCCGCCCGCAGCCCGGCCGGGCAGACCCGCTCCAGCCCGCGCCGGGCTGGCCCTCCGTTAAGCTCCACCCACAAGTGAGGTCGGTGGTACCTGTCCCAAACGGCAGGGTTTCCCCCTTTTGAAGGCTAGATGACCTCCTGTTGGGGGTGTCGGGCCCGTCCTTCCTCCTCATCTGTCCCCGGAGGGACCCTTGGCCTGTCCCCCATTTCGGCGGCTCAGACTAACGAGTGAATGTGGGGAGCAGGTCGCTCTTCGAAGTTCTGACTTCAAATCCTCTGGACACGGTCTATACCCTGATGGGGAATGCCTGCAGCGTGGGGCGGTTCTGGATTTAAGTGTCCGAGGAAGCGGCGCGGGCTTCCACGGCGGCTGTGCCCACTTCCACGCTCGCCACCAGCGCTCCAGGCCCCCTTCCCCACCCGCTCGCCCGCAGTCCCCGTCCCTTGTCATTTTGGGGACCGCCGTCTTACCAGGGGCGAGGCAACGCCCTTCGTGGCTTCGGTTTGCTTCTCCCTGCGGACGAGTGACACTCAGCGCCGCCCGAGTGCCCGTCCCCAGACACCCTCCGTCAGTGTCCGCTCAGGTCCCTGGTCTGCTCTGTGATGGGGTCGTCGGTGTCTTGCTCCCGACTGATGTGTGCTCCGGATGTATTTGGGACACTGACCCTTACCAGATACTCGATTTGCAA
Source organism: Mustela erminea (assembly GCF_009829155.1). NCBI lineage: Eukaryota > Metazoa > Chordata > Mammalia > Carnivora > Mustelidae > Mustela > Mustela erminea. The sequence continues at coordinate 1,525,419 of NC_045624.1, read as the reverse complement.
ATATTTCCTCCGGTCCCGTCGGCGGCCTTTTCATTCTGTTGCTGCTGTGGATGCGCCTCGGCCTGACGTGGCCCCGCTTGGCTGTTTTTGCCGCGGGTTTGTGGCTCGGCCCCGCCCCGCACCAGGCACCCGCTGGTCAGGATTTCCAAGGACCTCTTGCAAGCGGCTGGCCTGAGGCTTCCTTGTGTCCCCCTCTCTCTGTGACATGCTCCTTCCCTCCCTGACAGTAGTCTAAAAAGTTTAAGGACAGGGACACCTGGGTGGCTCGGTCAGTTGAGTGTTGGCCTTTGACTCAAGTCATGATCCCGGGGTCCTGGGATCAGCCGCACATCGGGCTCTCAGATCAGCGGGGAGCCGGCTTCTCCCGCCCTCAGCTCCTCCCCCCGCTTGTGCTCTCTCTTTCTCTCTGTCAAATAAGGAAATAAAATCTTTTAAAAAAATAAAAAGGTTAAGGACGGACAAGCTCTTCAGCTCAGAATGCGTCAGCCTTGCCCTTGGCCAAGCCTGGGCTAGAGCAGGTGGCGGGCGGGAGAAAGAGGGCGGAGAAGGAGTAACGGGGCGTCCCCCCCGCGGTGCCCCCAGGGAGAGTCCGTGGTGGCAGCCTGGCGGTTTGCCCCTCCCGGATCCTGAGGGAGGATTCTGAGCCAGGCCTAGGACAGGAGGGGTGCGAAGGGGCGTGTTTGCCGGCCGCTGGAAGCAGACACACTCTGGAGTAGGATGTAGGAGAAGGGACCTCGCCGCGCTTCTCTGGGAGCCCCTCTGCTGTATTACTCTCCAAACGCCCTCCAAATTCCTTGACTACTTACTTACTTTCTTAAGGAGGTTCCATGCCCAGCATGGTCTTGAACTCACAGCCCTCAGATCAAGACCTGAGCCGAAACCAAGAGTCAGGTACTCAACTGACCGAGCCACCCAGGCGCCCCAGGATTTCCTTCCTTCTTAAGGCTGAATGATATTCCAAAATTCCTTGCCTTTTTCAACCCATAATTTAAAAACTTGCTCAGAGGAGCCTGCTGGCTCAGTCGGTACCGTGTGCAACTCTTGGGCTGGCTGGTCAGTGGGTGCCATGTACACACTCTTGGGCTCTGGGTTGTGAATTTGAGCTACACGTGGGGTGTAGAGATTACTTAAAAATAAAAGCTTTAAAAACAAAAAAACCTTCCTCTCACCTGGAGAGGATAGAGGTAAGGGTCTTCACCAGTTGTAAACCAAAACTTGTCCCTATGTTACTTCACATCCTCCTGTTGGGGTCAGAGGGGGTCCCCTGGGGCCCTCTTTTTGAAGGCACGACCCTCTAGGGCTGCCCCTGCCATCTTCCAGAACATTCTCCCCAGGCTGGGCTCTGGCCCCACCACGCTCCTTTCGGTCACAACAGGCCACACCTGGTTCCTGGGGCGCAGACCCTCTTCTTCCAAACCCCTCCTGGCTCATTCCTGCCGACAGTCAGGTGTCATTCACGCCCCTCCTCAGAAAGGTTTTCCTGACCTTTTGTAAGGTGTTGCCACCACCCTCCCCCGCCGTCCCCCCGTTAGTGTCACGGTGTCTGCTCTTGTTTCCTCTGAGCCTTGGTCAGGCTGTCCCCAGCCTGGGGAGCTCCCGAGAGCCAGCACCTGGTTGGGGTTTTTCCTGTCATTCTAGGCCCTGCGTGGAGACAAGGGCTGGGCGCAGGGGAAGCTCGGAGACGCTTAATCAAACGGGAACACGAGGAGACACAAGAAGTTGGTTCTACCCCAGAAATACTGAATGTCAGAAGACCCCCACGGTGTGAAGTTTCAGAATATTAGGGATGAAGATACTGAACATTCTCGGAGTTGGAGGAGGAACAGAATCGCACAAAGGGTTCTTGTACGAAGTGTACAAAGGATTGGGAGTCGGAGCCTCATCGAATCCTCAGAATCATCGAGGGAAATGAGGAGACAATGAGTCTAGTGCTCGACACCCAACCAAATGGTTATTACGTGTGAGGACAGAAAGACATTCAGAGACATTGAGGATCCCACAAAATCGTCCTCTCTTGTATTCTGCCCTTCCAAGCTACTGGCTCACTTATCCACCCAAAGGATAAACCAGGCCTCGGGTGATCGAATTTCCAGAGAAACAGCTGTGTCGTCCCAGAGACGGGTGACTGACAGGTGTGGCTCACTGGTGTGACGGATAGGTGTGAGCCACAGAGTGTCTGGTGGGGGTGACCGACAGGTGTGAGTGACGAGGTGGCTGACAGGTGTGGCCAACAGGTATGGCTAGCAGATGTGGCTGATAGGTCTGACTGTCAGGTGACTGACAGGTGTGACCAACAGGTGTGACCGACAGGTGTGAGTGACGGGGCGGCCGGCAGTTGTGATTGTACACGAAGAGCATTGGAAACATTGGGAGACATTTTATAGGGCTACTGGAGGTGAACAACTGGAAATTTCAAAGAAAAAGAAGTACATTACAAATTAGTTATGGTGTGCCTGGGTGGCTCATCAGTTAAGCATCCGACTTCTGGTTTCAGCTCAGGTCACGATCTCAGGGTCAAGGGATCGAGCCCTGCCTGGGGCTCTGAGCTCTGTGCAGAGTCTGCTTAAGATTCTCTCTCCTTCTCCCTCTGTCCCTCACACTATTCACAGACACTCTCTCTCTCTAATAAAATAAATAAAATCTTTCAAAAAATCCCACGGTTATTGTTTTTTAAAGTCAGCTCTACATCCAACGTGGGGCTTCAACTCATGACTCTGAGATCGAGAGTCAAATGTTCTACCAACTAAGCCAGCCGGGTGCCCCGGAAATTAGACAGATATTAACTTCCGGGAAAAGATCACATGAGAAAAGAAGTGCCCTCAGAGTATAGATTTATTGCGCTGTCCAGTACGATAGCCATGAGACACATGTGACTATTTAAATTTTAATTAATTAGATGAAGTACCGTTCAGTCCCACGGCTGCGCTGGCCACGAAAGCTCATAGCCACATACATCTAGTGCCTTCTGCATCAGACGGTTCAGACAAGGAACATTTCCCTCATCGCAGGAAGTTCTTTCGGACAGTGCCGGCCTAGAACATGGGTCAGCAGAGGAAAGGATTTACACAGTCATGATGACAAAAGCGCTAAGTGCAGACGCACTGTAAAATGAGACATACTGGGGGCGGGCACCTGGGGGGCTCCGTCGGGTAAGCGTCTGCCTTTGGCTCGGGTCATGATCCCAGGCTCCTGGGATGGAGCCCCGTGCCAGCTTCCCAGCTCCGTGGGGAATCTGTTTCTCCCTCCCCTTAGCTCCTCATGCGCGCGCGCTCTCTCTCTCTCTCAAACAAATAAATAAGATATTTTTAAAAAATTGTGATGAATCCGTCCTGGGAGACGGTGGAAGGCCAGGGGCTACAGTCCTCGTCTCTGACACCACGTCCACTAAAGAAACCAACTGTCGAAGCCTGGCAGGTCGAGGGTTGGCTGTTAATGCGTATTACACAGAAGTAGGGAGGGAATAACCAGGATAAGCAGCGGAGAGAACTGGAAGTTGCCACCCCTGAGAATCGACAGCAGGGTAAGTAGAGACCGCATTAAAACTTTTTATGCATACAAAAAGCTGTGGCATGTTTGATGCATGTAACTTGATGAGTCTGGAGATGAGCATACACCCAGAAACCATCACCACAATCTATGCCATAAAACTATCCATCATTTCAAAAGCTTTCTCTCACCCCTTATAATAATAATGATCATCATTTTACTTTTTTTGGTGATAAGGACACTTAAAAGATCAACTCTGTTCACGAATTTTTGAGTGTGGAATAGAGAATTGTTTGCTGTAGGCACTGCACTGTGTGCTAGCTCTGTAAGACCTCCACATCATGGGACTGGAACTTCGCATCAGTTACTCCCCAAGTCCCCCTCCTCCAGACCTGGCAACCACCATTCCACTCTCTCCTTCTATGAGATGTTTTGTCTCTTTGGTTGTTTTGTTCGGTGTAAACAGACTTACTGAAGTCAGTGCTTCTGTAAAGAGACGGAAGACATTGTCGACGTAAGCACAAGGTGTAACATTTCACGGCTTCTCAGAGAAATGTCAACCATGACAGCAAACACGTCCGCTGCAGCCGATAATCACATTTTAGAAGCATTTTCAACCATGTTTAAAGGAACGGTTGTAACATCGTTCTGTCCTTCTGTGGGTCTGGCTAGTCGGGATTCCTCGTAGCAGGGGCATCGGGCGGTGTTTGTCCTTCTGGGCCGTATTTCTCTGAGGGTCACGTCCTTCTGGTTCATCCATGTCATCACAAAAGGCAGGATTCCCTTCTTTTTTTTTTTTAAGATTAAATAGAGGGGCGTCTGGGGGGCTCAGTGGGTAAAGCGCCTGACTTCAGTTCAGGTCATGAGCTCAGGGTCCTGGAATCGAGTCCTGCTTCAGGCTCCCTGCTCGGCGGGGGCCCCCGCTTCCCCCTCATCCTCCTCCCCACTTGTGCCCTCTCTCTGTGTCTCTCTCAAGTAATTAAATAAAATCTTAAAAGAAAGAAAGAAAGCTAGCTAGCTGTCACAGATCGCAGGAGTCGTGCCGGACGGATGCGGGATCTGGGCAGTCTGAGTGTCTAGAAGAACAGTGGTTACAATGGGTTAAGCACATCAACTCTGCTTTCACTGACACTTTGAAAAACCTTTGCTGTTACCCAGGTGGTCAAACTTGAGGTGAAGAGCACCGCCCTCCCCGAGACTGCTTTGGGTTCAGACATCAGTTGGAAGTTTGGGGTCCCTGGGGCTACCCTCACTTCTGACCAGCTGGCTTCAAAATCTGGACCACCCTCAGGTTCGATAATTTAGACTAAATTAGAAAGTCTAGAAAGACTCACAGAACTCCGGAAAGAGCTGTACTTATGATTATAGTTTTATGATTAAAGGATACAAATTAGAACCAGCTAAAGGACAAGATACAGGACGAGGTCGGGGCATGTCCCAAAGGCTGTTTCCTTGTTCTTAGAGATGCGTGACCCTCCCAGTACCCAGGTGTGACCATACTCAGAGACATCGCCAATTCTTTAATCTCCAGCTCCCCCACACCTGAGGAAGTGGTGGGTCTTCCCTGGGGCCTCCCCTCCCCCAAACCACATTAGTATAAACGATCAGGTGTGGTCCACATGAACTTGCCCGTCACATGGAACCTCGAGGGTTTAGAGCACACCTCCAAGGGACAGGGACCAAGGCCCTCTGAATTCTCTAGAACACAGATGGTCCTTTGGAGAATGCTCAGGAGATAATGCATTATTATCAAAGCCCGTAGGTAAAGGTAAAGAGCCAATCAAGCATTTATCCCTCTTTTTCCTTTTTTATTGTATCAGTTTATGAAATATCAATAGGAGGAAATTTTTTTCTTTTTTATTTTTTTTAAAGATTTTATTTTTATTTATTTGACAAAGAGAGATGACAAGTAGACAGAGAGGCAGGCAGAGAGAGAGGAGGAAGCAGGCTTCCTGCTGAGCAGAGAGCCTGATGCAGGGCTCGATCCCAGGACCCTGGCATCATGACCTGAGCCAAAGGCAGAGGCTTTAACCCACTGAGCCACCCAAGGCCCCGGGAGGAAATTTTTCTTAATAAGAGTTTGTCACTAGTGAAGAAAGAGGGAATGGATTGGAATCCAGGAGTCGGCGTCTCTCTGTCTGGCACATCTCGTGGAGCCGGGGACCGGGCATGGACGGTTGGTGACGGCTAACGAGACAACAGGGCAACCAGTGTCACTGGCCTCCTGCCACACAGAACCCTCCCCCAGCACAGGACCTCCCTCCCCCGGAAGTAGTCCTCCAACAATGGCACCAGAAGCTGGCCGGGGCCCCGCATCTCACTGGCTTCCTCCCCACCATAGGGGTGCGTCTTGTCTAACAGGCACCAAGGACTTGGTGTCTTCGGGGATGAGTTGTTGAAAAAGAAAGAAAGAGAGGGGGAATCTAGAGATTAAAATAAATTTTGGAGACATAGGGACGCCTGGGTGGCTCAGTGGGTTAAAGCCTCTGCCTTCGGCTCAGGTCATGATCTCAGGGTCCTGGGATCGAGCCCCGCATCGGGCTCTCTGCTCCGCGGGGAGCCTGCTTCCTCCTCTCTCTCTGCCTGCCTCTCTGCCTGCTTGTGATCTCTCTCTCTGTCAAAAAAAATCTTTAAAAAAAAATTTAAAATTTTGGAGACATAGCAATGAATTGTGACCTATGAACATCATTTGAATCCTGACTCGAAAAAAGTAAAAAAAAATGATGAGACACTCAGGGAATCCAAACACTACCCAGATATCTCCTGCATTAAGTAATTATTTTTCATTTCTTTGGTTTAGAAAAAGAGCAGTCCTTGTCTTTCAACCATACATCCTGAAATGTATTCGGAAGAAACAATGCGATTTTGGGGATTATCCTCGAAATGGTTGGGGCTGCGCAGAGGACCCGTGTCCACTGAGGAAGCCCGACCAGTTATGAGCTGAAAACTGTTGAAACTGACTGATCGTTCGTGAGGGTTTAGGATCTTTGGCTCTCTACTCTCGCGTATGTTTAGAATCTTCTCTGGTAAAAAGCTTTAAAAATTTCCATGGTGTTCCCCGGGCAGATGAAGAAATCCATTGCTACTCATTTCCAGATCAGCCGCTAAGGCCAGGGCTGCAGGGGACCTGAGTACCGGACAGGGGTTCTGCCTGAAGGGAAGGGGTCCCCGGGCCACGGCGGGGGGTCCTGTAAAGAGGACAAAGACTCCAGAGGGCGACGGTGACGTTGGCCCAGTTCTGGAGACGCCCCACGCAATGTTCTCCAGTCCTGAAAAGTCAGGGAAACACTCTCTCTGAAACATGATTGAGATGATTTTAGGGTAATAAACAAGGTGTCGTGATATTAATGTAAAGAATGAGAATTGGAAATTACATCCACTTGGGTAATTTTCTTGACTTCTCTGAGTTCAAATATTTTAATCTGTAAAATGAGAGGGTTGGACGGGGTCCATGGCTATCAATCTTTGTGCAAGTTAATATTGATCTATTTAATACCTGTGTGTCAATCTTTGCACCTCAAAAATACATTAAATATTTTAAAGTAATCACATTTCCTCAGGAAAAATATAATCATAAAGCTACTTACCAAATTTAATCAGGAAGGCGAGCTACAGGTGGGTCACGACGGCTTGCTTTCCAGCGCGACACGGCGCGCGTGGACGTACCTTCACGGCTCTGCACTCGTTTATTCTTATGCCCTGTTTTTGTGTAGGAATGACTTGTAAAACCCAGATTCCAGGATACAATCGGGCTGTTACTGGAGATTTTTTAATTTAACTTTGTATCGCACACCAATTCTATAGTTTTTTCAATGACGAAGTCCCAGGGCGTTTGCTCTTAAATAGACGGTGAATCCAGGCACCGTTTCCAATTTCAGGAGGGAAACGGCCAAGCTTGTGAAGCCAGTTGCTCCCTCCCCTGAGCCGGCCATCTTCCATGGTTCTCTGAGAAGCTGTCAAGGGGGCAAAGCAGCGAAATCAGCCTTTGTCCTTGCGTGCGCTAGATTTCAGGTTTCCTCCCTGTGGCTGTGATTTTGGCACCGCAAAAAGGAGAGTTTGCCTTGGAAGTTCCGTTTTTATCCGCTCCTGGGTATGTGCCCAATGGAACTGAAAGTAGAGACTCAAACACACTGGGTACCAGTGGTCATCCCCGCATTATTCACGGTGGTCAGAAGGTAGAACAGTCGCAAGAGCTACAACTGGACATGGTCCAGCGTCCGCCCGTGGAAGATGGATACACCCCGGCGGACATGTCCGTGCACTGGGAAATGACCAGCCTTGGAAAGAAGGACATTTTGACAAGTGCCGTGGCGTGGGTGAAGCTCGACAGGGTGGGCAGAGTGAGGAAGAACAGTCACAAAGGACAAACACGGCACCGTCCCACTCCTGTGAGGTCCTAAGAGCCATAAGACAGCGAGTGGGGGCGCAGCTGGGGTGGGAGTTAGTGCTTCCCAGGGACGCAGTTTTCGTTTGGGAAGGTGGGAGGTTCTGGCAATGCATAGCGGTGATGGGTGCGCAACAGTGCAGATGTACTTAATGAAGCAGAACTGTGCCTTGAAAATGGTTAAAGTGGGGGAGTCTGGCGGGCTCCATCAGACAGGTGGGCAGCTCTGGATCTCTGGGTGTTAAGTTCAAGCCCCACGCTGGGTGTAGAGGTCCCTTAAACAGATAAATAATTTTTAAAAACATTTATTTCTTTATTCATTTGACAGACAGAGATCACTAGTAGGCAGAGCAGCCCGCAGAGAGAGACAAGGAAGCAGGCTCCCCACTGAGCAGAGAGCCCGATGCGGGGCTCGATCCCAGGACCCTGAGATCATGACCTGAGCCAAAGGCAGAGGCTTTAACCCACTGAACCACCCAGGTGCCCCAGATAAATATTTTAAATAAAAAAATCAATCAATCAATCAATCAAGCGGTAAGTTTTATGTTGTGGGTAGTTTTACCACTATTAAAAGATTCATGAGTACACAAACAGGTGTCTGTCGTTTGACAGGAGGGGGTGAGGCAAAGTCCTCAAGGAGGGACTGGGAGGACTTCTGTGGCCTTTTTCAGACAGCGGTGTGCCACGTTTGCATCAACCTGTTCGTCACACAAAGATACAAAGGTTCCCTCAAATTTTGCAGATATTGTGCTGTGACATTCAACAGTTTGTTACTAAGGATTTTCTTGCTTTTAAATTAGATTAGGGCGGCAGGGAGCATGTCTGATAGAGTCCCTCCTTTTGAAGGAGACTCTGGTCCGTCTGTTGCCTGCCCTTTGGAGTGGGTTTGCTCCGTGGGGTAAGACCCTGAGATTGAGAATCTTCAGGGGGTGCAGCACGTGGCGGGGCTCCGGACACCGGAAAGGAGGCGGCCGAGGAGAGGGCGCGAGAACCCACCGTCCTGGGGCTCTGCGGCCGGCGGCACCCTGCGCCGTGGGACAGGCTTCAAACCGGCTGGAGGAGCCAACGGAGAAGGGCAACAGATGCGCGGGGCGACCTGCCGGAGGCCCCACAGGGTCCGAGGGAGCAGGTGGGACCCCACGGCAGGTCCGTTTCTGGGCAAGGTCCCCAGAACCGGGAGATGCCAGGTTTGAAGGCTTCCCAGACATTTTCTCCCCCAGGGTTCTGTGGTTCTCTGGCCTCCGTGAGGCCGGGAGCAGAGAAGCCGGGGGAGGGCTTGCTCACGCCACCCTGAGCTCCCTTCCCCACTGCGTGGGACGCCGAGGAGGACACAGGTCACACAGTCATTAAGGCACAGTTTTTAATTCTAGACCTAGACAGGGTTTTTGTGGGTTTTTTTTTTAAGATTTTATTAATTTATTTGACAGAGAGAGAGATCACAAGTAGGTAGAGAGGGGGAAGCAGGCTCCCTGCCGAGCAGAGAGCCTGACGTGAGGCTTGATCCCAGGACCTTGAGATCATGACCTGAGCCGAAGGCAGAGGCTTAACCCACTCAGCTGCCCACGCGGCCCCAGACCTAGACAGGGTTTTAAGGGGGAAAACTGCCAAAACATGGCCATGGCTCAGTTCATGAGCAAGCAGGACACCAAGGGGATGGAAGTCAGGCGACCAGCCCGAGGTGATTCTGGAAGGCCCTGTCCACTATGGGCTGCTCTCTGATGCCTCTTGTCAAAATAGTCCTTTCCCATCAAATCTCGTTAAAGACTCGGCACAGCTCAATGTGACATCTGCTCCTCAACAGGATCCTGAACCAGGAAGAAAAGGCCAGCTTTCTCTGGAATGTTCCAGCAGGGAACTCAGGTGCGCACCCAGAGCACAAGCAGGCAAAGGCGAGCGGTCGGGGCGTCTGGGGCACATGGTTCTGCTGCCTGGGACTGGGCCTCTCCCGATCATTTCAGATTTTTCACATGATTTTGAAAAGTTAAAATGAATCCAACCCATTCGGACACTGTGCAGATGTGGAGATCTCCGGGGGGCTTTGTGGGTGGGACAGCCTCACTCCTTCGCCGGCCCGCGGGGACTGGCTGGGAGGGACGGAGCGGAGCGGTCATTTAGAGGCAGTTACAGAGATGACTGTCATACCAGAAAAGTCACGGGTCCTTGCGCATCCGGCCTGGCTGCTGGCCGAAGCCGGGCACAGCGCAGGCCTCCCGCTCGGCCCCTGGTGGGGAGGGTCCCATGGGCACCACAGCCCCTTCCCAGTCCCTGGCTTGTCAAACCCAGTGGCAGACACACACAGTACTCCAGCCCACCAACGCCTCCATCTGGGAATGTCTGGAACTGACTAGAACTCGGTTCTGGAGTTTTCTCAGCAGAACCTGTGCATCAGGGTCTGAGTACAGGAACGGCAGTGCCGGGATCCAGTCTGACTGCTTCTCCTGGTGGCAGACCCACAGTCCTGGCCAATGAACTCTCACAGATCCAGATTTGTATCAGAGCGGTATTGCTGCCTAACGGATTACCCCAATAGCCAATGGCTTAAAACAATAAACACCTCGTGTCTCAGTTTCCGTGGGTCAGAAATTTGGGAATGGCTTTGCCTGGGGGGGTCTGCCTCAGGGTCTCTTGGGAGCTTGCAGATAAGATGGTCCTGGGGCTACGGCCTCATCCGAAGGCTCAGCTGGAGCTGGAGGGGCTGTTTGGAGGCATCGGCCTCTCCTGGGTGCGGGCTGGAGGCCTCCCTTCTCTGCATTCACCATACCTTTTCTCTTCTGTGTCCTGGTGCTTTATGTCTGGGGCCTCCCTGACCCTAGGAGCCCTGCCCACCCAGGGTTCGCCCCTCCTTAGAGACAGTCAACACTGTCTACCTAGGAAAGCATCTTACAAATGCAAAGTAAGCCCTGTGGAGTCCGTGAGCCTGTCATCTGCTCTAGCAGGCCCTCACACTCTGGGCCACTGTCCGTGGGCCCTAACCACCCCAGAGCAAGGTCCGGACAGTTGGGAGCAGCTCCTCTGCCCCAGAGCCCACCTAAGTCACTCAAACCAACCAATCCTAAGCCTACTTACCCTACCTCACCCACTCCTTCTTGCAGAAACCAAAGTAAAAGCTCTTGTCCATCTAGCCACCACTGTCCCCACACCTCTTGACTTGCCTTCTCTCTTCCCATGGAGCCTGCATGGTGTGACCAGCCCCTTCTCTTGGGATCTAGCATATGGCCTTTCGCTGGGCAATTTTCTCGCCGTCTGTTGGCCTCACCGCGCCTGACTGATAAAGCCTATAGACCAGACGCCAAGCTTGGTTCTCCCCATCCCTTGCAAATGCTCCCTGCGTGCTGCTACAGACACTGTGGAAGTCATAGCTGGAGGGTCACCCGCTTAGGTCTTGTTCGAATGACAACTGACTGCTGTGTGGCTGGCCTGGAGAGCTCTAGGCAAGACCTGGATTTTTCTGGATCTTCCTTTAGGCTTACTGCTGCTTAGAGCCTTGGCTCTTAAATGAACACCTTGTATCAGAAGAGATTTACTACTCTAACTATATCTGTATCTCAATTTAATGAAAATGTTAAGGATACTTTGATGGTCTTGCGCCAGTGTAATTTTAAATAAAATGTCTTCATTCTTTGGCAGCGTACGCTGCCCTGACATTTAACTATTGGAAAGTGCTTAAGTGAAGTGCTCTTTACAATATTGTCTTTATAACATCGGCTTGTTTTACAGCATTTTTTCCCCCAGAGTAAACATAAAATGTTTAGGGAAATATTTGAGGCAAACTTCGTCTATGTCACTAGACATTAAACACTGGCTGACTGTAGATTATAAAGCAATGTATTTTGGGGGTAAAGCACGGGGCTTTGGAGTGACACAGTAACTCTGGACTTGAACCCCAGCCACGCGCAAACCAGGTCTCAGACTTGTCATTAGAGAATCCAAGCCACGGTTTCTGCATTTGTGAGACGTGGGTAATGGTATTTACCTGGTAAGGTTGCGGTGAGAAGCAGATATGTAAAAGAATCCATACGGCATATACTGTAATTCCTGTCAGAAAATGAATGCCCGAAACATAGTAGCTTTCATTTCTCCCTGCTGTGCTGATATGCTGTAGCGTTTAGTTATCTGCAGGCGACTTTGAACAGAAGCGTAAGTGTTTCTCGTTTGGAAGGTGACTACTTTGGCCAGGCCAGGGAGGAGGGGCTCTCCTGGCTGTCCCAGCGGCTCACCGCGGCCAAGGCCAAGTGGAACCCTTGCCGTCTGGCCTCCTGCTTGTTGACACTCTTAATGGTCTAACCTTTTTAAGTAATTAAAATGACGGTGATGATAATGCATAAAAAGGGGATCAGTAAGACGTTCACAGTGTTTTACTGATGCTTGGTCTTTTGCTTTCGCTTATTGTTAAACTCAAAGTACCCCTGGCCAAGTGCCCTCGGAATGTCCATGTTCAGTACTAACAATGGTCCGCAGAGATGAAGTTTGTTCAGTGTGTCCCTGTCAGCAGGACCTCCATCTCAGGAGCCGTCTGCGCCAAGGCCTGCACCTCAGCCAGGGTTGGTGGGGGAGACTTTTGCCCACTTGGCAGGTAAAGTTGAGGAAGTTATCTGACTCATCCAAAGTCACACAGCCAGGAGGGCGTGGCTAGGACCCCCGAGTGGGTGTGGCTAGGCCCCTATGTGGGCGGGGCTTGGACCCAAGGCTGCTTCTGAACAATGCTTTGCCTCAAGAAAACATGTTATCCTAGAACCCAGCAATTGCACGACTAGACATTCACCCCAAAGATACACATGCAGTGATCTGAGGGGGCACCTGAACCCCAATATTTATAGCATTAATGTCCACAATAGCCAAACTATGGAAAGAGCCCAGATGTCCACCAGCAGACGAATGGATAAAGAAGATGTGGTTCATATGTACAATGGAATACTATGCAGCCATCAAAAAAGAAATATTGCCATCTGTAGCAACAAGGTTGGAAGGAGAGGGTATTATGCTGAGTGAAATAAGTCAATCAGAGATAGACGATTATTACATGATTTCACTCATGTGTGGAATTTAAGAAACAAAGGATAAGAGGGGAAGAGAGGAAAAAATGAAACAAGGAAAAAATCAAAGAGGAATACAAACCACAAGAGACTCTTAATCATAGGAAAACAGGGTTACTGGAGGGGAGGGGGCTGGGGGTATGGGGTATCTGGGGGATGGGCATTAAGGAGGGCATGGGACAGAATGAGCACTGTGTGTTATGTGCAACTGATGAGTCACTGACCTCTGCCTCTGAAACTAATAATACACTGTGTGTTAGTTAAGTGAATTTAAATTAAAAAAATAAAATTTAAATGTGCCCTCCATAGCAAAAAAAATAAAAGCTAAACGATTTTCCTTTGAAAGTGGAAAGCGTGCATAGATAATTGCACACATCGTTTAACCTGTCAGTGGTAACAGGAAGAAGGTTTTGCTGAAGAATAGCACGGCCGTCTATACAAGGCGCCTTGAAAGGATGAGGTCTTAGGCCATTCTGTACTGGACGCAGTTCCGTTTTTAGCAAAAATAAATAAATAAGTCATAGTCCGTAATCTTAAAGAGCTTTCTGATAAAAAGAAAAAAAGGCAAATGCTGATCAGTGTGAAGCCTAGTTATGAGATCGGGAGCTTTCCTTCACGCCCCTCTGGACAGTTATGGGACTTCGTGTCCCACATCCCGGCTTCCTGTACACTGACGTCCTGGTCCCTGCGTTGAAGGTCAGAGTCACGTCCGATGACCAGGACCATGAGCCAGGCCGCTGGGGGAGCACCGTGATGCCCAAAGCACATGGCCCTGGCCCGCAGGCCTCGGAGCCCAGTGCTGACCCCAGGACCCCGAAGCGTGGCACCCCCGAGGGCGGGCGCAGCTGAAGGCGTGCGAGAAAGCAGCTCCCACAGCTCTGCGCCCCCCTCGAGTGAGGCAGCAGAGCTAAAGGATGTTCATCTGGGGCCACACAAAGTTTTGACCTTATTGGGTGACTGCAGCGTGTGGTGGGTCTGCCCACATGCAGGTGCCCTGTGGGCTCCGACTGTCCCGGTCGCGCAGCAGGTGAGAACATCAGGGAAGGTGTGGACTGCGGGTCTCAGCCAAGGCGAAACCTGGAGGGCTGGGGTGGGGGGCGGGGGGCCAGCTGCCAGAGCCAGGCCTCCACCCAGCACAGGCACGGAACATGCCCGTAGGGGAGAGACTGTGCTTGTAGGCGTGCAGGGAAGGGTCCTGGGGATCCCACGGCGACCCGCATGGCACCTGCAGCTCCGAATCAGCTGGGTCCAATGGGGTAAGAGTGAGCTTCCCTAATCAACGGGCCGCAGGCCTAAGCAATTCTGCTGCAAAGCGCAGGGCCGGGGCCCGCGGGGGTGTAAACTCACCACGGTTCCCAAGCCGCTGTGACAGAGCTCACCCTCGGAGGGCATCGGAGCCACGGACACGGCTCGGAGGGAAGAGAAAGGCGCTTCAGAAATGCCGGTGAGGAGAGAAAGGTGACTCAAGTCAGGCCTGCTGCCGGGGCCTGCCCCGCCGAGATTTGTAATGTGTGCAAGACGCCGGGCCCTGGTGTCTCAAGGACCGGTTTCTGAAGCGGGAGAGCCAGCTCGGGTGAGACCCCAGATTCCCCTGCACGGGGCAGACACAGCGCACAGTCCCTCAGCAGGAACCAAGAACACTTGGCATGATTTCCAGGCACCCGGCACAGAGGAGTCCCGTGTTCGTGAACCTAGACTCTCATCTACCTGGGTCTGGAATGCCCTTGACCCCACTGTGGTCTTGGCATGCGCCCTGGACTTCCGTTCACCTCAACAGGCTTTCTGTTTCCGCCTTCCATCTCTTCCCTGAGCCACGGGCCATTTAGAACGTGTTGTTCAAGCTCCGCCTTTGTTACCTCCCTAAATTTTCCGTCAAGGATTGGTCAAGGACTTCTAATTTCATTCCGCTGCAGGCAGAGAACATATTTGGAATGATTTCCATGGAGGGTTGTCGATGGTGAGCATGAGAGTGGTCTGGAGAATGTCCCACGCGGTCTGCTCTGGGTGGCGGGCACTCCTGGTCAGTTGTGGCCCTTGGATTCCATCTTACAAAGTCACTTAATTTTCATTCTTTATGTCCCCTGGAATGTAATGGAAGAGCAGCGTGTGTCCAAGTTTAAGGCATCTTATTGCTGCCATTTCATTAATGTTATGGACTGTCCCCACCCCCCAGATTCGTACGTTGCTATCCCCACCCCCTGTGACGTGGTCAAGAGGAGGGGCCTTCCGGATGTGATTACATCACAAGAGCGGAGCCTTCATGAGTAGGATTAGTGCCCTGATCCTGGGGCCCCTGAGCCTTCTGCTGTGTGAGGACAGAGGGGACGCCATCGGTGAACCAGGGAGCCCTTACCACCAGACATCACATTTGCTGGTCTTGATCTTGGACTTCCAGCCCCAGAACCATGAGGAACCTTTCTGTCACGTGTAAGCTACATAGTCTGGGGTGTTCTGTTACAGCAGCCCAAACTCAGATCATGAAGTGTTTCTAAAAGAAATTTACCCTTAAAATTATAGTCCACACAGAAAGTATGTGTAATATATCTCCATTTAAAAGAATAAGCCAGGGACGCCTGGGTAGCTCAATTGGTTGAGCGGCTGCCTTCGGCTCGGGTCATGATCCCGGCATCCTGGGATCCAGTCCCACATCAAGCTCCTTGCTCGGCAGGGAGCCTGCTTCTCCCTCTGCCTCTGCCTACCACTCTGTCTGCCTGTGCTCGCTCTCTCTCTCTCTCTCTGACAAATAAATAAATGAAATCTAAAAAAATAAAATAAAATAATAAATAAATAAATAAAAGAATAAACCAGGGGTTCTTGGGTGGCTGGGTTGATGAAGCGTCTGCCTTCGGCTCAGGTCGTGGTCTCGGGGTCCTGGGATCGAGCCCCACATTGGGCTCCCTGCTCAGCGGGGAGTCTGCTTCTCCCTCCCTCTCCCACTCCCCCTGCTTGTGCTCTCTCTGTCAAATAAATAAAACCTTCAAAAAAAAAAAAAAGAATTCTATTTTGAGATATAGATTCACAGGAAGTTGTGAAAACGGTGCAGAGATGTCCTGTATGCCCTTTATGTAATTCCTTTCATGTCATATCTTACGTGATTCTAGTACAACACCCAAACCAAGTTGCGGACATGACGAGGGGCGTGTTCATGGTTCTGTCTCATTTTATCACACGTAAGCACCACTGACCAAGCCCCAGAACCTTTCCACCACCACGAAGACCTCCCTCCTATGGCTCCCATATGGTCCTACCTGCCCCACCTTCCCCCCCTTAGTCCCTCACAACGACTAACCCAGTCTCTCTATCTAGGCTTTTGTCATTTTGCCATAGAAATGGCATTATCCAGTCTGTTTGCGACCTGTTGGGAGTGACTTTTGCAGTTGGCGGCATCCTGAGGGTACCCGGGGCACTGCTGATTCCCACCTGTGGGGAGGATACACCACAGTGGGGTTGACCACTGACCTTCAAAGGACATTTTGGTTGTTTCCAGATTTGGCCGATAGAAAAAAACTGACATGAACAGTTGTGTGTTAATGTTATGTGCACATACATTTATATTTGCCTGGCGTAATGTCCAGGAATGCAAGTTCTGGGCCATCTGGTAAGTGTTCGGTCTCCTTTTGTAGAAAAAGGAATGCCCAAACTCGTTTCCAGAATGGCTGTAACATTCCACATAGGGAAGGCTGAGTTTCTCCACCTCCTGGTTAGCATTTGGTGCTGTCACTATGTTGCATTTTAGCGGTTCTAATGGCTTTTATGTGATTTTAACCGACCTTTTCCCACTGCCTTTTAGAAATCATCGATTTCACGCGCAAATATTTGCGGGCCCACTGCACAGTACAGCAGGCCCCTAGGCGACCTGCAGCCCGGAGGAGGAAGCGGGACAGGACCCAGAAGCGTCACATTCCACCCGCATTCGGCCCTGGGGTCAGCGGCGCCCACGCTGGCGAATCTTTTATCCCCAACTTATCCTTGCAATCCACGGCCGGGTTTTGTAGGGCGACAATGAAAACATCGTGTCTTCCAAAACAAAGAGGTACAGACTGACACATTCGGAGATGATGTCTAGGGTTCGCTTCACAGTCAGGGGAGCGTGGTTAAGGGCCGGGCATGAATGGCACCAGAGCGGGCGCGAGCGGTCACCTCCGAGGTTGGTCACGGGCGGCGGGAGCCCGTTATACCGCTTCATACCCGGCATTACTGGGCCTCAGAAGTACTTGTAAAGCATCTTAGAAAATCCTTCAGAAGCACCCGGTTTGGGTTTTCTCCCCTAGCCTGGGGACAGAGCGCGAAGCCCTCGGTGCCGCGCCGCGGGCCCCTAACCCGGCACAGCGCGGGCGCGGGTGGAAGCTGAGGCCAGAGAACGGGGCGGCCACGCGGGGACGAGTCGAGAACTGAGCCGGGTACCCCGCGCGGTCCCGGCCGCCGCGCCGCGGACGCACCCAGTGGACGAAGGCGGCGCGGCCCGGCCCCGGCGGGAGACCCGGGCCCGGCGCGCCCGAAGCTGCGGCCCCCGAGGACGCGCTCGCGGACGCACGCGCCGGCGCCGCCCGTCCGACGGGCCCCCGAGACGCACGACGCCCCGATTCCGGACGACCCCCGCGGATCGCCGGCCGCAGAGCGGAGCGCAGGGCCCGGCCCGGGGGTCTCCGGCGCACGTGCGGCCGCGCGCGGCCGGCCGGGGGCGCAGTGCCGGGCCGGGGCGCTCCGCGGAGCCTGGGGCGCGGCCGGTCGGTCAGGGCAGAGTCCGCGCGCTCGGGCGAGCGCGGCCCGCGGGGTCTGGGCTCGGCCGCGAGTGCGGGACACAGTCCGAGTGCGGGGGCCGCGCGCTCGGGGTCCCACGACGTCCGCGCGGGTCGCGCATGGGGGCCCGGGACCCGACACGGCCGGCCGCCCCCCGCACCGACCGCGGCCAGCCCGCGCCCCGGGACTGCGCACGCGCGCGTCCAGCTCCGGCGCGCAGGTGCCGGCGCCCCCGCCCCGCCCTGCCGCAGAGCCGGGTCACCGCGGGGCCTTCCCACGCTCCGGCGCGTCGGCGACGGGCGCGCGCACGCTGGAGGGCTCGGGGAGCGCCGCGGCGTCGGCGACGGGCGCGCGCACGCTGGAGGGCTCGGGGAGCGCCGCGGCGTCGATGGCGGGCGCGCGCACGCCGGCCGGGCTCCGGGGAGCGCCGCGGCGTCGATGGCGGGCGCGCGCAGGCTGCGGCCCGCGGGCTGCAGGGCCGGGGCGTCGGCGTCGGCGTCGGGCGCGCGCGCGCAGGCGGGGCCGCGCACGCCAGTCCCGGCCGGCGGCCATCTTTCCTCCCGGCGGCTGCTCCCGGTGCAAGTGCGGGGTCCGCGGCCCTGCCGGCGCCCTCGGCCTCGGCCGGAGCAGTGGGGAGGCGTGGATGAGGGGGGAGGTGCGGAGGAGCCGCCCCCGCTGTGTGCCGCCTCCCCCCCCACCCGCTCAGGGCGGGCTGGGGCTCGGGGTCGCCCCCCGGCGCGGCCCGTCCCGCCCGCGGAGACCCCTCCTCCGCGCCGACCCCTCCCCGCGGAGACCCCTCCCCCGGGAGCCCGCCCCGCCCGCCCCGCTGCTGTCAGGGTCGGGGGCTCCTCCCAGATGGGATAAGCGGTCAAGATGTTCAGCTTCGAAGGGGACTTCAAGACGAGGCCCAAGGTGTCCCTCGGAGGCGCCAGCAGGAAGGTGAGGGCGGCCTGTGCGCGGGCCTGCGGCTCCGGGGGCGGCCGGGCGGGGGCGGCCGGACGGGGGCTGCCCTGCGGGCGGGGCTGCGGGCGGAGGGGCCCGCGGGCCGGGCCGCTGCCCTTCCTGCGGCCGCGGGGGTGCGCGCCGCGCCGGGGGCCGGGGCCGCGGTGGTCCCCGCAAGCGTTTGCGGACGGCGGTGCCGCGGCCGCTCCCCGGGCCGGGGCCGCGCGGCGGGCGGTGTCCGCGGCCGCGCAGCGGGGCAGGACGCGCGTGGGAACCCGGCGCCTCCAGGCCACGCGCCCGGCGCTCCGGACACCGCGGGGTCCCCGGCCGCCTTCCTCCGGGCTCGATGCTCCGTCCCTCGCGCCGCCGCGCGCCCGGGGACCGCCGTCCCGGCCGCGGTGCCCCGTGCGCTCGCCCCGACGGCGGCCTGGCTCGCGGCTGCTTCTCCGTCCGCCTGGGATTCGAGGCCAAAAGTAAGAGGCGCCCCGCGGGTTCGGAAACGTGCGGCGGGCCTGGTCCGAGGGCGCTTACGGGTCTCTCCGGCGCGGGGCGCTCCTCTTCGCTCGCCGACCCGCGCGGGTCGTGGGGTGCACGACCGGGTGGGCGCGGAGTCCTCGGCCCATGCTCGGTCCCCGGAGCGGCGTCCTGTTGGCTTCGTGCTGGGCGCTGCGGTGCGCTCCTCGGTCCCCGCGGCGACCCCGGCACAGAGCGGGCAGACCCCCCCCCCCGGTCGTCGTCGGGCCTTGGGGTGCGCGCGAGCGGTTGGCTGCAGGCGGCCGGCCGGAGAGTGCGACGGAGGTCGGTCGGGCCGCCGCGAACCCTGCAGGTGCCCTCGGCGCTCCCCGCAGGTGCAGCGGACAGGTGAGGGGCTCACGAGGGCTGCCCATGCGCGCTGCGGGCTGCTGGCCGGTCACCGCCGCAGAGTCCGTGCCGCTCCTCGCGGCTTCGCCCCGAAACCGGAGCGCTCCGCATGCGCGGCTCGCGTGCTGTCGCCCCGACGGGCAACACCGCTCCGCGCGCAGCTCTTACCTGTTGATCAGCACCGCGGGGAGATGGCACGTCTTGGCGTTCAGCCGTGCACAACAGTTTTCCTTTCCTTTTTTTTTTTTTGGTTGAAGTTTAGACTAAACAGCTGTATGTGTCTTAGGTCATGTCTCTAGAAGAGCTTGAGGAGGTGACCTTGGTGCACATGACATTGGCGGGGGGAAGAGGGCAGGGAAAAAGGGGTCTTCTTGCTTGGAGTCTAGCTGCGGCTCAGTCCCACCAAGAACCCGGGACCATGGCTGGCATCACAGAACCGTCCCTTCTTGAGCTAAGGGGGCTAGAATTTTGTAACACCCCCCCCCCCCGTATCAGTTGGTGTATGGCTGCAGGCCACCCCTGGGGTGACAGTGGGACTCTGGCACTGCTGGCCCTTGGCTGAGGGCAGTTATCCTGGGAAGGTAGCACTGCGAAGCCAACAGTACTTAACACACAGTGGCTAGGGATGGGTGCACTGGCCTGGAATTGGGGTGAGGAATCAACTGCGGGTTCAGCCGGGAGGATTTTTAGGAATGACTGCACGGTCGTGACCACCGCCCTCCCCCCCAATCAAGTAACACTCCCAGCATTCCATAGGCTCCCTCCTGCTCCCTTCTATTCAATATTCCTTCTCCCCGAGATAGTTGCTGTGTGATCTCTGTTACCATAACTTAGTTCTGCCTGTTGAACTTCATGTGATGGAGTCACGTACAGTTTGTTTCTGCGTTGGGGGTCCGCATTCTGTCCCAGAGGTGGAGTCCATTCTCCTCGTTATGTCGCATTGTGTGATCTGTTTTTGTGGTGTCTTCTTGAGGGCACACACCCGCCCCTGTGCTGGGTCATACACACACTTCGCTCTAGTGTACACACCTGCGGTGTCTGAGGGTATCGGTGGCCGCACTTCCTTTCAACATTTCTTATTGTTGGTCCTTAATTTAGGCAATTCTGGTGGGGATGTAGTTTCATCGTGTTACAGGTTTAATTTTGTTTCTGGGCAGAAGTGTTGGGCACCTACAAATGCATATTTTTTAAATTTTCTTAAGCTACAATGTGATTCTTTCTCCTTATTTAAAAGGTAAAAGGTTATAACGGTTTTCTTTCATGTATTGAATTGTTTGTAATATTCCCTTCTTTCTTGAGCTTGGTGGAACACTGAATAGTGCCACCTTTTGAATACATCTTTTCTTTTTCCAAATTAAATGACTGTTTTTCGTGTTTATTTGTAAAGGTTCTGTGTAGCATCTGAAACATAATAAGGAAAATTCCATGCCCTCATTATGGTCTTGTTGGACAGTTAAGATTTAAACAATTAAAGTCAAGTAACAGTAGAGAGTAGTTACAATGTTCTGGATTTCTGCTGGGGCTGGTCCAGGAAAGGGTAGAGTTGGTTGGGGCTTAGTCTTAAAAGATGCAGAGTTAGGGTTGGTGGGAAACAAGAAGGGCGTTCTAGGTGGTGGGAGGGTGTACATGGAGTCAAGTACATACTGGGTTCCGCTGATTCCAAGTCACACAGTTTCCTTCTTTTAGTATTTCTGTTACCAGGGTACATCTTGGCGGCATGGCATAGTTCATGGACGGTATTTTCATTTCCTTTCTTGTAGTGCAGAGAAGAATATCTTAGCTGCCATTCGATTACAAGTATAGAAATCCACTGAAAATTGCTTAGTAGGGGAAAGTGTATGGGAAGAATTTGATGGTGTCTCAAAGAATGTGTGGACAGAAACACACCCAGATACCAAGTCATCAGCATCAAGGTGGTTACTCTTGGTTTTTCTCCTTGGGCTACACTGTCTCCTTCATTCTTGGCTTCTCCCTTGACCTTGCACATGACCTCGGCAATGTATGATTTCCTAGTTGAGGTGTCCAGCCGAGATTGTCGGATCACAATTCCCTTTCTCAGGAGAGGAAATCCGATTGGTCTGGGTCAGCTTCCCACCCGATGAGCTGAGTCTGGGATGGGGGTTGGAACCTTTGGTACAAAATGCGCAGTCTAGTTGTGTGATTAGTAGGGAGTGGATTCTCCAAGAGGGGCAAGTGGTTGTTGAATGAAATGTCTAGGTTTCTGTGGACATGGGCAGAGATGTGTAGCAGGCTGTTGATTGTACGTGTGTGAACTGAGGGACATCTGAGCTAGGTGTGCAGATGTGGTAGCTACTGTCAGATACGTGACTCAGGATAGAAGTCCGAGGGGAAGGCCTGGAGCCTGGGATGGGGTATGGCTTGTGGGGCATTATAACATCTAATAAATGAGAAGAATACTTAGGAAAGAATCATACATGGTGTGGGGCTGGGGTGGGGAGGGGGAGGAGACCACAGTGCCAGGTGCTGCAGGAGTGCAGTGAGGAAACCCTAACAAGTATGAAGCCCACGTGACTTTAGGGGGATAATAGTCCAGGGTCATAGGACTTGTAAGTCAGTTTGCAGTACATCAGGGAGTGAATGGGAAGTCAGAAAGTGGGTAGATCTTTTTTGAAAAGGACTTGAAGATGGTTACATTCAGGGGCTAATGAAGGTTTTCATTTTGAGGGGAGGGATGGGATAGAGTTGAGCAAGTTACAGACTGGGGCAGGAGCAGGTGGGGGAGGGAGGAGTTGTGGAGCGCAGAGTGCTGGGGAAGGCCAATGGGAAGAATTAGGTGTGGGCAGAAGACAGAAAGTTTTTGAGATTTACAGGGAAGAAACGCATGTGCTTATAGAAAGTTAATCTTTTTTAGGATTTTATTAATTTATTTGGCAGAGAGAGAGCACGCGAGCGCATGGACACGAGCAGGGGGAGCAGCAGCCAGAGGGAGAAGCAGACACCCCACTGAGCAGAGAGCCCAATGGGGACTCCACCCCAGGACCCTGGGATCATGACCTGAGCTAAGGAAGATGCTTAACTGAGAGCCACCCAGGCGTCCCTGGAAAAGCTCATAGATAGGAGAAAGAAAATTAAAATTTCTTGCCCAACTTTGCGTAGACAGTAGAGGAAGAGTGGCAGTAGAAACAATATTTCTTTAATTTTTGTCCACTGCTTAAAAAAAAATAGGACTTTATTTTTTAGAGCTTTATAGAAGAAAGTCAGGCAGACGGTGCCGAGTTCCCTTCGTGCCCTCTCCTCCACCTCGCGTTTCCCCAGTTACGAGCATCTTGGTTTAGTGTGGGCCATTTGTCATAATTGATAAACCAGTATTGATACATTAACGTTCACTCTTTGTGGTTGTATTTTCTGTGGTTTTTGGCAAATGTATAATGACATATTATCCACCCTCAGAGTATCATACAGAATAGCTAATTGCCCTAAAAATCCACCCTCCTTTACTTACTCATGCTCCCCCACACTCCCTGCATCCTGTGGTAGGAGTGTTTGGTTGTATAAGGAGATTAGAAATAGGG
This sequence comes from Mustela erminea, assembly GCF_009829155.1. Lineage (NCBI taxonomy): Eukaryota > Metazoa > Chordata > Mammalia > Carnivora > Mustelidae > Mustela > Mustela erminea. The sequence goes on along the minus strand of NC_045624.1, from coordinate 1,502,440 downwards.
CGCCTGGTGGCTTGGTTGGTTCCGTGTCCAGCTCTTGGTTTCTGCTCAGGTCGAGATCTCAGTGTCCTGTGGGGGAGCCTTCGCTCAGTGCGGAGTCTGCTTCTCTCCCGACCTCTCTCTCTGCCCCTCTGCCCGTGTATGTGCCCTCTCTCTCCCAAATAAATAAATCTTTAAAAACAAAACAAAACCGCAGAACTGCCTTCCAGAGTGGCTGTCCTGTTTTCACCACCGCCAGCAACGAATGAGAGTTCCTGTTTCTCCACAGCCCCTCCAGCATTTGGTGTCGTCAGTGCTCTGGATTTTGGTCCTTCGAATAGGTGTGTAGGAGTAGCTCGTTTTTATTTGCATTTCCTTGATGACACATGATGTAGAGTGTCTTTTCATAGGCTTATTTGTCATCTGTATGTGTCACCTTTTGCCCATTTTTAACTGGGTTATTTGGGGGTTTTTTAATTATTTTCTAATTTTTTTAAATTAATTTTTTTAAAGTTACTTATTTATTCATTCATTTGACAGAGAGCGATCACAAGCAGGCAGAGAAGCAGGCAGAGAGAGGGAAGCAGAGAGCCGGATGTGGGGCTCGATCCCAGGACCCTGAGATCATGACCCGAGCCAAAGGCAGAGGCTTAACCCACTGAGCCACCCAGGCGCCCCTTAAATTAGTTTTTTTAAAGTGGCCTCCATGCCCAGTGTGGAACCCAATGCAGGGCTTGAACTCACAACCCTGAGATCAAGACCTGAGCTCAGATCGAGTTGGATATTTAACCAACTGAGCAATAAGGCAGTTTTCCTTGTTTTTTGTTTTTAAGTTGGCACTTGGTATATGTGTTGTCACGCTACTCTGTGTATATTGCAGTGGAAAATAAAACTCTTGTGGCTCTGTCATTAAGTAAAGTAAACATTTTTCTGAGATCAGATTTATGTTAATTTATTGTCAGGACTGGTATTATTACATCGCTGTTTCATTGAGCAGTACCACTTCCGTTCTCTTGAACATAACTGTTGGTAGCCTTCATTATGGGGCCAAAAAACTGTAGTTCCCCATAGCAGGTAAGGTTAGGAATTCTTGATCTGGTTCTTAGGGAGATCAGGCAGAAGAGAAGGGCTGAGACTTTTGTCTAGTTCCCCTTGTACTTGTAATCAGGGCCTGGGGTGAAGCAGGCGAGGCAGCTAGGGCCCAGAATTTCTAGGAGGGACTCGCTCAGGTTGGACCACCGCAGGGCTCCGGGCGGCCTCACTTTCGAGGCTGGCCCCGCGGCAGCACTGCAGGCAGCTGCTTACATCTTGTCCCCCAGGTACCTGGCTTGCCTCACCAGTCCCTGCCTGGCTGGGCACACTTCAGCTGCTTTTAAAGCCTAGGGACCTCCTTGCCCACTGAGTCTCTTAGCTAAGGGAGTACATAGGAGGTGTCACAAGAGCACACGGGAGCCGCAGAAGAATTTCTTGCAGAAGCAGGAGTGAGTTCTCTCTGGGGACTTTACTTTTATTCTTGTAACTTAGCGAATGTAGACGGAGTTTGGAAGTTGGACATCTTATTCTTTGGCAGTGACCTTTATTTTATGCTACCGTAAGAGTAGCTGCTTCTACTCGTTCCTGCTCTCCTGCCTCAGCCTCTTCACGCTTTCCTTTACTTACACTGTCAACAGGAAGGCAGGAGCGGGAGCTTATTCTGTTGGCTTGTCTCCATATAGCCCCTTGCGTTCCGTGGTAAGCAGGTTAAAGACAGGCCTTATGGGGTAGATCCGCACAACCTACTTGGTGGGGGGTGGGGGGTACCGTTTAGCTTCAGAAATCTCAACAAGGTACATCCCCTCTAATCCAGTAATTCTAATGAATTTAGAAATTCATCCTAAGGATCTAATTTGACAGGTGCATAGGAAAGATGTTGGGAAAAAATGATGACTGTGGTGATATTCACCATACTAAAAACTTAAAACAATGTAAATATCTAACAATAGGAAATTCGTTAAGCAAATGGTCACGTAACAACGTAATGGAACTGTACAACCATTAACATGGTTGTGATGTTTGCTTTTTAATATCTGTACTTTAATGTCCTATTTATTAAAATGATTCATTGTTTATGGAAATAGCAGATTACAAAACAGTGCTGCAGTGAGCATTTAAATGACAGTAACCTAAACAGTCGTGACATTGGGGTGTCTGGTTGGCTCGCTGAGGAGAGCATGTGACTTTGTGTTTGTTTGTTTAATGATTTCTGTTCTTCTGAGAGAGCGTGAGTGGGGTAGAGGCAGACTCCCCACTGAGCAAGGAGCCCGACGTGGGGCTCGATCCCAGGACCCCAGGATCATGACCTGAGCCGAAGGCAGACGCTTCACAGACTGAGCCCCCCAGGCGCCCAGTCACCACGTTGGGTGTAGAGATTACTAAAAATCTTTAAAAACAAAACAAGACAGTCATGATATCTACTTACCACTTTCTGAGTCTCCAGGAATCGAAGGACGTGTTCTCTATTCCAGGGTGACAGTGTCTTGAAGCAGTCCCTTCTCGTCACTCAGCTTTGTGGGGCAGGTGTCCGAGAGCAGCCAGGGCGGTGCTGGCAGCTCAGGATCTCGCAGAGGCTCAGGAGCCTAAAGCTGCGGGACTCACAGCGGGCTCCCTTGTCCACGTACCTGGAAGTCAGTGCTGGGGCGTGGGGGGCGATCAGCTTCCCGCCGCCTGCACTCTCTTGAGGGCTGCTCGTGTCCTCATGACATGGCTTGTGAGGTGAGAGGGCGCAGAGAAGGCGGCGTGCCTGTACGGGGCAGTCCTGAAGGTCACGTTCACGTTGGTCCTGTTCTCTTTGCCCATCCAGTCCACACTCAAGGTGAGTGTGGGTCAAGCTGCACGTCTTAACGGGAAGCAGCATCAAAGAATTTGTGGGAATATTCTTTTTAAAAAAATGTATTTTATTTATTGTGAGAGAGAGAGAGTGCGTGCGCGTGCCATAGCAGGGGGAGGCGCAGAGGGGAGGGAGAACCCCAGGCAGACTCCCATTGAGTGCAGAGGCTGACACAGGACTGCGTCTCACAGCCCTGTGCTCATGACCTCGGCTGAAATCAAGAGTTGGAGCCTCAACTGCCTGAGCCCCCCACGTGCTCCCAGATTTGTGAAAATATTCTAAAGCCACCACAGAAGGGGTATCAGTTTTAGCTAAGTTGTAAATGCTAATCCTAGCATGACTTTTGTATGTTATTTTTCTGTCTTAACCTATTAAGATTTCAATATTATGGCTTTCCTTTTCTCCTACTGCATTGAGTCAGTAGTTATTAGCTGTGTAACTGTTACGGAAATAATGAAACAGTTGCAGAGCAAAAGGTGCCGACCAAATAACTTCTCAGTAGACATTTTGATGAAACTTAGTTGACTTGGAGACAACTTTGTAGCTCTGTGCCTTGGAAACTTACACAGATGTCATTTATTTGCAGCCATTTGAATTTACTTAGGTCAATCCGACCACCCTTGGGGAGAAGACGGGATATATAGCAGGGCCGGGGGAGTGGATAATTTGGGGATGAGTGTCTTTGGGTTGGCACCGTGACAGCTGTAGGGCAGGCGGCAGACGTGTGGTTGTGGAGGAGAGGTGCGTGAAGAAGGAGACTGTCATGGTGCGTTTTTGGTCAGGGGGAGCATTTGGACTGTCCACTACGGGCATGAGAGGAGGACGCTTGTTTTCCTTTTCTTCTAGTCCTGTCTGTGTCGTTTCCAGAACCCCAGGCAAGTGGTATAAGGCTAGTGCCATAGGCTTCTGTGTGCCGGGCTGGCTTTCTTGCTACTGTTGATGTGTGAGTATCGTTGCCGTCGGTGAGACGGACCTGCGCGGAGAGGGGAGTCCGGCCGTGGGGGGCGGGCATCCCCTGCGCCCCGTTCAGCGCGGCTGGATCAGGGTAGGAGAAGAGACGGCTGGGAGAGGCCTTCGGGGGCCAGTCATAAAGGGTTCCGGGGGCCACACTCAGCACGTCCAGGCACCTTGGGGAGCCAGTGAAGGACTCTAAGCAGGGAAGTGAGGTTTTGGGAGACGTGAGTGTGGGGCAGCGCAGGTGGTTGGAAACCAGGCGAGAGGCAGCCAGAGTTTGCAGCAGAGTAGTGAGGGCCCAGAGCAAAGCGGTGGGCTCTGGGTGGAGGGGAGTTCAAGGGCCGTTGAGGAGGCAGAATTGAGGAGCTGTGCCGTGGGAGGGTCACCTTGGGTGTTTTTCTGGGATTACCAGAGTGGGTGGTGACTCCAGGAACCAAGACAATGGTCTTTTCTGGGGGCCTGTGCAACGTGAGGCTGTGCACGCACTGGTCGGGACCTCTGGGTAGAGCCCGGGGACCATCCGTACGTGACTGAAGCCGTGAGACGCACCGGGATCCTCGGGCTGGTGTCCCTCTGAGGAGACTTGTAGTCTCGGAACAGAACTCTGAGAGGGATGCCGGCATTTACAGAAAGAGCAGAAAAGGGGCATGCAGTCAGAAAGCCTGCATGGGGAGCACCTGGGTGGCTCAGTGGGTTAGGCCGCTGCCTTCAGCTCAGGTCATGATCTCAGGGTCCTGGGATCGAGCCCCACATCGGGCTCTCTGCTCAGCGGGGAGCCTGCTTCCCCCTCTCTCTCTGCCTGCCTCTCTGCCTACTTGTGATCTCTCTGTCAAATAAATTAAAAAAATAAAGAAAGAAAGAAAGCCTGCACGGATGTCCCGGTGTGGGTGGCCACGCGTCGGACGGCACTCATCCCGGAGGGAATGAGCAGAGGCGGTGTGTGAGTTGGGCTCATGGGAGGACCCCATGCCTTTGTATGGGGCTTGATTCTGAGGCGTGTTTTTGTTTTTGTTTTTGTTTTTTTTGCTCTAGCCATTCCTCTCTATCTTGTATCTGACTCTGTGTTATCCCAAAGCTGAGTCAAGTCATTCAGTCTGTTTTCTAAAATTAAAATTCTGGGGGTACCTGGGTGGCTCAGAGGATTAAAGCCTCTGCCTTCGGTTCAGGTCATGGTCCCAGGGTCCTGGGATTGAGCCCTGCGTCGGGCTCTCTGCTCTGCGGGGAGTCTGCTTCCCTTCCTCTCTCTGTCAGTCTCTCTGCTGACTTGTGATCTCTGTCTGTCAAATAAATAAATAAATAATATTTTTTAAAAATTACAAAATAAAATTCTGTTCAGTTTTTAAAAATTACTATACATGCTCATTGCATGAACTTTGTATAAAGTATATGTTTATGCTTTTTTTGGTTAGGGTTTCTTTATTGTGAGTAACATTTTTAGAATCAACAATTGATCATTATTTTTTAGGACAAATTGAAGAAGTTGCATTGCTTGGTCACAGTATGCACTTTGTAAAGGTTTTAGATGCACTTTGTTTTCTAGAAGAAATTGTACTGATGTCTCTTCCGGGGCGGGGTGGTAAGTGCTGCCTGCACATCCTCGCCTTGCTGTCAGGCCCTGAGGACGGGTTTGTCTCCAGGGAGTCCCTTTTCTCCCTTTCCTGGCCGCAGTGACATCGGCGGCGGCGTCCTCTGTCTTTGTCCTCCCGCGGGGCGTTTGGCTTGTCCAGCCCTCTCATTTCTTCGTGGCTCCTGGAGGCATGTGCACTTCCTGCCACATCTTTCTGAGGGAGAGATCAGAGCCCAGCAGCCCTGGTCTGTCTTCTGCATTGCTCGGCGGTGTCCTGTGGCCTCCGTGTCTTGTGTCTGCCTCGCGCTTTGCTCACAACCTCCTTCAACTGCAGGGGAAGTTGCGGAACGCGGCCTGCAGTCCCTGAGAAGGGGGCCCTGAGAAAATCCTACTTCTTTTTGAACTAATTTTCCTTAGGATGAAGCTTTAATGCTCTAATGTTTTGAAGGAACTTGAGTAAACTCCAGTGCGTTGGCAAGCAGCACGATTCATATCACATCTTCACTACAAAATGTGAAATTGCAGAAAGTGCAGAGGAAACCGGAAGAAAGGTTTGTCTCCATAACCAGCTGCGATGGAGTTGCTCATCCTCTCTGGGCTCCTCTGTTTCACATCTTGTAATATGAAAGTCGTAATTCTTGGTAATGAGAAAGTCAGACTGAATTATTACTCCTCTTCCTCACTTTAATAATGTTTCCATTTCCAGTCTCCAGGCTGGGGCCTTTGAAACAATATTCAGTTTTTTTAAAAAAATTGTGAAAAGTGAAATCCATCTAAAGGGCTTACAGTGACGCCTTCCTCTCACAGAGATTCCGGATTTCCCCACGAGGACCAGTGTCTTCAGTGTCTGCTCAAAACTAGTCTAAACACAAATAAACATGCCCCTCACTTCTTCAGTAAAACTGGGCGACACCCTGTTCTTCCGCTTGGCATTGTGTCTTAGTGACGGCACTTTTGGTCTTTGTAGTTCTGTTTCCACAGGTGCACAACATTCCCCTACGCGGTCTGTGTCGTGGAACCTCTTTCCTGTTTATGTGTGTGTCTGTCTACGTGTCTGCATGTGTATGTGTAGTTTATTTCCAGGGTTTTGCTATTAAAATGGTGCCATAGTTACCATCCAGCTCTTATGTAAGAAAAGAACATCTTTCAGAATTTATTGTAATGGGATTAAGCAATTTCATTTTGCGTTGGATACTTTATTTTAAAGTGAGTTCTTTTCTAATTATAATGTTTATTGTAGAACATTTAAAATATACTGAAATGAAGAAAAACTACCTCTTTGGAACCCACCCTCCGTTTAAAAATAAAACACTGCTACTACATGGGTAAATTTTTTTCTAGTCTTTTTCTATATATGTTTCGAATTAGGAATCGTATTGCGCATTCGGTTTCATGGACATGATAGTCATCAGTTACTGTGGTTGATGCACCTTTAAATATTCGTTGCGTGAAGTGCTCTTATATTTTCATGGATGTTCTTAGGAAAAACCCACATAATAGATGGTGTATTATTCACAAATAATACTTTTGGTAACATTTAACATTTTAATTAACTCAAAAGGAAGTGTCTTACTTGATGAGTCTTTGTATTGTTTCAGACTGCTCCTGTTTTGTCAGCGCACCAGTGGGAAAATACTGACTCAACACAGGTGTGAGGCTGATTATTCTGTTTACACTGTTAAATGGAGTAAATTGCTAAAGGGAGATAACCCAAATAGCAAAACGAAGGAAACTTTGTTGTTTTTAGAAGTCAAGATATTAATAAGCATGCTAATGTTCTTTTTATAAATGGTTAGCCCATTTGAGCATTTGGAATATGGAAGTCATATCTTATAAACGCACTCTGAGTTCAGTGACTGTAATTTTTTTTATTCTGATAATTAATGAAATCTGATTTAAACTATTTATGACTTACTTTTAAAAGCTTCATTTTGTTACTACAAAATGTGTCTGCATTTGAGAAAAGCATTTTTTCCCATTTAAAAACATCTTTGTTAACGGTATTTCTGAAGTTTGGCCATATTTAATTTTCAGAGAAGATAAGATAAAGTGCCTCAAGCTCAAAGGCCAGATAGAGAAGCTTGGTGTCATTTGCTCCTGTTTACATATCGATGAGAAGATGCAGCGTCCCGGCTGTGGAGGTGAGATTAGCCCTGAAAGTAACGCCTACGTCTGCGGAGAACAGGCTTAGTTATTCTGAAAGCATCTGATGAGAGTGTTTATGAAACTGGCACATAACTGCCCTCAGAATTCCTAACATATCCAGGCCTGTGGAGTTTAGAACGTGAAATGTTTTCCGTTGCACGTGTAATAAACTGGAACCAAAAACTTGTTAAGAATCAAAATCCGAATGTTCTTTGGCGGGTACTTCGTTGTTCTTTCCCCCCAGCACCTCATCTAGAACTTACTCTTGGCCACGTTTAGCTCCTTTAAAAACCTTCTCCCATAGCTTCATTTGCTTGTTATTCCAGAAGAGCGAAGCGTTCCACGGGCAGGGGCTGTAACTGGGGCAATCGAAAGTAACGATGCAAAAGAATCGCGTCTCCCCCCTTTCGCCCCAGCCCTCCCGCTCTGTCCCTGATCCACACAGCCACACTGCGTCCCAGGTTCTTCCTCGTCCTCTCGGCTAGGCTGTGCCCGCGGAGTCGCCAGGGGCCCCTTCTGTTGCACGAGCACCCGGGGGAGCCCATTAGACAGACTGCGGCACTTACCCCCGAGAACGCGTCTGGAGACGGTTGCGGTTCGGTGCAGGTGGAGGCACCGCATTCTTTGAAAACGCGGGTGGTCGTCGGCATGATGAACATTTTGTAACCTAGCAGTCGTGTATTTTAATGGCCATTTGCTGTCCGTGTTTTGCAGTACAAATCCTTGCATATGTGCCTTTAATATGTATAGGTTAAATTTCTAGAAGTGCTAGGTCAAAGGCTATGCACATTTTGAATTGTAATAGATTCTAGATTGCTAAGGCAGCTTTCTCAGCGAATGGGAGTAGCTACTGTCCTCTGTAACTCACAGCATGCTGAGTTTGCCAAACAGGGGTTAAAAAGCCTATTTCATTACACAAGCTGCATGCTTTCCTCGGATGAGTAAAAATGAAGTTCTTATGTTTAAAAGATTGTTATTTTCCTCTGCACTGGGTATAGCTTCTGCTAATTTTTCTATTTGATTATAGATCTCTTTAAATTATTTTGGAGAGCTTTTACAAACAGCTGGTGTTGCAGTGTTACAAACAGCTGGTGTTGCAGTGTTACAAACAGCTGGTGTTGCAGTGTTACAAACAGTTGGTGTTGCAGTGTTACAAATATTTATTCCCATTTTGTCATCTTATTAGCCTGTGTTATATTGTTCTGTGTAGAAAATTCTAACTTTGATGTACTCAAATTTATTTTTATTTTTATTTTTTTAAAGATTTTATTTATTTATTTGACAGAGATCACAAGTAGGCAGAGAGGCGGGGGTGGGGGGCGTGGGGGAAGCAGGCTCCCCACCAAGCAGAGAGCCCGATGTAGGGCTCGATCCCAGGACCCTGAGACCATGACCTGAGCCAAAGGCAGAGGCTTTAACCCACTGAGCCACCCAGGTGCCCCTCAAATTTATTTTTAAATAACTGATGGCAAATAGTAACAAGACTTAAAGAGTGATATTTCTTTCTTAGGGAAAGTCGTAGTCCACGTGGGAGTGTTTAATTCTCCTATTGTCTTCACATATTTTTATGGTGCTTTGTACACACGTGCATGCACACACGGATCTTATGTCAGTCAGGGATCTCTTGGTGTGAAGACTAGAGCTACATTGTCATTTACTTAGGTCACACAGCTTTTCCTTTCATATTTGTTGAAGAGTACACTTCCTGTTTACATTTGAAATGCCTCCTTTATCACATCTGCATCTGTGTCCGTGTGAGTCTTCCCAGAGGCCATCAGGCGTTGACTTGTCTGTTCATGCTTCAGCCCGTTAGTATTGGCCACTGTTTGTCCCAAAGTGTGTGACGATTTAGGTGGCGTGTGAAGGAGCATTTTAGAACTTAGCAGTGTTTGTTTCAGTGTCCAGTAGAAACAGATGACTGGGGAGCCGAGCCCGTGATTTCTCTGAAATGCCAGCTCATGGCTAGGTTGGCGTTCAGAAGCTTCGTGGTAAACCCGGCTTGCCGGTGACACGTCCGCGTTTGGTGGCTGCAGTTTGGGAATGCGCGTCCGCGGCGGGGCTGTGTGTGCCGTCGGTGTTGTCAGCGCGCGTTTCTGTGTGCGGACTCTCCTTGGGCTCTGTTGCAGTTTGTTTCTTTTTCTAGCAGCAAAATGAAATTTCACTTTTGGAAGTTGATGATTATGGACGACTAGTGTCGTCCATAAAGATTTTTGAGGGACGCCCAGGTTGCTCATTCAGTTAAGGGTCTGCCTTCGGCTCAGGTCCTGGGATCGAGCCCCATGTTGGGCTCCTGTTCAGTGGGAGCCTGCTTCCCTTCCACTGCCCCTGCTTGTGCTCACGTGGGCTTTCTGTCAAATAAGTAAGATCTTAAGAAAGATTTTTGAACCATGGTTTTTCAGGAACTGGCTGAGAAAGACCCTATGCCCCATTATGAGCCAGACCTCGCCTGGAACCACCGTGCTCAGGCTTCATTGTGAAACCATAAGGCACCACCCCCAACCCGTTCAACTTTCAGGAATAAACAGGAACAATTTCTAAATAGCCCAGAAGTCAGTACAGAATGTGATGCTGAGTTAAAATGAAAAGTTGAGAACACTTCGTCTGGGATACTGTGCTTCATTGCAAAGGCTAGAGCTGCTAATTGGCAAAATACACAAAAGTTATGAGTCAGAGTGGTGATCAGTAACAAAACAAAGAACATAGTTGACGAGATTCCTTTGTCCAGTGAGTTAGCTGCGTGTTGGCTCAGGAGCGAGCCGGGCGGGTTGCTGGCCTGCCAGGGAGGACCGGGCAGATGTCACCCGCCGCTCTGCCGGACGCTCACTGACGTTCTGAAACCAGCACGGCCTTCGCGGTTTGCCAGCCACAAGTGAATAAACACGTCCACGAAGACTTTCTTGTCTAACTCCCAGACGAGAGGAAACCTTTTCAATTCTGTTGATGACTTCGTGACACACTAACGCAGACTTCAGGTGTGATGTTGTGAGGAGAGCGGAGTTGGTACGCAACGCCACGTTGGTTGAGTAGGAGGTTTGATCCAGCGTGTTCCAGCCCTGGAAACTGGACCCTTTCCTATCCAGACGGCAGTCTTGTTCGGCTCCGGTGCTGAAGAGCAGTCCCCAGTCCCCAGTAGAATGGCGGTCCATTGGCCTGTGCCGTGTGACTCCTCTGCTTTGGGACAATCTGAGCAGTGACTCTAAGCACCTGCTTCCTCCCGAATTGAGAGCAGAAAGGTCTCAAGTCCCTGTCATCACGTCAAGAGGAATTCGGGTCTTTGTGGCGTAAACCTTTTTTTTACTGGAAGCCATGGGAAGTACACTTTGACTGTGGCGGAAAGAATTGAGAAGAACTCGAAAAAGTCTTCTGTGGGGCACCTGGGTGGCTCAGTCTTCGGCTCAGGTGGTGGTCCCGGGGTCCTGGAATTGAGTCCCGCATCAGGCACTCTGCTCAGCGGGGAGCCTGCTTCCCCCCCTCTCTCTGCCTGCCTCTCTGCCTACTTGTGATCTCTGTCTGTCAAATAAGTAAATAAAATTTAAAGAAAAAAGAAAAAGTCTTCTGAATGCCATATGTACAAAGTTCAGAGTGATGGCCTCCAGGAGCCTGGCAAGTGGGTAGATGCGAGCCAGACCCCCTTTTAAAGAACCATCAGGAGAATAATACTAAATAAAAGCACATGTTCAGAAGATTGGGCCCTGGAGGCTTTCTCGAAAGTAAAGTTTGTTGAACCAGAGTCACACTTGGTGTTCTGGTTAGGAATTCATTTCTAGAATCCAGTTCTGTCAAATAGCCTTTGCCTGATGAATAATAAACATGTTAGTATTCTCTGTGTTGTCCAATGTCAAAATTAAAAAATAAAATTATAGACTTAGCCTCCTCTTACACTTCACGTGGCATTGGTCTCCTCTGTCGTGATGACAAACCGTTCTTTTGCTTTGAGGGGCCTCGTTTCCGATAGGGCTTTTCATAAATAAATTTGTTAGGTTTTTCTTGTAACTCAGTGTTTATTTTTTAATTTAATTTAAAATGTAACAATGCAGTTTTGTTTTCATTGTGTTTCTTTTCAGGAGTACCTCGTACTTAGGAGAATAACGCTGTAGGGGCGTGTAACGTCTTTGTGCCTGATTGCTGGTCCCCGGCCTGGTGTGTGCAGGGCTCCCCGCTGCCCCCACTGTCTTTCCCTGAGTAGCTGGTAAAGCTCTTGAGGTGGCACGTGGAGGTCGGGTGAATCCTGTTTGTTTTCGAGCTGTGCCCACTGGTCTCAGCGCGTGTCCGCACCGTGGCTGCTGCGAGGTGTTCGGCGATTGCTCCCCTCTTTCTGTCTGCATTTACTGACAAGTCTGTGAGAAGAGATTTTCCTCCTCTCTCGCGCATACATTGGGTCATTGGTGTAAGTGTGCAGACCCAGGTGCACACTTTACCATATCCATTAACGTCCACTACTGTCGTGGCGTGACCTCACTCCGGTCGTAGGAGAATATCGGAAAAACCCACATCAAGGAGCAGAGTCCAGGATACAGAGGACAAAGGTGGAGGGACTGTTACAGATTGGTGCGGAGTAGGAAGAACTCGTAATGAAATGCAGTGTGGGACCCTGGATGGGATCCTAGAACAGGCGAAGATTGTTAGTATAGAAATCGGCGCACTTCCAGTACAGTCTGTCGTTGGTCGGACGCCACGTCCTTGTTGATCTCTTGCTCTTGCCGGTTGTGTTCTGGTTGTGGAGGGGCAGTGGGGTCCGAGAGAGAGGGGATGAGGAAACTCACTGTATCCTTTCTCCAGCTTTGTCTGAAATTCATTCAAAGTAAAAAGTTTTAAAACTCAGTTTAAAGAGCGATATTAAGCGAAGAACAGCCCAGGGGGTGTGGCTGTGGTGAACCCTGTGAAGGTGGCAGGGCTGCCTCTGAGACGTCGGTGTTGGCGGGGCAGGGGAGGGAGGACTCCAAGCCTGGGAGTCGCCCTGCTTGCTCCTCCCTCTGTCCAGGTGCATCAAGATAGTGGTCCTCCGTCGTTCCCACCTTGACCTGCGGCCCTCGGTGCCTTGTTACTGCAGGACACGGCCAGGGTGGGGTTGCTTTCCCCGCTTTGCAGTCACATTCAGCGATGTTCTAAGTGCTTTACAAATCTCATCGTGACCCTTCAATATGTTGCTGAGCCCAATTCCCAGTTCCTCCCGGGAAGAGTGGCTGCTGAGATGGACAGGCCAGTTCCCCAACTGCCAGGCTGCTCTTCTTGACACCCTAAACCCACCCCTGGAAAGAAGTCTGAGGAAGATCCTCGGAGCAAAATTCTGCCTGAGCCCGCAGAATAATCCGGAACGTAAGCCGAGCAGACACCAGTGGGGAACTGGCCTGTCCATCTCAGCAGTCACTCTTCGCAGGAGAATTGGGAATTGGGCTCAGCAACATATATAAGGGTCACGATGAGATTTGTAAGAGCACTTAGAACATTTTTGAATTATTTGTCGACTTCCTGAGGGAGTTTAGAACATTGGAATTATTGATTGGATTTAGATTTGTCTGGCCGGTATTCTGATTTTGGTGGCACTGTTTGTGGGAAGATGTAGGTCTTTCTAATGTCTGCCTCAGTAGATAAGTGATTTTACATTCTTGCCTCTTATCATGACTTTTTTTTTTTTCAACTTTAAAATCTTTCAAGCTTCAGATTTCCTGGTTGTACCTTTATCCTTTCTAAATTATATCCTTCAATCATACCATGATGCACAATGCTAAGTGTCAGGATTATAAAGACAGACATAGGCCGTGATTCTGAAGGAATTTATAGTTCATTAAAGGAGAAAAAACACAGTTCACTTACCTTTACTCTTTCCTCTCTGCAGGTGCTCTGAGGTAAAACGTGTTTTTCTCTTTCAACAGACACTGGGTTCTGTCTGTAAGCGATGGAGTCCTAGATGGAGCCTTCGTTAGCATCTAAATGCAGACCTGCCGCGTTGACACTTGTGTGGATTGAACTTGGCTTGTGGGGGAAGCAGGGGGAGGGGGGCACGGGGTGACTTCCTGTGCGGGGTGTGCCCTGCAGGGCTGCTTCTGCTGCCACTGCCGCTGCTGCCCGCCGCCTCCTCCCCGCAAGGAGGCCCCTCGCGCGCACCCCCGGCCCTCACTCGCCGCTTTAACGCATAGAGCTCCAGTTGCGTGTCGGTATTCTCGGGGCTGAGGCGGCATCGGGGCACGGTGCGGGACAGGCCGTGGGGAGCAGACGGCCGTGTTCTGAGCCAGCATCTGAGCCAGCGTCCCCGCGCGGGCTGTCTTTGACCTGGCTCCCTCAGCGCGTTGGTGGTTCTCTCGTCCGTCAGGCTGCCGTGGAACAGAAAACAGGGCAGCGTGATGGGTTTTGGGGCTGCTGGAAAGAACTGAGCACTGAGAAGAGACGGTTCTTGTAGCAGATGCTCAGTGCTCTTCAGGAGCCCGTCCGGCGTCTGTCTGTCCCAAAGGCGGCCCTCCGGGAGAGGGCGTGTTACCTGTTAACTCCTTGGCCCCTTGGACGCTCAGCGGCCCCCACTTGTGAGGTGATCACCATCTCCCTTCGGGCTCGAGGCTCCCCCTCTTCCCACCTGACCCCTGCGCGCTTCGTCCTGGGCCCTGCTCCCGCGCTCTCTCCCTCTGCTGGGAGATTCCCCACCTTGTCCTCCCGCGGAACGGGTCCTTCCAAGTTGCCTTTCACATGCCTTTTCTTCTGGGCCTTCTCCTGGCCGCTGAGGCAGAGTCTGTCTGCTCTCCCCACGCTTGCGCCCGGCGCGGCCTCTGTGCACGGGCAGAGACCGCGTCTGTCTCCACGCTAGCGGCCAGGACTGTGTCTGGTGCAAGGTGTGTCCCCAGCAAACAGGCTGCTGCTTTCTCCCACCAGACTGTGAACTCCCTGGGGGGAAATGCCTCACTTACTTTCAAAGTCTCTGGTGCAGGGGCCCCTGGGGGGCTCAGTCGTTCAGCGTCTGCCTTCTGCTCAGGCCATGATCCCAGGGTCTTGGGGTCAAGCTCCCCGTTGGGCTCCCTGCTCAGTGGGGAGCCTGCAGCTTTCTCCCACTCCTCCTCCCCCTCTCTCTCTGTCAGAGAAATAAATAAAATCTTACAAAATAAAATCTCTAGTGCCTGGCATGTTACGTGATTCACTAGACACCTGTTGACTGGATACGTGCCCTTCCTGGGTCTCATTTGAATGTCTTTTGTTCTAGACGGGGAACACACGAGGAGGCTCTGGTTCTGCCCTGGGATTCGGTTGCATGTTTAGGGGCTGCATACTGACCGTTTCCATGGTGTGTGGACGGCGATCATATACTCTGCCACGCTTGTCTTTCTGTGCGGGGCTGGCTTTTCCTGGCAGCCTTTGTGTCCTGATCTCCCTGATTGCTTAGTTTGCCTTTCTGGTTCTCAGCACCACCTGCTCCTCATGCTTTCTTGTCAGATTTTGAAGATCAAAATTTTTTTCTGTGGCCTCCCTCTCCCCTCCTTTGTGGTAATCTTCCAAATTACTCGTGTATAATGAAGGCAAAGACTTTTTTAACTTCTCAAAATGTGAAATAATGTTCTTTCTCAAAGTAGATAGCATACTGCTTAGTGGGTTAAACTCTAGGCCCTCTGAGTTCAGATCCTGGATCTGCTACCACTTTCAGACCTCACTTTCCGCATCTGTAAACGGGGAAGATCATCGTGCTTAACCCCATAGGTTCATTTCAAGGAATACGAGAATTACCCGAAGCCAAGGGCGTGGAATATTGCTTAGTGTGTGGACAGAAGCCTTCAGTCCCTGTTAGTGTTCTGCGTGTGGCACACACTCCTCTCCTGTCCTTCTGTGCAAGGGCACAGCGGACAGCTCAGTGTCCTGGTACCTGGTGCTGCTGCTCCTAGAGTCGCCTGTGCGGTGTGCCTGAATTCACGTGGGAGATTGCTTGACTTCTCCCTGACCGTCGTCTTTTGTTGGCAGACTATTAAAGGGGCAGGGGTACTCTTTGAAAGCTCTTATTAGTATTTTCAAAAATACAGTTTTATTACTGAAATCACGTATCGGGTTTGTGTGTGCACGTCCGTTATTTTGGATCGGCTTGCTCTGCTTGATTTTTTTGAAATGAGTTTGTCTTTGAAGTAGGAAGTGTTAGAGCACTTGAGCACAGGTCAGAGAAGTGACCTTTGCCTTCGTATGATGTCCTGTCCGGGGATTCCGACCTGCAGGTGATCAGAAGTTAATGGTCACCCCCACACCCAGCAGTGCCTCTTGTGCTGTCGTGGCTTCTCCCACACCATGAGCTTCAAACGTAAGAGAGAATTTCTGAGCAGTTCCAGTGTTTGACTACAGTCCCATCGTGCTCTTCGATAGGGAGTACGTGTTTGGATTTTAAAAGACCGCAGCACAGGTGCTATGCTGCAGGCGCCGAGCGGTGCTTCTCAGCTCTTAGGGCTCTTCCCCCCTAGACGCTTACGACCGCAGCGTCCGACTTCAGGGAGGCGTTCGGTCGTTCCAGACGCGTGTCAACACCTGCGCGTGCCCGATGGGGAAACGGGTGAAAGCAGCAGTGTGGTCGGGGAAGAGTGGGGCCCTTGAGCCTGTGCGGCCTGTAGTCCAGCGAGGACTAGGAGCTTCTCCGTGTGGGGAGGTCAGCGGAGTGGCTTTTGCCAGCATGGGCCATGTTTTTAAGGTAAAATATTGGTTTGTTGAATTTTAGACTTTTCCCTTTAAATTCACTTAGCCAACATCTCGAGCATCATTCTTTCAGACGTAGAGGTCATGACTCATCGGTCACCCGTGCCGCTCACAGCGCGTGCCCCCGTTCATGCCGTCACCCCTTTACCCATCTCCTCACTCTGATTTCAGGCTTGCTTGTGTTTTTCCGTAGTTGTGACAGTGCACACTATTTTAAGGAATCTTAGCCTTTTAGCTAGAACCAAATAATGAACATATATCATATCTGGACAAATGGAGATAGAAGGGAAAAACCATAGACACAAACGTATCAATTCTATTCATAAATAAGGATACTGGCTAGAAATTTTTATCTAGAAGCTTTCTCTTATTCTGACTATCATAACTTCGCACTTTTTACTTTAAATTTTCCATTTGCCCTCCTCCTTTTAATTAAAATTTAAAACAAAATATTTTTCTGAATTTGGTCATAGTAGATAAAATCTTTTTATTTGAAATTCAAAAAGTGGTGGAATTTTCTAGAGTGGAAAATACCTGGAGGATTTCTCTTCCTTTCTCTTCTCTTCGCCCTTTGCTTTTCTTTCTTTTTTAAAGTAAGCTCTGTGCCCAACGTGGGACTCAAACTCATGACCCCAAGATCAAGAGTCACATGCTGCATTGACTGAGCCAACTGGGTGCCCCGGATTTACTTCTTTGGCTTTAAATTTTGTCATTGAGAAACTTTTCATTCTGTGCACTGTTGATTCACATATCAATGTATAATTTTGAATTGGCTTGATTACTTGCCTTCTGACACTATATTGATACTTTTATTTGTTTTTGTTATGAGATCTGTTTATTCATTTTTCTAAAAAGATTTTATTTATTTAATGACAGACAGAGATCACAAGTAGGCAGAGAGGCAGGCAGAGAGAGAGGAAGGGAAGCAGGCTCCCTGCTGAGCAGAGAGCCCGATGTGGGGCTGGATCCCAGGACCCTGAGATCATGCCCCGGGCCGAAGGCAGAGGCTTTAACCCACTGAGCCACCCAGGTGCCCCTGTTTATTCATTTTTATAATGATTCATATATAATGTCTTGGAGTTTTAATTTTATTTTGGATTACGGTTATAAAAATAAAATGCCCAGGGGAACCTGGGGGGCTCAGTTGTTAAGCGTCTGCCTTCAGCTCAGATCATGATCCCAGGGTCCTGGGGTCGAGCCCCCGCATCGGGCTCCCTGCTTATCAAGAAGCCTGCTTCTCCCTCTCCCACTTCCCCTGCTGGTGTTCCTCTCTCACTGTGTCTCTCTCTGTCAAATACATAAAATCTTAAAAATATATAAAATAAAATAAAATAAAATGCCCATACACTATAGACTGGAGCAGTTCTGGGGGAAGGAGGGTTATCTTTAAATATTTTTATTTTATTTGAAATGTGTAAGTTTCCTGTTTATTACTTCGGTTCCTTCTATGTACCAAGTAATTTTGTTCAAAATTTAGTCTTATGATGAAAACAATTTTTTAAAAAATAACTAGGTTTAGCTTTTGTTTATTTTTAAAAAGATTTTATTTATTTATATGACAGAGAACACAAGCAGGCAGAGTAGTGAGCAGAGGCAGAGGGAGAAGCAGGCTCCCCGCTGAGCAAGGAGCCTGTATGCAGAACTAAACCCCAGGACCCTGGGATCATGACCTGAGTCGAAGGCAGTCGCTTAACCCACTGAGCCACCCAGGCTCCCTGAAAAGAGAATTTTTAAAAATTCAGTAACAATACTGAATTTTTTCATCAGATATTTTATTATGATAATTGTAGGTCATGTGCAGCTGTTAGAAATAATACAGAATGATCCTGTGTTCACAGTGCCTGATTTCACCCCCTGGGGGGGTTCTGTTTTATAAAACTGTACTATGATAATCACAACCAGGATATTGGCATGGATATAATACACTCATATTATTCAGATATTCCCAGTTTTATTTGAACTTGTTTGTGTAAAGAAATCAGATTTTGTTCTTAGAAGACTACTGAAATACTAACTTTAATTAGGTCTGTGATCTAATCGGGGGGTGGCATTTAACTTCTTGTGCCTCAGACTTCTCATTAGGTCAGAATGTTTGTATGCTCTTTAGGATCCTTTTTCAGTGAAGACATTCTTTAATCTTTGTTTGAGAGTATATTAGAATTTGAAACTAAAGCCTTTTTTTATCTTTTCTCTTTTTGTGTGTAGGAAGAAAAGGCTTCTCTTTTACATCGTACTCAGGAAGAAAGAAGAAAGAGAGAGGTAAAAACAGTTTTGTAATAGTCTCTTTAAATAAGCATTTTCCATAGCATTTAAATAAATCTGTCATAATGGGTATAGATAGATGTATGTTATATGTGACATAACATGCATATTTTTGTGTATATTAAACTTTGGAAGCATTTCTGGATTGTTTGGATTTATGATAAGTAATTTATTCTGGAACCAGTGTGGAAAGGACAGACTAAGTGGGCAGTTTCCAGAATAGAGGGGAAAGCAGGCTGTTATAAAGTTCTCTTGCTTATGATAGTGGTTTCTAGAAGATCTAAAAAGACAGTATATCATGTTCATGTTTTGCCAGGTAAAAGAAGAAAACTCACTGTTAAGGCCAATATCTTAATTATTTGTGTAGAAGATAAATGGAGCTAGTGACATTTGTTGTTTTTTGTTTGTTTATTACATTCTTTATTTTACATTTCATCTCTCTGGTGACAGTTTCTTAACATTGCTTGTTTTGTTAATTTTAATCGGCAGTTATGGTATGTTTTATGGCCTGCTTTTCCAGATTTCTGTTTTGTTTTCTGATCATTCATTTGTTCCTTTAGCAAATATTAATTGAGAGCTTATACATTCCAGGTGCTGTTCTGCTTGCTGGCTGTATGGATAGTGAATGAGATGGATAATGTTCTTGCTGGGTTCTGGAGCACGGATGCAAGTGCTGTGAGGGCAGTGGGACATGGTGATTGTGACCGGGAAGGGTGTTCAGGGAAGGAGACTCTGAGCTGGTTAGAGTTGAGCTGATAACTGAAGGATGAAAAAGAAGCTGGAGGAAGAGCATTCTTGGTGAAGGGAACAGCAAATACAAAGAGTTTTAGATGGGCTCTCAGCCTCAGCACTGCCTACTTTTTGGAACAGATTATTCTTTGCTGTGGGGGCTTACCCTGTACATTGAAGGGTGTTCAGCAGCATCTGTGGCCTCTGGTCCCGCCACTGGATGCCACGGTGCTCCTGCTGCTCTCTCCAGTTGAGATAACCAAAATTACCTTCAGATGTTCCCTGTGTGGTGTAACTGCTGTCAGTAGAAAGTGACTGCTCAACAAGAAATGTTGGCTGATGTCTTTCATCTTTTCTAGGAAATTCTCAGCTGTAGTGTTTCTGTTCCATTCTTCCTCTCCTCTTCTTCTTGGACTCAAATTATGTACATATTTGACCTTTGTGTTGTGTCATATATCTCTCCTATGCTCTTCCATATATTTATTGTTTTGATTATTTCTCCTTCAGTTTGGATATTTCCTTCTGACCTAACTTCTAATTTACACATTATCTCTTTACCAGTGTCTAATTGTTACATATATTCTTTGAATTCTGATCTTCAGATTTTTTTTTTTTTAGTTCTAGAATTGTCTTTGTTTTATTTCCCAGTTCTCTTGTCTTTTGATTCCATGAACATAATTATAGATTATTAAAGATAATATTTAAACTCCAGTTTTGGATCACCTCTGGGTTTGTTTCTGTTGTTTGTCCTTCTGGTTTTTAGTTCTTGTCTTTTGCCTGGTTATTTTGGTTGAATACTATGAGTTTGTATGGCAAAACAAAAAGCAAAAGAGCTCTCTTTTTGGAGAGTGTTACATTTTCTTTTGGCAGGCAGCAGGAAGAAGGACAAATCACCTTTAATTAATACAGGGTTTAGCTGGTTTGCAGCCCTTCTTCAGTCCTTATCAGGGTCAGTCTGTTTCCAGTACATTTACAATGGAGCCTTTAGGTCCCTGTTCCAACCAGAAGGCTGGGATGCTACCAAGACTTTCTCCTCAGTGAACAACTGAATGAATAAAAATAAATGTTTTGAAAACTCATGGGACCATATAGGTTTTTAGTGAAATGCTCTTAGAATCATCGTAATGCAAAGGTTTCCAAACTAGGTTTAGGCTCAGGGGTTCGTTTGCTGTGATCACTTGAAGCTCAGAAAGTACACTTGTGAGCCCTGATCAGTGTTCTGCCATCCTAGGATTGTGTGTGTGCACGTGTGCATTTCAAGCCTGGCAGGTGACACTCTTGGAAGACAGGAAATGGTGTCGTGGGGCAGGATGAGTGCTGGCCTTAGTGTTGCACTTGGCTTTGAGTTCTGACTCTTGTACGTGTTCCAGCATCACTTTATTTTTGTGGAGATTTCAGCTTCTGCATTGTAAAACTGGCAGGAGTCGTCATCGAGGATGATTGTGCGGTGTCTCTCTTAGGGCCCGCGCACAGTAGGCTTTCAAACAGTGGGAGCTGCTTTGGTTACAACAATGTGAAGAATAAATTATTTCTGCTAGGTCACTGAACATTTTAAGAGAGTTTTAACCAAAACTGGAGTTTTCTGCTTTTAGATAAGAAAAGTGGCTTTTAAAATTGATGTTTGGGTTGTCGGTATTCTTTTTCTATTTCAAACTATAGCTGTCATTATAAGGCTTAGTGTGCTGGTGGGATTGTGAAATGGTGTAGCCACTTGGAAAACAGTCTGGCTGTTCCTCCCGTGTTATTCTGCTCCTGCACATATGCCCAAGAGAAATGAAAACTTGTGTCCGCACAAAACTTTTACGTGAATGCCCACAACAGCATTGTTCGTAGTAGCCCAGAGTGGAAACAGCCCAAATGTCATCAGGTGGCAAATGGATAAACGAAATGTGAGCCACCCTTATGGTGAAATATTAATTGGCCGTGAAAAGTCGTGCAGTATTGATAAGTGATACAACATATGTGAACCTTGAAAATACTGTGCCAGGTGAAAAAAGTCAGACACAAAAGGCCACATATTATTGGATTCCATTATGTCCAGAATAGGCATTCCCATACAGACAGAAATTTGATTGGTGTTTGCCGGGGGTCGGGGAGCTAGGGCAGGGGTTGAGGACTGAGTGCTAATCGGTCCAGGGTTTGGAGTGTGTGCTGAAAAGTATTCTAGAATCAGATTGTGGTGACACTTGAATTTTGAATATTTTAAAAATCGGTGAATGGTACGCTTGAAAGACTGAATTTTGTGGTCTGTAAATTCTATAGCTGTTTGGTTGGTTTTTTGTTTTTTTAAGTCTTTGCTAGCTAAATACCATTTCACTAAGACCCCATTATTCCTTCCTCCCTCTGTTACGCAGGAGGAACGGCGAAGACTGAAGAACGCGGTGATCATACAGTCATTTATACGAGGCTGCAGAGACCGGAGGCAGCAAGTAAGTTTGCTTTTAAGCTGAGGAAGAATTAGGCGCACCAGAGCTCATTTTAGATAAGGCCTTGAGCCTTGGAAATGGACTCCACTTTGTGGGTATTTTAGTACACGTGTGTAATGAAAGTCAATGTGGATAATAGTGTTTTCCCCAATAATTAATTTTAGTAGTTTATATTTACGTAAAGATTTATAGAGTGGGGAGTTCCGAGGTGATTTTTTTTAAGTAACAATATAGAAACGGGGTGCGGCTAAAGATGGGAGTGTTGAAGGGCCTCTGGGGGCTGAAAGGCCCTCATTCCAGTCCCAGTTTTCTGGGTTTCAGGTCACCTTTTTGCAAGAACTGCACGGCAGTACACCCAGACTAGACCCCCCCCCGCCCCGCCCATCCCTCCCCTGTCCCTCTCCACCCCTTCCCCCACCCCTCTCCGCAGCCCTCTCCGCCCTGCAGCCCCCACCCCCGGGCACACTTGGGCTGCTACCCTAACCGCTGCGGCTGCACACCTGGCCCACGAGCCCATGCTTTGCCTTGCCCCCAGCACGCCCTCCGGAGAAGCGCCTTCGATCGCTGCGCCAGTGCCTCACAGCCGGGGGGCACTTTCTCCGTCGCCAGCGGGCCCAACCTTACCCTCCTGGTGAGGCAGCTGCTGTTTTTCTACAAGCAGAGCGAAGACTCAAAACGTCTGGTGAGTGCCGGCTCCACGTCACACAGCCTCGGTCACGGGCTTCCCAGCATTCTGTTTCTAATGGGGTCGGACAGCCTCCAGTGTGTGTTTGCGAGGCTAGATCACCAGAGATAACCTCGTGCACCTTATGATTAATTATTGTATTTCTTGCATATTTTTACTACGAATTGCTGATTTTTGCAAACGAGCTGTTTTATTTCAGATTTAGATGAGTTTTAAGTGTACTTTGTTTTAGTAATACATTTAGTGACTTAGCTTTATACTGATGTGCTGTGTTAACGCAGAAAATCTGGGTCGTGTGGTCTACACTACAAAATAAATCCTGATCGAGAAGATTCACGTTTTATCATGTCTCGATTCAGTGTCTGTTCAGCACTTGCGGAAGTTTGGAGTGTTACTGTGCTGTAACGATGGGCTTCGCGCGGACTGAGGTGACTGTGTGTGTTGTGTTTCAGATATGGATGTATCAGAACTTGATCAAACACAGCTCTCTGTTTGTCCAGCAGTTGGACGGGTCCGAGAGACTCACGTGTCTGTTTCAGATAAAGAGGCTGATGAGCCTCGGCTGCAGGTAAACCCCGTCAAGGCACGCGGTGAGGGAGAGTTGCCTGTGGGGCTTTAGGACGACCTGTGCCATCCGGTGCGTGAACATCTCTGTTCTGTTCTGTTTTACAGGTTACTGCAAAGCTGTAGCGATGACAGTTTGAATGTCGCACTTCCGATGAGGATGCTTGAGGTGTTTTCGTCTGAGAATACGTACTTGCCTGTTTTGCAAGACGCTAGCTATGTGGCGTCCGTCATTGAACAGATCTTGCACTACATGATTCAGAATGGTAGGTGGCGGCTGGGCCAGGGCAGGGCCGGCGGGGTGCCCTGTAGAGCTCGCGTGCCTGCTCCAAGCACCAGGAGTGACGGCGACAGGGCCCCACTGCCGAGGGGAGCGCCGACACTTGTCCTCCACCCTAAACCTCTGGACGCGCGCTCCGCTCTCCAACACCTCCTGTGACTGAAAGTGAAGCAAGTGGATGCTGGCGTCCAGAAACCTGTGGGGCCGCGCTGACGTGCACCTGCGGCAGCCGATCCCCCTGCGGCGGGGCCAGCATCCGCGTCCCCAGCTGGCAGGGGCAGTGGTGCCGCAGGACCGAGGGACAGGTCAGTGGCTTCGCCGGTCTCAGGAGGAAATTCCGGTCTTCACCTCAGTCCGGCAGAGGAGATGAAGACACCGGGTCTGAGATCTCTTTCTGACTGGGTCACGCTGTGACGCGTTGACGCTCTCCCAGTCATGGCTGCGTTGTGTTAAGCCATAATAACCGAGATCTGAAATTCCTCCGAGGACACGGTGGTGACTGAAACAGAGAGGGCTTCTGACACTTTCATGATGAATTAAGCAGTGTGAGACCAACACTTAAAAATCTGACTCCCAGTGGTCTCACAGCTAGGAAGACAAACACTTCAGGGCTTGGACTTGAGAAGGACTAGCATTAAAAAATAGGTACGTTATCGGTCAGAAGACGTGCTGTAGGTGGTTCTGGAAGGTAGGAGTTACTGGTAAAACCGTAAATCAATGTCTTTTTGTTCCCCAGAGCTGATGGACTAATCTAGGCTAAACCTAGCTAATTCAGTCCTCAGTACTGAAACTGTAAAAATCAGATTCGCATACATCTCAACCTTGGCGTTCGGCTTCGGTTTAAAAAAAAAAAAGATCAAGTGGTGCCGGGGTGGCTCAGTTGTTAAGCATCTGCCTTCGGCTCAGGTCATGATGCCAGGGTCCTGGGTTCAAGTCCCGCATCGGGCTCCCTGCTCAGTGGGAAGTCTGCTTCTCTGCCCTTCTGGCTGACATGTACATGTGTGTGCGTGTGCTCTCTTTCTCTCTCTCCCTCAAATAAATAAAATCTTAAAAGAAAAAGAAAGAAACCTCCTTAGTTTGTTGAAAAATTAGGGAGCCAACTGAAAGTAAATTGAAATTTGTGGGCTTTGATCTTTTAAAAAAAGTGATGGGGGTTGCCTGGGTGGCTCAGTTGGTTAAGCAGCTGCCTTCGGCTCAGGTCATGATCCCAGCGTCCTGGGATCGAGTCCCACATCGGGCTCCTTGCTTGGCGGGGAGCGTGCTTCTCCCTCTGCCTCTGCCTGCCACTCTGTCTGCCTGTGCTTGCTCTCGCTTCTCGCTCTATGACAAATAAATAAATAAAATCTTTTAGAAAAATAAAAAATAAAAATTTAAAAAGTGATGGTGATTGAAATCATCCCTTGTGTTGGCTGATGCCTGACTGCGTGTATTGATTCAGGCTGAGCAGTCCGTGAGAGTTTTTACTTTTATTGTTTTCTATTCTTTTCTTTTTTTTTTTTTTTTTAAGATTTATTTATTTATTTGACAGGCAGAGATTACAAGTAGGCTGAGAGGCAGGCAGAGAGAGAGGAGGAAGCAGGCTCCTCGCTGAGCAGAGAGCCCGATGCGGGGCTCGATCCCAGGACCCTGGGATCATGACCTGAGCCAAAGGCAGAGGCTTTAACCCACTGAGCCACGCAGGTGCCCCTATTGTTTTCTAAAAGTTTAAAGAATATAACTAAGAAATGCATTATTTTGCAATGCATCTAGAAGTAGAAAGTGTGTCACAATCTTGCGGTGAAACTGCCTCTTCTGGCACCTTCCGTGGGGACATGTGATGCCATTGGGTGATTCCATAGCTCTGTGCAGTACTCAGGGCCCCTCGTGGCAAGTGTGGCCACTGTCCGTCGCATGCTCTGTTACTGTCGACGGTGCTCCCTGTGCTGTGCTTTCCGTCCCTGTGACTTAGTGACGTCACTGGGAGTTTGTTGCTCTGAATTCTGCTCACCGGTTTCTCCCGGCAGTAGGAGTCTGTGACATTTGGCACTGTTTCCTATTCACAGTGTGTGTTGTGCTACGGATGTGCGTGCCTTAACGAGTGCGGCTGGCCTTCAGACTCTAGTCATGCTGTCAAGGGATCTGTTTAGTACATAGATTGGTGTTGGCGTGTTAATGGTATAATATTTTTAAAAATCCTCGATGTACTCCCTATGCTGTCCTTTTTTTGTTTGTTTTCTTGTTTTAATCTCCACGACTTAACTCATTTTACGGCTGGAAGTTTGTGCCTCTTGATCCCGCTCGTCTGTCCCACCTCTTCCGTCTTCTCGGGCTCCCGGCCAAAGAGCTTGCAAGCTTCCCTGCTGGGTTTCGCTGGAGATGAGAATGCACGAGGTCAGGGTTGGAGTTACAGAGCCGGTGTGAGGACAGAGCACTGAGGAGTCAGTGTTTCGTGGTCAGGACTCCAGGGGAGATGGTGGTGTCTGTCTGCTTGGCTGGGGCCCCCAGCTGTGGGGCAGTGATCAGGTGGATTGGGGTAGAAGCCGGCCTTGTGGTGGCAGGGTCCACCTGAAGCAGGACAAAGAGGACGGAAGTGTATTGCGTCCACTGCAGGGAACAGAGGCTGGGCTGTCTGCCTCCAGGCTGTGCGTGGGGCGGTGTGTAAAGGAGCAAAGTGAGGCGGTCTGGGACATAGAGAATTTTCTCCCTTCTTGGTAACTTGGCCTGACTGTAAGCAGCCCACTGGTCCATTAAGGCCTGCAGATACCTCGAGGTGGGTCTCCTGATGGGCCTGACCATGTTCAGCCAGGGCTTTGTGCCCTGATCAACTTCCCCTTGCTCAAGCCTGTTGCCTAAAAGTGGCCTCTGCACAAATTTCTGTAGGACTGTTTTCACAAAGTGAAGCAAGTGAATTGTGTATTTCATGTGCGCTACCAGATGTGACAGTAGTGAGATATGTACCAACGACACCTGGAGATTCCTCTTACCCTTTGTAAAAGGAGGCGGATGTATTTAAAAGACTGTAGGATTTGGGTCACCGGTGAGGCCAGAGTTGATGCTTACTGCACACCTTGCAAGCCCATCAGACGCTTAGTGAGGTCAGAAAGGGTGTTGCTTCAGCTTGAATTCCCGGTGCCCATACTGTGGTCTCCAGCGCCATCATCTCCTCTAAAAGGAACTGAGGAACTCGCCAGAGCAGGGCTGGTGAGTGGCAGGTCCTGGCTTCTGGTCCGCAGATGAGGACAGGCGTTCTGGCGGTGCTCTCCATGAGTGGGAGAGCTCAGGGCCTGCCAAGCCCACCCCGTTGCCCAAAGACAGGATGGCGTGAGAGTCCATGAGGATTACCGCTATGGCGGATGCTTCCGTGTGCCCATATCCAGGAGCTCAGCGTGCTCAGGAAAACCACAGAGCCGGTTAAATTCTTCAATCACAATACCTGGGCCTTACTGGGATCCTGATTCAAGCAAACCAGTTAAATGAAATTTATTGCAAGCAGAGTTGGAGACTTAAACACTGACTAGATGCAAGGAATTATTAATTTATTTTAGCTGTCATATGGCATTTTTAAGAAAAATAAAGTCCTTTGATGACACACTGAAATAATTTTATTTTAGATTTGCTTCCCAGTGAATGGAGGAGTGGGTGATGGGCAGATGGAGCTTATATACCTTTTCAGACTACATACATATTTAACTTTTTCTTAATAAAAATGTTGAAGGGAGAGGTGCTTGGGTGGCTCAGTGGGTTAAGCCTCTGCCTTCGGCTCAGGTCATGATCTCAGGGTCCTGGGATCGAGCCCCACATCAGGCTCTCTGCTCAGCGGGGAGCCTGCTTCCTCCTCTCTCTCTCTCTGCCTGCTTGTGATCTGTCTGTCAAATAAATAAGTAAAATCTTAAAAAAAAAAAAAAAAAAAAAGTGGAAGAGAGTCCCGGCTGGCCCAGTGGGTGGAGTGTACAACTCTCCATCTCGGCGTCATGAGTCCGAGTCCCACACTGAGTGCAGAGATTACTTTAAAAAATTAATAAACTTTAAAAATAGGGGCCATTGTCTGTTTAACTAGTAACATTTAATGAAAAAGGAAAGTTGAAGAAGAATTAAATTTGGACCCATGCAGATTTATAAAAAGCATTTTAAAATTAACCCATTTTTTTTTCTCATTATGATTAAGGTGCCAAATTTTAAGTATGTGTTTTTCCTTTCTTTTAGGGTATTATAGATCTCTCTATTTGTTAATTAACAACAAGCTTCCATCAAGTATTGAATATTCTGATTTATCTCGAGTTCCTATAGCAAACATTTTGCTAGAGAATGTTCTGAAACCATTGCACTTTACTTACAACTCCTGTCCAGAAGGTGCAAGGTAAGAGTGGGGTAATTGATTTTGTAAGTTCACAGGTTCTGTATCTAACAGTAACTTTTACACGGATGCTATTTTACATATAGACTTCAAAGTCAGATTTTTACTGTATTAGTGTGACTCGGTTTAAAGAAAAAGTTGACTATTTCTGTTTGGCCTGTACGCTAATATAAATTTATGATTCTGATCATCTGGTTATTTTCTTGTCTTCTAGTAGCTGTTGAAAGATAGGAAAACATGGCAAAACTTTCCTCAATAGGAAAGGCACAAAATCAGTTAATTTCAGTTGATATCGTATGCTTAGCTTCCATTAATTTTGAGAAGAATATTTTTTGCATGTTAATTGTAATCAGTGATTTTGTAAACAGTATGCTTCGATAAAAGCTTCCACTCTTCTTTTCAGACAGCAAGTGTTCAGCGCCTTCACTGAGGAGCTTTTGGCAGCACCTTTCACAGATCAGATTTTCCATTTCATCATTCCAGCCTTAGCGGACACGCACGCTGCTTTCCCGTACGAGCCCTTCCTGAATGCACTGTTGTTACTGGAGAGCAGGTGCTCCAAGACAAGCAGTGGGGCACCGTGGCTCTTCTTCTTTGTCTTAACGGTTGGCGAGCATTACCTGGGTATGAGATACAAGATGTGTTTTGCCTGAACACGCACGTGTGGTACTAGCAGGTGCAAGTCCAGAGATGGGACGCCAGGGGCCGGTGTGCCGTGTCAGGGTGGCCTCTGCAGGGGGAGCGTATTTGCTGAAGGTCTGTGTCCTAGCCGGTGTCCCTGGGGAAAGTTTCTAGGCACGTAGTCCCAATTCAGGGGTGCCTGGCTGGCTCCTATCAGTGGAGCATGTGATTCTTGATCTCAGGTTGTGAGTTTGAGCCCCACCTTGGGTAGACATTACTTTAAGTAAGAAAAAAAGGGGGCCTGATTCAGATATGTTACAAGGCCACACAGATTAAAAAATTTTTAAAGTTGAATGGGAGAACTGTGAGTGCAGGGTTGTTGTCCCCATTCATGCCAAACTTCCGATGTGTGCGCATTCTAGAATTACAGCCTCTTTCTCTGATGTGTTGACACATATATGTGTGCATGGATTACGGTAATTTTGATAAGAAGTTGTGGTCAGAAATGTCTCTCTGAATATAAGAAAAGTGATACCCAAGTTTTCTAATCCGATATTACGACCGACTGTCTTACAAAGGGACCCTCTCCGAGGAAGGACTGCTGGTGTACTTGAGGGTGCTCCGCACCTTTCTGTCTCAGCTCCCAGTTGCACCTGCCGGCGCGAGCTGTCCGGACTCGGCCAGCGACTCGGAAGATGAGGCTGAAGAGGCAGACAAGCAGCCAAGCGCCCCGGTGAGCTCCTGAGGGCCGGGGCCAGCGAACGGATTACACTGCACCCCACTCCTCCTCATCTGGGGGTCGGACTTTGTGTCCGTCCTTAGTTTCAACTATATAAGTAGCGCCTCAAAGGGTTCTTGTTATAAAGCATTCAGACCGCAGACGAGGTTGCTCCGTGGCCGCTCTGCTCTTCCCACACGTGCCCCTCTTCGCGACTGGGGGTTGGGCCTCTCTTCCACACCTTCTCCGACCAAGTGTATGTGGGTCACGTGATTATGTGGGTTTTCATGCACGGCAGGCCACGCTGTATAGTAATTTAACTGTTACTTGGGAAATTTTCCTCCAAGTGAAATTGTTGGGTTTAAAGGCTAATAACAAGTTCCTAGTTCTCAGGAAGGGCACTTACTGTGTAACAAGCATTGTTCTATTTTTAAGAATTTTTTTTATAGCAGCTTTATGGCGATACACTTTACCATAAAATTCGCGCGTTTAAAGTGGTGTCCAGCTGAGTGGTCTCTCAGCGTACTTGTCTCCCTGCAGCCTCCCCCATGCGGGGAGAGCGTGGTCTGCACAGAAACCCTCGGCAGTCAGCAGCCACACACACCCTCCCCTTCTCCCGGCCTCAAAGGGAGAGAAAGCTAAGTTCTTCCTTGCCCTGTCTTGTGGACACCAAGTAATGTCTCCTGTTACTTTTCAGCAGTTTTGTAGATGACAGGTGTTATGATGTATTTGAAAACGAGTTTTGAGTTTATTGTCGTGTATAATCTCTGCACCCGTTGTCCCATTTCTCACCTAGCATGGTTTGCTATTTTCAAGGGATAAAAAGCTTTGCATTATACACACATAATTTCCGTGATATTATCTGCTGCTTTTTCTCTTAATTACACAATTGAAATGTCTTGAGGTTCAGATATCATGGGTTTAAAAATTTTTTTGTTAGGAAATTTCCCATTGATTAATACTAAGTCCAGTCCCAGAAGGACTGCACTCTAGAGGGCTCAGGTTTTCCAGGGGAAGTAAATCTTTAGGATCTTGCCAAGTGAAAGGATGTGTTAGTACTACGCCCTCCAGTACAAATAGCGTCATTAGCAGAGACGGAAAAGGACCGATAAGAAAAACCGGATGAGGCCTTGCCCCTTGCCGCCAGAGGGAGGGCTGATCACAAAAGGGCAAAACTGAGTGTTTTTGGTGGAAGCTGCAAGTCTTGCATCTTTCAGAGTTCAGAACTGCACCCAAAGATGGGACTCTTTTGTATCGTTAAAAAACAAAACAAAGTGGGACTCTGTAGATGGAATGTACATAAACGTGTTCTTAGACGACACTCCTCAAATACGGAGTAGCTTTCTGGAGAAGCTGTGACATTAAAATGGTTGTACACAGTATGGTTGGTGCCCACGTGGAGCTGAGGCGGCCCCCACTGGAGAGATGTTCGGGAGTCCCAGACAGGAGCAGAGTGGGAGACACGGGAACAGAGGGAACACTCGGGCTCGCTGGCTTGTGGCTACACTTCTCTCACGTAGGGAAAGGACACCGTATCTCTGTTTATCTTATCTTTTTCTTTCCCTTCCCCCCTGTTCACCTGTTTTGTTTCTTAAATCCCACATAGGAGTGAAGTCACATGACGTAAGACACTCAACTCTAGGAAACGAAACTGAGGGTTGCCGGAGGGGGGGGGGCTGGGGCGACGGGGGAGGAGCATGGAGGGGGGCCCCGGGATCGCGGGAGCGCTGGCTGTGCTGTAGGACTGAGGAGTCACAGACCTGTGCCCCTGACACCAGTAACACCCTGTGTGTTAACTAAATTCAGTTTAAATTAAAATTTTTTCTAAAGTCCATAAGACTATAGATGCATATGACATAAAACTTCGATTTCGAAGTTTCTAAGTGTAAGGCTTTGGTGTGTGAGCCGTCTCCTGGGCTGGGCATCCCACAAAGCCGTTAAAGTTTTTTTGACAAACTGCAAAAAAAAAAGAAGTGCAACTTAATTTTGTTACTTATAGTTGTAGGAAATTTTACTCCACTTTATTTTTCTCCCTTAATATACAAGGGATTTAAGGTCTGTGTTACTACAGGTATGTGACTTGATGCCTTTGCTTCTCTTTTTTTCTCTTCATTATTCCCCCGCAATGTTTGTTACGTCTCCTTTCCTGTCCACATTTGGGTTCAGAACCAGTGACCCAGCTGTAGGCCAGGTACTCAACAGATTTGACTTGAAATCTTTATTTTTTGGTCAGATCTTTTTGTCCATTGCTTATATATTGCCTTTTCTTTCCTGTGATCATTATGTAGAATCTAATTTGATTGAAAGAGATTTTTCCAGAGTCAGATTTCACTGTTTTTAAACACTTAGGTCTCTGTATAATTTAAGTATGACACTACAAAAGTAGTACCCGTGCATGTTACTTACGGATTCAAGTTTGGCAGGTAGAATTTATTACTTTCATCTAAAGCAGTGTTTTATTTTGTACATGATTGTCGATGACATAACTCCTATCCATGCAAGTTTCCAGACAGGGTCGTCAGTAGCACCCAGTGTTGCGCATGTATTTTCATACTCACGAACACTTGAGTATGCGTGCACATATATGAGAAAAGCATGTGTCTTTGGTGAATTCCCCATATAGATGAATACACAGCAGCTTAGTTCAGGTTTTGCTCAGTGAATCAGATCCTTAGAGAAAGTAAGATATAAAATGTATCTTATTTGATTTTTTAAAAAAATATTTAATATTCTGACTATTTTTGCTTAACTGTCGTCTCCCAGATAGCTTCCAGTGGAAATTCTGCTAGACGGTAATATATTCCCACACATGTATGCTTAGTACAGTGGTATCTAAAATATGAAATTAATTTTTCCTGAAATGTCAGTACTGAAATATTGTCCTATCAGGAGGCAAAAACTGAGTATGTACAGTTCCTGTGTTGTTACGCTGGGTAAAATTGGTGCCTAATACAGACGACTGTGGGTGGAACTCTAGAAGGTTTCCTAGTACCTTAATGGCTGTGCCCGCTGTGATGTGGGCCACTTTTAGATCAGGCCTGTTTTGTGTTCTCGGGGGAGTGGAGTCAGATCCCCTGCGCAACATAGCGGGTCCTTGCCGCCCAACCGTCGTGAACTCAGAGCAGCTTGCCCGCTGTGTTTAGGAGGACGGCCGGCTGTCGGTGCCCTACATCACCGAGGAGTGTCTCAAGAAGCTGGACACGAAGCAGCAGACCAGCACCCTGTTGGCCCTGGTGTGGAGGGACTCCGCCAGCGAGGAGGCCTTCACCTTGATGGCGTCCATTGGCCACACGCTCATGGTGCAGCACCGGATGGCGGTGCCCAGAGTCAGGCAAGTGGTGCGGGGCCGCAAGAACAGCGGTGTGCGCCCCGGCGGCGGCCTGGGCTGCTGCTTCCCCCCGGGGCGCGATGGAGGAGGTTCCCGCGGTGCCACCGTGCCTGGAGAACGACCGCTGGTCTTTCTTTTCTAAACCAGCTGGTCCTGTTGGGCTCCGCTTCCCTGGCCTGTCGTGTAGTAAATGAAACGAGCGCGTTTCCCTAGCGGGCCGAGCGCGGGCTGCGGTTGAGGCCTGGCCCCTCTCCGAGTGCCGGACCCAGCCTGCCTCCCGGAGCCCGCGTGTCCCCGGATGTGGCGCTCCCGCGGCGCGCCCGGCGTCGGGCCGCCCTGGGCAGCTGTGCAGCGGGCCCGTGAGGGGACAGGCCCAGGTCAGGATGAGGCCCGTGTGCTGACGTAAGTAAGTGGGACCGCAGCGTTGAACGGTTTTTCTGTCATTGGAGCGCTGGCTCCGTGGTGTCCAGAGAACGTGGCAGGTACCTCACAGCGCACGCTGCAGGGGTCATGGGGTTTGAGGGGGAGCGCAGGGACGGACGGTCGCAGACGACCTGCTGAAAGCCTCCGTCTCCCCACACTGGGGCCCGCTCTGCATCCGACCGTTGAGGTCACCCGAAGAGCTCTCTGCTGTTTCTATAAAGTGCCTTCCTGTGGTGTGGAAAGAGCTGGTGTCTTGATTAGGAAAGCAGCCTGCCTAGACGGGCCACACGCTGAGGACACACCACCGGCCGAGCCTGCCTTGGACGCCGCACGCAGCCCGCCGGCCCGCGCTGTCCCAGCACCCTGGTGTTTGCTGCCCCTGGAGGAAGTGAGGCGGCAGGGGAGGCGCTCCCTCCGGGGGGACCTGGCTCTCTGTGGGCTGATTGCGGCAGGGCGGGACGTTAGATCTCGGGAGCAGAGCAGCTCGGCCAGGACCGGGCTTTGATGGCAGTGCGGCGTCCGCGCTGCAGGCTGTAACCCCTGCAGCTCAGCGCGTTGCTGCCTGGTCTGGGCTTCACCAGTGAGCGGCTTCCGAAGGGTATTTAGTGGGGAAAGGAGCTTTATGTGGAGCCTTGGTTTTACGACTACTGCACCTGTTTCCTCTAAGAAACTACTCCAGGAATTTCATTTATGGTTTAAATACATCAGCTTTTAAGTACCTGAATGTTTCCCAGAGCTCGTGAAAGCAGGTAGACTTCCTTAACTACGCTCGATTTTCACTGCTTTCAGGTTTTTGGTGTTTTTTTTAAGGTATTTAAAAGATGATTAATAAATTCAGGGCCGATGATGCCCTATCAGCACCTCTGAGCCCATGCGAGTCCCTCTTTCGTGGTTGGGATCTGCAGTTGTGATTTCTTCTTTCTCTTCTTCTGCGTCTGCTGCTACTGCTTCTGCGGCATCTTCAGATTTATGCATTTGCTCTAGCGGTGGGAGGGGCAGAGGGAGAGAATCTTACATGGGCTTTACACCGAGCGCAGGGACCGACTCGACTGGGGACTCAGTCGCAGGACCCTGGGACCATGACTTGAGCCAAAATCTAGAGTCAGACGCTCAACGGACCGAGCCCCCCAGGTGCCCTGCAGTTTTCATTCCTGTCTAACATTCATTGTCAGGATGTATAAAGGAACAGGAAGACCCTTTGTACACTGATGTGTGGGAAGATTTCCAAGGTACATGTTTAACTGTAAAAAGGAAACTACGGTACAAAGTGGATAATAACTTACTTTTGTGTCAGAATGGTGAGAAAAGTGGGAATGTATGTTTGTATCATACGCAGGAAAGTCATAGAGCTGGTTATTTACATGTCTGTGCTGGGCAAGTCAAGAGTGGAGGAGAGTGTGGACTTCTCACTGTACTTTTTTTTAACGATTTTTATTTATTTATTAGAGCGAGAGCACACGTGAGCACATGAGTGAGGGTGCGGGCAGAGGGAGAATTTCACTCCCCGCGGAGCAGGGAGCCTGATGTGGGGCTCAGTCCCAGGACCCCAGGATCATGACCTGAGCTGAAGGCAGACGCTCAACTGACTGAGCCACCCAGGCGCCCTTTAGTGTGTGGTCTTTGATAGGTTTTGAGTTTCAGATTATGGGAATTACTTAAATTTCAGAAAAGTAATAAATGAATTGCCAGCTCCTTTTATGGGAGAAAATTCATAAATCTTGCCATTGGACTTGGGACTCTGAATAAATATTTGGATATAAAATTTATTTTTTCCTTAAGAAAATATATTCACTATCTTTACTATGAATACTGTGGTTGCATTGTGAGAGGGAACACAAGAAGGCAGTATTCCAGTGTCCAGAGAACTAAACCCGAGAGATGGGCACTTACGTGGACACGCGAGGGCAGCCCGCGTGCGGTGCTGAGCATTGACCCTGGCTGACTTGGACTCTGCGCTGGCAGGCGAGGTGTTAGTGTGTCATCAGGCGGCTTTGTGCTGCTGGGAAGTGTTCCACGTAGAGCTGAGGACTGTGCCCTTCTGTGTGCCCTCCCTTTGGCCACGCCTCACCCTGCCCTGCCTGGGGGGTGGGGGGTGCGGCACCCCACAGGGCACCCCACAAGCCCAGCCCTCTGTGTCCTTCTGCACAGCTGCCCTTCCTCACACCCCCTCCCCTGCTACCTTTGCAGACACTGTTCTCACGACTTTCCCTTTGCTGTTGCTTCTCTACTCTGTTTCAGTGCTTCCTCAACTTTGACTTCCTTTCCCTTTAGTTTCTTTATTTTTTTCCTACTCAGTCGGTTTTCTGGACGATAGGCTCCAGCCACTTTCTGGAGCTCCAGACTCCTGTTAGCAGTTTAATGGGCTGTACCGAGACCCCTACCCGCTCCGTGAGATTGAGTTCAGCACATTCCGACAAAACCTGGGGTTACACTAGGGGAGCCACTAGCAAAACGTGGCTACTTCACTTGAAATTAATTACAGTGAAAGTGTAAACCCAGTTCCTTGGCCACGTAGCTCGGCACCTTTCAGGTGCGTGGTAGCCACGTATGGCTGGCCAGTGCCCTGTTAGCTAGCACAGCACAGACCACTCGCAGCGCCACAGAAAGTCTGCTGGACGGACTGGCTGGGGCTTGCGGTCGCTCCTTCCGTGGTGATGGTGCAGACAGGCCGTCGCCGGGACGCGTGCGTGTACGTGCTCGTGCTCTGCTTTCCGGGCTGAACGGTCAGAAACGTGACCCGGCCGCTGTCCTCCTCACACACCTGCGAGGGCGTCCCCTTAGCTTTCAGGAGAAGACTCGGGTTCCTCAGTCACTGCCAGGCTGTGTCCCCCTCACTGATCAAGTGTCCGGTCACCTCTGCCCCGGCCTCGCTCGCGCCGGCTCTCTGCCTCCTCTGCGTTCCAGGCCGGGCCCTTGGCCTCTGCTAGACTCTGTCCAAAACGCTTCTTTCCTCCCTGAATTCTCTTTCCTGGCTCAGTCGTCTGTGAGATTCACACTGAGGTTATCCTGTCAGAGGCCTTCCTGAGTCACACACTGAGATGTCGCCTGTAATTCCAACTTTCCGTGACATTTTCATTATATGGCAGGCGCTTCCTGGGAGGGCTGGGTCAGGAGTGGGGCTCACAGCCCCGCGGCCGCTCGGACTTGTTCCTGGTCCTCAGCTCCTCTGTCGCACGCACTTCTAGAACCTCTGAGATGGAATTTTTGAAAGTAATGTTTTGGGCATCACAAAGGTTGCTATTATCTTCCTGTGGTTTTCTTGAAAGTACATCCACTCACAAGGCCTCACAGGTCAGCTTTATTGCAACATGTGCTGCATTTCTCTACCAAAAACCGATAGAATGAGCCAGCTTAATTGTTTTATGTTATGAATCACGATTTAGACAGCTGTTTGTCTGGAAGCACATGGCTGTTGTCCTGTGTTCTGAGCGCGGCCGCGTGCTTTCTTCAGCCCTGGTTCACAGTTCCTGTCCGGGATAGCCCGAGGTAGCATGAGTGTGCCCGTGACGTTAGTGGGGAAGCACAGATCTGTGTCTTGTTGTATATTGCAGATTATACCACTCCTGTTTTTATAAACAAGTTTTTATAGTTTCTTCTGAAAGTATTGAAGCTGGATACCTACAGAGAGAAATTTACTTTTTGCCTATGATTTCATGCTAGCTTTTTTCATCAGTGATACTTTCAGTCCAATCAATACATTTAATTTGCTTTTGACTCATGTTAGAATTTTCTATAATAGAGAGTAAATAAGATCTGTGAGCTTTTAAACATTTCAGTACATCATGATTTTATTATTAAATCTATTTTGAAGTCATATATAGATTCTAAACTAATTGATAATCATTATTGTTAGACACATCAAATTAGTAAGTGGTCTTGATTTGGTCAGACTTTGCAGTAGGTGAGTTTTGAAACTTTTGAGAATTTTGTAAACGTTTATGAGTGACAGCCGATTCGCAGGAGGCACAGGTAGACTTGGAACAAGCACACGTGTACCTATACTCATCTGCTTAGGTGTCCTTCTTAACAGTAGCCTTCAGGACTGGCGAGGAAAGCATCCACAGAACATCCTTCAGGACTGGCGAGGAAAGCATCCACAGAACGAACGCTGCTTTCCTCATCCCAGGGACACTGTAGTATGAGGGAAAGTTCAGTTTTCAAGTCTGTTCATTTTTAATTTTATTTTTTTTAAAGATTTAATTTACTGGAGAGAGAGAGAGCGCATGAGAGGGGAGAGGTCAGAGGGAGGAAGCAGGCTCCGCGCTGCACAGAGAGCCCGATGCCGGACTCCGTCCCACGACCCCGGGATCATGACCGGAGCTGCAGGCAGACGCTGAACCCACTGAGCCCCCCTGGTGTCCTAACTCTGCTCATTTTTAGATCAAAGATGTCAAGACAAAGGGCACTGTCTCTGGAACCTGGTGTGGCTTTGACACCAGAACGCTGAGTGAACAGAGCTGTTTCTGGAGCTTCTCTGGGTTCTCAGTGGGTCTGTGAAGAGATATTGTTTGGCAAGTTGCCGCAAACTGAACTATGTCTTAAATTTTTTTAATAATAAAGGATATTTATATCACAACCCAAGCCAAAAGTTGGGAGCTCAGCCGACTGTGCCACCCAGGCACCCCTAAACATCTACCCTTTATCCACAGAGATTTTTAGTCTTTTTAATCGAATTCATACTATACAGGAGGGTTTTTAAAAACCTTTAGAATCTACTTTTAGATCTGAATTCTGTTTGAGATACTAGTTAAGCCTTAAAAAACATGTCTTTGGGACACATGGGTGGCTCAGTGGGTTAAGCTTCTGTCTTCTGCTCAGGTCATGATCCCAAGGTCCTGGGATCGAGCCCCGCATCGGGCTCTCTGCTTGGCGGGGAGCCGGCTTCTCCCTCTCCCACTCCCCCTGCTTGTGTTCCCTCTCTCACTGTGTTTCTGTCAAATAAATAAATCTTTAAACACACACATACACACGTTCTTATGTGTTTGTTTCAAGAATGGTTACTTAAAATTCCTATTTAAAAAGTTTTAAATGTAGAAAAATAATACTATTAGTACCATAAAATGTTGCAACACATTAGTGTAATCTGTACCCAGAGGATGAGCACACTCAGCCTGCACTTTCCCGCAGCCCATCTCTTCCTCGTGGGGTGGAGCTCACGGCGACGGCTCAGGGCTGCCGAGCTCCGGAACAGCGCCTGCGGCCTGCGGCCTGCTCGTCTCGTGGGGCCAGAATGTTTCCCACGTGCCCCAGTGGGCAGCCTGGAGCCGGAAGTATGCTCTTTGTGGGCTTAATACAGACATTTTCTGAATCATACACGCTCTTCGGTTTATAGCTTGCTTGAATTTGGAAGAAATATATTGAATGAGTATCTACTTATTCTCACTTATTTTTCTCCATTCCCTTTCCAGGCTTCTCTACAGTTTAGCCTTTAATGCCAGGTTTCTGAGACACCTGTGGTTTCTCATCTCTTCCATGACAACACGGATGATCACAGGGTACGTGTCACGCGGACTTACAAACTGAGCTTATGTACATGGAAAGTGGCAACCTAAGTGAAAATATTTTAAGATGGTGTTTTAAAGTACTACTTATTGTATGTAAGAAAAATTCTAGATGGTCTCAATTTCATAAAAAGAAATTAAAGCCCATTTTTATACATGTTTATCCATATACATTAAAAATATGGCTTTATGTGACAGTAAATTTGTTTTTAATGCTGTATTCTTTTTAAAACCATGTGACTTTCAAATGTTTTGATAGTGAAAACACAGAGTTGAAGCAAATTTAACCCATTACAGACATTAAAACATATTAAATGTTTTAGAAGTTGGTTTTTAAAACTTTTTATTTATGTAATTTGACTTTTTTTTTAAAAGATTTTATTTATTTGACAGAGAGATCACAAGCAGGCAGAGAGGCAGGCAGAGAGAGAGGGGGAAGCAGGCTCCCCGCTGAGCAGAGAGCCCGATGCGGGGCTCGATCCCAGGACCCTGAGATCATGACCTGAGCCGAAGGCAGAGGCTTAACCCACTGAGCCCCCCAGGTGCCCTTGTAATTTGACTTTTCTTATATGAATCATTATGTAACTTGAAGTCTGGAATCTTTAATATACATATTTTAATTGAATGTGTACTAAACAGAGAATTTAATATTCAGACTTGCTTTGTGGTGAGCTGACCTAGCCTAGTGCCTCGCTGACTCTGTCCTCTGTCAGGAGTCCAAGGGAACTCCTCTCTGCTGTAACAGGAAAAGACGAGCGTGACGCTCAGGTCACCAGAGACGGAACTGGCAAAGTGCCGCTGGCTGTGCCGGTAACTGCGGTGGCCTGCTGCCTGTCCCTGAAGGAAGACACCTGGCAGTGTTGGGGCAAGAGTCGGGAAGGGAGTGTCCTTCAGTCTTTCTCTCTGTCGCCCCCTCCCCTCTGCCTCTCCCCACTCCGTCCCTTCCTCCCTGTCTTTCCTGACAGGCAGTGGAAGACTTTCTGGGGTATGAGGGTGGGGTGTCCCACCTGTGAGCTCAGCTGGCTGGGTCTGCGGCATGTGGTGTCAGACGGGGGCGTCAGAAAGGACGCCTGCTCCGGACGCTTTGTCTCAGGCTCACTGCTGTGCAGCGGGAGCCGGGCTTCAGGTCACTGACCTACACAGGCTCATAATAAAAGGGAATGTCGGTTTATGAATAGCATCGCTTTGAGAGACGTGCCTGGTTTTCTTCATTTAATGTCCTTGCCTCCAAAGTGAGTGATGACGCCACAGCAGCTGCGGGCGCTTGTGAAGGGGAAACAAGAGGGAGAGGCAGCAGGGATTAGAAAGAGACCTGCAATGCCTTCATGTCCGGAACATTCTTTTACACCCTTTCGTTCTCAAATTAAAATGTAAAGGTTTTGTGTATGTTTTGTTAGTTTTTCTGGTGGTTTTCCGCCACTTATGACCATGCCAGTCTTGGCCTGTGACAGGTTTGTTTAGTGGAAAAGATCAGGGATCACTGGATAGGAAATGATCGTTGGCCTAGGAGTGTTTGCACTCCGCGGTGGAGCCCCGCCGCGGCTCGGCCTGATGACGGCCTGTTTGTTGATGGCGTTTGTCTCTTGGTGAGGAGCTGGGGTCGCGGTGTGTGAAGGAAAAATGAGGTGTTATTGTTACAGTAAACCATCAGAATTACTTTATAAGTTTGTAAAGTCATGCAAAATTTTTAAAACTCATCATATCTTAAAAACCAATTTGAGAATTTGGGTTTCAGCTTACTTGTTTGATTAAAGGCCCTCAAGAAACTTACAATGGGATATATATTAGGATTGTATTACTACCATGTGAGTTTCTTGAGTTTACTTTTGGAATATGATTTAAAAATTGAAATGGGGGCGCCTGGGTGGCTCAGTTGGTTAAGCTGCTGCCTTCAGCGGGTCATGATTCCAGGGTCCTGAGATCGAGCCCCACATCAGGCTCCCTGCTCAGCAGATAGCCTGCTTCCCTCTCTCCCCCTCTCCCTGACGCTCTGCTTACTTGTGCTCGCTCTCTAGCTCTCTGTCAAATAAACAAAAAAAAATATTTAAAAAAAAAAGAAAAAAAATTGAAATGCCTGATTTTTCTGAAATTGGCATTGAATTAATTTGGAAATTGTTTCCTAACAAGAGTCCCACTGGGATGTGTAAGTTCCAGCGAGCATAGTGGTCATCACAGGAGCAGGAGAAAACAGGGGTTTCCTTGCTAACCTGGCGACGTGCTGGTGGCCTGAGCTGGAAGCCCGGGATCCTGACCTCCCAGACTCCGGGGCGACTGAGGCACAGCTGAGGGGCAGGAGCGTGTGGGCTCCTGGCTCGTCTTTGCCATTGGACCTCCCGCCACCAAAGCCCCGCCCGAGCCGGCTTGGGGCCTCCTTGGCTTGGGCTCTGTGCAGACTGTTCTGACTGTGAATTGCCCGTTTCTTGCCCCACCGACACGAGCAGTAAGTTGTGGTTACGGTGGTCACAGTAGACAGACTTCATTCTCGGCAAGAGCATGAGGCAGCGACTCGTGTAGAAGAGACTCCCGTGGGAAGGGCCGCGGTGGCCTTCGGGCGGGGGCGCCGTGTCTGGAGGCGGGGGGTTACCTGCGGTCTCAGGGCTGCTCCCACGCCGGCCAACTCCCCAGGCTCTCAATCTGTGGCTTTTCCATTATGGTAAGTTATGGACTTTTTATTTGCTCAGAAGTCTTTGAGATTGACTTGTGTTCAGTCTCAGAGGAGTATTTGGGTCAGTGTTTACGGCAGAAAGTGTGGCCCGCAGGGAGTGAAGAAACACGTGCTTCCCTCGTGTCCCTGCTGGAGGAGACCACAGGCGCGCATCCGGCCTCCTTGCCGGTCACGTGTTCTGTCGTCTAAAAGGAAACGATTCCTTCCTTTTGTTTACCTCATGGGATAAGCTCATGCTGAATGATTGTCCTCGTCGTAGGGACCCGAGTGCGGGAGCGCTGCACACGCCGACGCGTCTGGGCCCAGCTGCTGGGCGTGCTCGAGTGCCGGGGTGACCACTGGGGGCTGGCGTGTCACTCTTCTGTAACTTGACCTGCACCGTGTCCCCCCGAATAGCATTCGCTTGTCACGGTTCTCTGTTGTCTGTGTGGTTCTGTGAGGGAACCGAGAGGTGCCAACCGTTTCTACTAGTATCAGGGGAACGTGACATTAAACTGGTTTTCCTCTGTCTGTCGTCAGTTCATCGTGTGAGGGCCCAGTTCGAGTTGGTGGGGAGTCACTCAGGAGGGGCAGGAGGGCTCCTGCCCGCTCCGGTCTGGTTGGTTCGAAGGGAGCCCCCACACCTCTTTTATCCTAACATAAAGACCCTTTTTCTGTCAGCCTGGCTCTGGCCATGAGGTCGGACGGTTGTGCCTTGTCCCTTTTTATGTGTCTTCCCTGCATTTTTATTTTGGACAGATTGCTTCCGTCAGCCAGTGCCCAGAGCCTGGCTGCACGTTCAGGGTCAGGACGCACAGGAAGTCGGTCAGACGACGGTTCTTCTCTGTGACAGCAGAGTTCAGGCTGCACGTCAGAGCCCCTGTCCTCACGGACCTGTTGGTGGCAGTGCTCTTCTTTGAAGGGCCCTGTGGAGCCCTAAAGCTCCGGGTGGCTCAGGCTAGTGCACCAAAGCCCCACAAGAGTGAAAGGACATTTGCCTGGCCTCACTTCTGCCTTGCTCTCTCACGTAACTCTTGGCAGTCGTGGGCAACCACTTGCTAATTTGTGGATCCTTACTCCGTCGTATCGCATCTAATACAGGTCCGTGGTTGTGTAGAACTAGAGCTCCGCAGTATGAAGATCAAACAGCGATCTTGCCCACGTTTGCTAGCGCGGGACTGATAGGACCTGCTGTAGGGGACCCTGGGGCTTTATAGATTGGAAAGAGCCGGTGAACCTCTGTCACTGAGTGTTCAACAGGACAAGGAACCACATTTCCCCAAGGGGGAGGGGGAACAGGTTCTGGGTGGAGAAGTAAGTTTAATAGCTCAGAGCTCCTGACGCATGAGAGAGACGACAGAGCTCTCGGAAGATTGCCTTACTTTCGAGCTGCCCTAGGATGTGCCAGGACTCCTGGGAAAAGCAGGAGCGGTAACGAGCTGGTAGGTAAGTGTGGCTAACAGGAACAAAGCCCCGTACGCCGAGGGGGATCTCTGTTCCTGAAGCATTTATCAGGGGTCCACACTCAGCAGTTTTTAACGGTCCTAAACGTTAGCCACTGGGTAGGTGTTTCGTGAGAGCAGCGCGAGAGCAGATACTTGGTTGAATACGTGAAGCAGGAGGAGGGGTAGTTCGAACCCAGAAGGTAGCGGCGTTACTTGCTGTAA
Source organism: Mustela erminea (assembly GCF_009829155.1). Classification (NCBI taxonomy): domain Eukaryota; kingdom Metazoa; phylum Chordata; class Mammalia; order Carnivora; family Mustelidae; genus Mustela; species Mustela erminea. The sequence goes on along the minus strand of NC_045624.1, from coordinate 1,460,102 downwards.
CCCTGTCTGGGGGCCCCTGGCACTCCCAGTGATTGCTTTTGTCTGGTGATCACAGTAGTGGGAGCAGGAGTTGAGAGTGGTGGCTTGGGGTCCTGCCCTCTAGTTTGAGCAGTTTATGAACCGACATTGTTAGAAGGACTTTACCTTCCCTTTAAGGAGTTCAGTTGCTAATAGGAATGTTATTTTCCCTGCTGATTTTGCCTGGTGTCATGTCTTAATTCATTCGCAAATTGGAACTAACCTTAAAATCTTTTTTTGTTCTTGCTGCCGTCTCAAGGTCTATGGTGCCGCTGCTGCAGGTGATCTCCAGGGGCGCCCCCATGTCTTTGGACGACTCCAGCCGGATCATACCTCTCTTCTACCTGTTTAGCTCTCTGTTCAGTCACTCGCTAATTTCCATACATGACAATGAATTCTTTGGAGATCCCATAGAAGGTGAGAGTTCAGAAGAATCCGTTTTTTGCTGGCTTCATGGCCTGTCCGTTTTCATAGGTGATAGAAAAGTTTTAAGTCCCTTAAGTCTCTCATTGTATTAAGAAATGAGAAAGAAAAAAAAAGCCAAGTATGATAGAACATTGGATTATGTTTTCCAGTTGTAGGTCAAAGACAATCATCAATGATGCCTTTTACTCTGGAAGAGCTGATAATGTTGTCTCGCTGCCTTCGAGATGCCTGCCTAGGGATCATCAAGTTGGCTTATCCAGAAACAAAGCCGGAAGTTCGAGAAGAATATATTACCGCATTTCAGAGTATCGGAGTTACAACCAGTTCTGAGATGCAGCAGTGCATACAGATGGAGCAGAAGCGATGGGTTCAGTTATTTAAGGTAAGCTGTACGTGGGTTTGCGCTTGTGTGTGTGCTTACCGAGGTCAAGTAATGTACAGATGTGTTCTGACGACTCATTTCATAAGAAGTACAGGTTTGTTTTCGGCATAATTTTTAATTTGCAAAACTTTTTAAAATGAAAAGTCATTTTCATTTTACTTTTGCCTTCTTTGAAACCCTTGTTTTTACATTATCACGTGAGTCTTTTTAAAGTGGCTTTAAGTATGAGTAACGATGAATTATAAATGAAATTTTTTTTTTAAGATTTTGCTTTTTTAAATTTATTTGACAGAGAGAGACACAGTGAGAGAGGGAACACAAGCTGGGGGAGTGGGAGAGGGAGAAGCAGGCTCCTGCGGAGTAGGGAGCCCAACGCGGAGTTCGATCCCAGGACCCAGGGATCGTGACCTGAGCTGAAGGCAGACGCTTAACGACTGAGCCACCCAGGCGCCCCATAAATAAAATTTTTAAATATTTTCATTTTTCACTAAACGATCTCTTACAGATTGTATTTCTTTAATCTTTTCAGAAATTGATTAACAAAGGTAGGGGATAAGGTCATTAATGTAATGCAAGTGGCATATAAATTATTTAAAAATATCTTCGTTTTTAACCATGCAGAAAGAGGAGTTATGAGTGGCTGTGGCTGGTGCACTGGCGGGAAGTCACCACCGCTGAGAATGTAACGGTGGGGTAGGAAAAAAGAAAAGAAAAAGGGTGCTTGACTGGCCATGAAATTTCTGCAGCAAACACATCTAGTCAGCTAAAATCGCTCATTAAAGGAGTGGGAGCAGAAGAAGTGCATTTTCCAAATTGAATGCTGGATTTACAGTCCGTTTAATACCCGCGACCCCTAGCACACTAATGTGCAGCTCGAGTCATCAGCTGTCCCTTCAGGTCCTTTATCACTGCTTTTGTCAAGCTATCTATTTAATTGAAAGAAGTTAATTGAATGAAAATGATCAACTAAGCTTGTATTAATATTGCTAATGGAACTTTCTTCTTGGCCATGTTTGGAGAAAGATGTCAAGCTAGACTTTAGGAAAGGCCCATTAATGCTTGCACTTAACCTGATGGGCTAATTAAGGACTGCTTATTCATCCGACGAGCGCGCGGTAGTCTCTGTCCGGCCCGTTCTGCCTGATTTTACAACACATTTCACTTAGGAGCGTGAGCATTAGTAGCAGCGAGAGTAACTGATAATGTTTTGATTGCACTGAACACAGTCCTAATGCATCATTGAATTTATAATTTGTGCGGATTGATGTAATATATGTTTGCACAATTTATTTTAATTACCTAGCCCTATATTCCCAAGAAAACTTTAAAGGGCGTGTGTTGAACCCTTAATATATCCATTCTTAAAGGTTGACAACTTTGCGACTTTTCTAAGTTAAAAATAAGCTACCTAACCTATTTCAAACTTAGAATTCTTAGGTACACTTGGCTGGATATGTGTATTATGGTAGCATATGTGTTTTTCTTCAAGTATTAAACTCTGTTAATAAGGCTTTCCATTATGTAGGATACCAGGTTTTGTGCACAGTGTCAGATAATCTCGTTATTTTATAGCGCCTATTGAGAATTTCATGATTTTCATATGACGGGCTTCTCTTTAGGACCGAGAAACCTCAGGATTGAATAATGCTACAGAATGGGGGCACCCGGGGGGCTCCGTGGGGTAGGCCTCTGCCTTCGGCTCGGGTCATGATCTCAGGTTCCTGGGATCGAGCCCCGCGTCGGGCTCTCTGCTCAGCAGGGAACCTGCTTCCTTCTCTCTCTCTGCCTGTCTCTGCCTACTTGTGATCTCTCTCTGTCAAATAAATAAAATAAAATAAAAATAATACTATAGAAGATACTTTTCCTGGGCCCTGCTTTATTTTGCTTCAACGTTAAAGCAAAAATTTTAGGGGCGCCTGGGTGGCTCAGTGGGTTGAGCCTCTGCCTTCGGCTCAGGTCATGATCCCAGGGTCCTGGGATTGAGTCCCACATCGGGCTCTCTGTTCAGCAGGGAGCCTGCTTCCCTCTCTCTCTCTGCCTGCCTCTCTGCCTACTTGTGATCTCTCTGTAAAATAAATAAATAAAATCTTTAAAAAAAAAAAAAAAGCAAAAATTTTATAGTGAATTTTTTCTTATGCCTCAAAATGACTCATTACCACTTGATTAAGGATTAAAGGTTTTAGGAATTAAGGAGAAGTTCTACTTTTTTGGTAAGGAATTGATTTAGGTTTGAAATTGAGTTGTTACAAAGACCTTCTGAGTTCAGGACAGAGTTGTTTGAAGAGAATTTTTTGAACAGAATTTCTGTTCTTTGAGGGGTAAAAACAAAGTTACACTACCTGCTGGTAAGCTGAGCCCTAAAAATAATGAAAACTCAAGGCATACTCTTTGCTTTGCAGAGAAGGGCTTAGCTGCTACTGGTTTTTCTTTTGAGAAAAACTTATCTTTAATGGGAGATGAAAAGAATCCCCTCCGTGGCTCCTGTGTCCCAGACACTGTAAGAGCATTACGTAGACTGAGTCAGTGAACACAGTCACTCCAGGGCTGGGGCAGTTAAGGCCTTCCCTTGAACTCCGCTGCTCTGCACCCCGTTCCAAAAAGTACTAGAAGAGAATGTTAGATTTTTTTGTGTGTTTTCGTGCCAAATTTGAGTTGAAGAATTCAAGGTAGAATCAACCAGAGAAGGTAACAGCATTTTGCCAACGGTTTCCTGCCTTTTGCTGGTTTTGACAGAATTGCAGATAATGAGGCCTGACTCCTTCGACCACCAACATTTTCATTTCTTAGTCTTACGTTGGTCCTTTCAGACTAATTTCTGTGAGAGGCTCTGTTGGCTGGTCACAGAACATAGAATTTTAAGTGGTTAGAGTCATCTTTCTTTGTCGCTGTGAGAATTGAGGTCAGCTGCTGAGCCCTGCAGTGACACTGCTAAAACAGTTTACGCGTTTATCAAATTTATAAACTCCTCTTGACGTGCAGTTTATAGCTGCGGTTCCTTTAGCCCTGTGCGGAGGTAGGAAGTCTGTTTGCCATGCCTTTGTGTGCAGCGCTGCGCCGGCGGGTCACCTGCGAGGAGGAAGGTGTGTCGCGCAGCAGGAACGAGGTGCCTCACGCCTTCCTCATCCGCGCGCTTCTGTACGGAGGGAGAGCAGTGTGTGTTGTGATTGGTGTTCGCTTTCTCAGTGGCTGATTTCATGTTTCAGTTCCAGAAAGAATTTTTTTTTAAGTGAGAATTAAAACGACAGCCACGCCGTCACATAACCCTGGCATGCCGCCGTTAGTTTTCCCTGTTTGGTGAAACCAGGCTCCTGTGTTCTCAGAGCGCCCTTTCCCACCTTTGGGGGTTTTGTTTTGTTTCTGACTACCAAATAGGTTGGGTACTTTAAGAAATAATTTTGTAGTGCTTTAAACATCCTGGAGAATCCTGTTGTCTTTACAAATACAGCAGTGTTCAGGAGTAGTAACGGAGGGCTTCACAGAACTTGGTTCGCCTTCGCCCTGGGTCATCTGTGTGGGGGGCGTCATGGCCTCTGTGGAAGGGACGCCGCTCTCACCAGTTCCTCGAACTCGCAGGCCCGAGAACGCGGACTCCGCCCCCCCGGGGAATCGTGAGTGGCGGTTGGCCTAGCGCTTGCTCTCTCAGCATTTCTGCGTGGTGAAAAAACCAAATGTTCAGCTAATCACGTTGAGATAAACGAGATCAGTACCGTGAGAGAACGGAGGACGGAAAAACGACGCTGGGGTCACTGTAAGCTTCTACTCTAGGAGAACAGCCGTTCTGGTCTGCGAGACGGTGCTCCCGGGACTGGTCCTCACTGGTCTTCCTTGTACTTTGTCTCTACATAGTCTCTTATGAACTCGGGTTAGTGGAAAATTCTTACAAGACACACATTTACCGCATTGTACTTCACCGCACTCAAGTACCCGCAGATCGTGTGCTGTCTGTATCCTGCACTTTGTATTGAACTTCTTGAAGAATTACCCAAAGGGCACTTGGGTGGCTCAGGTCGTTATCTCAGGGTCCTGGGATCGAGCCCCACATCGGACTCTCTGCTCTGCGGGGAGCCTGCTTCCCCCTCTCTGCCTGCCTCTGCCTACTTGTGATCTCTCTCTCTCTGTCCAATAAGTAAATAAATCTTAAAAAAAAAAATTACCCAAGATGTTTGATTTTACTTATCAGATTTTACATAGAAAATTTCAGATAAAAAGAGATTGTTCTTTTATATTAAATATAATTTAGTCTTGCAGTTGCCTTTCGCAATTTGGACTATATGTACTCTTTTTGGGTTACAGTAATTTAACTGAATGTCAAGAATCTCCATTCAGAAATGTCAGACTTTACCCTCCGTGGCCTTCAGCCAGCTAATGTACATACAGTGCTCAGTATGTGTGTGATGTAGCGTGTAGTCACCAGGATTTCGTGTGACGATCGTAGCTGGTGCACTCTGAAACATACGGGGTCCTGTGAGACAGGGCCTGTTAATCTGCTGTCTTGCCCTGGGACAGCTGTCGAGGGTGACTTTTAGGAGCATCTCTATGTTTCTAAGCAGTCACCGACTTGATCTTTTTAACATTGGGTTCAGGGAACCTGTTCACGTGTATCACCTATTCTTAATTCAAGTGTAGACAATAGAGTGTGTATAGCAATTTTGTGTGTTTCTGATTGTTTACTTAAATAATTTTTTGAGTTACTGAGCATGTGTATAATCCTTAAGGTTTGATCTGGCACGGGAGAACATGATGTGGGGGACAAGAGTTAAACCCCAAACAAATGTAACGTACCCTCCTTACAGCTGTTGGGGTCTGCCGAAACTCGATTGAGCCGCACACCGAGTTAGCCCAGCGTTTGCTTATTGATGGCTCTATCTTGCCTCACGTCTGAACCCGCTGGTTCTCGAGTCCGACTGCTTACGTAGCGGGGGCTCCAGGGAGCAGTTACGAACGGTGGACTGGCTTCCCCCCAGATGAACTGAACTGGCTCTTGGGGCTTTTGCTCGGGCCTTCACCAGCAGGAGAACTCAGTGTGTGGCGCTAAAGAACCACGGGCCTCGGCGCCAGGGGTCAGTTTGGTCCGATATGTATAACCTTGGGCCTCAGTTTGCGAAGTTGGGCTTACCCAGGACTTAGGTCCTGTTTAAATCTAAAATTTCTTCAGTTTTGGGCGCCTGGGTGGCTCAGTGGGTTAAGCCGCTGCCTTCGGCTCAGGTCATGATCTCAGGGTCCTGGGATCGAGTCCCGCATCGGGCTCTCTGCTCAGCAAGGAGCCTGCTTCCTCCTCTCTCTCTCTGCCTGCCTCTCTGCCTACTTGTGATCTCTCTCTGTCAAGTAAATAAATAAAATCTCTAAAAAAAAAAAAATTTCTTCAGTTTTGGGACAGTCTTTTGTCGTGGGCATATTTGTGCCAGAAAACTGAATAAAATTGACTGGAGACAGATGCGTCAGATCTCAGCACTGGCTGTCTGTTGTCCCAGTTCAAATTCGTGACCCCAGTCTTCCTGACCTTCTACGCTCGCCAGTCTGTTTCCATCATTTTAGTGCTTACCTCCGTACACTTGCCCCCTCGGTGCTAAGTGTTTGGGTGGCAGTTGACTGTGTGATCCTGAAAGTGGGTGCGGAGAAAGGGGACATGGTCAAAGGTGTTTTGGCATCACAAATAGAGTCAGATTTTCATGGTTTCTTAAAATTTGTATTTTTCTTATGACTTAGAAGATAATTGGTTTATTTTTTTAGTTTTTAAAGATTTTATTTATTCGACAGAGAGAGAGCGCGCACGCGAGTGTACAAGCAGGGGGAGCAGCAGGCAGAGGGAGAGGGAGAAGCAGCCTCCCGCGGAGCAGGGACCCAGGGCGGGGCTTGATCCCAGGACCCTGCGATCACGACCTGAGTGAGCCGAAGGCGGTCACTCAATGAATGACTGAGCCCCCCGGGTGCCCGGAAGAGAACTAGTCTAAATGAAGGAGGAAAGTGCTTCTAGTTGAGTTTAAGACGTGGGATTCGACATTTCTGAAAACGTTTGTTGGGAATTGATCCAGGGTTAGCAAGTAACAATGTGTCTTCCACTTAAATTTTAATTTCATATAAATAACAAAGGCTTTTTTTGTTAAAAATATGTCCTATGTGGTGTTTTGGATCTATTTACATTTTTTGAAAATGCGGTATTTGGAGTATGTATATACTAAAAAATTATTTTGTATTTATTGAAAGTTAAAATTTAGTGAGGTATCCTTTATTTCCTCTGGTGATCCTGTCTGGGACTCACTTTCAAGGTTGGTTTGCTGTCAAGTGTAACTTGAGACTTGCTTTGTCGCAGTGACTCTGCGGACGGCCTCGACACACTTCCTGAGGCCCGTCACTCTGTGCCTCGCGCTTCTCCCCGTCCCTCTCCCTCTCCTTTTTAAAGAGGGTCACTGACACCAGGGCATTAGTAAGTAGTACATGATCCTTCCTTTTTTATGCTTAGAATGTGAGAGTAAGAAAGGAGGTGCCCTATATTGAAACTTTTTAGTGTTAAATTTCACAGTAACTTAAAAGCAGAAAGTAAGTTACGGCATTCATTCCTTCATCGGTAGTTTAATATTTGTGACCTGTGGAGAGTAAATGACCTCAGAACCAGAGCTTGAGAGATGACACCAAGAGACAGATGAAAGGTTTTATTCTGGAGTTAGGCAGCCCTGGCTCTGCCCTTTGGCAAGCCTTGGAGCAAGTCTCTTACCTTCAGCAAAGCTGAGTGTCCTCTGCTGTGTGGTGGGGAAGGTCGTCCATGAGGGTGTCAACATCCAGGGGACAATGTGCACAAGCTGTAAGTGAACAGGGGCTGCCAAGTCAATACGCTTGTATATTGGTCAGAAAACATGTCTTTTGCTAACAGTTGTGTATTATGTGTAAATTTCAGCCCAATATCTGTTCAGTCTGAACATCTTTAAGATGCTAATATAGGTGGTTACGAAAATGGAAAGATGGCTGAGATGTTCTTCACACAAGATGGTGGTGCTTCCGTCTCCGCTGTTGGAAGAGCGTGTGCTTACACGGTGTGCTCCGTGGGCTCTGACCTGGCCCCGTCCCAGACAGGACCGCTGCAGCGGAACTCACTGACACCCATTCTGTTCTTTAGGGGAGCGAAACCGAGAGACTTTGGAGATTGAAGTGCATTAGGTCAGTGAGCACACTCTGTCATGACTGTGGCGTTGACCAGACAGAGCCCCATGCTCGGCTGGTACTCTGCCGCAGCTGCAGTTAGAGGCAGTTGTCGTGAGCCCAGAAGCCCCTGGCGAGCACCGCAGTCCCGGAGTCGCAGGTGACCACCTGCGGTTCACTAACCTGAGCTTGCTTCTGCCGATTCAGAAAGGATATTACTGTAGTATCGGGACAGGCTTCCAGGTGCCACAGGGTAGATGTCACCACTAACTTGGTGAGAAACAGCCCTCCATCCAGAAGCGGTACCCAGACCTTGAGACGTTCATACTGATGTCGTTCTGTCTGCATTGGGCGTTACTGTTTCCTCTGTCCCCAGGCCTCTCGTCCAAGTGGGGGGTCCACATTCTAGTGGTCTGAGGTGTCAGCCAAGGGCCCTTTCTCACCCATTGTGTTGGACACGGAATTTTTGGTGTCCTGAATACCAGAGTTCGCGTGTCATAAAAGAAGCATCTGTGTTTCTATCGTATAGGGATGCCAAATTGTGGAATTTTAATGGGAAATCTCTATTAACAATTGAAATTATGCAATCTTGTTTGTCTTGGAAATTTATTATGTTATCCTTGTTTTAGTCCTTACCCAAGTTATATTTTATCCTAATTCCGCACCCGGGTTATATTTCACTTGCTAGAGGCGGTGTGCATAGAGGCCTGGCTGACTTTTTCAGAAAATATTCTCATGGTCTTACTTCAGCTACATAGTAGTAGTTGTGTGATCAAATCCTGTTTGTAAAGGTTTAAGGCTTTGGATTTACAGTTTTACATTGGTTTATCTTGGTTTATTACAACGAACATTTGTATTTAATATGAAATATCAGGTCTTTTTTTATTGTTTGTTTTTAAAGATTTTAATTATTGGGGCACCTGGGTGGCTCAGTGGGTTAAAGCCTGTGCCTTCCGCTCGGGCCATGATCCCGGAGTCCTGGGATCGAGTCCCACATCGGGCTCTCTGCTCAGCAGGAAGCCTGCTTCCTCCTCTCTCTCTCTGCTGCCTCTCTGCCTACTTGTGATCTCTGCCTGTTAAATAAATAAACAAATAAATAAATAAATAAATAAATAAATAAAATCTTTAGATTAAAAAAAAAGATTTTAATTATTTTGAGAGACCAAGCAGGTGCCTGCATGGGGGGAGGGGCAAGGAGAGAGGGAATTTCCAGCAGAGCCCACTGCGGGCTCGATCCCAGGACCCTTAGACTGTGACCTGAGCTGGAATCCAGAGTTGGAGACCCCATCATTGGGTCTTTTTTAAATAGGCAGGGCCGTCAGTTCATCACCATTTCTAAATTGGCGATTGGTTTTTGATGCCAGGTCAATGCTCGAATGCCTCCTGGCCCTCCAGGAAGGTATCTGGGACTGTCTCCCTCGGGGGCCTCCTGCGGACCCGGGGAGGGGCCGGTGCTCACTGCAGGGGCATAACGAGCGCCTGAGCTGTGGGGGTGCGGGGACGCTCCATGACAGGGTAGACTGGGTCTGTGTGCAAGTACCCCGGCCCCAGAGACTGACATGAGGGAGGTCCTGGAATGGTTTTCCGTGTTTTGACAGATGTCAGAGATCTTCCAGGACACTTCTTCCCCTCAGTGTTCTTGTAGTGTCCTTTCAGGAAGATAGGAAGTGATCTTGCTGTAGGGCAGACTTCCACGAAATTGCTGCATACTTGGAGATTTCTTGCCTATTTATAGCTTAAACGAGCTAATACAAGTCCAAATTTGTGTTTGAAAACTCCATTACGACCTCCTTTGTAGTCTGCCTTTGACATATTCCCGATAATTTTCCTCCCTTTGTTAGCACTCACTCCCTGCTTTGTACCCAAAATTCATTCCTGCAGTCGCCAGACGGGGTACGTACGTCTCTGCGGCCTGACTGTCCTGAGCTTGTTCATGTGACTTTGCCGTCTGCTTCCTCTGCAGGTGATCACCAATCTAGTGAAAATGCTGAAGTCCAGAGACACGAGGAGAAATTTCTGCCCTCCAAATCACTGGCTGTCGGAACAAGAAGACATTAAAGCAGATAAGGTTTACTGAAAGATCCTTCTAATATTTTTCTGAAAAAGCTGTTGTCTTTCTGGGGACAAGGATAAATTCTTTTAAATTGTTTCATTTATTACTTACTATGTAATTAGTAACGGTAAACTTTTTTATTATTAATTCTTAGGTCATAGAATCTGTAGCAGTGTCATTGACTTAAAGATGTGTCCTGAGTTCACTGTTTAGACCTAATTTTCTCCTTTAACCACAAATTATATTGGAGCCTAGTGGTTCTTTGTTGGGATTGCAAGGGGTTTTGCTTTTATTGGTGTTTTAATTGTCAGTGTGTATTTAATAGCCCTTAAAGGAGAAGGGGCATGTCCTTGACTTTCTAAAGGAACAGAAACAAATTTGAATATTACTTAGATCTAGACCTAAAGTAGATTCAATAGTATAAATATTTTTAGAAATTTAACAAAGGTCATGAACTGTTTGAATTTTCATTCTTACTTGTCAGAAAAGGGCATGATTTTATTCATTTCAGGGTCTTGGGGATGAGGGCAGAGTAGAGGGTCTAGAAGAAAGAAGACCGTGAAAACATTTAAGGAAAGAAAGCAGTGGTTTTACACCAGTTTCATACTGGGTGTGCACAAGTCTTTAGCGATGTGGCTAAAGCCAGGTTGCGGGCCCCACAGGTCACCCAGCTCTACGTCCCGGCTTCCCGACACGTGTGGAGGTTCCGGCGGATGGGGAGAATCGGCCCCCTGCAGTCGAGCCTGGACGGTGAGTTCTCTGTGGTCCGGCAGGTTCTCCCTAGCCCAGGGTCGTGGGCTCTGCTTCACATACTGGGAGATCCTCGCTTTTTGGTGTACTGTTCTGAGATTTCTTTTGAACTGTTTTTAGTGGGGGGAGGGGCAGAGGGGGAGAGAGAGAATCTTAAGCAGGCTCCATGCGGAGCACAGAGCCCGACACGGGGCTCCCACAGTCCTGTGTCATGACCTGAACCAAAACCAAGAGTCGGAGATGCCCCTGGTGTTCTGTGATTTGGGGTAAACGTCTCCTTGATCCTGACTGCTCCGGAAATCTCTCCTGCGCCTTCGGAGGTGACCCCTTTGCCCAACCAGAGCGTCTGGCAACCACTGACTTGCTTTTGTCCTGATAGCTTTGCCTTTTCCAGCACGGCTTTAAATGGAACCATGTGGTGGGTAGCCTTGTGAGTCTGGAAAGGAAAAGTCCAGGCATCCCTCTGAGACAGGCCGGCTTGACTCCAGACCACTGCAATAAAGTGAACGAAGCAGACGAAGTTTTTGCTTTTCTAGAGCATGTAAAAGTCAAGTATGCAGGGGCGCCTCGGTGGCTCAGTCCGTTAAGCCTCTGACTCTTGAGCTCAGCTTGGGTCTTGATCTCAGGTCGTGGGTTCAGGCCCTACGTGGGGCTCTGTGCTGGGTGTGGAGCCTACTTTAAAAAAGAATGTTAGTACGTAATAGCACTGCGTCTAAGAAAACGCCGTACATACCTTCATTCAGAACACTTTCAGCCAGGAGATGGTGGCTGTCATCTGAGTAGTCAGTGACCGGTAATTACTGATCACAGATCCCATAACAAATAGAAGGATGAAAAAGTGTGAAATACTGCGAGAGTTACCTGAGTGGGACACAGAGACCCGAAGTAAGCAAGTGCTCTCGGCACGCACCGGACGCGGAGTCAGTGCGGGCCTTCCGTCCGTACAACTCCATGTCGGCAGAGTGCGGCGAAGTGAGGTCACGTGTGTGCAGAGCTTGACAGAGGTGTCCCTGTGTGTTGCAGTGGGTTTGGAGTCCCTGCCTCTCTCTGTGTCGGAGGAGCGACAGCTGGCCATCCTGACTGAGCTGCCCTTCGTGGTTCCGTTCGAGGAGCGGGTCAAGGTGCGCACCGCGGTTCCTCCGTCGCTTCAGTGCGAACCAGCACCAGTAAGGAAGGCTCGGTGTGGCCTAGTGGCTCGCTGGTCATGTCATCGCTGTTTTTCTCACGAGATTGCAGTCGCTGATGGTGACGTATAAGAGCGTGGTCTGACCAAATGCCTCTGCGTAGACTTGACAGCTGTAACTAGTTTAAAGGCCTGTCACACCGTTGTCTTCTTATAATGGGGGGAGAAGGTCCTTTTGTCTAGTAAATTTTGCATTGTTTTTGAAAATGCACTTCTTTTAATAAGATATGCTGGTACTGTCTGCTGGGTCGTTTTTCACCAGCACAGCCTCACAGAAGAGGGGGGAGCAGGAGTCTGGCGATTTCTGACCAGTGCACCTGTTTGAGATTTAACATGTTTTGTTTGTTGTATTCATCAACTCTGCAAATTTCTAAAAACTAGTAGGGTACTCTTAAGTATTGGCTTCGGGAGGGTGATTTTAGTCCCGCCCGCTCCGTTTGTAGGATGAGCAGGTGTTTCTTTGAAGGCTGCTGGAGCGGCCGGTGGCAGCCCGGCACTGCGTGGCTCCTGCGCCCCCTCTGCTGGCGGTTAGGGACACGGCCGGACCCACAGTAGTCCACAGCTACACGGAGCTTGTCTCTCCTCTCCCCCCTGGGTTTTTCTGAAGGGTTTGCAGAAGAGAATAGTGAGTATATACTACAGCAGGGAGTCTTAAATTTTGTTCTAAAAGGGAGGAAAGAGCAATGTTACAAATACGTAAGTACTGCACCTTTCCTGAGAAGGCATAAAGTCTGTATTTGATATCTTGGCTTTTAAAATTTGCTTCAGAATTTATAGAGATAGAAAAGTTAAGATTCACTTAACAGATTTTCCTCTTGTTGCTTATGTTTATAACAAAAAGTCTGTTGCTTACATAACCTGACAGCTTACCCTGTTTCTCAGATCTTTCAAAGGTTGATTTATGCAGATAAGCAAGAAGTTCAAGGAGATGGTCCATTTCTGGATGGAATTAATGTCACAATAAGAAGAAATTATATTTATGAAGATGCTTATGACAAACTTTCCCCAGAAAATGGTACATATAATTCTGTGTATCTGTGTGTGGCGGGGGAGGCGAGGGATCATTTTAGGAAAAGGGAATCATTAGGGGCTCCTGGTGGCTCAGTCAATAAGCGTTTGCCTTGGGCTCAGGTCATGACCTCAGGGTCCTGGGATCGAGCCCATATCGCGCTCCCTGCTCATTGGGGAACCTGCTGCTCCTCTGGCTTGTTCTCTCTCTCTTGCTCTCTCTTTCTCTCTCTCTCTGGCAAATAAATGAGTAAAATCATTTTTAGAAAGAAGAAAAGAGAAAGGTAATCATTAAAGCATTAGTGTCTGTCATCTTGTTCTGTAATGACTTTTTCAGTGAAACGTGCTATGTCGGATTCCGTAGGTGTGTGTTATCAAATAACACTGGCAGTTATCACAACAGGAGCCTTTCAAATACTGATTTTTTTTTTTAAAGCTAGAAACTTCACCCATGAATGTCTGTGTCTAAAATTCAGTTGACAACTTACATCTAAAACTGTTGATGGGCAGCTGTCGACATTCCGTACTCCATAGAGTAGCCTACTTCTGTGTTGTAATCTCTGAGCCACACTTAACGGAGCAGAAGAAACCGCGCCGCAGGCAGACCCCTCTGCGACGGGCGCGTGCGTCGGTGGCAGGAGGCCGTCGCTCAGAGAGGGTGATGCGGGTCGCGTTTAGAGCTCAGCGACATGTTTGACCTCACATGAATATTGGACACCCAGTGTGAAACTTGTAGCATTATCATTTATATATGGATGCTTTTAGCTTCAGAATATGGTGTCCTTGATACTGGGTGATACTGGTGATACTGGAGTTGGGGCTCCATCAGTGCAGGGAAGGAACGGTGGATGCTAGCGGCGTCTGGCGCAGCTATAGGAGATGATGGGACAGTGTCAGAAGTGAAGGGACAGTTGCTTGTTCTAGGGGAGCAGAACCTCATGTCCTTTTTTCCTTCAAGAGCCAATTGTGTTATGCTGCGGGAATAACGGGACGAGCCGCAGTCGCTGGCCCCGTCTGTTCCGGGTTAGTGTGCGAGGACTTGACGCTCCCGTGCTGCGGGTATGTCGTGTAACCTGTGTGGCAGCCCCAAAGCTGGACCCCACCAGCCCAGTCCTGACCCCGGGCTGCAGGGCCCCCACTGCACCAGCGTGCTCTTGCCCAGCATAGTACGTTTCTGAGTTTTCTGCGTGAACGAGGGGGGAATCTGGCGCTCTGACTTCAAGCCCAGCACACTTTTGAAAACAGACGGGGCCTCCGTCTGTGGGGATCCAGTTCCCGCAAATCAGCTATTGTCGCTCTGCGTTGTGTCTCCCGCTGGCCAGGCTCTGCACGCTGCGGGACCGCGTCCTCGGCCCTTTTCCTCTCAGCCAGCTGCTGCGCAGTCGATGCTGGCTTTGCGATGGAACCTGGGGGGACTCCGTCGACAGACAAGACGGTAAACGTGCCATTGGCTCCAGACTGTTGAGGGTGGAACAGGCGTGGTTGATGCCGGAGGGGTTCATAAAGCCGTGGGGCTTCCGAGAGGGGAGGCGGCCCTGCAGGCGAGGGGCAGTGCTGGCTGCACTGTTCCCGCACGCCGATCCTGTGCACGCTCGGAGCAGGCCACCCCCCAATGCACTGGAGCTGGGGTGAGCCCCCCGGCCAACGGGGGCAGGTGTGTGTTTCAGCGGCTTTAAATTAACTTGAGCCCCATTTCACGTAGATGATGTTTAAAGACATTACTGTCTGATTATCTATAATAAGCCCCAAATTTCCCAATGAATCCTGCAGCGTAAATTGATTCAGAATTTGGTCACCCCCTAACTGCCCAGGTGCGCGCTCATAGCTGCACCGAGTTTAAGGCATTTGGAGAAATCTCCTAATCGTACGTTATGATGCTTTCCGTCTCAGCCCGTGTTCTCTAAGTCAGGCCTTAGGAACGTGACTTATTTAAATTATGTGTTAAAATTGGCATTTTGCTAGGGAGAGTAGTAAAGGTAAACATCGTCTCAGAATTACTTCTGGGAAATCGGAGTGAGGTGCCGAGCCCTGATTGTTTGCACAGAGGCAGTCACTATGACGGCCCTGCCTACTGTCTTGCCCTCACAGCACGTCTAGCCTTTATGGGCTCTGACCATCTCGTGTGCGTGTCTTCTCGGCACGGTCTTCTTCCGCTCTCTCTCAAGATTTTATTTTTGTAGTCTCCACACCCGGTGTAGGGCTTGAACTCGCTCCCCCAAGACCGAGCCAGCCGGCTGCCCCTCAGGCCTGTTTTCTGCAGTGTGGGTGTCGGCCCCGAGCACGATGGAGCCGGCTGCGGGAGCTCAGAGACGCGGAGCCATTTCTCTTCTTAGTGGGGAGCCTAGCAGGTGCCGGTGCGCAGCTCCCATCGCCCCCAGTGCCAGCCACGGAGAATGGTCATGGCGGCCTCCGGACTGCTGTAGCTCTTGGAATCATCGCCCATGAGCTTGGATGAGACTCTGCCAGAGCCGGCCCTGAGCCATTCTCTAGTCGCTTCCCGACAGCCTTGCCTGTCTGGGCTCTGGAGTGGGAGCTGGTTTCACTTTGTTACATCGTTTTCCTGAGGAAGAAACTATGATGGTGTCAAATCAAATAACATTTTACTTAGGGGGTTTTCCCTCCCCTTGAAACCTTCATGTATAAGTAGATACTAAATTGCGTTTGGAAACAAGTAGTGGCAAGATATCTCCAGCGAGGTTTGCTTCTGAAAATATCACTGAGCCGTTACATGGCACTCTTCTCAGAAATAAGCTCCAGGGGACACAGAATCTCAGTTCCCGCCAAATCACAGGGGGGACTTCTGTGATTGGCCGCTGCGTCTGCAAAGACGACACACTCCCAGCCCCTTACTGGTGCCACAGGGGGTGAGTGTGGAGAGCCTGGGCCGTAGCCGAGTGTCACCCTGACAACATTTGTACACTTACAGTTTTGACAAGATCTGCCGCTGCCTGCTGGCGGCTTGAGAAACATGACACATGACAACAAAGGCTTCTGTTCCTCCATGAAACTGGGTATTAAGAAGAACATGTGCAGGTGAGACGTCCCCGACTGCTTTTTTGAGTTGCACCTCCAGTCATCCACTTAGCTTTCTTTGGGCATCTTACCTGGGCCATGAGCTTGAACGTATGTGGTCATCCTCCTCATCAGAATTCGTGCGGATAACGTGCTCAGGGAGTCTGGCCGTAAAAAGCATGTTCTTCATGTAGCCATAGTTAAATTTTAAACATAGAAGAGAATATGGTATAGCATAAAAGCCTGTGCTTTGTAGGCAGTAAACCTGTCTTTAAATTACAGCCCTTTACAGCGTTAGCTGTGTCTTCACGTACGTAACTCGACCTTCCTTGTACTTGGTTTTCTCACTGCAGAGTGAGGATAATTCTTTTTTTTTTTTTTTTCCTCAAGTTATTGTTTAAATTCTCGTTTGTTAGCGAACAGTGCAGTGCTGGTGTCTGCAGTGGGCTTCAGGGTTTCGTCGCTTCTGGGCGACACCCAGTGCTCCTCCCAACAGAAGCCCTCCTTAATGCCTGCACCCTTTTAGCCCATCCGGGATGGGGATAATTCTTAACCCAGCAGGTTGTTGAAGGACTTGAAGTAATGTGTGTGAAATTCTAGCGTCAGTTCTAGCTCGGGGTGAGTAGTGGGTGGTCCTTATTCCTTACAAAGGACAAAAGCAGGCCGTCCGCAGATGGCTCCGGTCAGTCTGCCTGCCCTACTCCCGAGCGAGGTGCCGGCATGAGCGCCAAACTCGCCAGGCACGGCTTCTGCCGGCTCCTTGGAGCATGAAGTCTGTGCTGCCAGGCATGGTGGGGAGATATCCGTCTGGTAAATCGGCGTGGCCCGGTCTGAGCCACGTTCTAGAATAGTCACAGCTGGCTTCCAGGACTTCAGGAGTACTAACACTCGCCCACTGCCGTGTTCAGGCAGACCCGGGGCCAGCTGCTCTGCACCCCTGCCCCTCGGGCCCGCGGCCCCCGCCTCTGCCCCTCCCCGCCTACTGAGATGCAGAGCGCCCGCGGGACGGGAGGTGGGGGCACAGGGATGAGGGCGCGAGGGTTACTTTCTGAAACCTGCAGCTTGACTGAGCCTGTCCCGTGCAGACCACCTGCTTTGGACTCTGGCACAACACCTTCCCTTCCATTGGCTTGTGTTTGGGGTCTGCGTCCTGAGGCTCTTGTGGCACATTGTAGGCAAGTCCAGCAGTCCTGTCCTCTGGAGGACCTGGCTGGACGTTCTCTTAGACACCAGCCATGATTAAGCAACTTCACAAATTTGTTTTGTTTTTCTTTGTGACACACTGTAACTGAACAGACACACGCTTCTCAGCCCAATGACACTATTCGGTGAAAATGTGGACTCTGGGCTCTGACTCCTGCTTCGCGCACCTCTTTCAGAGACTCTGTACTGTTACCCTTTATTCGTTTGTCTTTTGACTTCCTCGGTAATAATTTCTGTTCCCCTAGTATTTTTCTTTTTCTTTTATTAACATAGGATGTATTATTTGTTTCAGGGGTACAGGTCTATGGTTCATCAGCCTTACACAACAGCCAGCACTCCCCACAACATACACCCTCCCCGGTGTCCATCACCCAGCCCCCCACCTCCCACCCCCTTCACTCCAGCAATGCTCAGTTCGTTTCCTGAGACTAAGAGTCTCCTCTGGTTTGTCTCCCTCTCTGGTTTCGTCTTGTTTCATTTTTCCTTCCCTTCCTATGATCCTCTGTCTTTTTTCTCAAATTCCTCTTATCAGAGAGATCATATAATTGTTTTTCTCTGATTGACTTACTTCGCTTAGCATGATTACCTCCAGTTCCATCCACATCATCGCAAATGGCGAGGTTTGTGGGGGGGGTTGATGACTGTGTAGTATTCCATTGTGTATATATACCGCGTTGTCTTTATGTGTTCGTCTGTCGATGGGCATCTCGGCTCTTCCCGCAGTTGGCCATAGTGGATGTTGCTGCTGTGAACACTGGGGTGCACGTGCCCCTTCGGATCCCTGCATCTGTGTCTCTGTCCCTCGTACTCTTATGTGCTTAATCCCCTCTGCCCTCTCCGCATATTGTAGACTATTTTAGATCGTGTCATATCCTTTAGACTGTGAGGGATAACTTAATCCCGTCCTGGGCACTCGGTTTCTCCTCATCTGCATGCGTAATACATGAACGTCTTCTCTCTCTCCGATTGTCAGCTTTGGGGGACATACAGGTCCAGCGGGCCCATCATCTGTGTGTGTGTGTTTTAAGATTTTATTTATTTATTTGACAGACAGAGATCACTAGCAGGCAGAGAGGCAAGCAGAGAGAGAGGAGGAAGCAGGCTCCCTGCTGAGCAGAGAGCCTGATGTGGGGCTCGATCCCAGGACCCTGAGATCATGACCTGAGCCGAAGGCAGAGGCTCAACCCACTGAGCCCCCCAGGTGCCCCATCATCTGTTTTATTTTGTGTTTGGAGTCCTGCACTAATACATCTTTAACATTGTTGCTCCTTTTCCCAAAACTCCCCATAGTACCGGCTTATTTTATTGCCTTCTTTTAAAATCCTTTCTCCCTCCACCCCCGTTATCCGCTCGTTTTTACAGAGCCTGATTTGAAAAAGCGGATCCGTGTGCACTTACTGAACGCCCATGGCCTGGATGAAGCCGGCATTGACGGTGGCGGTATTTTCAGAGAGTTTCTGAATGAACTGCTCAAGTCAGGCTTTAACCCCAACCAGGGCTTCTTCAAGACCACTAATGAAGGGCTCCTGTACCCCAGCCCGGCCGCTCGGATGCTCGTGGGAGACTCCTTTGCGAGACACTACTACTTCCTGGGCCGGATGCTTGGAAAGGTAAGGGAGCTTTCTGTGCAAACGGACCTTGGACCGCCGGATGCAGAAGCTTTTCCTTTCTGTGGGGTTGCTATCTGCTTCGTTGAAGGTTTTTGCTCAGGATTGCCGACCTTATCCTGGTGAACCCTGAGCAGTGTTCTTTCACATAATAACTCAACGTTTCCTCGTTACACGTTGCACACACAGGAGTCACACGCATAAATCGCTTGTATGGCACAGAAAACCTGGGGAACGTGTAACGTAAAATCCTGTCTGTCGAAGTCTCTGGATATCTGTCTCTTGCCATCAGTGTGCCCCCTGGAAGTACTGTGAGTCTCCCCATCACTCTTGTGGTAGCGTTCAAGGGGTCCTCTGAAGGTTCTGTGAGCTTGCGGAGTGCTGCACGCAAGGTAGAAGCACACCGGTGCCACGCACGGGCCGAGCATTGTGTGTGCTGTTCGCAGACTCCGGGAGAATGGCCATTAAGGATGAGGTGACAGAAGTGCCCTGATAACCAGAATGCTGCACCCCTGCCGACCCACACACACAGTTCTCCCTCTCCTGTAAATGAGGGGAAACGATTTGTGAGCGGTGTAGCCTCGTGGGAGCGAGCCGTTTCCCGGTGAGACAGTGATAAACCCGGGCAGCCTGCTACAGGCCTTCGGGGGGACATACCAGCACCACAGACCGGGCAGCTTAGGGGACACAGACATCTGCTTCTCCCAGTTCTGGAGGCTGGAAGGCCATGGTCAGGATGCCCTGTGTCCCATTTGCTGGGGGCCCTTGTCCTGGTTCATCTCCAGGACAGCCTTCTCTCAGGGGTCGCTTTGATGAGGACACATTTGTTGCAGTCTTTGTACTTACATAGATGCCAGGTGGAACTTTGCTGACCCCAGCAGCACGCGGCTGACAGACATCCCGGTAAAATCAGTAATTGAGACTTGGGTCTGGACTGCTCTAAATGAGGTGGGAAATCATCTAGGCTATTTCCCTGGGAAATGGAAAGTCGGTTCTCGATTTTTCTTTGAACGAATGATTCATGGCACTCACCGTAACTCTGGTGACAGGGAAAATGTGATGTGTCTGGGGCAGCGGGCAAGGACCCCCAGGGTCAGACGCTTGTGCACGAGCAGCCACTCTGGTGGCAGTGACACAGGTTTGCCCCAAACCCACTGTCTGACCCAGAAGCCCACTGTATATCCTGAGAACTGAGGCGAAGGCTGGGGAGAGCGCAGTGCTTGGGCCCCAGGGGCCGCTGCTGGCCCACCTCGCTGGAAGGACGCAGCCTCTTTCTGTCCTCCCCACCGGCCATGCTGGCTCCTTCCGGGGCTGCGGCCGGCCGCCAGCTTGAGTTCAGAAGATGTCTTCCTTGTTTGTTTGCATTACGTGGGTCTGTCTCACAGCGTAGAATAAAGATGGAACCTATCTGGTCTGTAAAGGGTCACAACATATAATAAGATCATTATTACATAACACGTACATTACCCAAGAATCATTGGTGTGTTGTTACAGATAGGTAAATGTTTTCCATGGTATTTGGGGGAAGTTCGTTAGCATCTTTGGATAGTCTGGGAATGCATTTTGGTTCCCCTCTTGAAGAGTGGGATAGTGCTGCGTACTCAGTATTTACTGTCCGCAATGTCCGCGTTTTGAGGGACAGATTGGATTATGACACTAGAATTGACATCAGTGGGGCTTCTGCAGGTTAACAGGTATGACTAGAGGTGACGCGCTGGGACGGAGGGCGGCCAGCTGCAGCCTCTGGCCAACTCCACCCACCTCGTCTTAGCAGTTAGAAGGAGATTATTAGAATTCCAGTAGGTGTCATTTACAGCGCACGCTTGCTCTCCCTGCTATGGCAGCTGAACAAGCCCAAAGAAAGCCTGTGCTCTTGGGCTGTTTCCAGGACAGTTTGCTGACCCTGCTGGAGAGCCAAGCCAACAGACAAATGACAAAGAGCCATGGTGAAATCTTTGGTCTCCATCGGGGGGGTCATGGAAAATCATTGTTTGAGCAAATGACTGAGACTTACTACATTTGTAAGGGGACAGCATGGGGCAGATGGGTTTCAGAGGGGGAGATTCAGAGTTAAGGGTCTGGGACTGTGCCTGGGTCCTCAGCAGTGCTGGCCTTGCTCACAGCAACGTGACGCTTTGAGGTCAGGGAGGGCTGAAAAGTGACCACGGGACCGGTCCGCAGGGCTTTATGTCCCTGGTGCTTTTTCTTAGCACCACCGTATTGAGATACGATCCGCACTCCTGCGGTTGGCCTGCCGGGAGCGCGGGGTTCAGCGGCTGGCTCGGTCCATGGAGCGTGCAGCCCTTGATCTTGGGGCTGTGAGTTCGAGCCCACCGTGGGCGTAGGGATCACTTGAGTGGACGGCGAATGAATGATTTTCAGGTGTGCGATTCAGGAGTCTCCGTGTGTTCAGAGTGGTGCAGCCATCACCGCCGTCAGACTCGGAGCATTCCTCTCCTGTGTCTGCTAACACTCGTCCTTTCCCCTCCCCAGACCGTAGGCCAACGATAACTACCCTTAGTCTCCACTGTGTCCCGTTCTGGGCGTTACGTGAAATGGCACCTCACATACGTGGCCCATAGGGACTGGCTTCCTTCACCTGGAGTCGTGTTTCTGAGGATCGTCAGAGGCGTAGCCCGTGCGAACGCTTCGCTCCTGGTAGTGCCAAGTCTCGGTCCCTCCTGTGACAGCCACGTCCGATGTCCGCTCGTCAGCTCATGGGCAGGGGTTGTCCTTGGCGATGTTCGTGGCCACATGGTTTGATGAAATGAGCTTGCTGTGCGGTGAAGAAGAGGGAAGGTAGAAAAATAGTAAAGGGCGTCGGTGGCCTTTTCAGAAGGCTTCACTTTGGAGGGAAGGGGAGCCAGCACAGTGAGAACACGGTCCAGGAACGTGTGGGTGGGTTGGTTTTCAAAGCTGGGGCGGCTCGGTGCAGGTGAGCTGTCGGGGGGAGGAGAGGGGCGAGGAGCGGCCTAGCGGCCGGCCGGACACTGCGCGGGGCCGCGCTCCAGGAGAGCTGTCCGCGGGGCACGGTGGGACCGGCCGGCGCTGGCTCGGGGAAACCCGTTCACTGCGCAGTTCTCCTCGGTTTGTACTGGAGCGGCCGCCTGGGGCTTGAGCAGCTCTGGAGCCGGGAGGGAGGGGTTGGCATCAGCGGTCCCGAGCAGGGAAGGTGGGCCGGGGGGCGGCGGTGCGTGTGGACCACACGAGGAGGGAAGGTCAGAAGGTGAGCTCTTGCTGGCCCCGGAGCCTGGCTGAGGTCGCGGCCCTCCGCGCTTTGGCACCCACGGGACCACGGGGAGTGGCCGTGTGGGGAGGAAGGTCAGAGAAGATGGTATGTTGGAAGGGAAGAGCGTGTATCAAGGACAAGAGGTGAACAGTGACCACCTGCTAGGAGGTCGGGAGGGCGGGGCCGGAAGGACACAGTGGCGCCCCCTGCAGGGACGTCCCGCCAGGGGGTAAATGGAGGACGTGCCGTGCGCCGACTCAGTACGTATGGGTTGCGGTTAAGGAGTCTCTTGTTCTTCAGGAAATAAGAAATCAACGTTGCTACATTGTTTCCTATGAGAATTAATCAGAACGGTCCTCATTTTCAGCTGTAGAGTAAGTTCCTCGCAGATATGCAGCTGCGTTCCGTTCCCTGACCCTGCCTGGGAAACGGACCTGCCACTCTGCACCCTGGAGTCAGCCCATGTGAGAAGTGACTTAAAAACCAGTGCCTGGGTGCGCCTGGGTGGCTCAGTGGGTTAAAGCCGCTGCCTTCGGCTCAGGTCCTGATCTCAGGGTCCTGGGATCGAGCCCCGCATCGGGTTCTCTGCTCAGCGGGGAGCCTGCTTCCTCCTCTCTCTCTGCCTGCCTCTCTGCCTGCTTGTGGTCTCTGCCTGTCAAATAAATAAATAAAATCTTTAAAAAAAAAAAAATCCAGTGCCTGCAAAGCAGATTATGCTCTTGTGACTTTTTAAAAAAATAAATGAATATACTGATAGATGCATCACAGCTTTTTTGAAATGATTCACATTCCATAAAATTCAGCCCTTTTTTTATTTTTATTTTTTTAAGATTTATTATTTATTTATTTGTCAGAGAGAGAGCGAGCACAGGCAGACAGAGAGGCAGGCAGAGGCAGAGGGAGAAGCAGGGTCCCCAACGATCAAGGAGCCCGACATGGGACTCGATCCCAGGACGCCAGGATCATGACCCGAGCCGAAGGCAGCCACTTAACCGACTGAGCCACCCAGGCGTCCCTCAGCCCTTTTTTTAAATGTTATGTTCGTCAGCAGACGGTACATCATTAGATTTCGATGTAGAACGTGAGCCTTTTAGAGTGGACCGTTCCGTGGTTTCTGACAGGTTCAGGGAGGTGTGCTGCCGTCGCCGCCGTGTACTTGGAGAACAGTGGCTGTGTTGTGAACAGGCGAGCTCTCGTGCACAAGCAGCCCCGCTCCAGGCTGCCCCCACCGGCCCTGGGCTCCCGCTCATGTGCTGTCTATGCATCTGTCTGCTCTGGATGTTTCACAGAAGTGGGCTCCTGCAACACACGGCCGCTGGTGACTGCTTTCTTCACAGAATGTTTCCAAGGTTCCCGATGCCGTAGCCTGTGTCAGGACTTCTTCCTTCGAGCTGGCTGGTGCTCCGCTGTGTGGGTGGAAGACGTGTGGTTTACGCGTCCATCCGACAGGGGACATGCGGGTGCTCCTGCTTCGGCTGTTGGGAATCGTGCTGCTGTGAGCATTTGTGTCCCGGTCCTCCCTGACTTAGGACGGGGTGACATCCCGATAAAAACCCATCATAAATTGAGGATATCAGATGTTGAGAATGCATTTCCCACACTTCCCCTCGCCAAGGTCACCGCAGAGCACGGCCCACCTGAAGTGCGCCCAGAGCGCTCCCATGAGCCCGCAGGTACGCAGTCAGGAAACACGAAGCCTGTGCGACAGTAGGGTGTTGAGTCGCTCCTGGACTGCACGGAACGCTGTCCTGAAAGTGACGGACGGGAGGGCGGTGGGGGCAGACTCTTCCCACTCTGCCGACCGTTGACCCTCGTGATTGCACGGCTGCTGGGAGCTGCGGCCACCGGCCGGCATCACTGGGAATAGTCAGACCTCGAAGCGCTAGCCCAGCAAGAGGTCCACGTCCTGAACTCACAGTGTCGCTTTCACATCATTTAAGGTTGAAAAGTCCCGAGAGAAACCATCATGAGCCGGGACCGTCTGTGGAGTGTTTGTGTGCACAGATGTGTACGTCTCTCTCAGGCGAGAGAACTCTGCGCCACGGACTGGGAGTGCTGAATCGGTGGTTCTGCCTGTCCGCAGCCCACTCTGGGCGCCAGCAGTGTGTGCGGGCTCCGGCTCCTCCACACCATGGCGACACTTAACACTGTCTGCTTAATCTCTTTATTTTACTTACTTGACTTGTTTATTTTTGTGTTTTTATCAGAACCATCCTCGTGGGTGTGAAATCATATCTCATTGTGCTTTTGAGCTCCTGGAGGACTCGCGGTGTCGGGCATCTTTCTGTGGAGGAAGGTTCCCTTGAGTCCGTCCTCCGTGTCTTCAGCGGTGTGTCTTCTGTTAAGTCCTTTATATGTCCTTGTTTCAAGTCCCTTCTCATCCTCATGATGATTTGCAAGTATTTTCTCCCATTCTGTGGGGTGTCTCTTGCTTTCTTGACAGCGACCTTTGAGCTCCAGAGTGTTTAATTTTAAGGACGTCTTAATGCATTTATTTTTCTTCTGTTGCCTGAGCTTCTGCAGGCTTATCTAAGAAACCCTGGTTGCACGGTTCAACCCAGGGTCCTAAAATTACACCTGTGTGGGTCATTCTGAGCCTGGTAGTTTTATTTCTTATATTTAGGTCTTTAATCCATTTTGACTTAATTTTTTTATGGTATGATTGAGGATTTTATTTTTCAGTTTTGGGGCCAGATAAGCTCCTCTCTTTCCAGTCACGTATCATTTTTCGTTAATTTTTGTAGATGGTGTGAGGTAGGGGTCCCACTTGGTGCTGTGCGTGTGGCTGTCCAGTCGTCCCAGCACCATTGGTTGGGGAAGACCAACCCAGTTCCCTTGTCAGGAGTCCGTTGACAATGAATGTAAGGGTTTTTTCTGGACTTTCAGTTCTGTTTCAGTGATCTGTCCAGCCATGTGCCGGCGTGGCACTGTGGTGATTACTGTACCTGTGTCGTCAGTGCTGTGCCTGTGTTCATTAATGACAGATGGTAATGGAGCTCGGGGTGGTGGAGGGGACCCAGGAGGTCCTCAGTAGAAAAATCATACCCTTTCTTTTTATCTCTGAGGTCAGCGGTTAACAGCCCAGTCACTGTTCATTTGTTCTGATTCCAAATGTTGCTACTTTAATAATATAGGTTCTCGGTGTTGTCAAGTTTAGAAATGGGCTCTGACTTAACTTCATCATTATGTACATATGTTTCTTTAGTCTCTCCTTATCATCAGAGACAAATTTCAGACATTGACCTGCTGTTAAATTCTTCAACATAACTGTCAAACAGACTATTTTCTACTTTTTTTTTTTTTTTTTTAAGATTTTATTTATTTATTTGACAGAGAGATCACAAGTCGGCGGAGAGTCAGGCAGAGAGAGAGAGAGAGAGAAGCAGGCTCCCGCTGAGCAAAGAGCCCGATGCGGGGCTCGATCCCAGGACACTGAGATCATGACCTGAGCCGAAGGCAGCGGCTTAATCCACTGAGCCACCCAGGCGCCCCACTCTTTTCTACTTTAATTCATTCGAAGGTATAACCTGCCTCTCCCACCTGAAGCCGTGTGCTTGGTTTGGTGTCCGTCTCTGTGAGATACCGTCTCTCTCTGGCAGTGGTCCCCGGCACCCAGCTTCAGCTCCCCCCGGACAATAATATTTTATAACCCATTTCATGAAAATCTTTGAAATGATATACTAGTTCTTTCTATTAAGGTGAGCCTGAGAATCTCCTAAATTAATAGTAATGAAATTAAATTTTAAAATAATAATGGTGAGCCTTTATTTTGCTAGACTAAACTGAGATACTCCCTAAATCTTTTAAGTATTATTTATTTATTTAATTAATTAATCTCTACCCGCCCCCATGGGGCTGGAACTCATGACTCCGAGATGAGTAGTGGCGTGCTGCACTGACTGAGCTGGCCGGCTGCCCCCCAAGTACCCCCTGAATTTAGTGGTTCTCACAGTGTGGTTACGGACAATAGGGGAAGTGATTTTATTTGCATGAGTTAAATCTTACTAAAATTTGCTATTATTTTTTTTTCCAAATGTACAAATTGTCCAATCTTGATTAACACAGAGACGAGATAATTAGATGGTCCTGGTTTGCTGAAGTTTTCTGCCCATTAGTTCTGTAAGTCTGGCGAGGATAAACTTTTTTTCCTGTTTATGGGCACGATGTTCCCAGGTGCAGACGCTGTGAGGAAGCGGTGTCCTTGCGGGGCCTGGAGGTCCAGAGCCGACAGCAGAGCACTCTTACTCCTCTCCTCTGCATTGTGTACCAGGCTCCAGGGAGAATTAGGGACCTACACCTTCCTCCCAGAAGTGAAGTTAGTGTAAATTGTATCTCAGTGACGCTCTTTAAAATAGTGAAGGTTAGGGAGCCTGGGTGGCTCAGTGGGTTAGGCATCTGCCTTCGGCTTGGGTCGTCTTCTCCGGGTCTTGGGATCGAGTCCGGCATCGGGCTCTCTGCTCAGCGGGGAGCCTGCTTCCACCTCTCTCTCTGCCTGCCTCTGTGCCTGCTTGTGATCTCTGTCTGTCAAATAAATAAATAAAATATTTTTTAAATAATTAATTAATTAATTAATTAATGACGGTTAGACAGAACCAGTAACGAAACTCTAGTTCTATGAGGATGGTAGACAATTTAGTTTTACGTATTTAAGATTTTACTTAGATAGTTTACTGTAAATTCCTAAGGGAATACTAGTTCCTAAAACATCTGATTATTATCTGATTACAAATGGTTAAACTTTGTACCAGCA
This sequence comes from Mustela erminea, assembly GCF_009829155.1. Taxonomy (NCBI): domain Eukaryota; kingdom Metazoa; phylum Chordata; class Mammalia; order Carnivora; family Mustelidae; genus Mustela; species Mustela erminea. The sequence continues at coordinate 1,433,347 of NC_045624.1, read as the reverse complement.
TGTTAAAAATTGTCCCTATCTAAGTGAGCCTAACGGTCTTTCCCTAATAGTGTGGTGTCTGCACGTTAACTCCTAGGGGAAGAAAATTGTGTATTGATTGATTATGATATTTATTGGGTCATAATGTATTTAAATTTTCTTTAATGCATATGTTAGTGATTGTTTACTGTGATGAAGTGCACAGAGGTCTGGAAGAGCAATCCTACATGGAAAGAATTACCTCATGTCACTGGTCACTTCTCAATTAGAAGTTCCATTAGCAGATGATTCCTGCTTCTGGTGTGGGTCGTGATTGCGTTTTATCGCCTGTAAATCAGGCTTCAGACAGGGAATAAATAAACAGCTCAAGGATGTGGTAATGTCATCTTGAACTTTTTTTTTTTACAGATAGAAGCACCTAGGTCCATTTAAGCCAATTAAGTTCAGGAATTTATTGAAGGAGCTCTTTTATCATATTTGAATTCTATTTGAAAATGGCTTTTCCCCCCCTTGCTTCAGAATATTGATTTAATTGGAGCAGGATGCCTATAAATCAGATTATTTGATAATATCTTGGTCATGTATTTCCAATTTTTAATTAGAAGACCCTGAAACTTCCGTGTGGTTTATAATTTCGTATTTCAGTAGCATACAGTGCACACGTAATGTAGCAGAGAGTGTAATAGTGAACTTATCCTGGCATTTTTGAGACCTGGGAAAATTTATTCTTGAATATCATTGGAGTCCTTTTGTAAAACGCTCATTGAATTTGCTGAGCCTTTAAAAGTGTAGATTGAAGTGAGTACTGGTGATTTAAGTTCTGCTGGTCTTAAATGGCAAAGCTTCTCTTTTATAATATCTTGTTTTGAACTCTCCGACTCATTAAGGGTCAGTGTAATTGAGCTTCTTCCTCTGATTGTCATCGGACTAAGTGCTCTTGTCTCTAAAGTTAATATATCTTTTCCCCTAGATTTTTTTAAACATAATATTCAGCAAATAGTTGATCATTCTGTGCTTAGCCCAAGCCTTCCAGTCAATGTTGAGACTTTTTCCTTTGGTGTCAGCAGATTTCACAAACGAGTCTGGAGCTCCCTCTGCGCCTCCCCGTCCCCCGCAGCGGGCGGCTCATTGCGCTTTTGCTCTCCTTGACCTTCAGCTTGTTTTGGAAGCAGAAAAATCAAAGACCGTCATAACTCAAAAGTGGTCCCTTTGTTGGACTCCTGCCCCTTCTGAGGACCGGGCTGGCCCTCACGGCTGCTGACACCCACGGTTTCCAGTCCGCCCCTTCAACAACGAAGGGCTCCTCTCTCTGCACTCTTCCTCCTGTCCGCCGGGGCCATGGCGTTCTGTCTACGTGCATTTTATTTCTTCAAAACTGAATGGGAAATAAAAACAAGTAAGTTAGATTGTATGGTAAAAATCACACATATGTTCCAGAATTCAGTTGATTCCACAACCTAAAAGTATTGCTGTAGCTTTAGCCCCTCTGAGATACTTAGCAAAATTCTTTCTTCTCCTGAGTCAAGTATAGAGCCTGCTCACTGTTAAGCTGTCCCTTCTCATAAATTTGTTGCTGATCAAGTGCAGATCAGTATCATTATACTGAGGCCATTTTCCTTTCTCTAAGCCCTGCTGAGTTGTCACCGTGAAAATTAGAAACACAGGGCCGCCTGGGGGGCTCAGTTGTTGGGCGTCTGCCTTCGGCTCAGGTCATGATCTCAGGGTCCTGGGATCGAGCCCCGCCTCGGGCTCTCTGCTCGGCAGGGAGCCTGCTTCCTCCTATCTCTCCGCCTGCCTCTCTGCCTGCTTGTGATAAAAGATAAATAAATAAATAAAGGTAAATAAATAAATCTTTTAAAAAAAAAACAAACAAAGAAAATTAGAAACCCGGGCTTGCTGGTCCTGCTTTAAAGTCTGCTGCTCATCTCTGGTCTTCATTTGTGCAGTAAGAACAGTAAAAAACCAAAAATAACGTAAAGCCCACCTCAGTCCGGCAGTGGCATCATTGTGGGGGACATTGACGCAGGTGTGGCGGTAGGTTGAACCCGGGGTGGGCGGTGTTTGCCGGGTGAGCTGGGTACAGGGGAGTCGAGGGCACAAGATGTGATCATGGCCGTGAACTTTTAAATCTGGGCCGTGGAGAGGAGGCTGGTCATGAGGACCTGAGGGCAGGGAACCAAGAAGGCGGCAACACGAGGTGTGGTGTTGTGGTTAGCGGTGGGGGCCGCGTACACTGGGCAGGAAGGAGTCCGGGTGTGGGGTGTTTGGAACCAGATGGGGGAGGGACACTCAGGACAGGCCTGAAGACTGGGTGCCTGGGTGGGACAGAAGACAGCAGGGGGCAGAGAGACAGAAAGTCACAGGAGAGTGGATGGGAGGCCGCTGCTGGGTCAAGGTCAGGGTCTGAGTGTGCAGGAGACGGCCCTGAGTCAGGACCAAGGGCAGGAGCTGGCGGCCGTGGGAGGAGTGCAGGAGACCCAGCCGCTGGAGAGTCAAAGCCAGGGACGGGGCGGCAGGCGTTGAGTCCGCTTTTCTCCCTCGGCCTCTCCCCTGCGTACCTGCTCTCACTCTCTCTGGTAAGTAAACAGATTTTTATTTATTTTTTAAGATTTTATTTATTTATTTGACAGAGAGAGAGTATAGGTGGGGGGAGCAGCAGCAGAGGGAGAAGGAGAAGCAGGCTTCCCGCTGCTTCAATGTGGGGTTCAAGTCAGTCCCAGGACCCTGGGATCATGACCTGAGCCAAAGGCAGATGCCTAAACTACAAAGCCACCCAGGCGCCCCAACAAATCTTTAAAAAAAAAAAAAAAGAAGCCTAGCACAGCCCACCCTGCAAACAGTGCTAAACATTGCAGTATTATCGGGAATAATCCTTTTTCTTAGACACGAAACCAGAAACACAAAAAGAAAAAAATAGGGTGGACTTCATCAGAAACTTTTTGCTCTGAAGAACACCATCCAGAAACTGAAAGTCTTCGCATCCGTGTCTGATACGAGACTTGGACTGGGATAGAGAAGGGACTCCAGGATCCAGACAGTCTAAGTTTAGGGTGGGCCAAGGACCCGGATGGACATTTCTCCAGGGAAGGTAAGTGAGTGAGCAGCAAACACGTGAAAACATGCTCGCCGTCATTAGTCATCAGGAAAACGCACACCTAAACCGCAGCGCAAGACCACCTCGTGCCCACGAGGTCGGAAGGAGGCAGGTGCTGGCCAGGACGCGGGGAAGCCGCACGCACGTCAGTGCGGCCCCTCGGGACACGGGCGGGTCGGGCCAGGTCACACGGACCTGCCTTCCGGGCCAGCCTGTGTTCAGGCAGAACGTGCTCACGGCGGCTTTCTCTGTGAAAGCCACGCGGAGAAATGGGTCAAATGTCCGTCATCTGACCGAACGGACTCGGTGCGTCCACACCACTGGCGACAGCGTGGCCGCGGGAAGGAGGGAGTCCTGACGGCCGCGGGGACCCGGAGCAGAACGGGCTCCGGGACAAGGGAGTCCTGACGGCCGCGGGGACGCCGGAGCAGAACAGGCTCCGGGACGAGCGCGAATCACAGAGACCGCCGCTGGGGGATCCGTCCGTCTGAAATGTCCAGAGAGGGAATCTGTGCGGTGAGAAAGTCGATAGCGATCGTCGCAGGCTCGGAAGGTGCGAGAAAGGAGGCCCACGGCGAGGGAAGTGTTTCTTCTGCGGGCGATGAAAGTGTGCGGAAGTTGATTGTGCTGATGGTTGTGTAAGAGTGAGAGCCGTTGGATTGTTTTCTCTAAAGGAGTGGGTTGTCCGGCGTGTGAGTCCTGTCTCAGGAGAGCTGCTACCAAAAACACAGTGCGATGCCGCGATTTTGCCCGAGCCGGAACGTGTCAGAGGGTAGCGTGGGCTGGGCTTCTGCGGGTGGTTTCGGCCGGAGGAGCTGTAGCCGCGCTGTGTGTCCCCAGCCTGTAGGAGAAGTTCTCAGCACCCGGCCACAGCGATGTTACTTATCCTGGAGGGACGTCCGTATCCTCGAATTTCAAGGGAGGGAGGGTGGAGGATTTCAGTCTATATTTTACTATCCTGTGCGGTAGAAAAATCTTCAAACCTGAGAAAAGTTTCCTTTTCGCTAGTGAAGATGTTCTGCCACGTGGTTTCCTCAACTCCTGTTAACTCTTTCAGAGGCAGGGACGTAACGACTGTCCTACATCTCCCAGGTAGTCCCCTCTCGTGGTGGGTCAGGTTGGCGACCCTTTTGGTTCCTGGTCTTCCAGAAATGCCTCTGGGCAGAGCGGGCGGAGCCAGGAAAGTGGTGAGACACACGCGGCAGGGAAGCCTCGGCGCTCGGCTCAGCCCGCTCACCCCACGGCGCGGCTCCATCTCAGGCTGTCCGGCGAGGAAGACAGGATCTGAGAACTGGACCTTCACGCCCCACCCGCCAGGATCCCCTGTGGGCTTCTGAAAGAGGACGGCTTCGTAAACTAAAGCTGCCAAAGCATCACGTGCACACCAGCAGTTGGCCTGAGCAAGAGAAGACCTGTCCTCGGGGAAGGGTTTTCTTCCGGCCTGAGTGGCTGGTGTGGCCCGAGGAGCCCCCGCTCAGCGCCCTGTGCTGCTGGTGTGACGGGAGGCACCGGAGGGCTGCTCTCAGAGAAGGGCTCTCGGGCCATGGGCAGGGCCCGGGCGCTCCGCTCAAGGCCACTTGGGAGCCTCTGCAGGGAAGCGGAAGGCGGTGCCAGCCCCTGCCGTGGACCTCAGGCTTCAGCGGCGCCTTCTCTGAACACCAGGGCCACTGGCCCGGCTCCGACATTTGCTGAGTCGAGAATGGGCAGACTCACTGTTCCGGGGTTCTTTGTTCTGGGTTGGTTTTTGTTTTGTTTTGTTTCTGTTTCTTTCTTTCTTTCTTTGTAAGATTTTATTTATTTACTTGACAGAGATCACAAGTAGGCAGAGAGGCAGGCAGAGAGAGAGGGGGAAGCAGGCCCCTTGCTGAGCAGAGAGCCTGACGCGGGGCTCGATCCCAGGACCCTGGGATCATGACCTGAGCTGAAGGCAGAGCCTTGACCCACTGAGCCACCCAGGCGTCCCTGGTTTTGTTTCTGTTTTTTTAAGATTTCATTTATTTATCTATCTGTCTATTAGGGAGAGAGAGGGCAAGACAAGCCCCGGGGGGGGCTCCTGGATGGCTCAGTAGGTTAAGCCTCTGCCTTCGGCTCAAGTCATGATCTCAAGGTCCTGGATCGAGCCCCGAGTTGGGCTCTCTGCTCGGTGGGGAGTCTGCTTCCCCCCCTCTCTGCCTGCTGCTCTACTTGTGATCTTTCTCTCTGAGTGAAATAAATAAATAAAATCTTTTTAAAAAAAAAAAAAAAAACAAGCCCGGGGAGCAGCAGGCGGAGGGAGAAGCAGCTTCCCCACTGAGCAAGGAGCCGACAGGGCTCCACCGCAGGACCCTGGGATCGTGACCTGAGCCGAAGGCAGAGGAATGCTTCAATGACCCACCCAGGTGTCCCAGAGTCCCTATTTCTAGAAGTACTGTAGGATGTGCAAGAGTGTAAGGGAGTGTGGAGCTGGAGGGGCTGCCTCGCCGTCTTAGGTGGTGACAGCGTGCAGGAGAGACATGGGGGTAACGGGACACGGCCCCATAGCGCAGATCTGAACATTGGGCAGCGCCGCCACTGTGCTGACGAGAGCTGTGAGCAGTGTGGGAAGACCTCTGGGGTAGGATTGCGAAGACCCAGGGGTTTGAGTGGAGCGTGACACACATCGTTCTGCACAACCTGAAGTGTCTCGGAAGAGAAGAAATGGGTTTCTGCAAACAAATTCACGGTTGTGGAATCCAAAGGTGGAAAGTAGTCCCTAGCCCATAGTAGTCACTTAATAGATGTCTCTCGAGTGACTGGGTTGCCGCATGTTGTACGTAGACTCGGGCCTTAGGGATGAGGGGTGTTTTCTGCCCTGTGGGCGTTTCTGGTCCTGAAAGCCACAGCAGTCCCACACGGAGTCCGCGTTTCCTGCCCGGTTGTTCTTGTGGAAGAACAGCCGATACGTAGCGCGTCGCTGCCGGCCGCGCCTTCTGTGCGTTTCTTCTTTTACCTGTTTAGACTCCAAGGTTCGCGTGATCTGAAATAACTAAAATTACCATCTTTTGCTCAGTTAGGGTGGCTTTAACACAAGACAACTCATATAGTTTTTAGATTAAGTTATAAATGTTCGCTTTAGAACTACCTGAAGATTGATAGAGACGCATTTGAAAAGCATTATTTTTTTATTGATTCTTAATGTAGTAAATTACTGAAGTTCTTTGGCAGCAAACAGAAGTGGCCTCCCGCGCGGCTCCCACTCACTCTCCAGGCAGTGCCACGGCTTGCATTAACCGCATTGCGACTGCACTCACTTATATTAAAAGGCTTCTACTGTAATTAATCCTTTTTATTTCAAATCATTTTGGCACAATTTCTAGCTATAAACACTCATAAAAGACAGACAGTTGAAAAATACGTTACAGGTTTTTTCCATATACCTATTGCGATTCTTTCCGTGACAAGTCGTGATTGATGAGCTTCTGGAACAGCTGTGGTTCGGCCGGCTGAGAACCAAGGCCAGGGTGAAAAATGCTAAGTGGATTATTTTGCATAAAAAATAGGCAGTTTTGAAATTGTATAATTAACCTGTGTTTAGAAAATACCTTGATTTATGCTTACATTTGTATCTAAGTTGCATACATTATGGAAATTTAATTTATAATCCATTTAGCTGATGCAATCAGAGTTCTTAGTGCTATCATTTATTAGTGCTTGTATATTAAATGCTCTAAAGGTCTAAACCTGCCTTATGTAAAAAATTGCACCTAGGCATTTACATTTTATGAGTCACAGTGGGATTTCTGTTTAAAATTCAGGTAGCTCGGATCTATTTAACGGATTTCCCTGGTTTATTGTTACTGATGCGCAAGTGGCAAACAATGACCTTACGTATCGAGCGTCCCGTGATTTACGCTCCCGGTTTACTTTAACGTCCGCTGCCCGGATGACGCTTTTCTTCAACACCTGGAATCAATCATGACGGCTGGGACAGAACCTTCTTCTTGGCTTTGAGGCCATCGCTCATTTGGAAATAACGGGATTCCTAAGTGCTGCCCGTTATAGCGGTAGCTGTTCTTAACTTTGAGCAAACTGCGGTTTCTCAAAACAACTCCTTTTTGGCGTTACCAGTGGACAAGTTAAGTGCTGGCCGCCGCCGTGTTGCCCATTCTCTCACTCACAAGTCCTGTTCTGCCGCATTTTCAGAACTAACTGGGTGCTCATCAGTCTTCAGATCAGAAATAGAAGCCCAGGGACGTAACAGTTCGGTTTCCCTGGCAGACAGAGAACATCTGAGTCCGAAGGGCCGGGGGGAACCATGAAGTACGTAGTTAACAGAGAGTGAACCCGGCATCCTCGGGGCGTTCACCTCGGGGAGAAGGGCTCATCCGCACTGGGTGCCAGCGGCGTTCCGAGGCGAGAACCAGTGCAGGACCATGTTTAAGGGCTCTTTTCTGGTTCCCTCCCGTCCTGAGAGTGGGAGGGACTTGAAAGTGTGGGTCTCACTCAAGGTGAACCTGAGCATTCCTGGGGGCATAGGAGGGTCCGGGAAGCCCCTGCGTGAGGGTCCGTTTCTCGGCGTGTTAAGGCTCGGGGGTGTACAGCCTGGTGCCCCCACCGCCTGTTGCCCGTGCGGAAAGGGCACACAGGGACGTGACCTAGCTGAGTCCCCGTCGCCAGGGCAAGGCTCCCAGGCCCAACTCCAAGGGTGGCGCAGGGCTGGTGGCTCGGAGGGCTGGAGCCCCTGCCCCCAGGAGCTGCCAGTCTCCTGTAAGTTCACTGGCACAGCTGCGTCTCCAGAGCCTCATGGCTCAGCTCTCGTGTGTGCGGACAGGGTCAGGCGAACCGCTGAATGACCACCCCAGGGATGACAGTTTGGCTTTGTGGCAGCGTGCTGGGGGCCGCGTTCCTGGCCTGCTGATACTTGGGTCTTTCAGCGGTGACTTAGAGAAGATCTTTGCATACGTCTGCGGCACAGCTCCCTGAGTACTTCCTGCAGCGGGGCCCCCGCTGTTCCCCAGATGAGAATGTGTGCCTCAGGCTCTGCCCCCAGCACCCCAGCTACCGCGCGGGGGCGGCGAGTCTGCGCTCCCTGCCATTCTCCCGTCTCTGCAGACCACACTTATTCCAGCAGAAAGGGCCGTGGGCTTGGAAATCCAGATTTCCCCTCGACTTCTGTAGAAGAGGGACTCTTGCTTTCTGCTTAGGAGACCTTCCAGATAGGCCAGATGGAGGGGAGACAGCTGGTGTGTGCTGAGCGCGGCACCTGGCCTGGAGCTGGCCTCGGCACGTGGTAGCTTGGGTACATCAGAACATATTTGACGAGACTCGTCAGGGCTTCCAAGTCCATCCTATGTAGAAGAAAATGATCAGAATGTTTCTGAAAACTTTACAACCCACTTCTGATCCCTTGCTGCATTTTACAGCTTTAGGCCATAGGCGTATTTAGCACGCAAGATGAATCTGCCATCGTGTTGGTTGACCCCCAGCCCGTGGACAGAGAATCTGGAGATGAATGTAGTAATAATCACTGAAATTATCTAGCACCACCGGTCATCCGGGAAATGCAGACTAAAACCATAGTGAGACACCCCCTCATACAAACCAGGATAACTCAATGTTATTTTTTTTTTATTAAAGATTTTATTTGACACGGAAAGAGATCACAGGTAGGCAGAGAGGCAGGCAGAGAGAGAGGAGGAGGCAGGCTCCCTGCTGAGCAGAGAGCCCGATGCGGGACTCGATCCCAGGACCCTGAGATCATGACCCGAGCCGAAGGCAGAGGCTTAACCCACTGAGCCCCCCAGGTGCCCCATAACTCAACTTTAAAAAGGCTGACAACACTGATCATCAGCAAGGGTCTGGACCAGCTGGAAGCTTCCTGCATTGCTGGTCATGGTGGGACATGGTTGTGCTTGGAAAACAGCGTGTCCTTTCCAGATGCAGCTGAACACACCACATGCCTGGCACTCCCCTGGGGTTAGCAGGTCTTCAGTCTCTCCTGAGAGAAGCAGAGCGCAGACCCACAGGAAACCTTGCACTGATGGTCCAGCAGCTTTCTTACCCTAGCCCCAGATGGGACGCAACCCCCACGTCCATCAGCAGGCCCAGGGCTGGAGATGCCGCATGGCCTCATGTGAAAGAGTGAACAGCCTCACGTAGTGAGGAGGCAGACAAGGGCTGTCTGATACCCTTGGAGGGGGTTCTGGGGGTGGGGGTGGCCACAGAAGGGGGTTGACGTGAGGGACAGGAGGGAGCTCTCATGGGGAGTTGGGGGAGGGGAGGTGCTCTGTATCTCCACCCAAGTGGCCGCTGCACGGGCACAACCAGGTAGTTCTTCAGGCTGTACTCTTAGAGGTTGTACATTTTATTTACTCTATGGAAATCATGCTTTAACATACACAAATAAAAAGACAGTTATGCATGTGGCCCTTCAGGAGAACAGTGGGCAGTAACTCCGAGTGGAGAAGTCCTCCGTCAGGGCGTCTGGGTTTGACGCCAGTTCCGCCACACGCTCACCCACCGTGGCCGCACAAGGGCCACGGGAGTCCTGTGAGCCCCAGGGCCTGGACCCTTCGTCTTCGGGCGGGGCGGGGCAGACTGCCGCCGTGGGCCGCGTTCGGCCTGCCCCGGTTGTGTGGTCAGGGTGCTGAGAATGATTTTCCTCCTGGGGGCTGAAAAAGTCTGAAGAATAGTATTTCTTGACATTGAGAATTAGGCGCGGTCCAGCCCTGACACAGCTGCCCTCACTCGTGCACACAGTCTTCCTTCTTTGCTACAAAGGCTGAGTGGAGGAGCAGCCACCGAGCTGGTCCAGCCTGTGGTCGTGGGTTGAATTGTGACCCCCAAAAAGATGGGGTTCCATCCTAATCCCCCATACCTGTGACCCTGATGTTATTTGCCAGTGAACCTTTCCTGTGAGTCACACCGGGTTAAGAGGGGCTCCCCAGAGTCAGCGACTGGTCTCTGTGAGAGAAGCGGGGAGATGCAGACACGCACCCAGGGAAGACAGCCTCTCGGAAAGGCCGAGTTCCGAGTGACTCAGCTAAAAGCCAGGGGCCATGGGGTACCGTCAGCAGCATCAGACAAGGAGGCCTGCCAAGGGGATGTGCCTGCTGCCACCCGGAGTTAGACTTCCGGCCCGCAGAGCTCCAAGGTGCTGAGCTGTCGTTCTGAGCCCCCGGCAGGGGGCTTCGCTGAGCAGCCCTCAGAGCCCCCGATGCCTGCGAAGTGTCTGCAGGAACACATGCCCCTCTGTGGCCACATGGGCGATGTGGCTCTGGAGTGTCCACGGGCGTGCACGCTTTGCGAGGCACCCCGAAGCGTGCTCAGCGTCCATGTTAGCACGTGCGATGCCCTCACATATGCACCGGGTGGCCAGCCTGGCCTCGCGTGCGGAGGGTCTCTGCCAGTGTCCACGCCCGCCATCGCGGGCATGGTGAGGAGCGTGTCTGCGGTCCATCCGGGTTCCGCGCAATCTCGGGGTGGGTGGCTTCTCGGGCAGGCTGAGAGAGGAGCTCCTCCGACGCTGACCGCGCTCCGCGCTCTCGTTTGCAGGCGCTGTACGAAAACATGCTGGTGGAACTGCCCTTCGCCGGCTTCTTCCTGTCCAAACTGCTTGGCACCAGCGCGGATGTGGACATCCATCATCTGGCCTCGCTCGACCCCGAAGTGTACAAGAATCTGCTTTTCCTCAAGAGCTACGAAGGCGACGTGGAGGAGCTGGGGCTGAACTTCACCGTGGTGAACAACGACCTGGGGGAGGCGCAGGTGAGGGGCCTGTTGTGACGCCGCTGCTGTTCCCGCCAGGCGGCGGGTGTCCTCCCGTGTGGAAGTGCTCCGGCGCCGTCCAGTGCCCGGAGGGCTCGACGTGGGGCGTGGGGGGCTGGAGACGCACGGGCCACGGCCCCAGTCCTCTGGGATTCCCTTCCCGGGGCTGCTGCTCGTCTGGCTCTTGGCCCTGGGGACTGGGGGTAGCCCCTTCTCAACAGGAGCCGCAAGGGTCCCTGTGCACCTCTGTTCCTTGCCCATTCTCAGTGGACCTCGGGTGCTCTGACGCCGACCGCTGGCCTGCATGATCAATCTGGTTGGTCTTAGTGTCTTTATCTTTTTTTTTTTTTTTTTAAAGATTTTGTCTACCTGTTTGACAGGGAGAGCCACAGCGAGAGAAGGAACACAAGCATGGGGAGCGGGAGAGGGAGAAGCAGGCTCCCCGCTGAGCAGGGAGCCCAATGCGGGGCTCAGTCCCTGCTGAGCCGAAGGCAGACGCCCAACAACTGAGCCACCCATGTGCCCCCTTTTTAAAAAATATTTTCTTTATTCATTTGAGAGGAAGAGACAACATGAGCACAGGGAGCAGCGGAGGGAGAGCGAGAAGCACACTCCCGGCTGAGCAGGGAGCCCGTCATGGGGCTCGATCCCAGAGCCCTGAGATCGTGCCCCGAGCCCAAGGCAGACACTTAACTATTGGAGCCACCCAGGTGCCCCATGTCTTTATTCTTCTTAAAAAAACAAAAAACAAACCAAAAAAACCCTACATGTTAGAGATTGAAACTGATTTTTCTAGATGACAGCACTGTCGGGGCATGATTGGCATTCCACCAAATCACGCTTCTGAGGACGGCGGGTCGGCTCGCTCTGGGTGCGCCGCCCTCCTGAGCTCCGGCCAGGATGGTCTCCTCTCCCCAGAGAAGCCGGTGCGCGTGAGCAGGCCCGTCCCGCCCCGCGGCAGTGAGCACGACCTGCCTGCTGTGCGCACGCTCGGCTACCCCAGGTGCGGTGCGGACGGGAACCCTGCGGCCGGGGCCCTTGGTGGCTGCTGCGTTCCCTTGCCCCAGGAGCCCATGCTCGTCCCTCTGGCAGCTGAGCGGCGCTCCGTGGTGTTGGGATCCGGTCTCTCCGTTGACGGACATTTGGGTCATTTCCACTTTTTAGCTGTTAGGCAGAGTGCGCTAGGGACGTTCTCATGCCACGCACTCAGCTGACACCCGGGGTCTCCTCACAGCGTGGGGAGATCGGGGCCGTGGGGGGAGGTAGAGATGGGCTGGACTGGCCACCAGGTGGGACTTGGTAAGATGGGCGGTCGGCGGGGGGGCATTCGGCGTACTTTTGTGTACATTAGCGTACGTTCAGATGGTCCCATAATTTGCAAAACTTTTTTTTTTAATTTATTTATTTCCAGCATAACAGTATTCATTATTTTTTCACCACACCCAGTGCTCCATGCAATCCGTGCCCTCTATAATACCCACCACCTGGTACCCCGACCTCCCACCCCCAACCCCTTCAAAACCCTCAGATTGTTTTTCAGAGTCCATAGTCTCTCATGGTTCATCTCCCCTTCCAATTTACCCCAACTCCCTTCTCCTCTCCATCTCCCCATGTCCTCCATGTTATATTTTATGCTCCACAAATAAGTGAAACCATATGATAATTGACTCTCTCTGCTTGACTTATTTCACTCAACATAATCTCTTCCAGTCCCGTCCATGTTGCTACAAAAGTTGGGTATTCGTCCTTTCTGATGGAGGCATAATACTCCATAGTGTATATGGACCACATCTTCCTTATCCATTCGTCCATTGAAGGGCATCTTGGTTCTTTCCACAGTTTGGCGACCGTGGCCATTGCTGCTATAAACATTGGGGTACAGATGGCCCTTCTCTTCACTACATCTGTATCTTTGGGGTAAATACCCAGGAGTGCAATTGCAGGGTCATAGGGAAGCTCTATTTTTAATTTCTTGAGGAATCTCCACACTGTTCTCCAAAGAGGCTGCACCAACCTGCATTCCCACCAACAGTGGAAGAGGGTTCCCCCTTCTCCACATCCTCTCCAACACATGTTGTTTCCTGTCTTGCTAATTTTGGCCATTCTAACTGGTGTAAGGTGGTATCTCAATGTGGTTTTGATTTGAATCTCCCTGAGGGCAAGTGATGATGTACATTTTTTCATGTGTCTGATAGCCATTTGTATGTCTTCATTGGAGAAGTGTCTGTTCATATCTTCTGCCCATTGTTTGATATGATTGTCTGTTTTGTGTGTGCTGAGTCTGAGGAGTTCATTATAGATCCTGGATATCAACCTTTTGTCTGTATTGTCATTTACAAGTATCTTCTCCCAAAACCTTTTTTTTTTTTTTTTTTAAGATTTTTATTTACTTATTTGACAGACAGAGATCACAAATAGGCAGAGAAGCAGGCAGAGAGAGGAATGGAAGCAGGCTCCCTGCTGAGCAGAGAGCCCGATGTGGGACTCGATCCCAGGACCCTGAGATCATGACCTGAGCCGAAGGCAGCGGCTTAACCCACTGAGCCACCCAGGCGCCCTCCCAAAACCCTTTTTAACGTGTGCAACAAACCGGATTGTTGGAGGACCTTTGAAGTCGTACTTGTTATGTCTCGTTTTACCAGATTTTAAAGTGGCCAATGTGCTTCTCTAATTTTTGGTTTTTAGACAAATAGGTCTGTTTTGTAGGGAGAAGCAGCTTTTCTGCCATTCTTATGTAGATGAGTAATCTTCTCTGAATCGAGTAGTTCTGTTTTAACTACAGAACGTTTGTTACCATTGATCTTTGTAAATTTCTTTTGCTGGTTTTTAATTCAGGCTTTCAAAGGTCATCAGCTTTGTAACCTTAAAAGTAACTTCATATCAAAACGTACTCAAGGGGCGCCTGGGTGGCTCAGTGGGTTAAAGCCTCTGCCTTTAGCTTGGGTCGTGATCTCAGGGTCCTGGGATCGAGCCCCGCATCGGGCTCTGTGCTCGGTGGGGAGCCTGCTTCCTCCTCTCTCTCTCTGCCTCTCTGCCTGCTTGTGATCTCTCTCTGTCAAATAAATAAAATCTTCTTAAAAACAAAAAAAAAAAAGGAAAAAGGAGAAGCAGCTAAGCTTAGGGACATACAAGAGAAGGTGGACGGACGCCAGCAAGTCGCGTTCTCCTGCCGTCGTGGAGAGCAGTGGCTAGAGGCCTTGGGCTTTAGAAAGAGCAAGGCCGTGCACGGAAGGAGAACCAGTGTTTGATTCCAAATCCTGGTTTGCAGCATTTCAGTTCCTCAGGGTACAGCAGTCTAAACACGTGCATTTCAGAGCCGGCGGGAAATGAGGAACAAGGAAACACCCGAGGGCCGCCCACCTGGATTGGTCAGAGGAATGTGTGACTCTTGATCTGGGGGTTGTGGGTTCGAGCCCCATGTTGGATGTAGAGATTACTTAAAAAAAATAAAATCCTTTAAAAAGAAAAGAAAAAAAGAAAACCCCTGAGCCTCCCTTCCCAGGAAGCTGAGATTCGATCCTGGGACTGCCAAACCGTCGCTTGGCCCCACAGCAGGGACGTCTTCGGGAGCTGGGACGAGAAGCATACTCAGGTTTACGCGTCCTTGTTCTAAACTCTGGGTGTTCTGCCTGCCTTCGTGGTACTTGAGTTTTAGTCTGTTTCTTGGCCTTTAAACAGCTACTTATTTAGTGGGGTCCGGGGAGGCTCGGTCGGTGAAGCGTCCTACTGATTTCGGCTCAGGTCATGATCTCGGGGTCGTGAGATCGAGCCCCACGTCAGGGGCTCTGTGCTCGGCAGGGGGTCTGCTTGGGGCTCTCCCTCTTCTCCCTCTGCACCCCCCCCCCACCGTGCATGAGCTCACACTGTCTCTCAAATAAGTAAAACCTTCAAAAACAACGACAAAAAGCCACCTATTTAAGAAATAGGTGTGGATTAAATCCTAAGTGGAAATAAGGGAAATGACACCACCTTGGCCTCCTGCTTCCGTCTTACTCGGACACCTCTGGGCATCCTGGAGAACGGACCTTGTGGGCATCCTGGAGAACGGACCTTGTGGGCATCCTGGAGAACGGACCTTGTGGGCATCCTGGAGAACGGACCTTGTGGGCATCCTGGAGAACGGACCTTGTGGGCATCCTGGAGAACGGACCTTGGCGCCGGCAGAGGAGATGAGACCGGGGAGGACAGAGCCCCGTCCTGGTTACGGCTCACTGAGCTGCGTCTGTTCCCACCCCTGCCATCCGAGACAGCTGAAGTTCCGCTCTGCGCAATCAGACTTGCGTGTCGCAGCGTGAGGACACCGTGAACACGCCGGGAGTGAGGCCGCCGGTCCCCGTCTCGGGCCGCCCGCGGGCGTGGTTCACCAATGAAGTAAAAGCGCCAGACGGTTCTATAGTGCCATGCCCGCGGCCTCTGCTGGCGGGAGTGTTTCCCATTTTCCTTCCAGGATAGACGGTGACAGTGAGACGTCGCCCACATAAGCGTCCGTTAGAGCAGCTCGGGTAGCACTGGAACCGGTTAGAAGCAGAAGTGCGAAGTGACGATGTTTCAGTCGTTCGCAGAAGCTCCCGCTGAATAAAGAGATTGTGGGTGGCCACGCAGGGGGTTAATTGCACTGAAGGGTCCAGCAGGGAAACTGAGAAAGTCCCTGGAAAGCAGCTGATCTATGGGGGACACCTTCCGGATTTCTGCAACGGCAGATACAGAAACAGTCCTCTGTACAGGTTTAAGTGCATGAAATACCGTGACTTAGAGAGTTCTAACATGCAAATACCCCGATATGTTGGTAGGTCACGTTAATTTTCCTTTCAGAAATACTAGGGTTTTTCCCCAACTTGCTTTCTTTGGGGAAATCAGTACGGCTGTTAGCCTGCCTAAAAACGCATGTGAAATTTTAGACCACGAGTTTGTGCACGTGTCTCTGCTGAGGAAAGGGCTCAGGGTTTAAGGTGGTCCCTCAGTGTCGCTGTGCCCAGAGCATGAACTTGAGGCACGAGACCTCGTTCAGGCCCTGGTTCTGCTGCCGTGCCGCGTGAGCCTGGGCTGGTCACAGCAGCTCGTCTGCCCTTCCAGAGGGCGTGGACGGGGCCCCGAGGATGAAGTGGGTGCACTTGGGTGGGGAGCCCGTGTGCCCCCCAGTGCTATCCAGCCGCACTCAGGAGGGGCGGGGAGCGCAGTGCAGGAGAGCTGCTGGTTCATACTGAGAGATGTAAATACGCCTTCACCCTGGAACCCCAGGACCGATCCAACACAGTGTGAGACTTGAGTTGCTGTTCCAGCGTCGCCGAGACAGGAGCGGAGATGACCACACGCTGTCCCCTTGCGGTCCCTGGAAACAGCCTTGCCATCTGATAAGGCAGGGGGTCTGGGGCTTTGGGGGTCCTTTACCTGACAGTTTCCCGGGTCCTTTGTCTTTGAATCACTCACTAACCGCTCATTTGGTACCCGTTGTTGGTGCACTTGGCGTAAGGGCCGGTAGTTGCAGGAAAGCAGCCCTGCAGGCTCGTGGGGCCCAGGTAGTGCGTGGACAGCAAGCACGGGGTGCATCATGGTCTCTCCCCGGAGTGGGGAAGGGAGACGAGGTGTGGATTCAGAGCCTTTCCTGGGCCTCTGGTTCCAGCCCAGACCACAAGCACCAGCGGGCAGGGGGAGCACCGGGGGAAGAAGCCCACGTGTCGAAGCCTTGTTGTGTCCGTGGCGCAAGGTAGCTGGGCAGCCATGGGCGAAGGTGATTTCAGGAAAGCTCCTCTGCGACGGGGCCTCCATGGGAAGTGGTGCAGAAACTGGCCAAGATGCCGTTGCCCGGGGCAGGCCGTTGCCCGGAGCCGGAGGTGCTGTCCTCGTTCAGGCTGAACCGCGAGGAGGACCTGCTCGCGGCTTCCGTGACCCACAGTCTGGGCAGCCCTCTGTGTTCACCCCGAGCTTTGCCACCCACCGGAACATCGGCTTCACTGCTGTCTCTGTTCTTAGCACAGGCGGCCTCATCCAGGTGCGTCTGAGAAGCAGCAAACGTGAAAATGGTGCATTCTTGTGAGTTAGGCTGACGCCTCTGCGATGGCTTTTCCGTCCCCTTTGGTTCACACGAGCTCACAAACCACAGACCCTGGGTAGACCAAGCAGAAATACCACCCTTTTATTAATGATGAAAGCCATTCCTGGGACAGGGGTGGGGGTTGCAGGTGTCCCCGTCACAGCGGGCGGGGACAGCCAGCGTCCGGCCCTGGCTTCTGCCGTGGGCTTCCTGCTGACACCCCGGCAGTGCCCCCAACACACTGCGTGAGCAAGGCCCAGTGAGGATGGACGGCCGTCCTGGGGGTGGGCCATCTGAGTGACAGCCCGTCATCGCTAATGGACTGCTGTCCTCCGAGTCCTGTCTGCTGTACCTAAGGGGCCCCGGCCCCTCAGTCAGCGGAGCCTGCGACACTTCATCTTGGGTTGTCGGGTCGAGTCCCACGTTGGTGTAGAGATAAGTTAAACATAAAATCTTTAAAAATAGTAAAAATAATGAGGGGCCCCAGGGTGGCTCAGTCGTCAAGTGTCTGCCTTTGGCTCAGGTCATGATCTCGGGGTGCTGGGATCGAGCCCCGTATCAGGCTCCCTGCTTGGCAGGGAGCCTGCTTGTCCCTCCGCCTGCCTGTATCTGTCTCTTTCTCTGTAAATAAATAAATACGAGTCTTTTATAAAAGAATGAAAGAATGAAGTACTTCATAGTGATAACAGTATGACAGAGACACAAAGAGAAGAATGTTCTGTTTGTACCACTATGACTTACGATTCCCCTACAACCTTCATTCCTTAGGTTGTATTTTCTCCAGAATGAATCCCTTTTGACATGAGTTCATTTTTCGGTTCGTATCTTTGCCCTTTGTGATTCATAATTTAACTTTTTTTTTTTAAGATTTTACTTATTTATTTGACGGAGACACAGCGAGAGAGGGAACACAAGCAGGGGGAGCGGGAGAGAGGGAAGCAGGCTCCCCGCAGAGCAGAGAGCCTGAGGCGGGGCTCGATCCCAGGACCTGGGACCATGACCTGAGCTGAAGGCAGAGGCTCGACGATGGGTCAGTCGGGCGCCCGATTTTAACTCTCAGTTATTTACTGCAGAGAAGGAGAGCGTGCGCCTGTATGTTGGGGGCGGGGCAGAGGGAGAGGGAGAGTCTCAGGCAGACCCCCCTGCCGCTGAGCACAGAGCCTGACGTGGGGCTCGATCTCACGACTCTGAGATCATGACCTGGGCCAAAATCACCCAACTGACTGAACCACCCAGGCACCCGATTGCTAATGTTTACGACAGAGTTGCCATCATCACCTGTTGCATTGGTGGCTGACGCTCCTAAAGGCAGATATGACGCCCGGCTGTGGAGGGTCCCATCAGCGGGGCGTCCTTGCGCCGATGCAGGCTGGCCTGTCACCAGCCGCACGGCCTTTTACTCCGCTGCCCGTGTACAAAGCCGTGCTAGCAGGTTTCTCTGAAGGAAATGTTTCTTGGTTTCGTTTTGCTCTAGTCCTACTTAGAATTTCCAGACCCTTGTTTTACTCTTTCCAGGTGGTCGAACTGAAATTTGGTGGCAAAGACATCCCTGTGACGAGTGCCAACAGGATTGCGTACATCCACCTCGTGGCTGACTACAGGCTGAACAGGCAGATCCGCCAGCACTGCCTGGCCTTCAGACAGGGCCTGGCCAACGTGGTGAACCTGGAGTGGCTGCGGATGTTCGACCAGCAGGAGATCCAGGTAGGCCAGCCGTGCCCCCTGGGACCTCTGCTGCCACAAAACTCAGAGGAGCCGCCTGGCAGGCTGCCTCACATTTTACGAATCGAACTTGTTTTTCAGGTATTGATTTCTGGTGCACAAGTCCCCATAAGTCTGGACGACCTCAAATCGTTTACAAACTATTCAGGTAAGTTGCCACTGCTGCTTGCTTATTCCTGAAAACGTCACAGATGGTATTTCCAAATGGACTTTCCATTTGCTTTCTGTTCGGTGATTCAGTCACACAGTCTGGAGCCCAGCACGAGGGCCCCGTGAAATCCCCAGCTGGCCTGTTCTGCCTCCGCCTGCCCCCCAACAAGTAGCTGCTCTTTGGTTCTGTATATCTTTACACACAACTACAGGATCTCTTCTTACTGTCCTCATTTTTACATATGATTCTGCGTCTTGTGGTTTTGTTTTCCCACCATGTTTTCTTAAGTCTCCACGAATGCATTGGATCGCTTCTAGTCTTCCGCTTTTATTTTTTTTTTTTAAAGATTTTATTTATTTATTTGACAGAGATCACAAGCAGGCAGAGAGGCAGAGCAGAGAGAGGGGGAAGCAGGCTCCCTGCTGAGCAGAGAGCCCAATGTGGGGCTCGATCCCAGGACCCTGAGATCATGACCTGAGCCGAAGGCAGAGGCTTAACCCACTGAGCCCACCAGGCACCCCACCCCTGAAGCATTTTAAGTAGCAGCACTCCTGGCTGGTTCCGTTGGAAGAACATGTGACTCTTGATCTCGGGTATGGGTTCAAGTCTTCTGCTTTTAAAACAGTGCTTGCTAACGCCCTGCCCAAAACCCAAAACAGAACAAAAAACACTAACAATTAAAAAGAATAAACAAAAAAATTGGACCTCCTTTTTATTAAGTTAAACTTAAAAGTTTCTGCCCTTCAGGAAAATGAAACACCAGAAAGAAGGTACATAAATGGCCAGTTAACACATAGAAAGATGCTTAACGACATTAGTCATCAGAGAGAGAGATTGTTCAGAGCCAGACCTGGCGTTTCTTTTGGGCATTTGTAAGTTTTTCAAATTAACCACATATACACTTAGGAACATGAAGAGAGAAAAAAAGTCCTTAAAATAATCACTGTAACTTTAGTGGAATTTCAGTCTATTCTAGTTTGTGGCAATACACAATTTATAGTATACATTGTCTTTGTAGCATCAAAAATAAAAATAAGCTCTTTCCAGCAGACAGCCTCTCCTCTGCTGTCCTGTCCACCCTTGAGGGGTGTTCAATAAACTTCTGTCTCCTTAAAAATAAATAAATAAAAATATGTGTACATATACACACACACACACATATATGTATCTCTAAGCTGTTACTCTTCTTACAACTAGTTATTGAGATTAAATAGGTATATATGATTTATTTAACCTTCCACTGTAATAAATAGTTTTTTGTTGATTTCTACGTGTACTCTTTTTTTTTTTTCTTTTTTTTAAATGAGAGAAGCCCAGAAGTTAAATGGCTTATTAAGGATATGAAGACTTCAGGGGTAGGATCAGGACGGGTAGGACTCGCTGAGAGTGCGGCAAGCAGGGTGAGCACCGAGGAGATGGCGAGCGTTCTGGAGCTTGGCTGAGGGTACCTCCAGCCCTTTGTTCTTTTTTCTCATCTGTGGGAAACTCCAGATCTTAAACACATATGAAAATCTGTAGTTGTGAGCCGTGGATTCTTTTTTCTTAATTCAACTTTAATTGTAAGTTCCAAGATCCGTTGTTCATGCCCACAGCCAGTGCCCCGTGCAGTACGTGCCCTCCTTGGTACCCACCACCCCGTGAGCCACTGATTCTTAATGTTATTGTGCACACAGACATTTTAAAGTCTTTTAATTTTTTATTATTTTCTCCCGAATATTTTATTTATTTATTTATTTATTTATTTGCCTGCAAGAGAGTGTGAGAGCACAAGTATGGAAGGAGCAGACAGAGGGGCCAAGCAGACTCTGTGCTGAGTGCAGAGCCGGCTGTGGGGCTTGACGCGGGGCTCGATCCTAGGCCGCCATGATCATGACCCAGGCTGAAACCAAGAGTCCGTCACTGAACTGACTGAGCCACCAGGCACCCCTGAAGCATTTTATCTTTTTTTTTTTTTTATTAAGATTTTATTTATTTATTTGACAGAGATCACAAGTAGGCAGGCAGAGCAGAGAGAGAGGAGGAAGCAGGCTCCCTGCCAAGCAGAGAGCCCAACGTGGGGCTCAATCCTCGGACCCTTGGGATCATGACCCGAGCAGAAGGCAGAGGCTTTAACGCACTGAGCCCCCCAGGCACCCCACTCCTGAAGCATTTTATGTAGCAGCACTCCTGGCTGGTTCCATTGGAGGAAATTGTGACTCCTGATCTCGGGTATGGGTTCAAGCCCCACCTTGGGAATAGAGATTACTTTTTAAAAAACAAAATATAGGGGCGCCTGAGTGGCTCACTGGGTTAAAGCCTCTGCCTTCGGCTCAGGTCATGATCCCAGGGTCCTGGGATCAAGCCCTGCATCAGGCTCTCTGCTCTGTGGGGAGCCTGCTTCCTCTCTCTGCCTGCCTCTCTGCCTACTTGTGATCTCTGTCTGTCAAATAAAATGAGTAAAATCTTTAAAAAATAAATAAATAAATAAATAAAAATAAAAATAAAAAACAAAATATAATATTAAAAATGTTTTAGATATCTTAGAAAATGTAGACATATTCTTAAGTAAACGTGACGATACAGTGAGTGCGTGTGAAACCACGTCTCTGTGCCTGGGGTCTGGTAGGACCAAGCAGGAGTGGCACGCGGTCGCGGGCGTGAGGCCCTTCGCTGCTACGCAGTGTCCACTCCCTGTGCTTACCATCTGGGACACGCTGCATAATTCGATTTTCAAGACCAGGAGAACTACAGTCATTCCAGTGCTGGGGCACCCGGCGGGGTCCCTCCGCGGAGCGTGATGCTCCTAATCTCTCAGGGTCATGAGTTGAGCCCCACACTGGGCGTGGAGCCTACTTTAAAACAACTAATAATGAAGGGGCGCCTGGGTGGCTCAGAGGGTTAAACCTCTGCCTTCGGCTCAGGTCATGGTCTCAGGGTCCTGGGATCGAGCCCCACATCAGGCTCTCTGCTTGGCGGGGAGCCTGCTTCCCCCCTCTCTGTCTGCCTCTCTGCCTACTTGTGATCTGTCAAATAAATAAATAAAATCTTTTTTAAAAAATTAAAAATCAGAAAAAAAATTAAAGTCACTTCATTTTCATAAAATCGTAATAAACATTTATAATTAACAAAATTACAAGTGACTTTTCTTCATTGTTCTTCTCTGTTTTCTAAATATTATGAAATGAGTATTCTCCCCAGAATAGTATTTAAGCCTTAAAAACATACCCTTTGTGGGAGTTGCAGCTGCAGCTGAGTGAGAAGATTTCTCTCCTCAAAGGTCACTATTAGCCTGATACAAAAATAACACAAGAAATTCATAAATTAATATCCCTCAGGAACAAAGATCAAAAGTCCTCAGTATATTAGCAGCCTGAATCCGGCAGCTAGGCAGCACCTACCCCACGAATGCACAGTTCATCTAACATCTGAAAACGTGTGCACATAACGTGCAGTGCTGACAGTGCAGAGAACAGGACCCGCACAGTCGTCTCCGTCGAGGCAGAAGAGAAAGGAAAAAGCGAGTGCAGCTCTGGCGCATCTAAGCGTCTCCTACCCATTTGGGGTGAAAACCCTCAGGAAACTAGAACAGGAGGGAACTTTCTCGCCCTGAGAGCAGACACGCACAGCACGTCAGAGCTGCCGGCCCCCTGGGGAAGGTTAAATGCCGCCTGCCTATGTCAGAGGCACGTGACCGTGGTTTCTAGCTAGTGCAGTGAGGCAGGAGGCAGGAAAGGAAAGAAAAACGTCCAGGTTGGAAAAGAAAAGTGAAAGAAGTAAAACTGGGGGTGCCCGGGAGGCTCAATTGGCCAGGTATCTCCGACTCCTGGTTCCGGCTCAGGTCATGGCCTCAGGGTCGTAAGTGCAAACCCCACGGTGGGCTCCATGCCGGGTGTAGAGCCCACTTAAGGTTCTCTCTCCCGGGGCGCCTGGGTGGCTCAGTGGGTTAAAGCCTCTGCCTTCGGCTCAGGTCATGGTCCCTGGGTCCTGGGATCAAGCCCTGCATCGGGCTCTCTGCTCCGCTGGGAGCCTGCTTCCTCCTCTCTCTCTGCCTGCCTCTCTGCCTCCTTGTGATCTCTGTCAAATAAATAAATAAATAAAATTTAAAAAAAAAAAAGATTCTCTCTCCCCTTCCTCTCCCTGTGCCCCTCCACCCCCAAAAAGGAAGTAAAACCGGCTTTCTTCATAGATAGCTTGACAGCAAAACAAAATGAGAACTAAAAATCATTTCAGCACAAATCAGTACCACAAACCAATGTTGGTCTCACACACAATCTGAGAACAGAATTAAGCAGTTTCATTCAGGGTAACGGCAAAAAGAGTACAGTGTAGACACAGCAAAGTGAGTGTATGTGTGGGACCCGTTCGCTGTGGCGCACACGCCACCGCTGAGAGGAAGAGGGGACAGCCCGGCATCACGGGTCGGACATTCCGTATCGCCCGATGTTCATCGACAGATTCCGGGCAGCCCTACCAAAATCCCAGCAGGCCTGTCGGTGGAAACACATGGGCTGATTTTTAAGTTCATTTCGAAACGGAAAGGACCCAAAATAGCTGAGACAGTTTTGCAAAAGAGCAAGTTCTGGGAGTTACACTGGATTTAAAACTTCCTTTGGCCGCAGTGGTCAGGACATTGTGGACTTGGCACCCAGGACTGACACAGTGATCGATGCGCCGTGATTGGCTTCAGAAGCAAATCCGCATGTTCACAGTCCGCTGGCCGTTCCCTTGACGGTACGGCAGTCCTGGGACAACAATAACATGGAAAACCTAGAGCTTCAGTTACCTCACGCCACGTGCAGAAATGAGCTCAGCGGGCTGGGAGCCCCATAGGTAACAGCCAAAACTATAAAACCTCTAAAAGAACATAAAGGAGAAAATCTGCATGGCCTTTGGATTGGACGGAGTTTTTGGTTGTACGCCAAAAGCAAGAGCCAGAAAAAAGAAATTGAAAGAAAGTTGGACTTCCTCAAAATTAAAGCTTTTGTGCTTCAAAACATACTGTTAAGAAAATGAAAAGACAAGCCACAGATTGGAAGAAACCATGTTCAGGTGATATGTATAATATATATAAAGAACATTTACAACTTCGTAGGACAAGCAGTTGAATTTAAAACATGGCCAAAAAAAAGTTTCACCTAAGAACATACGTGTAAATGGCCAGTAAGCAAATTAGCACAG
The DNA here is from genome assembly GCF_009829155.1 of Mustela erminea. Classification (NCBI taxonomy): domain Eukaryota; kingdom Metazoa; phylum Chordata; class Mammalia; order Carnivora; family Mustelidae; genus Mustela; species Mustela erminea. Next base: position 1,409,488 of record NC_045624.1, on the reverse strand, counting down.
CAACAGCTGTTCAGCACGAAGTCCGATCGTGATGAGAGAATACTGTGTACCCACCGGAAGGACTGGAATCAGAAAGGTAGGCGAGCGCCAGGTGTTAGTACGTGGAGAAAGTGGAACCCTCCTGACTGCATGCAAGATGATGGCAGCTCTTTGCAAAAGTTGACCATGAGTTAAAAAGTGGCTATACTCCTACCTCACACCATATACAAAAGTGAACTCCAGATGGGTCAGCAGCCTTAATGTAGGGCCTAAAAGCATAAAGCTCTTAGGAGAAAAGGGGTAAGTCTTTATGATCTTGGATTTGACTTTGGATTCCTAGGTATGATGCAAAAGCATAAGCGAAAAAAGAAATGGAACTTCATCAAAATTACAAACTTTGTACATCAAAAGACATGATCAAGAAAGTAAAAAGGCCAACCTATAAAAGGGGAGAATATTTGGAAATCATATATATGTGTTCAGGATATATAAAGAACTCTTACAACTCAACAGGAAGACAAGCCAAGTCATAAATGGGACAAGGAGGTGAATAGACATTTCTCCAAAGATCATCCCAAATGTGACCAGTCCCGAGGGAGATGCACATGAGACACAGTGGAACAGGTCACCCGTCCATGAAGACGACTCACACAGGCACCACGTAGAGAGTAACAAGTGTGGTCAAGGATGGAGAAACTGAAACCCTTGCTGGCTGCTCTCCTGTAAAGTAGCCACTATGGAAAATGGGCTGGTGGCTCCCCAGGAAGCCAAACACAGACTTACCATCGGGCCCAGCAATCCTGCTCTCACGGTGTACCTAAGGGCATTGGAAGCAGGGACTGAACACGTACTTGCGCGCGGGTGTTCACACAGCATCGTTCATAGGGGCCCAGAGGGGGACCTCCAGAACGGCCTCCTGCCGATGGACGGAGGAGCGGGTGTGGTCTGTGCGCGGCAGTGGGTGTCACTGAGTCTTCAAAAGAGCGAAGTTCTGATATGTCTCGAAACGTCATGCCCAGAGACGTAAGCCAGGCACAAAACAGGACCTATGTGGTGTGACTCAACTTACACGAAAACCTCCCGCTCTTCACTCTCCCTCTGTCTCAAATAAAACCTTTTAAAAAAGAAACTTTAAATGGTGAAATGTATGATTTGAAGAAAGAACCCCATGCAGACTTCTCAGTCCTGTTTTCCCGCAAGGCCCCCGTTTTCCCAGCTTTCCCGCAAGGTCACTCTGGCGGGGTCTGGAGCTGGTGCCGGTGAAGGCGCCCCATCGCGGCCCTGTTCCCCGACGTGCACCAGCCTCCCTGAGAGCGCATGTGCGGAGGCCCGCAGGCCTCGGTGCTCTGCTGGGAACGTGGGATTCGTTTGAGAAAGGGGGGTGTTCCAAGGGGGGTGCGGCCGTGGTTGCCGACATCGGAGTCTGCTGACGCTAACATAAATAGACAAATATGCGTGCATTTATCGGTACATAAGCGTGTGCACGTATGTCCCCTTCTGTCATTACTTTTTACTGCTGTAAGTTTGAACTTGAATGTTTATGTAAAGGCAGAGAATACCTAAGGTCACTCTGTCCCTACTCTCAAGTCATCAGTTTACAGAAAGGGAATCAGTCCAGCCTTTCCTTTGCCAAGAAGCTGTCTTGGGCTGTTTGCACCACCCGCCCGCACTGGAAGCTCAGACCTTTAATGATCTCCGCTTTTCCAGTAAATAGGCTTTAAAATATTATCATATTCATTTTGATGCCAATTAATGCACTTAAGATATTTTATCGATGTTATTTCTGTAGCCTATTAACAATGGGGGAACAATATATAGCAATTATTTCAGTTTTAGGAAGCACTTAACCAGATGAAGAGTAGTAAGCGGCCGCCGCGCCGAGAGCAGGTGTCCTGCGCGCGGGCTCGCTGCTGGCCGGGCGGCGGGTGGTCAAGTGCAGCGAGACGCTTAGATCACGCGGGCAGAGTAACCGGGTGTGTCAGAAACAAGTTTTCGGACCCGTGGCTCTTGCGAACGTCCCTGGTTAGAGTCTGCCCCTCAGAGACTGGTTGTTAACACTCGGACCCCTGTGTGGCGTCGCCTGTGCCCGGGCTCGCCGTCGCTCTGGCCTTAGGTTTGGGTCCTCAGAGCTGCGCCGTCCCTCCCCTGCTCGTGCAACGTCTCCCCGGAGCAGGAGGAGCAGAGCGGCCAGGCCACCCGGCTGGCCCGGTCACGCCGCCGGGGGGGCGTGTCCAAGCCTGCTTAGAAGCAAGCTGTCTGGGGAGTGGGTGTCGCCTCCGGCCCCGGCAGGTGGGGTGACGCCGCGCGGCAGGTGGCCGCTCTGCGTTTCCGGGGGAGCCCCACGCGACGGCCATGTTCGCGCTGACGCGTCTGTTCTCGTCCCACAGGAGGCTACTCGGCCGACCACCCGGTCATCAGAGTCTTCTGGAGGGTCGTGGAAGGCTTCACGGACGAGGAGAAGCGCAAGCTGCTCAAGTTCGTCACGAGCTGCTCCCGCCCGCCTCTCCTGGGCTTCAAGGTAAGAGGCCTCCGCACCGCTCGAGCAGGAAGGGCCGCGCGGGTGACCTGACGCGTCCGCCGCCTCGTCGTGGGCGGCCCGCGGCGTGCGGCCCGGGCGGCACCAGGTCTTTCTGTCCCTGGTGGTGCTAAGTGTCCGCCGGATCCTGATGCGCAGGTCACCACGCCTATCCCTGGCGCGGGTCCCGGGCTGTGGTCGCGATGGCCTGGGACTGGGCTGGGGCCCCGGGGCTGGGCCCGCGGGACGTAAAGGACCGTCTCCTCTGTGTTCCTCCTCGCTGAGGAGGGCGCAAGCTAAGAGCAGGGGTAGGGTGTTTGGGGAGAGGAGAGGGAGCGGAAGAGCTGGGGAACCTCTGCACCCCCGCCGCGCAGAGACGATCCACAGGTGCCTCTTGACGCTTCCGGAACTTAACTGCAAACAGCTCTTGACGGGGGCAGCCGGTGAGCCTGTGCCTCGCCGCGGTATCCCCAGAGGAAGGCAGCCAGACGACAGGGAGCGGCCCTCGTAGCGGGAAGGTGCCCTTGTGGTACAGATGTGCGCTTATCGAAACACCTGTGTGCTCGTGGACTCGTGGGGTTCAGACCGCCCTTGTGCAAGGGGTCAGGGGTGTATTTTTCCCTGGTTGTTCCCTGTTACTTATTTTGTGTTACTTATCAGTTCCAATAATTGATGATTACCTCATTGGTTCAACTTAATATCTTTAGCAATTAAATTTAGTCAGGGGACAGTTAGTGGTTCCCTTATTCATTGTCAATTAAAATAAAGCAACGTTAATAGTTTAAAATACACAGCGGTGCGTATATATATGACAGGGAAGAGTATCCGTGCAGATAAGCCTGGAGTTCTGCTCTGCTGGTCTAACTAACCGAGAGGCATGTACTCCGGAACCTTCGATCAATGAGTTATATGGTAGGAGTTATTCTTTAAATTGTTACTTTGAGGGGCGCCTGGGTGGCTCAGTGGGTTAAGCCTCTGCCTTTGGCTCAAGTCATGATCCTCAAGTCCTGGGATCGAGCCCCGCATCGGGCTCTCTGCTCAGTGAGGAGTCTGCTTCTCCCTCTCTCTCTGCCTCTCTGCCTACTTGTGATCTCTGTCAAATGAATGAATAAAATCTTTAAAAAAAAATTTTTTTTAGAAGTTTTAAAAAAAAAAGAAGTTGACTGTCAGTCGCTCCGTGTGGCACCCAGTGGGACCGCCCGAGCCGGAGCCGTGGAGGGGAGAAACGGGAGGGGCATGCGTGCGGGCAGGGCTTGTGCGACTGACACTGCTGTAGTTTGGAAGCGATGAGTCATTTTCAGAAAAACCAGAACTAAAGATCACTCCTCTGTCTTGCAAAGTACCAAGGTAGGAAGTAAGCGTGCCCAGCAAGGCACACGGAAGCCACTTCGTCAATCAGACACAGAAAATGCTAAGAATCCTGCAGTAGATACGGGACATTAATGAGAGAGCCGAACCATTGCAAGGGACGTAGAATAAACTCACCTGTTAAGGGGAGAACTTCCAGACTGGGTTAAAAACCCTGCTGCATACCAGCGGTACACGTCAGCAGGGACTCAGAAATTGAGCGGTGTTTCAGGCTCGCTGTGGAACCGGCCCTGGCTTGGGCCAACTGCGTGGTGCCGAGCACTGGCCCATGGGCCCACACTGGAAAACGGGCCTCTGTGACTCTGAGGAAAACCAGGCAGCAGCCTGGAATAAACACGGCTCTGCCGTTCGGTTCCTCATGGCGTGTCATGCGGTCTGGGGATGTGGCCCTGGTGGGGCCTCGAGAGCGGGAACAGCGGGGGACGGCGCGCCAACCCGTACCAAGGAAAGGGCCTTCTGGGGGCCAGATTTTATCATCTGGTCCTGTAAACAGTCATGAGACAGGCTAAGATTGCAGTAACGGTCGGGTAGTTTTATCAGCAACCTTTTATTATGAGCAACCAGGCTTCTAGAATCTTCCTGCTTCAAAAGGACACCACACCTAGACGTAAGGAAAGTAAGGACCTCGTTCTGTGAAAGGAGGTTTGGAAGGCTCACTCCCGTCAGCACTGAGAGGAGGACCCAGAGATTTCTGCCGGCTCCTGGCTAATTTCGTCGAGGGCTGGTAAGAATTAGGGGTGTTGCTGGAAGGGGAAGGTTCCAGAGATTTGGGAACTGGAGGAGAATGTGTTAAAAGGCCTGAGAGAGTGTTGCAAGTTTAAAGGAAAGGAGAAGTGAGGGGCTTTACATTCGGTTTTTAAATCCCACGTAGAGAGGCAGCTGGGGGGCTCAGTCATTAGGTGTCTGCCTTCGACTCAGGTCATGGTCCCAGGGTCCTGGGATCGAGTCCCGCATCGGGCTCCCTGCTCTGCAGGAAGCCCGCTTCTCCCTCTGCCTCCGCCTGCCACTTCCCCTGCTTGCCCGCTCTCTCTCTCTCTCTGACAAAGAAATAAATAAAACTTTATAAAAAGAGAAGTCCTGCGTGGAGTCCTAGTGAGCTCTGGTCCCTCTTAGTGACCCCACACAGTCACGACTGAGCTGTCATCGGACCATGAAAAATTCTTTGCGGAGCTATGAGACCGTCTTCCTAGTTTAGATTTTTCCCAAGGATCTAAAATATATTAAATGTAAAATTTAGTTTAGAGTTTTCAGATATCTTTGCATTTGTCCTAAGTCAGACTCCGGAGTGGAAGAAATCACCTTAATATTTGTGCTTTCCAGTTGGCTAGGCAGGCCGGGCACGAGTGTCCTTCAGTCCAAGTGCCATAAGGAGCAAAGGCAAACCTGCATAATTTAAAGTTACAAAACTCAGTGCTGCATTATTGGAGAAGAATAGCGTCTGCTAAAGCTAATTAAAGTTTAATATGTTCAGTGAATGTGATTGTTACAGACAAAAAAATCATTAAAGTGCTGTAGAAAATTGTTAAGTTGCCATCGGGCCACGTAACAAATTGATGATTTTTCTCACTCTGAATTAATGCAAATTCCCGTTGTGCTCTGTTTAATTCTGCACGACACAGTGCCCTTGACTCAGATTTCAATGAAGAACTTCATTTTTTTTACTTTTAAGACTCCAAGGAGGAAATTCAATTAGCATTATGAAAGAAACACTGAAATGGGGCATTTAATTCAAAATGTGTCTCGGGCTCCCCCATGTAGCCGGTCACTCCCCTTCCCTTGCCCGCTGACTCTGCCTTCAGAGGTCCTTTTGTATTTCAGAACTGTGATGTTTTCATCTTAGATTATTCAAGCATGTGAGAAAATTAACTGCCCTCCATGTAGTCAGAATGTGAAATAATAAATGTAATTAATGTGCTTTCTGTTTCTCTTTTGGTTCCTGATCTGACACTTTTATGAGACACTTAAAGTGGCATATAGACTATAATTTTTTAAAAGACAGTGGTTTTAACACATACTATGTGCCACATACACTGTTTAAATGAAGCTTTCAGTTTAGCTGAAACGTACCCGGGCTGGTGAGCCGCGTGTAAGTCTGCAGTCAGCGTCGTGTGGGCCGCGCCGTTCCCAGCCGTGCCCGCGCTGTGAGGTCCGTGCTAAATTCCGCCTGCGAACCAGGCAAAACGCGCCCGAAGCCGCCTGGGCTGGCTGGGGCCGGGCTGCAGGTGCCTCCCAGGGCCCGCATCTGAGCAGGCGCCTCGCTCCCACTTCGTCCTCTCATTTCCATGACGGTGGCTCGTAGGGAATTATTTTCTGTGCTCTTTGATCATAATTCTTGAATATAATTTAAGCCTATAATATAGGCTTTTTATCAGGATCATTTTTCTTCATATTAAAACATCTTTGAAAAAAAAAAAAAAAATAAAAATAAAACATCTTTGAAATTTTTTTAAGATTTTATTTATTTGACAGAGAGAGGTCCCAAGTAGGCAGAGAGGCAGGCAGAGAGAGGGGGAAGCAGATACTTGAAATATTTTTAATAAATTTCGTAATGTCCTCTCCTGCAAAGTTACCACAGTTGACTTCCTGTTTCTTATTAGTTGATTACAACTCTTCTTCCGTACGAGGCTAGGAACCTCGTTGTGCGTGAGTCATGATCTGTGTCTCGGATTCTCTGCTGAGGACGCCGTCCTGGGAGGGAGGTCAGGGCTGTGCGTCCAGGCTTCCTGTGCCCGCGCCAGGCTGGCCTCGCGGGGAGTCAAGAGGGAGGCGGATTGCGCGAGAAGGTGCTCGCCGCCGTCTGAGTGAGCTTTCGCTCTGGTGTTGGAAGCACGGGTGTCTGGTCACAGCTCTGAGGAGGAAGCCTGTGACAGGTGCACAGGGCACTGACCCCGAGGAGAAACCATCTATTCCAGGTACCAGCCAGGCGCCTATGGGGGGCCGTTTTGCTTTCCTGGGCGCCGTTTCCTGATGCAGTGAGGTGTGCAGGCTCCAGCAGCGTGTCTGAAATCCCTCAGCACCGGGGCTAAAAGCACACTTGCTCGAGCGTTGGCAGAGTCAGGCTTTCGGGACGAAGGCCGTCGCCACGTCATCGGGCTCCTGTTGCAGGCGAGCCCGCGGACCGCACCGAGCCGGGTGCAGCTAGTGTGCGCAGGAGAGGGTGCGGTTACCGTGGCCGCCGCAGAGCTCCGCGCACGGCCTGCCCAGTCGAGTTACCCACGGGCACATGCGCCTGCATGGGGGTGAGGGGACGTAGCCTGTCCCCTCACCCCTTTTAATTTGTAAAATTAAGAAGTAACCTGACCGTCCGTGGGCCAGCGGGGCCGCGTCACATCCAGCAGGACGCCGCACAGCCGCAGAAAAGCAGGAGGGAAGAGTGCGGAGACAGAGGAGCGCGTAGACAGCGACCGAGGTCCGCGACAGTGTCCGGAGCGCTCTGACGTCCTCCGACTTAGAGTGGGGCGGGGGGAGCCGTTCTCTCCCGGTGCGCAGATCTCCGTGGGCCTGTGCGGAAGACCCCAGCGCGGCGCTCAGGGGCCGGTGGCCAGGCTGCGGAGACTTTGTCCGCCAGCGCCCCAGGACAAGCGAGCCGCCTGTCTGCCGCCCCCTTCTCTTGCCCCTGGTCCCTGAGTTCACGGAGGGGCTGGGTCGCTCCTCTGTCCTGTGAACCTGGTCGCTAGAGGGTCTGCAGCCTCCAGACCTGAATTTCTCTCCTGGCGGTAACGTCCCGCGGGGAACATTGTCTGCGCTGCAGCGTCGCGGCGGCGGGGGCCGGGCCGGGGCAGGAGTGGGGTGGGCCTGCAGGTGGCCGACGCCCCTTGCCGCCGCGCCCACGTCCCTTCTGTCCTGCGCCGGTAACGCAGCCGTTTGCCGACTGCAGCGTCTCCTCATGTCCCGGCTGGCGTCGCCTGTGAAGAAAAGTTTATTTTTTTCTCACCAGTTCGTGGGTCACGCCGAGGGCTCCGTGCAGAGATGGTCGAATAAGCCGTGATCTTTGTTCACTCGCCGGTTCCCAGGACCGGGCGGGGGGGGCCAGCGCCCGGGGCAGCCCTCCGCTCAGCTCCTGGCCGCCAGCGTGCACCCGTGGCTTCAGCACGCCGCGTGCCTCGGCCACTGCCGGCGTCCCCTTGCCTCGGAGCGCCCACGTTCGGGGACTTCGGGGTGGCTTTGTGGGCTGGTACGTGGCCACGCTCGTCAGGTGGTTCTCCTGGCTCCGTGGGGAGCCCCGGGTCCTTCCCGTGAGAAGTGGGTCCGCAGAAGCCGAAACCCGCGCATCCGGCTGTTTGTCGTCGCGCGTGGTCGTGATTTCCGGGCTTGGACGCCGCGGACGGCGCTCGCAAACGGGTGGGTTTTTCCCCCAAGAGAACATCACATCACAAGTTCAGACTGACATTTCCAATTCAAATTTAGACTTCCAAGGTTTTTATTTTTTATTTTACTTCTGGATTTTTGTCTTACCGGTGGTAGTTGTGGTTTTCGTCTGCTCCTTTGCTTTTTCTCCTAGTGAGTTCTCGGGTCCCGTGGTCCAGGGCGTCTGCATAGTTGGGCACCAGTTCTACGGAACACCACGTGGCTTCAGAACACCACCACGGGGCTGGGCGGGGGCGCCTGGTGGGCTCCCTGCTCACGCTCGAGCCCTCGCTCACAAATAAATCAATAAAATTTTTTTTTATAACTTTATTTTTTTTTTTAGATTTTATTTATTTATTTGACAGAGAGAGACCACAAGTAGGCAGAGAGTTGGGGGGAAGCAGGCTCCCCGCCGAGCAGAGAGCCCATCACAGGGCTCAATCCCAGGACCCTGGGATCATGACCTGAGCCAAAGGCAGAGGCTTCAACCCACTGAGCCGCCCAGGCGCCTCAATAAAATCTTTTTTTAAAGCTGTTTTTATTTATTTGATAGAGAGAGGGAGCACAGAGGGAGAAGGAGAGGGAGAAGCAGACTCTCCACTGAGCAGGGAGCCCTCCGTGGGGCTCGACGCCAGGACTCTGGGATTATGACCTGAGCTGAAGGCAAACACTGAACGGCTGAGCCCCCCAGGCGCCCCCACTTTCTGGTTTTCTGATAGTAGCCGTCCCAGCAGAGGTGAGGTTGTGAACAATATGGACTTTTCAGCCTCCAGTTTCTCTTCTCAGTTCTTCATATCGGAGTTGTTTTTTGTTTTTTTTTTCTTTAATAGATATTATTTATTTATTTGACAGAGACACAGCGAGAGAGGGAACACAAGCAGGGGAGTGGGAGAGGGAGAAGCAGGCTCCCAGCTGAGCAGGGAGCCCAATGCAGGGCTTGACCTCATGACCCTGGGATCATGACCTGCGCCAAAGGCAGACACTTAACTGACTGAGCCACCCAGGTGCCCATAAATAAAATCTATAAAAAAAAAAGAAACAGAAAATACTCAAGAACAACGCCTCGCTGTGAGATTAAGCCACCAGCGTGTAGCTTCCTGGGTTTCATGTTGCTTCAGTGCTTTCCTCCCCATTTGAATGAATTTGTTTTTTTGGTTTGGTTTTTGGTTTTTGTTTTTTCTGTTGGGACATCCATGTGGCTCTGAGTTTGGAGAAGACGTGCTCTGCCACGGCCCCTCCCCGCTGCTCCTTCCCCCGGCGGCTTCTGTCTGTTCTGACACAGGCCAGCAGCCGCCGGCGTTCACGCCTTCTTGAGCGACCACGGAGGCCCTGCTCAGTGGAGAGGTTCTGTTTCCCACGAGTGCCCTTCTGGCTCTTCCTCCTGCACGAAGCGCAGTGCCCGGGGCCTGCCGGCCGCAGAGCACAGTCTCGAGCACCGCCAGAAACCAGATGTCTTTCGCGAAAATGCAACCACAGCGTTTTCCTGTTGGGAGCAGGCGGGTTTTGTGTGCTTTTAAAAAGTCCATCCAGGGGCCGCCCATTAAGGTCGCGTCCTGCACGCCTGCTGTCTTTTCAGGAGCTGTACCCCGCGTTCTGCATCCACAACGGAGGCTCCGACCTGGAGCGGCTGCCCACGGCCAGCACCTGCATGAACCTGCTCAAGCTGCCGGAGTTCCACGACGAGTCGCTGCTGCGCAGTAAGCTGCTGTACGCCATCGAGTGCGCTGCTGGCTTCGAGCTGAGCTGAGCGGACGCGGCGCCACCCCCTGAGGAGCGACCAGGGCCCGCACCGCGGGCAGCACCCCCGGCCGCGAGGGCGCTGGGGCCGGACTCCTGCAGCTCTCCTGCCCCCCGTCCCTCCCTCCCCTCCCCCTCGTTCCAGATGGTCCGTGAAGTCGTGGTCACTCACTCAGATGGACACTGCTTTTCCGACAACGTAGACTCACAAGCGTTACGTGCCATGTGGCTACTGCGGTGGCTGTGCCGAAAGGGGCGCCGTGTTAAGACTAGTGGCAACTCAGTGAAATTAACCAAAGAAGAAGCTTTGGCTTTGCTAGTGGACTTGAGCCCTTCCTGAGCTGGGGGGCCGGGGGGCGGCAGCGCGGGTGCTCGTCGGCAGAGATGCCCGGTCTGAGAGGTGGAGGCGCATCCTCTCGGGGCTCCTGCTTCTCGTGTGGCGGAATTGTTTACAGTCCTGATTGTTCAAACTGAAGGCATTTTCTCTCCTGCTGCCTTTTCCCAAAGTGGTTAGGTTTGGAAAATACACAGCAATGATAATATTTTATTTGTGCTTTTTAAGCCATTCCCCTGAACAGGACGAGCATGCTTGTTTCGGTTTACGCTGACCGCATCGTGCCGGTCCGGCTGTTCCTGTGTGGGGGTGTGTGCGGGCGGACGTCGTGCTCCCGCGTCCAGCTCCAAGCGCGGCTGCGGGCTTCCGGGAGAGGGGAGGGGCTCGCCTGTCCCGCAGCGCGTGTGGCCCGGGATCGGCGGCAGCTGGGGGAGAGCAGACACTGGCATCGATCTGAGTCACTTGAACCAAAGTGGCGGGCTGCGGCTTTGCACTGGGCACGGCCTGCTGTGGCGGGACCTCGAGGCCGCCCGCCCTCCGCACCCCGGGGCCGCGCCCGCCCCTCTCCCCGGTCCCTGGGCAGTGCGCCAGGCTTTTGCACCCTCTGCTTCTCGACGGTGCTGCTCCGGAGGAAGACCGGACAGCCCCCGTCGCGTGTCCGGGGTGAGGGGTGCTGGTGACTCTCTTCAAAAGGCACTTTATCAGGACCTACCTTGTTGCTGGGTGATGTTGGCCTCTGAGAGCGGGGAGCGCGTCTGAGCACCCACTGGGAGAGCCAGACTGACCCTCGCTGACGCTGGGGGCTTGAGGGCTCTCGCTCTGACCTCCCTCTGCCTCACCTAGCGTTTCCTGTCACTGGGGCTGTGGGCTGTCCTATGGAATTGACCAGAATTAGCAATATGCTTTTAAATGCGGGGAAACTGAATGACACTTTTAAGACAATGACCATATCAAAACAAAATGTATAATTTCATAATTTGAATAATAAATTAAGTGTTTAAATGCTATTTGTAGTCTTGATATACAGAAATAAAATAATTAGGGTTTGTCCTTGGTTTTATCTTTATTTTAGGTTGGTTTACGTTGGACGTTCTGGACCTTCTCTGCATAGTGGTTTGTGCATTTTGTTATCCGTATTCTGGAAGCGGACTATCTGGGACCGAAGGGAGCGGCGGTTACACTTACTTGGGTTTTCTCAGCTCTCCTGAGCCTATTTATTTATTTGTATGTTTCAGTGGTTAAATATTTGCATTAAATGTTTTTTTCCCCAAGATTGTGTTGGAGTCCCCCGAGATCATTGTGGTTCGCTACTGGAACGATTGTTTCCCCCAGGCGTGTATGTGACGTCAGGTAATGAGGTGGAAAGACACCCTGTGGCTATGCTGAGACCCCGCCAGGCTGGACAGGAAGCCCGCCACCCCTGCACAGACACACTGCCCCCCGCCGACCTGGGTGCCCTCCTGGCGCTCACTGGGCTGCCCTTCTCGGGGCCGCTGCCGGCCAGAGCCCCCGCCCGGGAGGGACGCCGCCTCCCCACGGCTCTCCGTGTGGTTAGCAAGACACGTGCAGCAAGCGTCACGTGCAGGAAGACTCTCCTGTGCTTTGTTTGCCTCGCCGTGTAGCGGTTTGCCTCTGTGCTTGCTGCTGGCGGTTTCGTGTGCAAAAACCAGGGTGCTGAGGTAAAGCGGGGGTTAGTCCTGGTGCTTCTCACACCCACCTGCAGGTAGATCCTGGCTGGCCGTCCTCGGTGCCGGTGACAGTTCCATCGGCGACTCGCGGGAACACCTCCGCACAGCCCGGCCGAGCTCCTCGGAGCCCGCGGCAGCCACGCGTGCGGTCGCAGGCACACGGTCGGCAGCGATGGGGAGCGGAGCCAGGGCCTCGCAGACCCGCCGACGCTCACGGGATTTGGAGCACAGGAAGGGCTCTGGAAGCTTCCCCAACAGGAGTGGGGAGCTTGACAGAATTTCGTACTGAAGCTGCCTCACACTTTAAAGAGAGAGAAACGGCCAAAGGCATACGGTGATGCAAGTAAAACAGAAAGAACCTAAAGAAGCCGACCGAAGCTGCTCCTTCGCTGATCTCTTGCAGCCGAGACAGAAACTCAGAAACTGAGAACAGTCTGCGCTTTGAAATTCGTCTGTTCTGGCCCAGGAGGCATTCCGAGTGAGTAGCGACCGGTCTGAACTGCCAGCCACGTGTTACCTCGCCGGACGCGGCTTCCCCGACACCTCCGTCCCCAGGCGTCCCCAGGCGAAGGTGTGTGCCGGCGAGGTCTCTCTTCATCGTCCAGAGGCGTCTCCTGGCGCTGTGCTGGCCACCGCAGTCGGCAGCCTCAGCGCGTCCTGCGGGAGGCTTTGGAGAGCTGAGAGGACCTGTGGGCTGCAGGGCTGTGGGCCATGCAAAGCTCCCTGCTTCCAGAAGATTCTGAGGGGAGTTCGTAGAGCCTGAGTGCTTGGTGCATCCGCTGGCGTGTGAGGTGGGGATGGTTAGGTACTTGGGCTTCCCAGCCGCGTTGCGCAGGGACGTGCAGTAGAATCTCACCGTAGCCTGGTCTCACGTGGTTTGATGCCACGTCTACCAACTGCAGGTGTGGACGACGGCATCCGAGCCAGGCCTTAGGAAGCGGGACGCTGCCCCATCAGGCGCCATCGCGGTGTCCTCTGCAGAGGCGGGCCGAGGACAGTCACCCATCTGTCTTCCCTCCCCTCCGCTCCTGCTGTGGGGGGACGGCTCCCCGTTTGCCTCTGCGTGCCTCTCGGAAAGGAGCATCCCTCGCTTGTTTGGGACGACTCAGCGCGCTGCGTGAGTCAGGGTGTGGCTCCTCCGCGGTCCGCACTTAGTGAGCCGAAGCTCCGTTCACCTTACCCGGGAACCCCAACACTGGCCTCCTCGCTGGGCTCTGGGGTCAGCACGGGGGAGCAGACGCACCTGCAGAGGCTCGGGGCCACGTGTGTTTTCTCTCCCTCCAGAGTCAAAGCAGAGGGCAGCCTTCTGGTGACCTTGAGCTTGCCATGGAGGTGGGACCATGTGTGCGGTCGGGTGGGGACACGGGGTCTGAGCACCTCTTGGGGCTCTGGCGGGCCGACCGCTAGAGCTGCGGGCAGGAGCACACATTCTGATTCTGGGTGAGCCTGCGGCCTGCTGAGCTTTCCAGAAGCTTCTGCTTGGACACGGCGCTCTCTGGAGCAGCTGGGGTGAGGCGGTAAGTGGCTGCCGGACAGACTAGACCCGAGAGCGGAGAGCCAGCCGGAGGGTCCCACTACGTGGATTGCCCCGTGTCCGTCACGAACATTCATCTCACGTCTGCTGAGCTTCCTCTGGCTGCCATCACACGCCCCCATCGGGTGGCGGGAACGGCAGCCTCTGTCCTCTGTGCGGGAGGCCCAGAGGCGTTTGATGCCAACCCAGCTCTCACTGGGGAGGATCCTGTTCTCTGCCTCTTCCCCTCCTGGTGGCTGCTGGCACGTCCATGCCGTGGCCATTCTCCTGCCCACGTCAAACCTCTGCCTGCACTGCTCAGGTGCCCGACGAGGAGCCGGAGTGACCCACCTCAAGATGCGTGATCCCACCTGCAAAGTCCTCTTTCCCACGTAAGGCTGCCTTCCCAGGCTCTAGGGGTGAGGACGCGGACCTCTGCTGGGGGCCCACCGTGCAGCCCAGCACCTCTGTACTTACCCTCCCAGCAACAGAGCAGCGCGCTCGACGAGCCCTGTGACTGGCAGTCGGGAACCGCGGAGCGCCGAGCGGCCCCGCCCTTCACGGTCAGGGAAATGCAGGCTCGCCCCAGATCAGGGCCCCCGGCTTGAACGGGGTGGGCCGGGGGTGCTGACCAGTCTGCATTTTTTCAAGTGTCCCAGACAGTCCTTGGGTAGCTGTCAGGAAACAATGACGTCACTTCGGAGAGTCTTGAGTTGATAAGCGCTTCAGGGCAGGGCTGCAGAGTGTCCCCACGCCTCCGAGCTGTGTGGGATCCGTTTCCTCCGTTCTGGGCAGTACTGGGCCCTCTGCTGCGGAGCAAGGCTGGTTCCCTCCAGCGCAAGTGCCCCACACAGGGTTGCTGGGAGACGGGCCGGGCAGTGGCCCCTTGTGGCCCCTTGTGGCTCCCTCCCCCCACACACCCACGAGCAGGTATATCTGGGGGTCCCAGTCCAGACGCAGACAACAGTTCACACACTGCGTTTGTGTCCAGAGGACTCCCCTGTGCCTCCACTCCCCCCTTGACCCAGACTCCGTGAGCCCAAGACACCTGCCGAACCCCGCCTGGGCCCCAGGTCACCTGCCAGCACTGCTCCTGCCACAGCCGGACCGACCACTCCTCACCACGTTCTGCCGCCTCCCGTCCTGAGTCCTAGTCTTGGGTTTGCCTGGCTCTGCAGGTGCCTCTCCAAGGTTCCCCTGCTCCTGTCCTTGGTCACCTCCAGTCTGTTTTTACCTCAGTAGCCCAAGGAGACCAGGGGGCCTAAGCCGGTCCTCCTCCATCAGAGTCCGAGGCAAAGCCCTGGTGACCGTACCTGGAGCTAGTGACCTGTCTCTTGCTCACTGGGCTCCACTGGCTGCTTTGGCTTCTGCCCCCGGCCTCAGGGCCTTTGCACTCACTCCCTGTACCACAGACACTCAGGTGCCCCTCACTTTCTTCAGGCACTTCTTTGCTCAGTGTCGTCTTTCCTTACCTCTTACTAAAAACTGCCGCTGCTCCCTGTGCCCCTCGTGGCCCGTCCTCACTTCCTTACAGCGTCCTCGGCCGCGCTAGCTCCGTCTGATGTGTGATGGCCTCCACGCCGCCGTCCTCCGCCCCCTCCCCACTAGCGTAAGTGTCACGGGGGTAGGAGTTTGTGTCAACGGCACTGTTCCGACTCCCGGAGTAACGCCTAGCGCACGGCCGGTGGCTCTGTAATCCTTGTGGAATGAAGTCGCTTTGTGAATCAAGAAAAGCTTTGCCAACCCAAGCAGGTTTCAAGTGAACGCGCCTCCGTGAACGTGCAGATGTGGACCCTCGGGCCCCAGTGGGAGACCCTTTGCCAACAGCAGTGAGGGGTCGGTTCTCTTTATAGGCTGCCCTGCCCTTTTGGCCCCAAGACAGACCCTTCTGGGGTGCTGTGCCTTCCGTGGGGACTCCCCTGCCGAGTGCCCAGCGGGGGGCTTTCTTGCCCTCCTGGGCGCTGACGCCATCGCCTCGGTGGGTCCGCAGGCCGCACGCGCACCCTCTGCTGGTGGCGGGTGCGGCTGTGCGCCCGGGGCCCCTCGGAGTCTGTCCAGGTTTCTCTCCGAGACAGCACCCGCCCGGCCACCGTCAAGAAGCTTGAACCTCGTCGCAGAACCAGTGGGGCTGTCCTGCTGTGTCTTCTTCACGTGCTGGCCCTAGAACGACAGGACGGAAAGCAAGGCTTTTGCGGAACGTCTTAGATCAAGTTTAAAGTCCCTTCACCTCCGCTGCTCAGAGCGCCACCCAGTTAGCAGAGGAGCCGCAGTCCCGGGCCTGGGTTTATGCCAAGACGGGGGCACAGTTGAGGAGCCTGGTGTGTGGGTGTTGAGAGATGGAGAAAGCCTAAGTGTCTACCCGCTGATGGGTGAGAAAATCAGCTGGTTTTGACACAACCCCAAAAGCACAGGCGACAGAAGCTCGTCGGTGCATCTTTGTTTCCTTTCGAGTAGACTTTTAGGGCAGTTTAGGTTCTCAGCCAAACTGCCCAGCGCACAGGAAGCGTCTGGAATGGTGTTAACGGAAGCCGGTCCGGCCGCGACTGACTCCACGTGGGCTCTCGCCCCGACTCCCCCGCCTCCGTGTCTCTGCCCCCGCCAAGCTGCCCGTCCGCCTCGCCTCCGCCTGTCCTGCAGGAGACCAAGCGGCTCCACGTACTGCCCTGTCCCACCGCGCTCGGGACCGGCACATGCGGCGGGGCCTGGGGGCGGCAACTGCGCAGCCAGGACGGAGTCATCCCAGCAGGCGGAGGGTCCCGCAGCCAGCACCGGGGCTGGAGAACCCGCTCCACTCAGGCACGCTGAACTGACCGCTGCCAGGGCCACACTCTCGCCACACTGACCCTCCCTGTCCCCGCACGGGAAGGGCCACTGCCCCGCAGGCCGTGCCCGCTGGGTCTCTCACGGAGCCGAGATCCTCCCCGGCCGGGTCTGCCCCTTGCCTGCGCACCCGCGCGCGGCTTTCTTGCGTGGCTTGTTAAGTTCTTATCCTCGTCCTGTGTCTGTCCTGTCGCTCTGTCTTGTGTGACAGATGAGAAACCCAGTGAACTCTCAGGAAATGTCATTGAGTTTTGCTTTTTTTTTTTTTTTTAGAGATTTTATTTATTTATTTGACAGAGATCATAAGTAGGCAGAGAGAGAGGAGGAAGCAGACTCCCTGCTGAGCAGAGAGCCCGATGTGGGGCTCGATCCCAGGACCCTGAGATCATGACCTCAGCCGAAGGCAGAGGCTTAACCCACTGAGCCACCCAGGCGTCCTTATTTATGTATTTGACAGACAGAAACACAGTGAGAGAGGGAACATGGCAGGGGGAGTCGGAGAGGGTGAGGCAGGCTTCCTGCCAAGCAGAGAGCCTGATGAGGGGGCTTGATCTCAGGACCCTGGGATCAGGACCTGAGCTGAAGGCAGCCACTTGACGACTGAGCGCCCCCCCCCCCCAGCGCCCCTGTCTTTGAGTTCAGAGTCGTGAACCTGCTGTGATGTTGCTGTTCTGCTAAATAAAGCCGGTTGTGGAGACGCGACTCCCCGTGTGCTCGTGGCAGGCCCCAGACAGGCTGAACCACGTCAGAGGAGGATGCCAGAGCCGCCCCGCGCCCCGCCTGGTGACCACCCCGCAACGGGACGCCAGCGGTCAGAGGCTCACCCGACACCCAGTCCACCGTGCCCTCAGTCCTGGGCTTCCGGGGCCAGAGTTGTGAGAAGTTACCGTGCGCGGTGTCCCCACGAGCTCGCGGTGTCTGCCGGGGCACGCAGCACACTGGCGCCCGCAGGCTCATCCGGTCTCCGCCGCCTTCCCTGCCTGCAGGAAGCCTCTTGCTGGCACCCTGACCTCTGACCTCTGGCCACCAACTGGACTGCCCCTGCCCTTACTCTGGTGCCCGGGACACCCTGGCTCGGCAGGTCATGGAGCCCTCTGTCCTCCAGCTGTGTCCCCTGGCCACATGGCTGGGCTCCCCAGGAGGGCCGGCCCTCGCCCGCCTCTGTTCTGTGCCGGCGGCCACCACGTCCTGTCCGCAGCCCGGTGTCTCCCACGTGGGTCTTCGGTCCGGACCTCCCTTTGCGCCCCACCTTCCCTTGTGCATACTTGGTGGCCCACTTGGCTATTTCAGGGCTCTTCAAAGTCTGTCTTCCCCAACCCAAATGCAGACACCCCACCACACTCTCCCTGCCCTCCCTGGGCCCCCCCATGCCAGGCCCCTGCCCCACAGTGAGCACAGCTGGAACCCCACGTGCGTGTCTGAGAAGGAAGGAAAACAGATGGGGTAGGACGGACACAAGAAAAAAACTGGAGTAAACAGGATGAGGGGCGCCTGGGGGCTCAGCGGGTTAAAGCCTCTGCCTTCGGCTCGGGTCATGATCCCAGGGTCCCGGGATCGAGCCCCGCGTCGGGCTCTCTGCTCAGTGGGGAGCCTGCTTCCTCCTCTCTCTCTGCCTGCCTCTCTGCCTACTTGTGATCTCTCTGTCTGTCAAATAAATACATAAAATCTTAAAAAAAAAAAAAAAAAACAGGATGAGAAATTCATCTTTTACATTTCTATGGATCAAAGACCTAAGCATCCTGTTTCATAACAAGAGGTCACCCCGGAGACGAGGCCTCAGGCCTTCGGGTCACTAATCTGTTACTTCCTGGAACACACTGACTGTCCCCTAACCTGTGAGCATCTCGGATTCCAGGACGCCGCGTTCAGGCTCGGCCTCCTGGGCTCCCCCCGCCTCCCCTTGAAGTCGTGGCCACAACCTCTCCCACCTGGCCAGGGTCCCTGAGACCGCCCCCAGGCTCCGGGAGTCACAGGACGGACTCACAGCTCCCGGAGCCAGGCTGGCTACACCGGGAGGGCGCAGGTTAGACCAGTGGAGGGAAGGCACATGGGTTGGACCTGGGCAGAGAAGCACCAGCCTCCAGGTGCCCCTGGGCTGAACCCCTGTGGCGGGGACGCTCACTGGAGTCCGGGTGTCCAGATTTTTACAGGCTCGGTCGTGAAGGCACATGGCACCCCCCTCGCTGAGCTCACGTGCTCACTCCGCAGCCCCCTGGGGACTGGTCCAGCACAGCCTCGAGCCCCAGGCACAAGAGACGGGCACCGCTGTACCCAACCGTATTAGCACACGTCATCCGGCCCGACCCAAGGTCCAGGCACAGGACATTCCGGCAGCTGCCAGATTCCTCCAGTCCCCAAGACCTTTGGAACACATAGGCTGGGACCAGATGGGCCTCACGGGCACCGTGGGCACCCATACCGTGTATGTGGAGTGCGAGCCCTTTAGCTGCGTGGGCGGGACCCGGAGCCTCAGCCAGGGCAGTTGGGGCCTGGGCCGTGGTCTCCACAGCGTCTGCTCGTGTCCGTGCTGGCGTGGGCACTACCGGCCTGACCACGTTCAGGAGGCCCCCGTGACCTCCTGCAGCACCCGACGCCCGTGAAGGAGACGCTCCACAGCCTGGGCCTGTGGCCACTGTGCTCCCCGCCATCTTCCCACAGCCAGAACCAGCAGGGCCGCGGCAACTATTTGCCACCGACTGCACGCACAGTGACGGCGGCTAAGGGGGGCTCTGTGTGTGCAGGGGGTGTGGAAGGGCAGGGGCTGTGCCGGCCGGAGGACACCTGAGTCTCAACGAGCGGGGGTGGGAGGCACGCACCAGGGGGGCGGGAGCCACTGGCAGGTGGCGCGGAGGCACAGACCAGGCGCCCCGGGGAAGGACAGGGGGGCAGCTGGGCAGGAACAGCGACCCCACAGGAAGTTGGGGAGATGGCTTCTGTGTCCCTTGGAGCCGATCCTGAACGTCGGGGCCAGCAGCTTGCGACGCGCGAGGCAGTCATGAGTCATGCAGGCGTGTGAGGCCGGACTGCAGGCTGCCCTCCAGACGTGAGCTCGTCCCCATCGACGAGGGACCCGCCGTTTGTTAACTCTCTGCAGCAGAGCAGGGACTTCGGCTCACCCCCATCCGACCGTTGGGGTACATGTGGGGGGATGTTTCAGTGGGGACGGGGCATGTCCGAAGGCCCGTGTCGGGAGCCAGGAGAGACCGACACGCTCCATGTCCTTGGTCTGGGGCTGCTCAGGGAGGACCTGGGCCAGGATCAGGCGACACTGTGGCCGCAGAGTCGGGTCACGTCCACGGTTACCCCTGAGCCCACAGCACAGGGTCATGCCGGTGGCCAGCGAGGCCGACAGCCACAGCCACCTGCGAAAGGGAAGGGGCCGGGCCCTGCCAGGGACGGAGACACTCGGGGGCCTGGTAGAGCGCGGGCGGGTGGAGGGCCCACCCCAGGTGCCGGGACCCGGCCCGCACCCACTGCGGACCAGAGGGGAGACGCCAGGTGACTTCATGCTCAGAAGGGGCAGAAGCCATCCCTGAGCCCAAGGAGGCATCTGTGTGAAGCCTGTGCTCCTGGGGCCCCGCAAGGGGACTCGGTTCTCGGCGCCCCAGGGACGTCTGGCCGTTCCCAGAGGGTGGCGGTTCTGTGCCGGAGCGGGCTGGGAGGGACCCACGCCTGGGGCTCAGGTCCAGAGGGACACGGGGCGTGGGGGGGAAGGAGACCGCGAAGGTGCGTCTGGGGTCCTGAAGGCAGGTCTAGCTGGCCCCGGACACGCCGCAGCGTTGTTCACGCGGGAGCTGGTGGGGAAGGGGCCTCAGGCCGCGTCCTATTCGGGGCCTCCCGACCCACCCAGCCGGAGACACCGGCTTGGGCGGTTGTGCGTCATTCCAGATGTGGCCGGCAGGGGGCGCTGGGGCCACACGCAAACACGCACACGGGCCGTGGACACACGCATTCACATACACGTGTGCACGCACACGGCGCACACACGCGCACCCAGAACTCCACCTGGTCCTGGCCAGAACCAGCCCGGGCTCAAAGAGAGGGGAGGACCCTCCCCCAGGAGGTAGCGCAGGATGTCGGGTCAGAACTTCCAGGGCCAGGCTTTCCCGGGACAGCACACCCTGGGCCCAGCAGAGCCGACCCCCGTGGAGAAGACAGGTTTTGCTTCCTTTGAAATCCGTCTTCAGAGAGATGGGCTGGGTGTCCTCCCTGTCCCCCCGCATCCTGAGTGTGGGCTCACTGCCCTCCACCTGCCCTCCTGCTCTTGGGCCCAGGTGTCCCAGGGGGCCCTGCAGAGCCTGGGGGGCCGTTGCCCGTCCTGGTGTGTCCAGCTCAGTCCGTGTGTGAGCGCAGGACACGTGGGAGAGGGGGTCCTTGGCCCCTGGGCTGGACGAT
The DNA here is from genome assembly GCF_009829155.1 of Mustela erminea. NCBI lineage: Eukaryota > Metazoa > Chordata > Mammalia > Carnivora > Mustelidae > Mustela > Mustela erminea. The sequence continues at coordinate 1,388,792 of NC_045624.1, read as the reverse complement.
TCCTCTTCTGGTCCAGCCAGAAACTCCGACTTGTGACCCCGGCTGAGTGCAGCCTCCGAGACAGGGTGGGGCTGGGCGACAAGCTCACGGCAGGACCCCGCTCCAGTGGGGGTGCCAAGTGAGCGACGCGACAACGGGCCCAGGAGTCCCCTTGCCCTTGTCCCCCACGCTCCTTCCCAGGCCTCTCTGGGGTCCTGGGCTTGGGGGGGCGGCAGCCAAGGTGAGGCCCGTCCATTAGCCACACCTTTGGCCCCACCTGGAGGCAGCCCTGCCCTCTCAGAGGAGGGGGACACGCCTCATGAACAGGGACCCGCATTCAGAAGAGAAATACCCCAGTTCATCGTGAGGGTTTGGTGACATGGCCCCATGAAACAGATCCCGTAGAAGGAAGGCTGTTCCCCTGACGGGCCCAGGAGGAGATCAGTCCCCACAGGGACCTCCAGCCCCTCCCCAGCACAGCGGGGGACACCACGGGTTGGGGGAGTGGCAGCCGACCAGGCCTCACGTGACAGGGGCCCCTCCCGCTGGGGACCCCCAGAGCCAGGAGAGGTTACGGATCGTCCCCCTCTGTCAGCCCCGGGGAGGGCCATCTGCGCCGGGCTCTGCAGGAGACAGAAAGTGAGAAACCGTCCCATGCGTGCAGGGTCTCAGCGGAGGCTCTCATGTCTCCGGTTTTCTCTCCTATTCGTGGTCATTCATGGAGACTGTCGTCACGCTGGTCAGAGCCGCTGTCTCCGCCTCCACGGGCCCGCACCTGCTTTCTCTGGGAAGGGCACTGTGACAGCATCGGGCCTGCCGGGTGGTCCAGGATGACATCCCCGTCCCAACACCCTAACCGCATCGCCTCTGCAGACCTGTCACTGTAGGGAGTGACCCGGCTCTGATGCCGTGGGGGCTGCTGTTCGGCTCCACACCCCCAGAGGAATCCCTACAGCGTCTCGATGGTGGTTTTGATTTTTTACTATTTTTTCAGGCTGTCACATGCTCTGGGCCTCAGTTTCCCTGATTATAAAATGACCACATGCACCAACTCGCAGGGCCAGGGCCCCTCCCAAGGCAACAGGTGAGGGGCTGGCGGTCCAGGCTCGGGAGCCACCCCGGCAGGGCCCCCACCCCCAGCCCCCTGAGCCCCCTCGCTGTTTGGTTCGGCTGCTGTTTTGTGAAATCAGAGCCGTGATGCGTAGGGTATAGAAGGACAAAGGCCGCACGCGCCCCAATCCCAGCGCCGTCCGCGCGCAGCCGTCACAAGCTCCCAAGGTCGTGCAGACCCCCAGTTAGAAGGTCTTCGGGCTGGCACGTGGGGGCTGCGTGTGCCAGGCTCTTCCGCTGAATCGCGGTGGTCGCTTCTCTGGGCTCCCGCCCGCCCTGCGTTCTGGTGCGACTTGGAAGCCTCGCTTCAAACCATGTTGTCCAGGTGAGGCATCTGGCCCCGGGGACAGTGAACGCCTCAGCTCGTGATGTCCTCCTGGACTGTCAGGGACGCAGCAGAAGCTGGGTCCCGTGTCCAGGAGGGCAGCGTGGCCGTGGGAACCCCCAAGCGCTGTGTCCCTCAGGGGAGGGACCCTCAGCTCTAGGATCTTTCAGGGCCAAAGACCACGGCCGTGAGGATGCAGAGCCACGTGCCCTATGTGTCCCCTGTGACCCGCGCGTGTCCCGGAGGGCGGCTCCCAGTGCTCTGCCGCGCCTTCCGCCCCGGCCCAGCCCTGAGCTTCCTCCAGGAGCCGCCAGACACGCTGCCTGCGGATCTGGGTGGCGAGCAGAGAAAGGGCGGGCTGGTCCCCGTCCAGGGTCAGGGAGCTTTCCAAAGCGAAGGGCGAGCTGATATCTGAAACCTGAGGGCGCCCGCTGTGCCCAGGGGCTGGCGTGCCGGAGAGCTGGAAGGGCCCTGAGAGCACTGGGGAGCCTCCAGAGGATTCCGAGGGCGGGCGGGGGTGGAGACCGGGTCTGCACTGCCGGTCCTGGGTCTGCTCAGCGTGGCGGGGGCGGGGGGTGGGTGGGGAGCCCGGAGACTCATGGACAGCGAGGGGCATGGCCGGGGGGTGCGGCTCAGCCCCGTGCGGGCCGTGTGGATGCGGGGCTCTGGGCCCTGTTGGGGGTGGCGGGTCCGCAGCTCTTGGCCACACTGGGAAACAGGCGGCACGCGCCAGCTGACGGAGGAGCAAGGCCCGGGTCACCCTGGAACTGGGTAGTGACCACACTCGGCAGAGCCACCAAGGTCAGCAGAGGGGACAGATCCGCTCCAGCCCGCGGGCAGCTGGCCTAGTCCCCCCCATGCCGGCCAGGACGGCCACCAGGTGGTGCTTCCCCGCGCGGGTCAGGAAGCTGGGAACCAAAACAGCTATTTGCGGCTAGCTGTGCCTGGGCTGGGGGCTGGAGGCAGGCGTCCCAGGCTCACCCCTGGCCAAGAACAGTGTGGCCCAGCCGGTTCTGGGGGGCGGTCTACGCCTCTCTCCTTCAGGCACAGACCCCACAGGCCTTCCAGAACCCACAGGTCCCACAGAGCCTCCCCTGCGCCAGGCACTGGGCCCACGGTGCTGTGACCTGCTGCATGCAGCCGCTTCTCTCACTGCCCGGAGGGTCACACGGGGTCTGACCATGTCCCTGGGCACTGCCGGGGGCCCTTCTGAGTGCCACAGCCGGGGAGGGCAAGTGGTCCTGGCGTCCAAGGGATGAAAACCAGGGGTGCTGCGGGCTGGCCATGAAGCCGGGACCCCCACCACAGAAGAGCCAGCCCCCAGTGCCCTGGGCAGGAGGACACGTGAATGGACGGAGGGGGTCTCACAGCAGCCCAGCTCTCCGCCTCCCTGCCCGACCGCGGCCCTGCCGGAGCTGGTCAGCCCGCCAGCCGGCAGGCTTCAGGTGTCGGCACCCAGCGGTGCGGTGAGCCCTCTGGGGAACGAAGATTAACCGTCGGGCACAGTAAGCCATCTGCTGTCTGTGCCGACTGTTGTGGGATGTGCAGAGGGGGCCTGGCGGCAGGGAGGGCCCTTCGCGGTGCAGGTCGAGTGGGGACGCGCACCCCCACTTTCCGGAAGTCTCTGTTGGGGAGTCAGGGCCTGGGGACCAGCCCCAGTGGGAGCTCGCGTCTCCCCCCCACCCCGAGGAGCGGGACGCCCAGTTAGGTGGGACCTTCAGGCCGACGGTAAACTATGGCCATTACCCCAGGCACGCCCAGGCTGTCCACCCGAGTGTCCATGCACAGGCAGCCGAAGCAGGGGGATGCAGCAGAGACAGGGCCTCTGTCCACAGCAGATAAACAGGGCGGGCAGGGCCAGCAGGCAGGACAGCCGACTCCTCCTGGCCCCACAGGATCACGTGGTGGCCTCCAGCTCGTCCCGGGGTCGTGCAGGAGGCCGGGACACTGGCCCGGTGAACAGCACCCACTTCCGTCCGGCCCGGCCAGGCAGCGGGTGGCAGACATCAGGTGAGTCTTGCGAAGACAGCCCGAGCCTGGGGGTCAGAGGTGGAAGGCTGGCACAGGGTCAGCTCTGTCTGCCCCAGGTGGCCCAGGGCCGCTGGTCTGGCGGGGCCCCGGGGTAAGCCTGGAGCCTTCGCAGGCTCGAGATAAGAAGAAGGTGAGCAGAGCCGTGGGAGGACAGGCCTGAGTCACCCACAAACAAGCCTGGGGGCGCCTGCTGGGCAGGGTGGTGTCTCTTCCCCTGCGTCCCCTGAGGAGGGAGGGGTCCTCGTGAGGCCAGGCCCCAGCACAAACTCCACCGGCCCTGGGGTCCTCTCAAGCCCAGCACAGCCCCCAGGGCCTCCCCACCTGGGCGGGGGCCCCCTTCAGCAGGTGTAGGCGGGGGGGGGGGTAGGCTCGTGCCCCCAGACCCAGGTTAGTGCGCGCCTTCCTGCCCCCGCTGTGCGCCTGGTACGTCCCCGTGGTCAGGAGCACACCATCCGCAGGCCCTTCCAGCCTCCCCTGGCGGCCCAGCCCCCCGCCCTGGGGGCTCAGCGTTGAGCCTCTGCCTTTGGCTCAGGTCACGATCCCAGGGTCCTGGGATGGAGCCCCCCGCATCGGGCTCTCTGCTCGGCGGGGAGCCTGCTTCTCCCTCTCCCACTCCCCCTGCTTGTGTTCCCTCTCTCGCTGTGTCTTTCTCTGTCAAATAAATAAATAAAATCTCAAAAAAAGGCAAGAAACGAGAGAGACCTCTCCTCCCCTGGCGGTCTTTCAACTCACCACGCGGTGTTTGATGTCTTTCAAGCCACTTTTTTTTTCTTTTAAGATTTTTCTTTTTTTTTTTTTTTTTTAAAGATTTTATTTATTCATCAGAGACAGAGACGGAGAGAGAGAGGGAGGCAGAGGGAGAAGCAGGCTTCCGGCCGAGCAGAGAGCCCGATGCGGGACTCGATCCCAGGACTCTGAGATCATGACCTGAGCTGAAGGCAGAGGCTTCACCCCCTGAGCCACCCAGACGCCCTAAGATTTTATCTCTAAGTCATCTCTAGTTCAACATGGGGCTCGGAGACCGAGAGCCGTGCGCCGTACTGATGGGGCCAGCGACCCCTCCAGCTGCCTTTCTTCGATGGCTCCATCTTCCCAGGCCCCTCCTTAGTGGAAGAATGGGCTCCTGGGACCCGCAGATCCCCAGGCGATCGGGCAGAGGCTGCTGGAGGCAGTGGGCAGGGGTCTCCCGGGGCAGGCCTTTCATCAGGGGGCACAGCCCAAGGGCACAGAGGGGACCCCAGTGGCTGCGAGGGGGGGCTCGCTGTTGTGCGTCAGGGAGAACCCGCCAGGCCTGGAACCGCCGACTGCGAGCCCAGTCCAGTACCACCCCGGGGGGGGGGGGGGGGGGGCGTGCTGAGCCGCTTCGCTCCCAGGCCCAGAGCCCAAGGCCAGGGCGCCCACGCTTCCCTGCAGGCCTGGGCCCCCAGGAGCGGGAAGGCAGGGCGTCGAGTAGAGCGGGGCTTTCCCCGGGCTCAGCTCCGTGAGGCCGGCCCTCCTGCCGAACCAGCCCCCTGACATGCGGAAGCACACAGCCCCCTGTGTGTCGCACACAGTCACTGACTGGGAGCTGGGCGGGCACAGTGGCCACGAACACCACGCGTCCACGCGGACCTCGGGCAGCCGGGTGAGAGTCCCCCTTGGCCGGCCACCTCCGAGGGACGGCGCGGAGATGAAGTCGGGGCCTTCACAGACAGGCCGGGCGCAGGCCGCAGGGCTGACCCCGGGCATGCGGCCGCCTGCCGGTGCTCCCAGCCCCTCTGCTGAGCCTCTGGGGGGCTGGCCTTGCCGGCATGGGGGGCAACACGGGGGGCAGGGGCCGCCCGTGGGGGGCAGCCGGGGGAGCCCCGGGGAAGTGGCAAGAGAAGGGTCCGCACCGGCTTACTGTGGTTCCCGCTCCGATCCCCTGAGCGGCCCAGCACGGTGTGAAGGAGCACGTGCTCTGCGGGAGGGCGGGCTTGACCGCCGAGACCACAGAGGCCGGGACGGAAAAGCCCCCCTGAGGGTTACCTTCTAGAACGTCTGTGCCTGGGCTGCCATCAGAGGCCCCTGTCCAGGCTGCAGCCCTCATTCTGGGGGGGCTACGCTAGCGGGAAGGGACTGGCCCTCCGGGGCTGGGCGGCAGCCTGAGGGTGGGGGTAGGGAGGGGCGGTGGGAGGGGCAGCTTGGGGCCAGAGATTCAAGCTCGTCAGCTCTGATCCCGGGCGGTTTACACAGGTCCCTGTGCCTGTTTCCCGTCTGTCAATCTGTAAAAGGGCCTCGAGAGGATCCGGCGGCAGGCCTGTGTGAGAACTCACTGAGGGGACCCTGCGCACCGGCGCACGGCTGCGGCTCCGGCTCCCAGGCCGTGGCCCCGTTACGGGGATGCACCCAAGGTCCCCTGGCTCCCCGACCCTGCGGGGCTGGTGCTAGGTGGTCTGCGCAGTGGTCCAGAATTCATGTCCCCCCGGGCCCTGGTAGACTGCCGCCTCCTCAGCGGGCCACCTGCCCACCCCACTGTACCTGCTGCCCCCACCGCCCCCTCCGTGTCCCCCCCACGTGTCCTCCTGCAGGGCAGGGCCACGTCCACCCAAGCCGCGTGCCAGCGCCTCACGCACGCCAGGCACAGCTGGGGTCCAGAGCAGCGAAGCCGGCGGAGGGGGCAGGAGCACCAGGCCCGGAGGACGCGGCTGGGCCCGCAAGCCCCCGACACGGCCTGGCTTCAGGATCCGGAAAGGAGAAGCCAGAATTCCAGCCGCTGCTCGGGGTCCTGAAATCGATCACACGAATCTGCCCTTTTCCGTCCCACCGTATTTCTCGTCTTCAGCTAACACTGACGGTCCGTGATGAGGAGAGCGAGTCGTTTTTCTGTGACTCGGTCACATGGAAACACCTGGGGCTGTTCTGTATTGAAAAGACACCACAGGAAAGGCAAGGTTCATGTGGTTTCGGTCGGTCGGCTCCGACCGCGGTGGTGGGGGGGGTTCTTTATCTTTCTTAAGATCCCGCCGCCGTGTCTCAGACGCGCGCGTGATTCATGATCTTGGAAATCCATCAAGTTCCGTTTCATGACGCCGCTGCGTTGCCGCGCCCCGGGGCAGGCGCTCCAGCCCGGCAGGCAGCTTTCAGACCACGGGCTGCTCCGTCCAATCCCCGCACAGACCACCGTGGGGCCCGGGGGCGTGTTGTCCGGGGAGGGGGGACGGGAGGGGGCCTCCAGGGTCTGAGTGGTGTCCTCCCCGGGGTGGGGGAAGCGGCGCGGGCGTCCCGTGCAGGCATCATTCACGGGGCAGCCGACGGCCCTGGCACACACTCCCCTCGTGACGGCCACTCCCAGGGCAGCTGCCCCATGGCTCTGTCTGTCCAGTTCCCAAAACCGTCCACACCACCCTGTACCGTCCACTTGACAGCAGGACTTCCCAGCCCGCCGTGACCGTGGTGACCAAGTTCTGATTCTTGCAAGAGAACTGTACTCCTTCTTCCTGTTCTGCCAGTTTCTCCAGGGACTTTTCTCTGGATTCAGAGAAACATCTGTATTTCCCGAAAAACGCTGGGCGGGACCTGCAGGCTCCCCCCCCCCCCCCACTGGCCGGGCCCAGACGCTCGGCACTGCAGGCCTCGAGAATGGCCGCGTCTGTGTCAGGTGCCGCCCAGACGGACACCAGACCAGCGGTCGCCCGGGGCCCTCCTTCCCAGGACCTTAAATGTCCTGTCCTTGGGACTGACCTTTCTGGGCTTTTTGTTGCCACCTTAGCTCTTAGTTTGGGGACAGGGCTTTGGCTTTGGTTTTGAATCGCTAGCAGGGAACGCTGCTCCGTCCCCGAGCTCTGAGAGCCTCGCGGTGGTGTAGACGTCACACACACATCATGGGGTGTCTGCAAGCACTTTAATCCACCGGGGCATCCGGTCCAGGCGGCTGGGGGGCCGCTGGCCTTGCCAGGAGCGGCCGCGGTGCACCTGGGGTCCAGGAGGTACGGGCCGTCCCCAGCACAAGCAGCCAGCAACGGAAGTGCCACTCGGAGGGGACTCGGTTCTGAAGAAGCTGCCAGTTCACCAGGGGACGCCCCCGCCCGCCCTAGGGCCTCAGCTGTCTGGAGGCTGGTTCTGGTCAGGACAGGCAGGGCATCCCTGGCTGGGGGCCACGCTGGGCCTGGCCAAGGCAGCAGGCGTGGGCAGGGCTGGCGGGGACAGGAAAGCTGTTCTCCGGAGACCTGGCTTCCCACAGACAGTGGGTGTTGCTCTCACCGAGATGCGCTCAGACGCTCTGCTCGGTGAACTGCTTTAGGAACCGCCGGCCTCTGCACAGGCCAGGCCCACCACAGGCAGCCTGTCCTCTGTTCTCCTCCCTCTGGAGCCCTCGGGGCCCACATGGTCTTTCTGGGTTCTGTTGAGGGCCAGTGGTGTGGGTCCACCAGCCTTGGCAAAGTGTGAAGCACAGATTTGCCTGCTCTGTACCCTGGAGTCTATATCTTGTTCTAGAACTTTCTTTAGGCCAGCCCCCACGCCCATGCTCCTGCTCGCACCGCCGTCTCAGGAGAAGAATGTTGCCGTCCCTCCCTGCACGTATCTGCACCCCGGGAACGCAAAAGGACAAGGCTTCACCCGCAGGGACAAGCCCGACGTGGGCTCACCAGGTAGTGTCCTGGTTCCTGACGCCAGCGAAGACGGGCTCAGAGAGGGGACCCCACTTCCTCCCAGCAGAGGCGGGGCCACGGCGCCGGGAGCGGTCTGCAGCCTCAGCCCCGCCTCCCCCAAGGACAGCACCTGCTCGGCGGGCCACAGCCCTGCAGGAGGACTGAGGGCCCAGAGCCATCACGGCTGGCGGTTGCTGCAGTGAGTGAGCCTCGGTCCCCGAGAAGAGGCCGTCGGGAACAAAGGCAGCGTCTCTGCTCGCAGGACCTGCAGGTTTCAGAGCCGGACGGGATCGCTGCCGACAGGAGGCCCCAGGGATCGTGGATTCCTGTTGGGCAAACGGCTGAAGGGGGCTTTCCGGAGCAAGATCCGGGGGTCGTTGGTGCTGGTCCGAGTCAGCACAGACCCCTCCCCTGGCGGGCACGGCCCCAAAGAGAAGCAGAGGATGCTGTCCGCGGTCACGGGCCAGAAAGGGATGGACACAGGTCGCGAGGCTCGTGGTGGACCGGCCCCTGGGAAGAGCAGTCCCCAGGCCCGAGACCACAGGACAGAGCAGAGGCCTGTCCATCGCCCTCCTCCCCACCCCACCCAAGGCCTCATCACCTCCAGGTGTTTCTTGGGGAAATCTGGGACCGACAGGCCAGGCCCCACCCAGACCTGCTCCCTGGGAAGTACCGGCTCCTCCCCTGCTCGCGGGCAAGCCTCCTCCCTGAATGGGTCCCTCTGTCCCCTCCCAGCGCACAGCCTGCTTATTCATGCTAACCTGTGAATGACTAACAGCCCGGCAGCGGGCAGGGCAGAGGGAGGCCCTCCCGGGATGAGGGTTTTCTTCAGGGGCACTGGGCTGAGACTTCTCAGGAGATGGTACTGGGTGGGGGGGGCAGCTTCCCCTCTGTCCTGGCCAGAGGACTGGAGTTGCAGAGGTGCTGCCTGTGAGGAGGGGGCTGGGAGCGCTTCCTCTGTGGGGGTGGGGAGGCCGGAGACTGGACTGAGTGAGTCAGGGCAGGAGGGCAAACAGGTTTGCCTGGCCGGCAGCACGGGCGGGGTGGGCGTGCTGCACAGCAGAGCCGCCCTTTGAAGCCCAGGGCCTCCCGGAAGGGCTTCTGCCCCCAGCTGCCGCCCTGCTGCGGGCTCCGTGCCTGACCCGGCGCCGTCTGCCATCTGCCGTGCTCGCCAAGGCTCCAGAGGGCCTAGTGGACGGGCACGTGTGCTCTGGGAAGGGCCCCGCTGGGCTGGGCTCAGCTGGTTCCCCTGGAAAGCCGGCAGCCTGGACGCTGGGTATGGGGGAGGGGTCAGGCATTGGGGGGGCAGGTCCGGTGTGGCAGCTGGGGGGTGACCCTCTGCCTGGGTGGGGCTCAGGCAAAGGTGCAGGTGGCAGGTTAGAGCCTCTCCCTTGGATCACCTGGGGGAGGGGCCGTGCTCTGACCTCGAGGAGCCTGCGGTTTCAGGGGGACAAAGGTGCAGGGGGAGCCGTGTCTCTGCCTGCAAGCACCCTGCCCACCCCGCCAGCAGCAGAGCAATGGACAGAGTCACTGGCTGTCCTATGATTACTCTGAGCCGTGTGCCTAGGAGCCCAGGATGGGGCATGTGGGAGGAAGGGCTCTGACCCCGTGCTGAGGGGGGGCGGGGGGCGCTGAAGGAGCGGAGCTGTCCCGGTGGCGCGTGTCCTCCAGGCCGAGCAGAGAGAAGGACAAGGAGGAGTGAGAGCAGGTGCGCAGGACAAGGACGGGACTCGGACGCCCGCTCCAGGACGGATGGGTGAACCTGGAGGACTCGTCGCTGAGGGACGCCAGCCAGTCCCAAGGGGACAAATGTGTGATCTCCTCCACGAGGGCCCTGGAGTGGTCAGACTCACGGAGTAGAGGGGTCAGGACTAGTGTTTATGGGGACAGAGTTTCCGTTTGGAACAGGGGAATGTTCTGTGGACAGTGGTACGATACTGTGAGTGTCCTCGTCCCCCCGAAATGTCACAGAGGTAGATTTCACATGTTGGGTTTTTTTTTAAGATTTTATTTATTTATTTGACAGAGAGAGATCACAAGTAGACAGAGAGAGAGGCAGGCAGAGAGAGGGGGGGAAGCAGGCTCCCCGCTGAGCAGAGAGCCCGATGTGGGACTCGATCCCAGGACTCTGGAATCATGACCTGAGCTGAAGGCAGAGGCTTAACCCACTGAGCCACCCAGGCGCCCCTAAATTTCACATGTTTACTACAATCCAAACGAACAGAAAAATAAAAAAATTCCAGAATAAAGCTACAAGCGTCAGTGGGAGGAAGGCCCGTGTCCCAGATCGGGGTTTTCGGAGAGCTCCCTGGAAGGTGGCGCCCGGCTCCACTGTCCACTCTCCGCCACTCCGGGCCTCTTGTCCCGCACGCATGCCCGGGCGTCTGCTCCCGGAGGACGGTGGGCCTCGCTGTGCAGCAGGAGGCCCTCCCACGGGGGCAGGAGAGCTGGCCACCCCTGCCAGGAGGACTTCCAGGAGGCGGTGTGGCCCTCCCGGGCGGCAGCAGTGACTACACACTTGGCACGCCCCCCCCACCCCGTGTGGCAGGAAAAGTCACAGGGCCGTTCGCACTCTTGTGTCATGTGGGAGACGTTTCCGAACAGACAGCGACTGCCTTCGGGGTGCAGGACCCTCATCATGTTTGGGTGTTGACATGGGGCTGGTGTGACGGTCAGGACTGGCAGCGTCGTTTGTATAAGGTGCGAAAGGCAGTCGTAGCGCGCGTTGAAGTTAACGTGTCTGTGCTGTCACCGTGCGGACCCGCTGGGACAGCTGGACCAGCGTTCACTCTGCGAGCTGAGTACGCCTGTAGCTTGCGTGTGTGTACGTGTAGGCATGTGCACACGTGTTTGAATGTCATGATCATGTGCGTAAACAGGTGTGTATGCACGTGTGCGGGCGCTGCCAGTGTGTGCATGGTGTTCCGTGTGTCTGTGTGCTTGTGTGTGCATGCGTGTGGGCATGTGTGTCTGTGTGCTTGTGTGAGCGTGCGTGTATGCGTGTGTGTGGGTGTGTGCCGCTGTGTGCATGCGTGAGTGTTGTACGGTGCTGCTCATCTTCGTTATTTGTGAATGTGTGTTTACGTGTGTGTGCATGTGTGTGCCAGTGTGTGTGTGAGCAAGTGTGCGTGTGTGCATGTATATGTGTGTCCGTGTGTGTGCTTGTGTGAGTGTGCGTGCTTGTGCATGCATGTAAGCGTGTCACAATTGGTACGTGTGCATGTAACCAGTCCCCCAGACACGCTGGCCTGGAGGACAGCAGCCCACGGGAGTCACACTGGGGGTGGGACAGAGGCTCAGGGACTTGGAAGCCGTCCCCCTGAGCACTGGGGCCCAGTGCCCTGACTTCCCGCTGTCCCTGCAGAGGGGACGGACCACAGCCCCCAGGCGCTGAGCCCGCAGCAGGGCTGGGCGGGCTGCCTGGGTCCAGGAGACAGAGCCCCGACCTCAGAACCCAGCAGTGGGCCTGCCTGCTCAGCCCCCGGATCGGGAAGACGGCTGTGGACGTCCACAGGCCGTTCCAGACCAAGTCCCAGGAAGCCCTGGGCTTATATGAGACTCTGGTCCCAGGGTGCCGGTGCCAGGAAGGTGAGTCCGTCCTCCGGGGAGCCCCGTGCTTTCCAGCAGCGGGGAGGGAAGGAAGGAGACCTGGCCCGGGGACTCGGCCTGCGGCCCACCTGCCACTGTGCTGGCCTCAGGGGCGCCCAGGCCACTGTGGGTGCCTGTCCCCCGCTGGAACCCATGGTTCTGAGTCAGCACCGGCTTGAGCCTTGGTGGGCGCGCTCTCACCGGGGCTGTGAGGGAGGGTGCGCTTCTGCAGCGGGACGGGCGCCGGACGGGTGCCTGCCCCGGCAGGGGTGGTCCTGAGGGTGTGAGTCCCGCTCCAGGAAGTATTTGGGGGCCTCTGTTAGGGCTCACGTCTGTCGAGCTCCAGGTGCAGACACGGAGAGGGCGCGGAGATGAGTCTCAGATGGCAGCGGGAGGGTCCTTCCGGCCGGCAGCCTGGGCCAGACTCTCCCCCGATTGTGGCTGGGCCGCCCGCTCTCCCGCATCGTCCGCGCACCGCGTGCCCTTCGGCTGCAGTTGGCGGGGTGTCCGCGGTGCCGCTGTGCCCAGCGCCCCGCAGACAGCACGCCAGGACAGACAGACGCCGAGCACACAGTTCCACAGGCGGTTCTTACTGGCGGTGTGGAAGGTGCCTGGCACATGGGGGGTGGTGTGTGCCGGGTGTGGCCCAGCCGCCGAGCTGATGGGAATTTGGACTGAACTCTGGGCGGTGGGAAGAGCGTGGAAGGGAGTGGAGGGTTGGGGAGGCGGGACGCAGGGAGGGCCAAGCGTGTGCAGGGCTGGAAGACGGACCTGCGGACAGCACGTGCGTCCCCGGGGCCTGGGGGTGGGGGACTGCCTGGTGGGCGAGCAGGGACACCTGCGGTCCTTGGGAACCCCCCTGCCAAGAGGCAGCCGGGGCATCAGGAGCTGAGGAGCAGATGCCGAGCTGGGGGAGCCCCGCTTCTCCGAGCCAGCCGTCTCGGCACCATCGGGGTGACACCCAGAAGCGGGCGCCCAGCGTCAGCCCCACGGAGCCTTCGGAGGACAGCTGAGCCAGCTCACGCCGCGGAAGAGGCGGCAGAAGCACGAGCTGCGAGCGGCTGATAGCCTGAGCACGCGGAAGGACCCTCACTCTCCTGATCCTCGAAGGCTCCCTCTGCTCCCCGTGGCGTCCCCTGCACCCCACACGGCCCTGCCCACACTGGGCCCCCAATGGCAGCAGCTGCCCGACAGCTGAGCGGGGCAGGAGTCGTCTTCTCCCTACAGAAGGGGCCCCGGTGAAGCGGGCGGGGACGGCTGGACCCCAGGTCGTGACCCACTCTGCGCCGCCCCACGCTGTCCCTCGGGCCCTCTCCTTCCTGGCCCCGAGCGTCTGCAGTTCGCTCGTGTCACCCACCGAGGTCGTGGCTGACTCCCGGGGAGCCACGGCTAACCTGGCTGAGGGCCGGGTGTCCCCGTCTTCCATTGGCCAGCTCAGAGCTCCGCACGGATACCAGGCACTGGGGAAGCCAGGACGCGACGCCCTGTGCTAGCCCGAGTCCCCACGGGCTGCGACCGGCGAGTCCCCTCCCGGGGAAGGGGCACCTCTCCCTGCCGGGGCGTCCCATTAGGTAAGAGGCTCACTGATGGTGTCCTCTGTGGGTCGCCCTGATCTCTTGCTGTGACCCTCGGCGGGGAAAGGGGGCTACCGGTCGGGAGTCCCCCACTGCGAGTGGCGTGGGTCGTCGGTCGCAGTCGTGCCCTCTGGCCTGTCCCTGAACGCCCATCTCTGGTAGCCGGGCCGGGACGTAATTACCTGCAAGTCGGGGTGCAGTGAGCGGGCCCCCGTACTCTGACCGTGAAGGGTGGTGGCAAACCAGGGCTGACACGCGCGGAGACCACGCGGGAGCCCGGAGGCCTCGGGTCCTGTCCGGCCCCAGCCTAAGGCACCGAGTTAGCCTGCGGGCAGGCAGCACAGGCAGTATCAGCGACGTGACTGTCCCGTAGGTTCCGCAGAATGTGAGAGCGACAGCGGATGAAGTCGGCAGTGGGGGACCGTCGTGAGCGGCTGGGGAACGGGCTGGGGGCCTGGTGGCCCGTGGGGAGCTAAGGAAGCCGGAGGGTGACCGTGAGGAACTCTGACCAGGAAGGTCAGACCCCGGCTCCTTGTGCGACCACCGAGCTGCGACCATGACAGGGTAGAGCCCGGGGGTTGTGTGAGTTCAGTAGGTTCCGCGGGGAACGTGAGAGGCTGTCACCTGTGTTTGCTGATAGGGCGGGTCTCAGCTCGCCGGGGCCACCCAGACAAAGCCCCTGCGGGGCACTGACAGGGGACAGATGTCCTCACGGTCCGGAGCCCCAGGGCCCCTGCTCAAGGTGTCCCTCCGGAGGCTGGTGGGGAGACCCGGTCTGAGCCTGTCACCGGCCTGTGGATGCCGCGTCCAGCCGGGGGCCATCGCCTCCCTCAGCCCGTGTCTCCCCCTCCAGATGCCCCCATTTACAAGGAAGCTCGGCATGTGGGATGAGACCCAGCCTGACCAGAGGACCCTGGTGACTCCCCATCACCTGACCCCCTCTGTGGTCCCTGCCCAGACCCCCAAGGCCAAGACCACAACAGGGGACACAGTTCAGTCCCTACCGCAGGGTCTCAGTGGAAAAGCTGGAGCTTTTGTCCTAGAAGAAATGTGGGGTGACCGTCCAGTCCCGGAAAGGGGAAGTGGATGGAAGTGAGCTTCCCAGCCCCGACCTGACCTCCCCTGGGGCAGGGGTGGGGTCGGGTGCGTCTGGGGCGGGTCTCCCTCAGGGGTCCCTCCTGGCCCAGAGAAGAGAGCCGCTTGGCTCTGGAAACCAAACAGACTCCGCGGCAACCGTCCACAAACCCTCGCATGCATGTCTGTCGGGGCTGGGCTCACCTGGCAACGGCGGTTGCCAGACGCACGCGGGGCTGCTCTGACCGCAGGACGGCGCCCGGGCCAGACGGCGGCCCCGCGACCGCTGGAGTCTGACACGTTGTTGGGCTCGGGATTTCCCTGAGGTCTTACGCACCTTGTCCTAGTGCGTTCTAGAACAGATTCATGGTCCTTGAGCCATTCTGTACAAGGATGAAAGGTTTCCTGTCTTGGTTTGGTTTTTCCTTCATTTTAAAGAGGGAGTTGGGGAAGGGAGAGGGAGAGAAAGAGAGAACCTTTTTTTTGTTGTTTTTTAAAGATCTTATTTATCTGAGAGAGAGAAAGAGATCGCAAAATAGAGCACAAGGTGGGGGGCAGGGAGAGGGAGAAGCAGGCTCTTTGATGAGCAGGGGACCAGCCACGGACTCGATCCCAGGACCCCGGGATCCTGACCTGAGCCGAAGGCAGAGGCTTTAACCCATTGAGACACCCAGGCGCCTCAGGATACACTTTTTAAAAAGAGCCTCAGAAGTGCACAGAATTCTGGGGCGCCTGGGTGGCTCAGTGGGTTAAGCCTCTGCCTTCGGCTCAGGTCATGATCTCAGGGTCCTGGGATCGAGTCCCACATCGGGCTCTCTGCTCGGCGGGGAGCCTGCTTCCTCCTCTCTCTCTGCCTGCCTCTCTGCCTGCTTGTGATCTCTGTCTGTCAAATAAATAAATAAAATCGTAAAAAAAGGAGAAAGATGTGCATAGAATTCTGACATTTTCTTGGTAATGTTTTATAAAAATGCAAACCCCTTCAACTATGAAGCTTCTAGAAAATATTTGTTGGTCATATGGAATTTGGAGTGGCAAGCAAAGAATTTGGGAGGCAGAGGGTTTGGTCAGTAGGGAACTGATGCCAGTAAGGAGTGGCGTCTCCGTTCTCCCCTTGGTCCCTGAGAATTTGCTGGAAGAGTCCCTGGTAACTACCCGGATGGGGTGGGTGAGGGCCTAGCCGGGGGTGAGGGGCAAGGCCGCCTTCACGCACACAGTAGTGGGAACGGCCGGCGGAGCACAGCTCTTCTTTTATTTGGTCGTCAGTTCCGGACGCCAGACAGAAGAGGAATTCAGCCGCCCGGGCCCCACCTCTCTGCGCCCAGGCCCTGCAGGGAAGCGAGAGCCTCCGTTCCCTGGCCCTGCCCTTTCTCGTCCTTGAGGCTTCTGCCTGCCTTCTTCCCAATCCACTGGGGAGGGGACCGAAGACTGGGGGGCTGCTGCCTGGCAGGCAGGTGGCCCCTTGGTGGCCCTGACGTCAGAGGGCGGCTAGGTGGAGCCTTCAGAAGACCAGGGCAAGAACTCAGCCCCCAGGATCCCATGCCTCTGGGCCCGGACGGACAGGCGTGCCAGCTGCAGCAAGACCAATGCCACTTCAGAGAGATCCGCGCGTGTGTCCCCAGGTTCTGCAGAATCTGGAAGCGCCTGGACCTCCTAGTATGACCATCAGTTCAAGGTTCTAAAGAGGCTGAGAATATGGACACTGGGAGGGAACCCCCTCACAGCCGTGGCTGGTCTGGGTCTCATTACCAGCTCTCTCTGAAGATGTCGCCAATCGCTGCCCTGAGCCACTCTCCATCAGGAACCGCGTGGTTCCTTAACTAAGTTGCTGGATGTAAGTTCCGTTAGGGAAGGAATCGTGATCTTAGAGGCTCGCACTCTCCTCCACCTTTTCGGGATATGGTTTCAGACTGGTATTCGTGCCTCTCAAAATCTGACCCTGGCCCACGAGTTCAAGTTGATCTGGCAGGGGAGGAAGAAAACTTTTCCCTCTACCCTCTTCGGTTCAGTCCTGGGGGTGGGGACTGCAAACTAAACTGACAAGAGAGATTCACAGGTAGGAAGAAAACGATTTTATTTCCGGGTGCGAAAAACACACAAGCCCAGGGGAGAGTGGGGAGTAACGGCGTGATGGCGAGCACGTGCGGCTTGTGGGCCGCGTCACTGGGCGAAGCGAAAGGGACGAGGGCGCCCCGGGAGAACAGCTGCCTGGTTTTCAGGAGGGTCAACGCGAGACAGCGGTTGTGGTCATGTTTGTCTGGTGGGTAGAGTCAACGCTTCCATCTCCCTGCAGGGCCATAAAGCTCTGCTGGCAAAGGGTTTGGGATAGGTTTCATTCTCTACTCAGGGAGATCTGCCCGGAGGAGGAACTTCTTGTGACCTTATTCCTGAGAGGTCACCGCTTGGAGTCAGATAAGGAAAGCTCCAAAGAGGCCCTTTTCTCTACGTCGGTTGAATCTCCAATGTCTTCAGCTTCATCTCTGTTTCTACTAAAGCGGCAGATCGGATCGCTTCAACCTCCATCCCGGTAACAAACAAACTCCAGGCCTGCGCTGCCTCCTGACTCACTTCCTGAGGGGCTGCCTTGGACCCCAGTCACCCACCCTCCCCCTTCAGAACGCTGAGAGCTCTGGTTCTCAAAGTGAGGTTCCCTGGACCAGCCTCCTTTGGGAAACTTGCCAGAAGTGTACCCTCAGGCTCCACCCGGACCCACTCTCTCGGAAACTCTGGGCGTTGGGGAGCTGGAAAGGCCTGTTTTTAGGACTCTCCAAGTGATTCTAATCCCCACTGAAGTTTGAGAACCACCGACAAAGTGGGACGCGTGCCTGGCACTGGGCAGCAAAGAAAATACTCTCCATTTTCAGAAAGTCCCATCATCCCAAGGAGACAGACAGACAGAAGCTTCACCTGCCAGACTGCAGGGAGCGGGAGGGCGTGGGAGGGAGCGGGCCCGAGCACTGTCTGGTGGGAGCGCGAAGTGCGGGGCGTGTGCGACCACAATGCGACAACGTGTGTTAGGAGGCAAAATGTGTCTGGTTTTCCCCCAACAATTCTATTTTATTTTATTTATTATTTTTTAAAGATTTTATTTATTTATTTGACAGAGATCACAAGCAGGCAGAGAGGCAGGCAGAGAGAGAGGGGGAAGCAGGCTCCCTGCCGAGCAGAGAGCCCGATGTGGGACTTGATCCCGGAACCCCGAGATCATGACCTGAGCCGAAGGCAGAGGCTTAACCCACTGAGCCACCCAGGCGCCCCATAAATAAAAAATCTTAAAAAAAAAAAAAGATTTTCCTTCACTCGCTAGTTAAGCTGCCGCGGCTGCTTCAGAAGCGTCTGGCGCAGCGCACGCGGGAAGAATTCTGGAGTGACTTTGCTGGTGAAGGTTTAGCCACAGGACGACAGGCAGCAGAGTCCCACTGGCCACGACTAATCTGCATTTCTGTGGACCGTCCACTGCCTCAACCGCTTTCCACAATTCCAGAGTCCCTGAGGGGCTCCAAGACAACAGGAGGCCTGACGCCTACGATCGGGTGCTCAGCTCAGGACCTTCCACGGTTCCAGCTGGGAACTGTGACGTCACTGACCTCAAAAGACAGGTGCGGGGCGCCGGGGGCTCCGGCATCAAGCCTCTGCCTTCAGCACAGGTCAGGAGCCCTGGGTCCTGGGATCGAGCCCCGCATCGGGCTCCCTGCTCAGTGGGGCGCCTGCTTCCCCCTCTCTCTCTGCCTGCTTCTCTTCCAGCTTGTGATCTCTCTCTCTCTGTCAAATAAATAAATAAAATCTTTAAAAAAAAAAAAAAAAGATTTTATTTACGTATTTACCTGACCGCGAGCGAGTGGGAATAGTCAGATAGCAGGCAGTGGGGACAGGCCTGGGGGCTCTGAGGGTGACCGATTACACACTGCGGAGTTGATGAGGTAAGGACACGGGGAGGTTTTCAAGATCTTTCCTCTGCTGGAGACGACCTCCAAGATGCCGGAGGCCTGGCTGTGGTCATGCTGAGGTGCTTTCTGCTTCTAGCACCGCCTCAGCCTTAAGAGAGTTGGGAGTTTCCTTCCGGAAGTCGGTTTATTGATAAGAACGCGTTTTTTCAGGCGCCGGGGTGGCTCAGTGGGTTAAGCCTCTGCCTTCAGCCCAAGTGATCCCAGCGTCCTGGGATCGAGCCCCGCATCGGGCTCCCTGCTTATCGGGGAGCCTGCTTCTCCCTCTCCCACTCCCCCTGCTTGTGCTCCCTCTCTCATACTCTGTCAGTTAAATAAATAAAATCTTAAAAAAAAAAAAAAAGAATGCTGTTGTTGTAAGTCACTTAGACATTTATGAATGGAAGACGACTCCTGTCGCGATCTCTGTGAGTTTACCCTTTGCTTTTCCCTCCCTTGGGTTTCGGGCAGCAAAGGGGGATCCCACCCAGGGCGGGAGGGGGTGCGGGGGGAGGGGGGTGCGGGTGTCCACTCCTGCTTCGGCCTCAGCCTGCCTTCTGCCCCGTCATCAACGTCACAACAGCACCGTGTCGGGGGCTCAGGTCGGCCCGCGGGCCCCGGCGGCCGTGGCCGGCTCAGCCGTCGTTGCTACTTCGGACTGAGAAACCCCCTTCCGCAGGAACTATCAGGAACCGGGGAAAATCACGGATTTCTACTTACACGGCCTGCAAAGGACACAGCCCACCCGGGCCCACGCAGCCGTCTCGCAGGTAGAGGGGAGACAGCGCGGGCTGGGGGTTCTGCTCACTCGGACTGGTTGGGGACAATACTGGGGTCCAGAGGTGGGTGATCACGAATTCTTGAACCGTCTTCTGTGCGG
Organism: Mustela erminea; assembly: GCF_009829155.1. NCBI lineage: Eukaryota > Metazoa > Chordata > Mammalia > Carnivora > Mustelidae > Mustela > Mustela erminea. Next base: position 1,369,701 of record NC_045624.1, on the reverse strand, counting down.
ACAGGGCGGCGGGAAGGGAAGGAGAGGGGCCTCCCGGGTGCCGGAAGCAAGGCATCCAGGACCTTAGCAGAGGGTCCCCAACCGCCCAGTACACCCCGGTCGGGAGCCCCTTCAGATGTGGCCGGCGGCCACGTGCCTGAGGATGGTTGCTAATGTGTATCCTGGGGGCTAGACAGAAAGTTTCCAAAGAGGTATTACACGTTAAAGTGGACTTACAGGGCCCTAGGGCTTGGGCTGAGATTGTCTCCTGCCCTTGGGAAAGTGTCGAAATCCACGCCCCTGGGTTTCTCTGCAGGTCACTCCACCGGTCCATGGACTTGCCCAAGGGCCGCCTGCAGGAAGGAAATCCAAGTTTTCCCTTTTGCTTTTGACGAACTTTTGGAATGTCGGTGAGGTCCCGAGCGGGAGGCGTCTTTGGTCCAAAAAGGTCGTTTTAGCAAAGTCTGGGAAGGGGCCCCGGGGGCAGAAAGAGCTGCGCTGGGGGTGTGAGGAGGGGCCGGTCCTGTACTCAGGGTTTGAGGGCGGTGAGGACACACGGAGGTGTCCCGAAAGGACTTTCATCTGCTAAAGAAGACCCTCAGGGTGCTGCGGTGCGGCCCCTGTCCGGCTGCAGTGGTCGCTCCCAGCCCCCGGGCGCTCCGGGTCCGATAGCCGGGTCCTCCCCGGGGGATCCTTATGCCCCAAGTGCTCGTCAATGGGCTGCAGGTCAAATGCACATTTGATTCGATCTGCATTTCCTTCTGCCTTTGTCCCGGGGCAGCCCGGGAGGGCGTGAGGAATGTCACACAGATCCCACCTGCGGGGGCGGGGCGGGGGTGAGGGTGGGGGTGGGCAGGGTGGGCGGGGGTGTCGGCCGTGCCTGGTGCCACTGGCCTTCGGCTACCTCGTCCCCGTGTCCCCACCTCGTGGGTGAGGTTAAAACAAAACCCTGCAGGGGCAACCTGGCTCTTTCTCTAGTTGTGGGGCCGGAAAAAATCCAGACGCCTCAGGAACCAGAGCTTGACTCAGGCACCCGCCGCGCAAAAAGAAGAGCCAGGCGGGCGGGTGGGCGGGCTCTGGCGGTAGAGCGGGCGACCCTCGGACCCAGACTGGTGAGGTCACCTTGGGCAAGGGGCCGACTTAAAAAGAAAGGAAGAAAAGCAAAGCCCCCAGGCGGGGCTTCCCCTCAAAGGCCACCTCGGCTCCTTGGCCATCTCCTCTGGCCCTCAGCATCCTTGCGAACTCGGGTCGTGGTCCTGTGGTCCTGGGATCCTGGGATCCAGCCCGCCGTCCGGCTCCCTTCTCGGTGGGAAGCCTGTGGTCCTGGGATCCAGCCCACCGTCTGGCTCCCTTCTCGGTGGGAAGCCTGTGGTCCTGGGATCCAGCCCGCCGTCCGGCTCCCTTCTCGGTGGGAAGCCGGCTTCACCATCTCCCCCTCCCCCTCGTGTCCCCTCTGTCGCGGTCTCTCTTCTCTGTCAAATGAATACATAAAATCTTAAAAAAAAAAAAAAAAAAAAAAAAAGAGTGACACCTGGGTGGCTCATGGGTTAAGCCTCTACCTTCAGCTCAGGTCATGATCTCAGGGTCCTGGAATCGAGCCCCGCATCGGGCTCTCTGCTCGGCGGGGAGCCTGCTTCCCCCTCTCTCTCTGCCTGCCGCTGTGCTCACTTGTGCTCTATCTGTCAGATAAATAAAATCTTTTTAAAAATACTTAAATATTAGTGTAAGGACCTATTTTAGAAACTGTCCCTGCTCCCCTTCCCCTAGGGGATTTACAGGTAACAAAGCCCAGATACAAAGGTGGGTCAGGCCAGGTGGAGACATCCGATCAGTGGGGGGCGCGTACTGTCTCCCTGGTTACCAAGGAGTATGGGCCCCGCCCTTTGGGAGCCTTTCTGGCGCCAATCCCAATCAAGGTGTAACAGGCTGGTTTAAATGTCTACTAGGGTAAATTGTAACTCAACTGGTCACCTAGCTTCACTGGAGTTTCCTGTGTGTGTTATAATCTCATTGGCCACCTATGCGTGGCCAGGCCCGACCCCATGGCCTTTGCCCTTAAAAGCTAGTCTGTGAAACAGAGAAGGGTCGCCCTCTCTTGTAGGAGGTGTGGCCCCGAGCGTTCGGTTAGATTCTTGATGCTTGGCTCGAAATAAAGCTTTGCTTGACCTTCGCTTTGTATCAGTCTCGCTCCTTTAAACACGGACCCCTTATTGGGGCATAACAATTAGTGTATGAGGTTGAATCCAGTGAAATTTGATGGGTTTTGATGTGTAAAATGGCAAATATATTTGACCAATTCTTACCAACGTTTGACAGTTTTCACCTAATAAAATCACAATTTCGTCCAGTTTATTTTATTTTTTTAAAAGATTTTATTTATTTGTTAGAGATTCTGCCGAGAGAGGGAACACAAGCAGGGGTGTGGTAGAGGAGAAGCAGGCTTCCCGCTGAGCCGGGAGCCCAAGCTGGGAATGGACCCTAGAGATGAGGAGCAGGAGACAAAGCAAGACGAAGCAAAAGCGGGCACCTTGCACCCCCTCTCCATCCGCTCCCCTCGGTAATATGTGTAGCATTCCTCAGGCACCTCCGACCCCATAAGAAACAAATAGTTAACTTGCTGAGATCACAATCCTGCAAGACCGGAATCTCCCAACTGTCGTGATGTTACTGGCTTGCTAAAAGACAGCGTGGGTCTTGCGGCACCTCCTAGGCCCTCTTGAGCACATGAAAGCTCCGCTGAATCCTCCCTTCCCCACACCTTCCCCAACCGCAGGGTACTTAACCCGCCACCCCTCACAGCCCTGGGCAGCCGCTCTTGCTGCCCACGGGTCCTGTCCCCATGCTTTAATAAACCACCATTTTGCACCAAAGATGTCTCAAGAATTCTTTCTTGGTCATCGGCTCCGGACCTCAGCCTACCGAACCTCACCTAGGTTCTAGAACTTCATCACTAGGACCCTAGGATCATGACCTGAGCAGAAGGCAGATGCTTAACCACTGAACCCCCCAGTCGTCCCAGTTTTGTTCAGTTTAAAAGTCCCTCCTGCGTGAGCATCTTTGTATCAGACGGTGGGGCTGTGCTCTGTGGCCGTTCACGTCCTGGAGGAGGTCAGGCCAGGGTCCGAGTCTCTGCAGGCCGTCAGGGAGGGAAGTCCCCCTGAACGAATAAAAAACAGATTTCAGAGCAAAAACCAAGTTGTTTTTGTTTTTGTTTTTGTTTTTTAAGATTTTATTTATTATTTGACAGGGAAAGACACAGCCAGAGGGAACACAGCAGGGGGAGTGGGAGAGCGGGGAAGCAGGCTTCTGCTGAGCAGGGAGCCCGATGCGGGACTCGATCGCAGGACTCTGGGATCAGGACCTGAGTTGAGGGCAGAGGCTTAACCACTGAGCCCCCTAGGCGCCCCAAAAACCAAATTTTTGGGTGAGTTGCTTCTGCCTCTGCCATTGATACCCACAGGAAACTCTCAGAACCCGCGAGGGCCAGCGCGCCGCCTGTGGGGACTGCGTGGGAGGCTCCGGGCCCACGGGGTACATCAGTCCTCCCCGAAAAGACTGCAAGCGTCCGGACGAGTTCCCAGGGCTGCCGCCACAGAACCCACTCCCCGGGCGGCTGGAGCGTCAGGAACACGACCTCCCGGGCTTCTGGGGCTGGGAGTGCGGGTCCAGGCGACGGCAGGACTGTCCTCCCTCTGAGCCTCCGAGCAGAATCCTCCCTGCGCTCTCCGGACTCAGGTGCGGGCCGGCGATCCCGGGCCTTCCAGGACTGGGGGCTGCGTGCTCCTGCCTCTGCCAACTGTCACCTGGCCGTCCCTGGGCCATCTTCCTGAGTCTCTCTTCTTCAAGGACCCCTGCCTGGGCCTGAGCTCACCGACTCCGGCCCGATGGCATCGTCATCGTAACCCGCTGCGTCTGCAGGGGCTTGTTCTCAAGGTGCTGAGCCGCTGAGTTCCCCCCAGCGCCCCCCGGACCGTGCAGGAGCTCTTGGCGGCTGTGTCCCTGCTGCCCTCACCTCCCCTGAATCTGTACCAGGAAGCTGCTCTCCTGCTCCACGCGGCACGAGTCACAGGCTACGTGGGCAACCTCGGCCAGGCGAGGCTGGCTCTCCCCGTGACCGTGAACGTCACTGACGGTCCTGGGAACCACAGACAGCCCTGCTGTCCCTTTCTCCAACTGCCCCCTTCCTGTCCCCCATCTCCCCTGCCCCACTGTGTCCCCCATGCCCCCATCCACGGCTGCCCCTGGCCCCAGGGCACCTCCGTGCCACCTAACCACAAGACAGTCTCCTGACCATGCACAGACTTGGCTGAGCTGAATCGGACAGAACAATTCCGAGTCGGACCCAATGCGTCTCTGGGGGCATCTGCTGATGCATACATGGCCCTTCGGACCTGACCTTCCATAAAGTGCTCCCCATATTTTAAAGATTTTTTAAAAGATTTTTAAAATTTATTTGACAGAGAGATCACAAGCAGGCAGAGAGGCAGGCATAGAGAGAGGGGGAAGCAGGCTTCCTGCTGAGCAGAAAGCCCGATGTGGGGCTTGATCCCAGAACCCTGAGATCATGACCTGAGCTGAAGACAGAGGCTTAACCCACTAAGCCACCCGGACTCCCCGGTGCTGCTTTTTAAAGACAGTCCTGACCCTCGTCCTCTTGGCCCGAGCGTGGCGTCGTGGCCACTGGGCTGCAGGCTTCATTATCCCTGGAACCTAGAACTGGAGGGTTTCATTCTATGACCCAAAGGGGGAGTGGGCGCTGGGGGACACGGGCAGTCCCAAACCGATCCACTCTGGAAACAGTTTTGACCCCATCCCTGGGGGCTGAGGTCTCTAGCCCAGTGCCCTGGGCTTCCTAGTGGCCCGAGAGACCCCTGGTCAGGACGCAGGAGCGGCCCACCTGCCGTGGGGTGCACGGGGGGAGGCGGTCGGGGTTCTGCCCGCTGTCGCTGTCCGGAGAGGCCAGCCCCAGCTTCCCACAAAGGCCGCGGCCGACGGCCTTTACGGCCTTGACTGCAGCCAAACTGCTGAATTATTTACATGTCATCCGACTGGCTTTTCTCCTCTAACTTTGCTGTCCTCACCCTGGAGCCCTGCTAACACCACGGACGTGTGCCTAGTGGGCCGGGGGCGCTGTGGGGAGATGAGCACGGGGCAGCTGTCGCCGGAGGCGGCCAGAGCCTCGGGCAAACACGGCGGAGGAGAAGCAAGGCAAGGGACACGGGGTGTGTCTGGCGGTCGCCGTGGGTGGCTGGGCCCAGTGAGCGCCCCCACGTGGGACCGCGTCCGCGTCCGTCCCCTGCCTGGTCGGGCCACTCCGCGCGGCCGCCCCTGACCCGGGCGGAGCGGCCGCTGCTCAGCCCCTCGGCAAAGTGACAATGAGAATATTACGATTTCACATCTCACGAGGGAGCAGCTTAGTTGCCATGACTTCCTGGCTTTGAAACCATCTTTACTCGGAAGGAAAATACCAGATGAAGAAAAACGAGTTTTCCCTGCGAGCGCGGCTGTCCTGAATCGCAGGTCCTGATTGTTCAACGCTGTCGGCTTTCCCCACGTCGCCACGTCTGGTGAACCATCCGTGACCTTCGCAGACAAAGCCTGTTTGGAGTCCGATGACGTTGTAGGTGACGGGGCAGACGGACATGGGCCTTCCCTAGCTCCTTGCCATTTCCGGAAACAGCAGGGCCCATGCCGATGGCTCACGCTGGTGACTTTCGGCGGGAGACCTTGGAGTGCTGGAAGCCTGCAGGCCGGGACGCCAGCATCGCATGGCGCACGCCCACGTTGGCCTTCTCTCCGGCAGGCTCTCGGGGCCCGGTGCGCGAAGCCCGGGCAGAGGAGGCCCATCTATACACATCCTTAAACAACAGAGAGTGACTCGTCTACCTGCTCCTTCCCTGGCCGCACTGGGTCTTGAGTCTGAAAAAATCCTCCAAGAGGGAGAGGAGCCCCGCGGGGGTGGGGGGCGGGGGGCAGGGCCACTTGCTGGGACACACTCCCCTGCGTCCAAGAGCAGGACATCGGAGGACATCCTCCTATCTGGCATGGGAGGACGCTACTGGGTCCTGCACGGCTCCCGGGGGGTGCGCTTAGGGCCAGTGTGGCTGGGGACCCTGCCGGCCGGGGCCTGGCCCTACCCATCACCATGTTGCACAAGCCCATCCCCTTGGGGGCCCTCTTGGCCCCATGCTGGCTGTCAGTGTCTCTCAGACTGTAAGGAGCCCCCCGCCCCTCTGGCACTCTCGGACCAAACGCGCTCTCCTCAGGCTGTCCAGGACGGTGTTCATGCACGTCTCTACCCGCTGAGTCTATAGACGTGCACACACCATGTGTCAGGCTGTGGCCGCCCCTGAGTGGACGTGGGGTGTCTCCAGCCAGAGGAGCAGCAAGCCCTGAGCAAGGTTTGGGCGGGCGACACAGAAGGAGGGTAAAATTTCGTCAGTGTCCCATGAGGAAAGGCTCCGTCCGCTGAGGAGAAGCCCAGGAGGGTTTATCTACAAGGGGCCGGAGGGGCAAGGCAGCTCCGGGAGCAGGCACAGGGCCCACCGCCATAGGTCTAGCCTGAAGGGACAGCCCGGAGTGAACACCCTCCAGCGCGCCCCCGCCCTCCGCGGCAGGACCCAGGGGGTCCTCGGCCTCCTCCTTCTCTCCTGGAAACTTTGGAAACGTCTCTCTCAGAATTCTGAAAGCAATACGTGTCCATTGCAGAAGATGTAGGAAACACCAAACAGCAGACAAGAAGGTAAAAGTCCCACGCCCTGCCCACGGAAGCAGGGGTGGTTCATACGCGTTGCAAATCCTTGACCCCCTCCCTAAGCCCCTCTGTTTGAATATGCAGATTGTGGATGCAAAAATCGGTGGGCTGCCTTTTTTCATCAAGTCCTGCTAATGTGGACTTGAAATGCCCCTGCTGTCCCCTCTCCGTTCCTTTCCTTTTCTTTCCTTTTCTCTGAAGGTCATCTCCACACCCGGTGCGGGGCTTGAACCCATGACCCTGAGATTGAGAGTTGCGGGCTCTGTGGACGGAGGCGGCCAGGCACCCCACGTGCTGTGCTATCATTTCAGCAGCCCCCTCACAGATGATGGGTCACGTGCAAGGACACACTTGTACCTTTGCAATCCGGAGTGTCTGCGGGTCACCACCTTCCCACCAAGGGGTCAGACTGGGCCCTCGGCGGCAGAAGTGCCCGATGGCGCCCAGTAGGCCCACCGCAGGTCTACAAGCTGCTCTTCTAAACAATATCACCTAAATCTCACGGCGAGGAAGTACTCAGTCCAGTGCCCTGAGTGCGGGACATCCTACAAGCTTAAAACAGTCCACACGGCAAGACGGCACATGTGGGGACGGCCGTGCTGCTCCCCTGGTCGACGTGTCCGCGGCTCACAGGGAACCGGTGTCTGTTTTCTCACGGTGATGGTGGCGAGGGGGGCTTCCCTTCCTCTTGGGGGCCACGCGCAGAAGAATTCAGGGTCGAGCGTCATAGTAGCCACAACCTACTCTCAGACGGTCCCACCAACAACAAACGGGAAGCGAGGGGGAGCAATGGGAAAATGGGGGCGGGAAGGACTTCTGTGGGTTCATTGGACTCGTTTTTCAACTTTCCTGCAAGTTTGACCAGTGAAGTGAGGAGTCGGGGTGGCGGGGAGCTTCCGTGTTGAAGGTTCGGTCTTCGAGGGCGGGGCCGCTGCCTCGGTTTGGTTGTTCGAACCTGGGCTGAAGCGGGAGCCCCGGGCGCCTGGTCTGAGGCTCTGTCCAGCGGGTCAGTGCCCGCCCAGGGCCGCGCGTGCGGGAAACCCGTCCCGGGGCTCCAGGCTTCCCGCCGACCCAGGAGAGCCATTTAGCAGCTTCCTCTGGACTTCAGAACGGTCGGGGAAGGAAGGGAACTGTAACGCTTCACCGAAAACTGGAGGAGGGTCGCTCTGGTGGGGGGCTTGCGCGGGAGGTCAAGTGTTGAGGCTTCTGAGAGGAACAAAGGCTCCAGGTCACATTCGTTCCAGAATCAGATGCTCTGTTATCCCGCTGTCCTTCTCAGGGTCAGAGGCCACGGAGACCGCTGCCCCCCGCCCCCCACCCGCGTAAGGGCTGCCACAGCCCTTGGGGGAGCAGAAGCAGGGCGCAAAGCGGCCCTCCCGCAGGTGGAGAGTGATCTGCCGGGGGAGTGCTCCCCTCCGGGGACGACTCCTCCGGGTCCTGATGCTGAGAATCCAGGAACTGCCTCCGGATCCGCAGTGTCCCCCAAGCCGAGCGTCCTTGCTTGGATCTGGATCTGCCTGGTCGATGGCCCCATCGCGCCGGCAGTCCGGTGGACTCTGCCCGGGTGGGGCGGTCTGAGCGCAGAGCCGGCTCTTCGGTGTCCATGGGACGGAGAGGAAGGAGCTGACCGGGAGCTTTGTGGGCGGTCAGCTCCTCACCAGAATCCGAAGCGCGCGTGCCTTAGTTGGCTACGGTTTCCTTCAGGAGGTGTCTCCACAGCAGGACAACAGAGGCCACGGCACGGGGCGAGATCAGGATTGCGTCCTACTTGGTAGTGGGTGCTGAGCGGATGCTCCGTGCCACTAGCCCCAGAATGAGTTTTCCCACCAACCCCAGAGACGGCTTTCGGAAAGCCCGGGCCTGAGCAGCCTCCTCTCGTGTTCGCCGAGCCGAGTGCACGTCCTCTGCCGGAGGAGACGCCCGCGCCGCCCACCCCTGTCCTGCCTGGTTCTGGGGCTCACAGGTCCCGCCCGGCGCGGCGCGCACGGGAAAGAGGAAATGTGGGTTACAGAAGGGAATGCAGGAGGAGCAGGAGTCTGCCGGCTGCGCCTGGGCCGTGGGACCTCCCACGTGGCCACGGTGACTTCTCCTCCAGAGCAGTCCTCAGCGCTTGAATCGGCTCTCAAGTATCCTGACAAATGTCGGTTCAGTCCTTGAATGCTTCCGTCGATGGGGGTCTCATTCCTCCATAGGCAGTCTTCCTCATATTTTGGGATTGGCTTTCCTCCTCTCCCAGTCCTGCCTGCCTCGGCACCCCCGCTGACCTGGTGGGGCCAGGCGGGGTCTGGCTGGCGGTTCACGGTGCCCGCTGCAGACTGGACACCGAAATCTATGGAGGGACAAAGGCTTGGGACTGGCCATGGGCAAGCCTGAAAGATCACACATCAGATTTTTTTTCTCAAAACATTTTTTCAAGATTTTATTTATTTATTTGACAGAGAGAGACACACAGAGAGAGGGAACAGGAGCAGGGGTAGTGGGAGAGGGAGAAGCAGGTTTTCTACTGAGCAGGGAGCCCGATGTAGGGCTCGGTCCCAGGACCCTGGGATCATGACCTGAGCCTAAGGCAGATGCTTAACGACGGAGTTCCTCAGGCGTCTCTCCCCAATTTTTTTTTTTGTGGTAAAATACACATAACATAAAATTTACCGTTTTTAACCATTTCTAGGTCCACAGCTCAGCAGCATTCAAGTCATTCCCTCGTGTGCGACCATCCTATCCCCGTGTCTAGGACTCTCTCCCTGTGGTGAAGCGCAAACTCCGTCCCCACGGAGCGCTGACTCCTCCCGCCCCGGGTCCCCGAGCGCCCGCCTTCTCCTCTTTCTCTCCCTCTGGATCTGGCGGCTCCAGGGACCTCACAGATGGAAAACCAGAGCGCGGGCCCTTCTGCGAGCCGCTGGTTCCGGGAGCAGGAGGTCGGCAAGGCCCCTCCGTGCTGTGGCCTGCTGCGGGATTCTCTTCGTTGTTTTTTTTTTTTTTTTTTAAGATTTTATTTATTTATTTGTCAGAGAGAGAAGGAGAGAGCACGAGCGCAGGCAGACAGAATGGCAGCAGAGGCAGAGGGAGAAGCAGGCTCCCCGCCGAGCAAGGAGCCCGACATGGGACTCGATCCCAGGACGCCGGGATCATGACCCGAGCCCAAGGCAGCCACCCAACTGACTGAGCCACCCAGGCGTCCCGATTCTCTTCATTTTTGAGGCTGCGTCCTCGTCTGTCACATGCGGGATCGCATCCGCTTGTCTGCTGTCTGTCCGCGGACGCTTGGTTTGCCTCCGGCCTCGGCTCCTGTGAATGGTGCTGTGTGAACACGGGCGTGCCCAGAGCTCCTTGGGCGCCTGCTTCCCCTTCTCTGGGTCTACACCCACAAGTGGAATTGCTGGGTCATCTGGTAATTCTATTTTTACTTTTCTGAGGAGTGAGAACACTTTTCCAGCAGCTACTCTCATTCCCCTTCCTACCCACAGGGCACTGGGGTCCAGTGACCCCAGTTTTGCCAACACTCCCTTTCTGGCTTTGTTTTTGCTTTTTTGCTTTTAAGATTTTATTTATTTGACAGAGAGAGAGAGAGCGAGCGCACGCGCATGAGCAGGCTCCCCGCCGAGCAGAGAGCCCGACGCAAGGCTCGATCCTGAGATCATGACCTGAGCCGAAGGCAGAGGCCTAACGACTGAGCCACCCAGGTGCTCCTATAACAGTTGTTTTGAACAAAAATTTTTTAATTTTAATGAAGTCCAAAATACTGATTTTGTCTTTTATGACAAATGCTTTTAGTGTCCCGCACAATCTCTGCCGATGGAAGTCTCATGGATTTTCACTTGTATCTTCTAGTAGTTTTATGGTTTTAAATTCTCATTTGGGTCTCCGAGGTACTCGGGGCTCAGGAGCCCCAGGACGTGTCCATGGCCGTATTCGAGGCTGCTACCTGCTGAGCATGTCCCTGTGGTCACACGCCGCGCGCAGTTCAGCCGCTTGGCAAGGTGAGCCATAGAGTCATTTTATGGATATTTCCACCACTTAAATTCCTTGAACGCACGGTTTGAGGATGTGATGGCCATGGCACTCGTCAGCCACACAGAGATCAGAGAAAAGCAGTCGGAATTCACAGGAACCTGCAGGGAAGGTCAGCCCTGTGCTCTTCCTTTGTTTCTGCGGGGTCGGTGCCTGCTTTCTTTCTCCGTCCGTTTTTTGTGTTTTTTTTTTTTAATTTTTTTAAAAAGATTTTATTTATTTATTTGACAGACAGAGACCACAAGCAGGCAGAGAGGCAGGCAGAGAGAGAGGAGGAAGCAGGCTCCCCGCTGAGCAGGGAGCCCGATGTGGGGCTCGATCCCAGGACCCTGGGATCATGACCTGAGCCGAAGGCAGAGGCTTTAACCCACTGAGCCACCCAGGCGCCCCTCTCCGTCCGTTTTATGGAAATGCCGAATATACGGAACTGGTTCGTGACGCCATCGCTATGACCCATAGTTCATGTTACCCTGTGTCTCATGACGAGCAGGTGTCTGAGCGGAGCAGAACGCCCAGGGGGGCCCCATGGGTCCGGAGCTCTGACAGTCCCAGGCGCAGGGGCGCCGCGGCTGGCCGCCGAGTTTGACTGTGGAGCCGCTCGCTGGGTTTGCCGGAGCTCGTCCTCTGCGCGTGTCACCTACAGCTTTTCGGTTCATTTGATGGGAAGAGTGTGACAGCCTCCGTGACATGTCGTGAGCAAGTCAGAAGCTTCATAGCGCCCATCAGCTGAAGCCTGGCTGACCCCTTTCCCAGGGCAGACAGACGCGGCTCACTTCTTACCTAAATCCCGAAATGCCCACGAGCGTTGCAGGGGGGGGGGTGTCACAGGGGTTTAGACGACAGCCCTTTCCCTGGGCCTGTTGATTCTACATGTGGATACATCCTCAGGGCAAGGGGTTCAAGCAGGAAGCACCGGGGGCCCTGTTCCCAGCTTCCCCCACATCTACTCTGCCGCCCAGGCTCGAGGCTCCCACCATGTTCTGCCCCTGTGCACCCTCCCATGACCCGTGACTCTTTTGAAAAATACTAGAGCTATGGAATAGTGAACAACTCATATTTTGCACTTGGGTGCATCGATTATTAACACTTTGCCCCATTTTCTCTCTTTACGTATTCGTACATGTGCCTCCCGTCCGAGGCTACCAGTGAGTGGGCACACGTGTGTTTTTGTAGGACGTGCATGGTCTGTGCTCTTTAAAGCAGACACTTTACAGAAGTCCCAGCACTTCCCCTCCAACACGTGGCACCCAAAGTCAAGGACGCTACCCTTCATTTCTCCAGAACTGTAGCCGGCACATCACCAGTCATGTCTAAGGAACGGCGGAGAAATGCACAGTAAAGGTACTGGGTTCTCCTTTTTAACCCTTTCAACAAAAAGACACATGGAGAACTGCAACAGGGCCCAAGTATGACCCCACGTGGGCCCCACCCCGGCCGCCCCACAGACTTTCCGAGCTCACTGGGGTCACACGGCACATTCTGTTCTGAGCTCGGCACTGTGTGCTGGAGCTCCTGTGGTCACATACAGATCTGTCGCGTTAATGTTTTATTTTTAAAATGGTTTTGGAAAAGTTTCAGTAGCTGATATATTCACTAGTTTAACCGTCTAGAATACCACTCGGGAACAAGTCTCATTTTCATCCTGGGCCCTGTCCTCTCGGTGCCCCCCCCCCCCGCACCAGCATTTGGGGTTTGACCTCAGAGCCCCCTAAGCCACTGCAGTTGTGTTTCTTTTCGCACAGAAGGCAGCAGGGCACACGCGCCGGCCACACTTGGGCATTCAGCAGTTGGCAATAGGTCTTGGTGTTACAATAACGTGGTTTCTAGGAACGTATGTGTGAGAGGGTCTCAGGGACCCCCGGAGTGTGCGGCCGACTCTGTTTCAGGTGTCTGAGCGAGGATTAAGCTGCTATTTCTTTCTGTTTTGTTTGTTTGTTTGTTTGTTTTAAGATTTTATTTATTTATTTGACAGACAGAGATCACAAGTAGGCAGAGAGGCAGGCAGAGAGAGAGGAGGAAGCAGGCTCCCTGCTGAGCAGAGAGCCCGATGCGGGGCTCGATCCCAGGACCCTGAGATCACAACCTGAGCTGAAGGCAGACGCTTCAACACTGAGTCCCCCAGGTGCCTTCAAGCAGCTGTTTCCGACACAAACTGTGGACAACATGTTTTGAAGGCAGGAAATCTAAAACGTTAATCACTTGTATACGTCAGCTTCTTTGTGGGTGATGAAGTCTTGGGTGGCCTTTGAGTTTTTTTCTTTTTTTAAATATTGTATTTATTTGACGGAGAGAGAGAGACAGCGAGAGAGAGAACACAGCAGGGGGACTGAGAGAGGGAGAAGCAGGCTTCCCGCAGAGCAGGGAGACCCATGCGGGGCTTGATCCCAGGGCCCTGGGCCGAAGACAGACACTTCACCACCGAGCCTCGCCGGGCTGGGCCTCTGAGATTTTTTTTTTTTAAGATTTTATTTATTTACTTGAGAGAGAGACAGTGAGAGAGAGCATGAGCGAGGAGAAGGTCAGAGGGAGAAGCAGACTCCCCACGCAGCTGGGAGTCCGATACGGGACTCGATGCCGGGACTCCAGGATCATGACCCGAGCCGAAGGCAGTTGTCCAACCAACTGAGCCACCCAGGCGTCCTTGGGCCTCTGAGATTTTTGACTAACATGTGTCTCCTTGAGGATCCCGAGGGGGTGTTTTTGTTAAATATGTATGTGAAATAGCCCATTCTCATAGAATACCTCATGTTTTCATGATTCCTTTTATCTGGGGATCTCCAAGAACTACCCCAACATCCCTGGAGAGGTGTGGGAGCGGCCCCTAGGTGCTGTACAGACAGGGACACCGAGGCTTGTGGCATGGTTAAAGTCACGGCGTCAGTGATGCTGGCGCTTCACTGCGCATTCAGGGGATGCTGGGTACAAGGTTGAATTCCGGTGTCACACCAGTGTGGCCAGTACTTAAAAGCAGCTGGTTTTCTGGCCTCTGGGTTAGTCCTCTGCTCTTTCCCTGTTCCCCTAAAAAACCCAGCTGTCCCAGAGATGGCAGCGCGGGAGCTTCAAGATTGAACGAGTTGCTCGCAAGCCATTTGTGTTTCCTTTCAGAAGATTGGGGAACTCTCCGGTGCTCAGCTCTCACACCCCTGCACCCCCCCAGTCCCCCCAACCCTGCGTTCCCTCCGATCACCCTGGTCTGCCTCCCATTGCCCGCCCGCTGGCTCCTTCACTGAGTCCCACCGGTCTCCGCCTCTTCTTCCCGCGTTTTGCAGGAACAGCTGTAAATCCCTCCTTCCCAAGGGGAGATCCATTCCTTCACGCTTGTCCCGAACCTCCCGATCTCCTCCGAGGAGGAACTCCTCTCCCGATTGCTTTTCTCTGCTGTTCTGCTGTCCCAGCGGCTTTGATTGGAAAGGTGCTGGAGGGCCTTTGGGGCAATGGCCAGACATAAGCAACAAAACACAACTGAGAAATCCCAACCTTCATTCTCCAGCTACTGGCTTTCTTCCTCAGTCTGTTCCAGGACCAGTGCTGCCGCCCCCGCCTAGGTCCCAGCAAAGCAGCCCTCTGCCAACCTGGGCGAGGACCAGATTCTGCGGGTACCTCGGTCCTTGGCTGCCCGCTGTTATCGGGGAAGCTCGTGAGCTTCTGCACGGAGACCCGTCTCAGAGAAGCCTCTCGCCGGAGCCGGGTCACAGGGGTGCGTGAGCAACTGGTTCCGGGGATCCCAAACACACTGGGTTAGCCACGCGCCGTTGACAAAGTCCAAAGGTTCAGAGACGTGTGGCCGTGAAAGAAGAAAGGAGGTTACTTCAGTGAGGCCAGTGCTGGAGGACAGTGGGCTTGGATCTCAAGGACGCTGCAGAATGCTGGACCGACTTCTGGGTTTATTTTTTTTTTATTTTTTTTTTTAATTTTTATTTATTTATTTATTTTTTAAAGATTTTATTTATTTATTTGACAGAGAGAGATCACACGTAGGTAGAGAGGCTGGCAGAGAGAGAGAGAGAGAGAGAGAGGGAAGCAGGCTCCCTGCTGAGCAGAGAGCCCGATGCGGGACTCGATCCCAGGACCCTGAGATCATGACCTGAGCCGAAGGCAGCGGCTTAACCCACTGAGCCACCCAGGCGCCCTATTTTATTTAAAAAAAAAAATTTTTATTTATTTATTTGACAGAGAACACAAGTAAGCAGAGAGGCAGGCAGAGTGGGGGGGGCGGGAAGCAGGCCCCCTGCTGAGCAGAGAGCCTGGTGCAGGGCTCCATCCCAGGACCCTGAGATCACGGCCTGAGCCGAAGGCAGAGCCTTTAACCCACTGAGCCACCCAGGCTCCCCTGACTTCTGGGTTTATATAGGGAAAACGTGGGGCGAAGGAGGGTGGGTCCGTGAAGGCCAGCACTGAAGGTCAAATGGGTCACTGTCTTGGAGTCAGTCCCGCAGGGGAGGGTGGTCCTTACCCTCCAGGACAGAGTTTCTGCTCCCAAGGCGGGATGCTTTGTCTTGGGGTCTTCTGCCTGCGCCAAGCGACCACCTGAAAAGAAAAACCCACTGTAAAGTTGGGAGGTCAAAGTGGAGGCAGCTGAGACCACTTTGACCTACACACACACACACACACACATGAATATAATTTTATAAAGATGGTTTCACATTATGTGCACCCTCTTAATGTGTCTTGGATGTGTTTGGTGTCGAGAAATAGAGCAGCCCTGGGGTGCCTGGGTGGCTGAGTCGGTTAAGCATCTGCCTTCGGCTCAGGTCATGATCCCAGGGTCCTGGGATTGAGCCCCACATCAGGCAGGGTCCCTGCTCAATGGGGAGCCTGCTTCTCACACTTCCTCTGCCTCTGTTTCTGTACTCTCTCGATCATTCTTTCTTTAAAACAAATAATCTTAAAAAGGAAAAAAGAATGTCATTATCATCTTTATGGCTGGCCTGGTATTTCCTGATAAGGAGGAGCTGGTGGTCTGCAAATCTTGTACCTTTTTTCTCCTTGTTTCCTGTGTTTATTGCCTTTGGGAAATTGCTACAAATGTTCTTGAATCAAACATAAATTTCACAGTGTGATAAAAATTGCCACTGTCATTCTGGACCTTCAGCAGGTGCTCCTGGACTCCGGGATGCACTCGGCAGGGTGTGCGTGCAGGGCGTGCTGATGTCTGCCCACGCCTTCCTGTCATGGGCAAATGTTTCTGGGAAGTTTGTACCTTTCCTCCGTTTCTCAAAGAGGCCGGGACACAGAGGAGCCGTCGTTTGCTGTTACTCCCTGCCAGGCTGAGATGAGTGCATGGGACCAACCCTTCCCACAAGCCTATTATCTCCATTTTACAGATGCGGCAACCAAGTCACAGAAGCTCCCACTTTCCCACCCATCCTGGAACCCCCAGGTGTGTCTGTGCCGGGCCTCCCTTTCCCACCAGATAAGGAGTGAAGTCCTTGCTGTCCACACAAGTAATTATTTCCCGTCCTCGGGGCTGGAAGTCTCTGTACCCGGCAAGCTGACAGGCACACAGTCCCCGAAGCCACCTTCCTTCTCCGCTGGCCCTCCGCCTCCTCATTCCGCCTGAAATGGGCTTCACTCACCCCAGTTTAAATCCTTGCTGCTCTGTTTTGAGTTGATTGTACTCTGGAGTTTCAAGGAGCATCACCATCTGGGCTAAAATTAATTTTGGGATAAATCCTCAATCTTATTTTTAAAAAAATATTTATTTGACGGAGATCACAGGTAGGCAGAGAGGCAGGCAGAGAGAGAGAGGAGGAAGCAGGCTCCCCACGGAGCAGAGAGCCCGATGCGGGGCTGGATCCCAGGACCCTGCAATCATGATCTGAGCCAAAGGCAGAGGTTTTAACCCACTGAGCCCCCCAGGCGCCCCGAGATCTTATTTTGAAAGATCCTTCCTGTTGTTTACTTAAAAGAATTTCTTTTCTTTTTGTTTTAAGAGTCAATTAAATATTGCCATGTCATTTAATGTCACTTAATGTTTATCCCAGTCCACCCAGCATACCACGTGAATCCCAGTGGGTGGGGGTGGGGGTGTGGGGGATGGGGAGAGCCTTGTTTTGTCCTACTTGGTTTTTCTTTTCTTTTCCTACTTGGTTTTCTGATAATACAGTCTGCTGCACTGACAGGTGATTTAAATTTTTTTTTTTTTTTTTTTTTGGGAGGGAGGTTGAACAAGTTATTTGTGGGTAGCCTGCCACTTACTATTTAAAATTCATGTTTCTGTCCTGTCTGCATTTCAAGATTAGCTCACACTTGCTGTAGGGACTTATTTCAATGTGAAATGTCACATGATAGGACTGTCAACACTGGAAGGGACCTGAAATTCCATCAGCCGGCTGGTATATACCGTTACAAATGACAGTGGCAAACTGTGGATATACCTGAATGAAATTCTAGTCTCTGCTGAGATTATCTTGGGTTTTATCATGAGGTATCCATACCAAAAGCAAATACTGTCTTATTCCTTCCTTTTGAGCATTTATATGATCTACTAAAAGAAAGAAGAGGGAACTGACTCAGATAAAGACATGTTTTTTGTTTTCTTTTGCTAATAGGTCACTTACTAAAAACTATGATGTTAATACAGTGAACGTTTAAAAAACACAAGAAAAGAATATACACAATATAAACCTATCTTTTGTTTTTAAGTAGTGCCAGGGAGCATGAATTCCTCTTCCAGTTCCTTCTACCTGGGTTAAAGTTCAAATTAACATGAGGTAGATTAGCAGGAAAAAATCAAATTTAATAGTTTACACATAGGGCATCCACAGAGGCAGGAAATTCCAGAGACAGTCAGACAAAATAAGATATGTATACGTCATCCTGAATTAAGAAAAAGGTACGGGTCTGGGGCTTTGAAGGGAAGGAATGTAATTCACAGGGCAGTAAGAAAAAGAGCAAATGTTCGCTAATTAGGTTTGTCCTGCCATAGGATTGGTCACTCACATAAAATTTATCTCTGATAGTAACCAATGTTCTTGGGAAGACTCCCAATTTAGATTCTTCCATGTAATTAAGGGAGGGGCAAAAAATTCTGTTGAGCCCACAAGGTCTCCTTTGCCATCAGCTCAAAATAATCTTCATGCCAGAGTGGCCCACCTTGGGGCAGTCTGTCCCCCAGAATAGGACAAACTAGAGGCAGGGCCACTTAAGCCTTCCCAGAGCCTAGAGTGAAGCTTATTAATCAGATGTTATAAATAAAAAGCGTTGAAAGTTATCTTCTACTAAAGGCTCTCAAGGGCTTAGATCAGTTGGGGGGTGGGGGGAAGTTGCCCCTCTACTAATTAAACTGACCTAAGACCAAGTAAGAGGAGGAGAGCAAACAGAAGCCTAACAATGTGTGCACCTCGTGCATACCTAGGGGACATCCGGGAAAACCGAGGAGCCCCCGAAATGGTCTAAACCCCGCCTTCAACACCGTCCTGGAGCGGAAGCCAGAGGAGGCTGGGGTGGGGAGTCAGCTCCAGGAGGGGAGCTGGGGTGGGGCTGGGGGTGGGGGGTCGGTTCCAGGAAGGGAGGAGAAGACAGCAGGCAGGGATGGGGTGGGGTGGGGTGGGGTGGGGTGGGGTGGGGGGTCAGTTCCGGGGCGGGTGCGGGAGAGGCACAGCCGGCAGCGGGTCTGCGCTCCCCGGAGACGCGGTCAGTCTCTCCCTGCCCCTGCGGGAGACACGCTCGCGCCCGACGACCCCTCTGCACGGACGCGCCCGCGTACAAAGGGGCCGCTGCGGCTCGGGCCGACACTGGGCCTGCAGGTCCTTAAACGTGACCGCCCACGCTAGTCCGCGTCAGAGAGGCCTGTCCCGGGCGGCCGCGGCGGGCCGGACACCAGGGGAGGCCGACGGCCGCGGGCCCGGCCTCCTCCGCCAGCCCTCGCCGCGCGGATCCGCGGACGCCGAGCAACACTCGCGGGAGCTCCTCCCCTGCAGCCCCACCCCCACCCCCAGTCCGGCCTCCGCGAAGCTTCGGGAAGGCGGGCGGGGCGGGGCGCATGCGCGGCGTCAGAGCCGGGCGGAAGTGCTCGTCGCCGCGCCGCCGCCGCGTGACGCACTTCCTGTTTGTTGTCGGAGAAAGGAGAGAAAGGAAAGCGCGAGGAGCCGCCGCCGCCGCCGCCGCCCGCGCTGCCGTGCCGGAGCCGAGGGGACCCGGGCCGCCGCCCCGCCGCGCCTCCTGCTCGCCGCCGGCTCCCTGTCCTCGGTGAGGGTCGCCCGCGGGCGGGGGTCGGGCGCCGGGCCGGTGTGGGGCCGGGGAGGAGGGTTGGGCCGGGGGTCGGGACCTGCGGCCTGCTGT
Source organism: Mustela erminea (assembly GCF_009829155.1). Classification (NCBI taxonomy): domain Eukaryota; kingdom Metazoa; phylum Chordata; class Mammalia; order Carnivora; family Mustelidae; genus Mustela; species Mustela erminea. The sequence goes on along the minus strand of NC_045624.1, from coordinate 1,350,677 downwards.
GGGGTCGGGGTTCGGGGCTGGGCCGTCTGGCTGGGGGGGGGCCCGTGGGGGGCCGGAGCCGCGGGGTGGGGCCGGGGTCCCGGGGTGGGGCCGGGGTGGGCGTCGGGCGGGGGACGCGGGCTGCGGCCGCGGGCGGACGTCGGGGGTCGGGCGTGGACGGCGGGCCCAGGGGTCGGCGGGTCGGGGGCGGGCATCTGGCCGGGCGCAGGGAGGCCCGGGGCGGGCTGGAGTCCGGGGTCCCGGGAGTCGGGGGCGGCCTTCGCCCTTGGCCGGCCCCGCGCCGGCGGTTGGGCCGGGGCCCGTGCGGGGCCAGTGCGGGGCGCGGGCGAGCGGCGCGGGCCCGGGCTCGGCGGCGGCGGGGCCTGCGGCACGAGCCCCTGTTTGTGCCCGCGAGTCCCGCGTGGACGCGCCCGGAGCCCGGAGCCGGCGGGGAAGCGGCCCCGGAGACGCGAAGCCGCGTGCCCGGAACTTCGGGGCTGCTCGGAAGTTCGCTGTGGGGCGGAGAGCGCCGCGGTGCGCTGGGCTCCGGCAGCTGCTGCCCGAGTAAGGGAAGGGGCGGCGCGGGCCGATGCGGCGCGGGCCGCGTGTGGGCCCCGAAGGCCCCGAGCGCGTCGTGGCTGTCGCCTGCTCGCGCGAGCCGGGGGCCTGGCCGCGCGGCAAGGTCACCCCGCGAGGGCCCGGCGCTGCGCTCCTCCGCGGCCTGCCCCGGCCGGCGGCCTGGAAGACGGGGCTCGAGGTGGGAGGAGTCGGGTCCGACGACGGGCGGGGGAAACCGTGGCACCGAGCTGCTTGCCGGCCGGCTTTCGGGCTCGTTGTCGCTTCCAGGAACGGGCGGCTCCGGAGCGTCGGTGGCTGTGCGCTTCCCTCCCGGCCCGCCCCGCCGCGGTCGCTCTGGAAACGCCGCCGGGCCCTGCCGCTCCGGGCGCTGGCGCGGTCTCCGGGGAGCCGCGGGACGTTCCAGATCCTGCCCGTCCGGTGCGGGAGCGAATTGGCCTGGGGCGGGTCGGGGCGTTGAGTTTTGAGATCGGCCGGAACGGACGCGACCTGTTGCTGTAGGAGGCGGTCCGGTGGGGCGTCGGAGCGTCCCCGAGAAAAGGTCGTCAGTGAATTTTACTGTCTTGGTCTGACATGGGTGGTTTGAGGGGTGTTCCTGGCTGCGGGACGGGCGTCTCTGGGGCGCCGGGTGGGGGCGCGCGCCGAGTGCCGCGCTGCAGGCCGGGTCGCGGGCGGGGAGCGGCGCTGCTCCTGCTCCTGCTCCTGCTCCTGCTCCTGCTCCTGCTCCGTGGCGGGCGCCCGTGTTTCTGCGGAGCTTCTGTTTCGTGCTTCCGTCGGTGGAAGAGTTCCAGTGGCTCCGGCCTCCCTGCCCTGGAGAGTCGCACGCTTGTGCACGCAGTTGCTGCAGGTCCCGTCCCGCGCGCCCCGGCCGCAGGTTTTGACCGCGGACTCCAGAACCGGCTTCGCGGTGGGAGGGGTCTGCGTACTTTCGGGTTTTGAAGCTCAGTGAGTTCCTCGGTGAAAGGTCTTCCTTACTGAGCGCGGGGGAGCGCGCCGGAGGGGAGCGCGCCGGAGGGGAGCGCGCCGGCCGAGGGAGCAGCAGAAGCAGCCTCGCTGCTCAGACCTGGCACTCCGTCCCAGGACCCCGGGGTCACGACCCGAGCACGAGGCAGATGCTTCACCGGCTGAGCCCCCCGGTGCCCTCACCCTCAGGGAGTTATTTTAAGTTCAGCTTTTCAGGGTTGCTGTGTAACGCTGACTGTGTCACCTTGGTGGTGCCCTGTACCTTCTACTGGTGGGTCCGCCCATTGAAGGTCGGCCGCTGTGTTCATGACACGCCTTTTTCTGAGTCGGCCTCTCTTGGTAAGGTGATATTTTAACGGAATATATAAAAACTTTTTTTTGTTGAAATCCTGGAAACGAGTCTGATTTAGGGTAGGGGGTGGTCTGTGTTGGAAATCTGGGTTTTTTTGTTTTTTTGGTTTTTTTTCCCAGGACACCACCCAGTGGTGAAATGGGCGTAATTGCAGGTTTATTGGGGAATTAGGATGGGGACAGTGGCAAGAATTAACAAATGCTGTCCTTTCTCTTTGATAGGATTTGTGAGAACTTGAAATTCAGGAGGCAGGGAGCCTGCTTCCCCCTCTTTCTGCCTGCCTCTCTGCCTACTTGTGATCTCTCTCTGTTCAATAAATAAATAAAATCTTAAAAATAAAAAAATAAAAAATAAATTGAGGAGGTAGATGAGAAGAACAGCAAGGTTGAAGATAAGCACAGTGGCAGGAGTAACAGAAGTGGAGGGGCACGGGACTGTAATCGCTGCCCCCAGCGTGGGGCTTCAACTCCCAGCGCCAAGATATGCGTCACCTATTGTACCAACTGAGTCAGCCAGGTGCCCTGGAAAGACTATCTAAAACCGAATTAAAGGAAATGAGTTAATGGGTAACTCGGCTTGGAGAACTTTGTTGCTTTTATTATATATCAACTACAGATTTTTTTCTCCAAATTTTGACCTTTAATGGTAGCATGCAGAATCACTGTTCACCTTTTTTGTTTTAATATCCTGCCTAAGAAAGTAAGTTTAGAAGATACTTACTATTCTTTGTGCTGTTTATTTAAATACTTCACTTTTAAGGTGGGGAAAATTAATTTCTGGAAAAAAAAATACAAAGGTAGGGGCTCCTGGCTGGCTCTGTTTGCGGCGCGCGACTCTTGGTTTCCGGGTGTAAGTGGAAGCTCTGTGGTGGACGTAGAGAGGACTGAAAATCCTGAAATAATTATAAAGGCAGTTAAGTTCCTCAGGGTTGCATTATATGTCAAAGTGGGGAGGAGTGTGTTTTATTTACACCTCTAATTCTTTATTTCAAAAGCTATTCCTTATTTGGGCATAGCTGGGTTTTCTCTGAAAACTTTGATCTTTCTTAACATTTGTGGGGAGTTTTGACCATCCTAAGAAACATAGCTGCCGGGAGTGCTCTGAGGCAGTAGAACTGCGTGGGTTGTGAGTTGGTTGTGAGTTGGTGGGGTTTCTTTTTTTGTGTGTATTTGTTTATAAAATACTCCAGTTATCTTAGGATTCTTAAGTTCAGTCGCAAGGATCAGTTGTATTTGGAAGGGTGATTTCTTTGGGTGGCGTGGGATTTGTGCCCTTGAAAATTCTCCTTCTCCTTTTCACCAACGCAGGATTCCAGGACCAGCCTGTGTGTTCTCTGGGAGGGGCCTGGAATCCTCCCTGCAGGCTCCCTGTGTGCCTGAGGCGTCGCCCCGGACGGACCGTGCTGAGAAAACCTTGTTTGGATTGGATCCTTCCTGGTTTGTTTTTGTCCTCATGACCCTTCTGTGATTAATAATGGAATCCAGACTTTCGGAACGTTGGGGGCAGAAATACCTACTTTGAATTCACAAACCAGGACTGGGTACTTGCCGTATTATCTATTTTATTTTAATGAAAGGAAATGAGTCGTGCCTGTAAGTGTCTGATAGTCGATAATTACTGGTTTTGGCAATCATTGGTCTCAGATCTTGAGTTCAGTGGAAGTAGCTTCCTTGTTTGTTTCCGGAATCCTTGAGGCACTTGAGGCATATTGGGTAACAGATATGTAAGTAGATGGTTTGTGGGAAGGAGTGACGGTTCCCTTCTGTGTGTCTGTCCCCAGGCCCCCCCCCATGAGAATTCTCAGGTAATGAAATGATACATAGGTAACTTCTCCAGATTTATTTTAGTTTCTTCTTTCTCTCTCTCTCTTCCTCCTTCCCTCCCTTTTTAAAGATTTAAAGAAAATACAAGCTGGGGAAGCAGCAGAGGGCGAGGGAGATGCAGACTCTGAGCAGGGAGCCCAATGTGGGGCTCCATTTCAGGACCCCGAAGGCAGATGCTTAACTGACTGAGCCACCCAGATGCCCCCAGATGTACTGATTTCTCGTTAAATGTACTGGGTGCTTTCATTTCCATTAAGCAAACGGCATTCCACTAAATTAGCTGATGCTACAGAAGAATTAAACATTTAAAAAAATGGTTTCTTGGGGCACCTGGGTGGCTTAGTTGGTGGCATGTGAATTATTGTTATTATTTTTTTGGACTGTGTGACTCTTGATCTTGGGTTGGTGTAAGTTCAAACTCCATGTTGGGTGTAGAGATGAGTTAAAAATAAAATCTTAAAAATAAAGTTTTCTTTACAGTTATTCCTTTTCTGAGTTAATAGAAGTAATGAGTATATTGATTTGCTGGGTTTTTAGGCTAAAGATTGGGAGTGTGTTCAGTGGTTATATGACCTTTCGCTGGAATTCTGTTACGGTAACGCACACTGAGCGGCGGTCCGGGTGGGGAGAGAAGGCGCTGTGCGAGGAGGAGGTTTTGCTCCTCCCTTTCCCGACGGTCAGTCTTCACAGATTGGGCAGAACAAAGGAGGTTTTTGTGTTTTTTTTCTTTTGCAAGCAGAGCGAGGTTTGTTAGATGCTAGGTAGAGAGGTATTTGAGAAAGGTCTTGTGGAAAGAGGGTCATTTGTGTCCACTAACGTTTTGCTGGGTGGGTGGCCAACCTTTGGGCTGTAGAGTAACACCTCAGAGCGTGGAGGTGTCTAAGTCCTAGACCGCACTGGACCTCGACTCCGGGATGGTCTGTAGATGTCTGAGGATGATGTACTTGAGCCGTCCCGCCGGGCCCATGTCGATTCCTAGGCTTCCTTCGCCTTCAGAAACCGTAAAAACAAGGCTGCGTAGCGGAAGGGGGCCAACTCAGCTGTGCAGAGAACGTGGCTTTAGAGAGCTAACTCGTCCTGCAGCACCTCACGTAGCTCATCAAGTCACACTGATGTATTTATAGTCAGAGCTGATAGAGAAGTTCCAAGGCTGAGAGCACTCAGAAGCCAAGCTGGGCCTCCTGAATCCCATAAGGTGCTCTCGGTGAAGGGACTGTTAGGAGTGGGTCCAGTCCCATGTGTTCCCTGAGACCAGCCTTCTCACCGCGCCCTCATCTTTGCCTCTCCCCGTAGAGATCATTTCTGTCAGCAGCCTGTTTCTGGGGCAGGGCTGGGGGCAGGTATTTGGTGGAGGGGTAGTAAATTTGTACTAGTTTAGCCTTGCGGATATTTTGTTACATTTAACTTAGATCTTTATTTTGGGGCAGGAGCGTCTGTTCCCTTTGTGGCTGAGGCTTTTCTTTTTCCGCAGACTGCTGCTGGCAGCTGGAGAGGAGTATTTGATTCAAGGGTCTGTGTTAGAGATTATCCATGTATTTAGAGAAAATTGAGGTGGTTAGGTTGGTCAGAGGAAGTTTTAAAGTGAATAAGGTGAGTTTTTGAAGGTAACCAAGAGGTTTGGGAGCCCCTAGAGTGCCTTTCTGGTATTTTTTCAGTGTTACACAGGAATAGAGATTAGTAAAGGTAGTTTGGGTGGTAAGTCTATGCACTTATTTCTCTCTCTCTTTTTTTTTTTTTTTAAAGATTTTATTTATTTTATTTGACAGAGATCACAAGTAGGCAGAGAGAGAGAGAGCTCCCCACTGAACAAAGAGCCCGATGCGGGGCTCCATCCCAGGACCCTGGGATCATGACCCCGAGCCGAAGGCAGAGGCCTTAACCCACTGAGCCCTGCACTTATTTCTCTTGATTGCAAAGGGAATGTCTCAGATACCTAGAAAAAAAGACCAGAGTTACTTCACCCAGAATTCTACCAACAAAAATTCTCTATTAATAAAATTTATAAATGTAAATCATAATGGCCTAATTTGCTTGTAGAGTAATTGTAGGAGATGGTAGCTGACTTTGCTTTGGGAATTCGAGCTTGGTGTTTTGGTATCCAGGTCATGGTACATGGGTTAAAGTAGCAAGCAGCGGTAGGGAAATGATGCTTGAATTACCAGCCTTCACTCTGAGGGAGTATCTTCGGTATTGTGTTTATACCCCAGGTTATTTTTTATAATCGGAACATCTATTTGGAGAAATCGAGAACCTTAAAAAAATTTTTTTTTTAATTTTTAAAGATTTTATATATTTATTTGACAGAGAGATCACAAGTAGGCAGAGAGAGAGAGGAGGAAGCAGGCTCCCCACCGAGCAGAGAGCCTGATGCAGGGCTCAACGCCAGGACCCTGAGATCATGACCTGAGCCAAAGGCAGAAGCTCGAAACCCCTGAGCCCCCAAGGTGTCCCGAGAAATGGAGAATCTTAATGGACAGGGTTAATCCCTTAGGAGTTAGACCGAAGAGACCCTTAATCCAAGGGTTGTCGGGGAAGGAGAAGGCATTCCCACTGGGTGGGCGCCGGGTGTGTTGTAAGGGCTAATGGCTTCACTCCAGCAGCCACCTCCTCGCACGAGCCGAAGCTTTAGACCACGGGGTTCATCTCTGCGTTGACAGGACTGTTGAAACGCGGTCTGAATGAAGTAGGAGTTCATCTTCGTAGGGAGAAGCTGGCCCTGGTGTTTTGGGCACAGTGTAGTGGGTGCAGGCAGCTCCTCGAGAAGATGAGATGAGGGTGCAGGACAGCGGCCTATACTGGGTGTACAGGAGCGTTTTCCTATTTCGCTAGTTGGGTTAGAATTCATTCTGATAAGTAGACTGGCAGCCTTGGGTTTGTATTCTAGAAGAGTGTGTGTTGGTCACCTGATGTGCTCGTTCAAAACACAGATTCACAGGCTGACCCCATATTAGGTGAGGCGGCAACCTTTTGCTCGGGCCTAGGAGTCCTCAGAGAAGCTTTAGTCCTTCCCTGAGTGCGCTGGGTGACTCTCCGCGGCCGACTGTCTTTGTGGGTTTCTCTTTGCCCGGGCTCCGCGCACTGGAGGCCCCGTGCTGCCGGTTCAAGGCCTGCCCTGTGCTTCCCCGGACCCCTGCGGTCTGAGTTGCACTGGGTCTTCCGTGGGTAGGAGCACTCTGGATCCATCGGCCGCTTGTGCGCAGCCCTAGCAGTGGGCGGTGCCAGCTGACGAATAGTTAAAGCTCAGCTTCTAGTGCCCTTTGCGTGATTTGGTTAAAAAAAAAGTCACGAAGTCCCGCACTTAGGTGGGCAACGGACAAGGGACGCAGACCAGTGGTTCGTGGGAGCGCGTCGGGCGCTCCTTCTCTTGGTGGGTGCAGAGTCCAGCGGGGACGGGGTTCATTCAGGCCGGCGCTGCTTCAGAGGCTGGGAGAACGCAGGCTGCTGAGCCCGGCTGGATGTACAGTGGTGCCGCCTCGGTGGAAGGCAGACGGGCAGCATCTTCCACGTTTTTGTCGCAGAAAGTCCTGCACGCACCTTGTGAGATCGTATGCGACACTGGGGGGGGGCGGAGGGAGGCCCATGCGGGGAGGGCCTGGGTCTGATTTGGGCTCCCGGGGCACCAGCACTGTGGTGTGCCCTGCTGCACCCTGGACAGGGACCAGTTCAGGACCTCAGGTTTCAGTCCTGCCCTTCTGGTGTCTGTGCTAGTGCTTGCTGGTGTCTGTGCTAGTGCTTGCCACAGGGCGGACTGTGTGGCTAGTGCTTGCCACAGGGCGGACTGTGTGGGCTGTGTCTGGGTGGTCACTTGTCCCAGTGCCTGCCGCCCCAGGGGACCGTCTTCTGGGAACCAGGGAAACTGCCCTGCCCGCATCTGAGCCGCCGAGCGCTTGCCAGCACGGGCTGAGTGTGCCAGCCTACCGGCTGCCTGCCGCGGACGGCGGACTCTGCTCTCTGACCTCTGTTTCGCATGGGTTTGTTCTCGTGTTCGTGTGTTTTCTGATTCTGGTGATTGAATCCTGAAATACTTTTACTTTTTTGAGATAAAATTGGCATATAACGCTGTATGTTTGCAGTGTGCATGTTGGTTTTAGACATTTGTGTGTTGCAGTTTTATACGAGGTTCTTGTCAGTTGCATTAACGTCTGCTGTGCAGCTGACCCTTCATCAAGTCACATTGTCTTCGTGCGTTTTCATGCTTCCCATGTATTTTTTTTTTTTACGATTTTATTTATTTGACAGAGAAATCACAAGTAGGCAGAGGCAGGCAGAGAGAGAGGAGGAAGCAGGCTCCCCGCTGAGCAGAGAGCCCGATGCGGGGCTCGATCCCAGGACCCTGAGATCGTGACCTGAGCCGAAGGCAGCGGCTTAACCCACTGAGCCACCCAGGCGCCCTGTAATTGTTTTTTTTTTTTTTTTTTTTTTTTTTAAGGATTTTATTTTTATTTACTTCTCAGAGAGGGAGAGCGCGCGCTTGAGAGCAGGCAGAGGCAGAGGGGGAAGCAGGCTCCCCACTGAGGAAGGAGCCCTGTGTGGGACTCGATCCCAGGATGCTGGGATCATGACCCGAGCCGGAGGCAGCCGCTTAACTGACTGAGCCACCCAGGCGCCCCTGCTTTTTGTAGTTTGATTGAACTTTTTATGTGATTCCATTTTCTTTCCTTTTTACCTTTTTTACTGGTTGCCCTCCAGTCCACAGAGAGTGGTCAGGTGACGCATGCCGCATGGGAGTGCGGGGGCCCGAGGACAGCCCCTCCTCTTTCCTCCTCCTGCCCGGTGGAGCCCTGTTCGCGTCCCCTCGCCTGAACTCAGGTCTGCACAGAAGTACATTGTTGCTGGTAGTTGGAACCGTTCTCTTTTGGATGACTTAAGAATAAGGGAGAGTTTATTTTCTATCCATTTAACCTTTCTCTGACGCTCCTTATGGTGATCTAGTTTTTGTCCTATTCTTCTTGTCTTTGAAGGACTTTTAGTATTTCTTGCAAGGCAGATCTACTGGCAACAAATTCCCTCAATTCTTAATTGGCCAGAGAAAGTCTTCAATTCACTTTTGAAGGATAATTTTGAAGGCTGCAGGTTGGAAGTTGGTTGGTACCCTCCCCTTCCCTGTAAAAATATTTCGTTTTTTTCTTTCTTGCATGGTTGCGATTCTTACTTAAGTTTCCTTAAAGGTAAGGTGTTTTTCCCCCCTGGCTCCTTTTTTTTTGTTTTTAAAGATTTTATCTATTTATTGGACAGAGATCGTAAATAGGCAGAGAGAGGCAGGCAGAGAAGTGGGGAGGGGGGTGGAAAGCAGGCTTCCCGTCGAGCAGAGAGCCTGATGCAGGGCTCAGTCCCAGGACCCTGATACCGTGACCCGAGTCTGAGGCAGAGGCTTAACCCACCGAGCCGCCCAGGCGTCCCGAAAATTTTTTTGTTTTTGATTTTCTGAAGTTGGAGCATGATAATGCTGAGGCGTAGGTTTTTCGGTGTTTATCCCACAGGGTGTTCTCTGAACCTCTTGATGTGCGGTTTCGTGCCTGATATGAATTTGGGGGCGATTCTCAGTTACTTAACGGCTTCAGAGCTGACTGATGCTTCTGAGCACTCTTTCCACTCCTAACTCCTGCCCGGTCCGTGCCTCCTGTCCTGCAGCTTGTTGGCGTGCCATCCGCAGTCTGCTTTTCCCCTTGTTCTGTTGGGAGCTTTCATGGTTCTTCGGGATTCTTCTGCCATGCCCAGTTCATGAGTAAGCTCATCAAAGGCATTCTGCATTTCTGCTGGGGCTTTTGGTCCCAGGCATTTCTTTCTGACTCCTAGAATTTTCACCTCCGCTTGCATTACTCACCTGTTCTAGCACGGTGTCTACGTTTTGCAGTTAAGCTCTTGGCATATTAATTCTACTTTTACCAAGTTCTTGGTTTGGTGAGTGCAGCATTTTTGCCGTTTCTGCCTTGTCCCGATGCTTGCCGAGGCTTGTCAGACTCTGTCTTGCCTTCTAGTGTGCCTTGTAATGTTGTTTTTTTTCAAGGTGGATGTGATGGACCAACCAAAAGCAGCTGCTGCCCACAGGCCTTCAGTGATGTGGAGGCCAGGTTGGGAGAGGGGAAGGTTTCCACCCTGTGGTCCACTTCACCGGTGTGTTCCACTTCTCCTCCCTCGGGTGGGCTGGTTGGGGCTGGAGGGGACTGGGGTTGGTTTTTCCCTGCCCCCAGGAAGATTGGGCTCTTGTAAAACAGTTTCCCCTGAGTGCAGACCTTGAGAAGAACCGAATGCTTTGGTATTTTTCTTATTTATTTAAAGACTTATTTGTTTATTTGAGAGAGAGCACGAGAGTGCCAGCGCCGGCACGCACACACAGGGGCGCCTGGGGGGCTCAGTGGGTTAAGTGTCAGCCTTCAGCTCAGACCATGATCCCAGGGTCCTGGAGTCTAGTCCCCTGTTAGGGTTCACACTCTGGGGGGGGGTCTGCTGCTCCCCCTGGTGCACATACTGTCAGGTAAGTAAAAGCTTAAAAGAGCACAGAGATAGTACTCACTTGTGTTCAGGGACGATGACTTATGTGACATGCTTTCTGAAAGTCCTGACGTGGTGGGTCACTGAGTTCATTGGAGGAGGTGTAGTTCTTTTAGTTAATGGGGATTCGGTTAGTGGGTTTATCAGACAGATGGAGTTAATTTTTTTCCCTTGGCCAAGCACATTTTGTTAGAAATTTCATGGATTAATAAACTGGTTGCCCTAAGAAGCATTTGTTTGTGTCTTTTTTTTTTTTTTTTTAAGTGTTTATTCATTTAAGTAGTCTCTGCCCAACAAGGGGCTCGAACTCAGAACCCCGAGGTAAGTGTCACATGCTCTTTTGACTGAGCCAGGCAGATGCCCCAACAGCATTTGTTCTTAACTGAAAGAAGAGAAAGTGTTGGTTTTCTGTTGCTTCCTTAAAATACAGTTTTAGGTTCTGTTAGTGGGAAGTGAGAGAAGTTGTAGAATATCTGCTAGAAAAGGTGATGTAGTGAGAGAGCTCTCCTCCCTTTAACCTTGAACTGATGGCTCTTGGGGTGTTTTAGACTCTCCCCATGCCTTGCAAGCTCTGTTCTCTGCTTTCCAGAGAGGAGGTCAGTAGCCTTTTGTGGCTGTGGGGCCAGGGGACTGAGCTTTTCCATTCTCCCTCACTGTAATGACTTCAGGGTTCTTGGCCGCCTGTTGGGACCCGTTCACGCAGTGAGGCAGTGTGGGTTCACAGGTGTGCCAGGCGCGGTTTCCACCTGTCCGAGGCCTGTGGGCACCTGTGCTTTTAGTTTACGTGGTTTATGTGGTCGGCTCTCTGACATAATGCCTGCTTCCTTTTTGGCACTTGGATGCAGGGAGAGAAGCCCTGGTCTCCTGGCAGTGTCTGTGCAGAGGGGAAGGTGCCCTGGGGACACCGGAGAAGAGACAGCACGTGGGGGGATGTCGCAGCTCCCCTGAGTGCTCCGATTTTTCTGGTATTGGCTGCCCCCTGTAACGGCAGTTGGCCCTGGGAGACTGGATGGGGAATGTAGGACTCTGGCTTGTGTGTTGCTCCTCCTGGGTGATCACAGCCCCTCTCAGATTCCCTCGCAGGTGTCGCTGAGGAGCGAGCATGGGTGGCTGATCCTAGGAGGTTAGTATTGTCCCGGCACGTGGTGTGTTTTTCTTGAGAATAAATGGATGTATTTGATGCTTTAGGAAAATTGGATTAAGGATTCTAATTTATCTGTGGCTAAGGAAAGAGTCTATATAAAATGGGCATTTTTTTTTTTAAAAGATTTTATTTATTTATTTGACAGAGATCACAAGTAGGCAGAGAGGCAGGCAGAGAGAGAGGAGGAAGCAGGCTCCCCGCTGAGCAGAGAGCCTGATGTGGGGCTCGATCCCAGAACCCTGAGATCATGACCTGAGCCGAAGGCAGCGGCTTTAACCCACTGAGCCACCCAGGTGCCCCTAAAACGGGCATTTTATCTGTACATCTGGTTGAGCAGCAGTTTACTTAAAGTTGTTCTGGAATTGGGTAGTATTCTTTTTTCTTTTTTTAAAATTTTTATCTATTTGACAGAGATCACAAGTAGACAGAGAGGCAGGCAGAGGGGGGTGGGAAGCAGGCTCCCCACTGAGCAGAGAGCCCAACGCGGAGCTCGATCTGAACCTGAACCGGAGGCAGAGGCTCCAACCCACTGAGCCACCCAGGCACCCCGAATTGGTAGTTTTTCTTTTCTTCTTCTTCTTCTTTTTTTTAGATTTCATTTATTTATTTGACAGACTGATAGAACACAAGTAGGCAGGGGAGGGTGAGGGAGAAACAGGATTTCCTCCGAGCAGGGGAGCCTGATGAGGGGCTGGATCCCAGGACTCCGAGACCACGACCTGAGCCGAGGGCAGATGCTTAATGACTGAGCCACGGAGGTGCCCCAGTTTCTACTGAAAACCGGATTAAAATAAACTTTTTCATCCGCATACCATGTTTGTACTAGTGGTTTAACGTTCAGTTTAGTCATGATTCAGGCTTTGTGGGCCTGTTCCAGAGAAGGCGCGTCCCTGTCTCCTAGCGGCCGTGCGAGTTCAGATCCAGTCGCGGCCACAGCCTCCGGGCCCCGAGGAGCGCCGTGGGTTCGCATCCCGAGTCCGAGTCCGAGCGCGGAGCCGCCGAGCAGCGCCGCCGAGGGACCCTCCCGCGCCTCCAGCACCGCCTTTCTCGTTTGACAGCTGCGGAAAGCGGGCGTCTGGGGGCGCCGTCGGTGCAGCGTCCGCCTGCAGCCGAGCTCGTGGTCCCCGAGTCCTGCGGTGCAGCCCCGCCTCGGGCTCCCTGCTCGCCGGAGGCTGCTTCGCCCTCTCGTCCTGCCCTGCCCTGCCGCGGTCTCGGTCACAGGTGGTTGTCCTCCGGTGCAGCCCTGGTCGAGCTCGCGGCGGGACGGGTCTAGAATTGCCCGTGGCTTGTGTGTCCCGCAGCCTCCCAGACAGGTTCGGTGCCCCAGTCCTGCCCTGCGAGCAGGTTCTCCTTCTGTCCCTCTCTCCGCTTTGAAGATTCCATGGGGCACGAGCGGGCACGAGCGGGCAGCCGCGGACGGAGAAGAGGCTCCCGCCGAGCAGGGAGCGCTGCGCGCGGCGGGACCCCGGCGGGACGCTGGGGCCATGAGCCCAGCCGGAGCGCACGCGGGGCTGACGGAGCCCTCAGGCGCCCCGCTCCTTGCTTCTCGCGGCCCCGTGCGCTGGCGGTGCGGTCCGTGCGCGTCTCCCTCCCGTCGGCGCGGACCTGCGGGTGCGCATGGGGCTGCGGGTGCGCGTGCGCGCGGGGGTGCCCGCGTCCCGGGCTGCAGCAGGTGGCGGTGCGTCCGCGCCTGCCTCGGCCGTGCGCCCCACGCTCTTGGGATAGTCGTTCGCGGCCCGTGACTGTCTGCTGGGCCCGGAGCCCGTTCCCGAGGCCGGCGTGTGGCGCGCGGATTCGCTCGGGGTCGCGTCGCGGCGGCCGCAGCCGCTGACGGCACAGTGGGGGTCGCGGCGCTCTGGCTGGCGCGGCCGGGCTGCGGGGCGCGTGCGTCGGGGCGGCGAGGGAGGCGGGCAGCGCCCCTGGAGCCGGGCGGCGCGGAGCTCGGCGTCCGTCGATGACTCAAGGCGGGAGCGTGTCCCAGCGGCGGTCCGGGGAGCCATCGTCTGCGTCGCGTCCCGGGTCCTGCGGAGGCGCGGCCGCGGGGCTGCTCCGGGCGGGGACCCCGCGGTGCTCCTGGGACGCGCCGCCTGGGAACGGACGCCGCGGCGGCCGCGTGAAGAGCTGATGGCGATGAAGCCCCGGGACGCCGGAGGACGCCCGTGCGCGAGAGACACCGGCGGGGCCGTGCGGCCGACCCCGCGCCGAGTGAGGACCCGCCCCCCACGGCCGCCCCCTGGAGCCGGGTCGCGTGGAGGAAGGGCGGGCGGAGCGGAGGTTCCTGCTGCGGGACCCTTGGCGAGGCGGAGCCGACACGGTTACTGGGAAGGTCCTTTTCCTCCACCGGCACCTGCTGCCGCCGCGGCCCGGTCCGTGCGCCGAGCAGCGCCCGGTTCTTCTCAGAGCGGCCGTCTGCTTCCGGCCTCGTCTCCGGGGCCGTCGGGGCTCTGGGGGCCGTCGGGGCTCTGGGGGCCGTCGGGGCCGGGGCCGCGCTGCGCGTCGGCCGCTCGCGGCCACCCCGGCCGACCGCACTTGCTCTTCCGGCCTTTTTTTGAACTTCAGACTGAGTGGATTTCCGTCCCCAGCCCAGTGCGGGCCTCTGCGGCCCGCCTCGCTCCGCTTCCCGCAGTCGTCCGTGTGGCCGCCGCGGGTCCCGCGGACCGGGGGTCAGCCGCGCTGCGGCGTTGCGCACCGCGAACGGGCCCCGCGTCCGGCCAAACGGGCCCGTCCGGAGCGCGGGTGGCGCTCAGCTGCTGTTTGTTCTGGGTCACCCCGAGCCGTTCTGGTTCTGCTCTGGTGGGTTTTGGGCCAGGCCTGTAATTTTCGCGGGCGCTAGGGGGCGTGTCCTGAGCCCATCTCGACTGTTCCTGCCCAGTGCTGGCCTTGGTCTCACACCGTGGGATCCCCAGCGGAGCTGACCCTGTCCTTTGTTGCCCGTGGGTCCGCTGTGCGCTCCGGTCCTGTCTGCTAGGACGGCCTTTGTAGCTGCCCCCGGCTGTGAGGGAGGAGGGTGTGATGCGCTGGGAGGGGTGAGGGTCGTGGGGTTTGAGATCCCTGGCAGACACAGCCTCGGGAACCGTGGGTTCCCGTGTGTGTTGGGGGTCGGTAACAGTGTCGGTGAGGGTGGAAGTTTCCAGGGAGAAGCCTGGAAGCAGAAGCAGAATTTGCTAGAGAAAGATGGTGAGTGCGGTAGGGAGCGGCTGGTGAAATTTGGTCCTGTTCTCTTCCGGAGGGCTGTCACACAGCCAGGCAGCTGTGGCAAGCGGTCATCTGTCTGGTCACGTCTGAAGTGCCCAAGAGAGACCTAGGACTGGAGCTTAAATTTGGGAGTCACTGCGGAACAGGTGGTACGGCTTGCATAATGGGAGTGGATGAGCGCACACGAGTGTGGCTTGAGAAGAGGGTTCTGAGCCCTGGCTTCCCGACCCGGTGCTCACAGGTCTCATTGGGAGAGCAGACCTGGGCCGGGGCTGGGGGCGGGAAAGGCCCCATGTGCTGAGGGCTTTGGGGAGTCAAACTGCACAGGGTTTTCCTCTTGACCTTTGTGAGCTTCAGGTGGTGGTACTGGTGCTGGGGGGAGTTAGACAGGGTTGGGTGCAGGAGCCCGGGAAGGCCTGTGGGAACGGAGCCTCGGCCTTGTGCTGACTTGTGCTGGTGGGGTGGGAGGTAATCCCAGATGACTGGGCTTTTCCAGTTCATTTGCATTTTCTTCACGTGGCAGCCTTCTAGAAAGACTGACCAGTAGCCATCATTCAAGTGGTGTTTGCTCCCCAGGCTCTGTTAATTGATGGTGCTTGTCCTCCCCCCACGCCCTTGGGGCTGTTGCAGATGGTCAGGTAACTAGACATTTACCACCTGGCGTCAAAGCCACGTTTCCACCCACTTCTGCACGACTGCCTCGAGGGTCTTGCCACACTACCATCCTCATCTGCACAAAGGTGGGCACAGCCTCGCAAATAAAGAGAAAGCGCTTGGGCTGGAATGCCAGCTTGGGAAGTGGTACCAAGGACGTCTTAGTGGCCTGGGATGCACATTGCTCAGGGGATGGTTCCGCTGCTTCGAAGTGAGAGCCTAGTCCTGAGAGTTCCCCTTTGTTCCACACGGCTGATCATGGCCTGATGTGTCCGGTCACCGCCGGGCGCCCCCGAGACACCCCACAGATGCGTGCCGCAGCGGCTGGCACTCACGAGGGCCATCATCTGGCGTAGTTAATTATCAGCCCTTTGAAGTAGCGTGCCAGGATGCTGACTTTTCTGCTGTTTCTGGCTGCCCTTGCTGTGTTGTGGGTAGTGGTGAGGTTTTTGTTTTCCTGTTGATAAAGCTTGCTAGGCTTCTTTGTCACGAGAATTGGTGACCTCTTCGGTGGCTAGTAATTTTGAGACTGAACTTGGCTGCTGTCACTGGTTGACCAGCGAGGAAGCCTTTTAAGATTGGGTGCTCACTTCTCTATTGTTAACTGATTGCATTGCAAGCAAATACTTTAGTATTGTGTGTTGTACGTATGCAAACAACTGCCAAACCGTATTGTGAACAACCATTTTCTCGTGGGTGCGTCATCCTTTCCATACTGCGGGAGCTCATGGCTGCCCCAGGACGGGCCACTTCTGCGTAAAGATTATAGCAGATTAGAAGCAACCCAAACCCAGCACATGGGGGAAGGGTCCTCTGTGTCCCCCTCAGCTGCCTCCGCTTCGGCTGGGAAGGAGAGCCTGCTCCAGGAAGAGCGCCGTCCGCGGCGGCCTTGTGTTTCCACGACTGCCCTCTGTGCTCGCTGACGGTCTTCCTCCACTTCCTGTCCTCAGACCCTCCCTGTCCTGAGCTCCTCGAAGCTCCCCGCTGCCTTTCTGTCGTCAGGGTTTTCTGTTCATGCCTGTCACAGTGTGTTCTCTCCTGTCGATGTGGACGTGGCTCTGAGTCCCGCTGGAAGGGCCACGGGGCGGGGGGTGTCTTCCTCCTCACCAGCATTCCCTTTCTACCTGTCTGTCACAGCTAATTGGGTTTTGGTGTTAAGTCTCAGGAATTCCAAGAAAATAGTCACCATATAGTTTTCTCTTCCTAATTTGTAATTTAAAAAAATTCCGGGGGGTGCCTGGGGGGCCCAGTTGGTTAAACGACTGCCTTTGGCTCAGGTCGTGATCCTGGAGTCCCGGGATTGAGTTGTGCATCAGGCGCTCTGCTCAGCAGGCAGTCTGCTTTCCCCTCTCATGCACTCTCTCAAATAAATAAAAAATTCTGGGAATCTCTTTGAGAAGAGTACATATTTTGATTTTTTTTGTTTAAGATTTTATTTATTTGTTTATTTAACAGAAATAGAGAGCACAAGCAGGCAGAGCAGCAGGGGAGGGAGAAGCAGGCTCTCTGCTGAGCGGGGCGCCTGATGGGGGCTCCATCCTAGGACCCTGGCATCTCGACCTGAGCTGAGGGCAGACGTCGACTGAGCTGCCCAGAAGCCCCTATTTCGATGTTCTTAAGTGGCAGGTCTTTTTTTTTTTTTTTAAAGATGTTATTTATTTATTTGATAGACACACAGCGTAAGAGGGGACATAAGCAGGCAGAGTGGGAGAGGGACAAGCAGGCTTCCGGGGGAGCAGGGAGCCTGATGCAGGGCTTGATCCCAGGGTCCTGGGAGCATGACCTGAGCCAAGGCAGATGCTTAACGGCTGAGCCACCCAGGTGCCCCTTAGATGGCAAGTCTTACTGAGGTCTGTTCTGAGTTCTTAACTTTCCAGCGTCTAGAACTTACATTGCTGTATTTGAGGTTATACTTTCTTTTTTAAATTTCTCCATCAGGTGATCAAATGGATGCATTTCACCTAAATATAACTTGATTTCCTTCAGGAGATCTTCGATCCGAGGGCTTTCTGAAAACTAGGTTTGTTTCCTGTCATTCGGTTCTGCTTTTGTGATACTGTTTTCTGTTTTTATTCCGTTGTTTTCGTAAGCATTCCAGAGCTTAGACGTTTGCAAGTTTTGCTTGGCCAAAGTGGCATGTTTGGTAAGAACATGAGTTTTCTCTCTTTCCCTCTTCCCTTCCCTTTCCTCCCCCTTCTCCTTTGTAAGGATTTTATTTTGAAGTCCCAGTGTAGGACTCAAACTCACAACCCTGACGACAAGAGTCCCGTGCTCTGCTGACTGAGCCAGCCAGGGGCCCCAGGAGCTGGGATTTTCTGATTGTTAGCTGCAGGGCCCTAGTTTATGTCCGTTATGACGTGACTGTGGATGTACCTTCTATTTTTTTGATGTAAAAAAAAAGATTTTATTTATTTGACCTTCTGTGAGAGAGGGAACACAAGCTGGGGGGTGGGGAAATGGAGAAGTGGGCCCCCCGCGGAGCAGGGAGCCTGATGGGGACTCAGTGTGGGGCTCGATCCCAGGATCCCGGGATCAAGACCTGAACTGAAGGCAGATGCTTTCACTGACTGAGCGCCCCCAGGCACCTCTTTAGTTGTAAGTCTTTTTTTTTTTAAGTTTTCATATCTTTTTTTTTAAAGATTTTATTTATTTGTCAGAGAGAGAGCGAGCACAGGCAGACAAAGTGGCAGGCAGAGACAGAGGCAGAAGCAGGGTCCCCGCTGAGCAAGGAGCCCAATGTGGGACTGGATCCCAGGATGCTGGGATCATGACCCGAGCCGAAGGCAGCTGCTTAACCAACTGAGCCACCCAGGCGTCCCTATTTGTAAGTCTTAATAATTATGTTTTGCGTGATCTGAAGTGCGTCTTGAGAAGCATTTTTCTCTGCGCGGTTCTGCAGCGTCCGCGGCGACGGCTGTCTCCCCTCCTGCACCGGAACCTGGTACCCGGTTCCCGCTGGTTCCTGCCCCGCAGCTTCTGGCATCCTGAAGGTGGTGTTTGGCTTGTGATGCTGTTCTCGGTTGGAGGTTTTGAGGCCGTGTCGTCGCCCCTTTCTTCTCTGAAGGAAGGCCTGGTTCCTGATCGAGGTTCTGTTCTTGCTTGAGAGTCACGTTGCTGTGGAAACTTCCCTGGTGTTTGCCTTGAGCCTCTTTCATGTCCTTGGAGTTTTTTTTTCTATCGCTTGGAAGCAGTGGCGCTTTTAAAAGAATGGAGTGGAATTACGATGCACAGTGTGTTCCTTAAACTCGTACAGCGCTAGGTTTGGTTGTATGTCAGACTGGAAAAACAAAACTGACTTTTAGCATATCTTTAGTCTTCATTTAGTTACAGTTCTTGTGTTTACTGAGGTGTTTGAGTCAAACGTGCTCTTGTCTGTGGAACACTGAGGATTGCGTCTGTTGCGACGGGGTTGACTGGAGACGTTTCCGGATTGCACTGTCCTCACCAGGTGCCCCGCCTTCCCTTGGCCACATTGTCGTTGCTGTGGGGAGAACATCCTGTAGGTCGGCTTGTCCAGCGGCCGAAGCCTTCACCACCGTGCTGACGGCACGACCCGCCAGAACAGGAGCGTCGCAGCACGGCTGTGCGTCTGGGCAGCGCAGCCCCGGTTCTCCCGGCACCCGGTCCCGTTGCTGTGAGCTCGGGTCTTAACGTTGCAGCTACGACCCACCTTCTCTGGTGTGTGTCCCTCTCTGTGTGCCTTCCATACCCCCGCAGGTGGCCTGTCGGCGTCCCCTCCGTGCCAGCGGGACAGCTCGCGACTCTGCGCGCCCCATACATAACCACAGGACCCTGGGGAACCAAATACTAGTTGGCCTTTAGAAGGAAGGAAACCGTGGTGGTGGTGACAGCGTGGATGAACCTGGAGGAGTGACACCAGGAAATAAGCCAGACATAATCCTGCCAGACCTCGTGTGTGGGATCCAAGGGAGTCGAACTCCCTAGACACGGCGCGCGCGTGGAGGGCTGGCCGCGGGGCTGGGGAGGGAAGTGGGAGGGCGTCTGTTGCAGGTGCAGTCGTCCAGCTCTGAGTGAGGTCACACTGACCGCCGCTTACACATGTGCCCGATACGTGGAATTTGCTGAGAGAGAGCATGTTCTCGCCTTCGAAAGAAACGGGACGTGTCTCCGGTGATGGAGCTTCCCCTTCGCGGTGGTCGGTTTACAGTGTGGACATGATCACAGCCTCCTCTTGTACACCCTCAGCGGCTTTGTCGTGCTGCGGTCCAGCCGGGGACAGGAGGAGCTGACCGGGCCGTGGTTCTGTCTGTTCTGGAGCTGAGCCACGTGGCTCTGGGCCCCCATCTCCCCGCTGGTCCCGGCCTCTCCTCGGATTGGGGTTGGGCCTCCTGACCCCCTGCGGCGCCTGCACGTTCCTGGACCGCTTCCTGGACCGCTTCCTAGGTCTCACTTGAGCAGCAGCAGCAGCTCCCTCCAGCTCCGTTTCACCGGTCTTAAATGGCCAGGCTGATGACTGAACCATGTGCGGAACGGGTGGTTCCCACCGCCGGTGTGCTTTCCGTTGGCTGTCGTGGTTATTTTACAAATGCTGACTTAATTAACTGATTTTCTATGAGGATGATTAGACAAGATACTTCAACACATTTATTTGACAGGGAGAGAGAGTTGAGAGAGAGCATAAGAGGGGAGAGGGTCAGAGGAAGAAGCAGACCCCCCACCGAGTGGGGAGCCCCAGGGGACCTGATGCCAGCCTCTGGATCATGACCTGAGCAGGAGGCAGACCCTTCACGGACTGAGCCACCCAGGCGCCCTGAATGCCTTTTTTAAATGCAAAGTATGATCCCTTTCAAGGTTTTTGTTTCCGATTCTCGGTGGTGGTCTCACTCCCGAGGCTCCTTTTCATGGAGCTTGCCAGCTCCTCTAGAGCGGGGACTGCGTTCCCCGCAGGAACCATGTGACCTGGCTTGGAGGGCCACTCGGGGCTCAGGGACACCTGCATTTGCCTCCCGGCCCCGGCTGGCTCGGGCCGCTGTGGAGTGGGGAGCACTGCAGGGCGATGAAGGAAAGGGGACTCCAGTGCGGCGGGGGCCTCGTCCTCCTCCCCGCAGCGGGCCGGGGAGGGTGTCTCTCCTCCCCTTCCTGTAATTACAGCCCTTCGGGAGCCGCAGTGGTGGGGGGCGTCGTGTGGGTCTTCAGTGCGGCCAAAAGCAACTCCAGTCCTGATGACACAGGACCCCTTTCACGGCACAGCAGGGCCACCTCTGGGTCCCCTCCCTGCTGGCTCCTGGCACGGGAGCCTCTCTCTGACAGCTCCGCTTCTTCAGACGCGTGGGTTGCACTTGATGTTTCTAGGTATCTCAGGGTGGTGGGTCTGTCATAGACCATCCCCTGGTGGTTTTGGATTATTTCTTGTGTTGAGCTTGTGGACTAGTAGCAAGTGGGTTTCTTTTCTTTTCTCTTTCTCTTTCTTAGGGCGCCTGGGTGGCTCAGTGGGTTGAGCCGCTGCCTTCGGCTCGGGTCGTGGTCTCAGGGTCCTGGGATCGAGTCCCGCATCGGGCTCTCTGCTCGGCAGGGAGCCTGCTTCCTTCTCTCTCTCTGCCTGCCTCTCTGCCTGCTCGTCATCTCTCTCTGTCAAATAAATAAATAATAAAAAAAAATCTTAAAAAAAAAAAAAGATTTTACTGATTTATTTGAGAGTGAGAGAATGAGAGAGAGTGAGAGGGGAGGGTCAGAAGGAGGAGCAGAGAGCCTGAAGCGGACTCAGTCCCAGGACGCCATCCTGGGCCTCTGGGACCATGGCCTGAGCAGAAGGATGCTCACCTGACTGTGCCCCCCAGGTGCCCCGAATTCATGTGCTTCTTCTGACCCTTTATTACTGCTTTTTAGATTATTTGGGAGAGCATGGATGGGGGAGAGGGGCAGAGGGAGGAGGGCCAAGCGGATTCCTGGCTGAGCAGGAAGTCGGTGTGGGGCTCAGTCCTATGATCCTGAGATCCTGACCTGAGCCAAGACCGAAGCCTGCTGCCCATCTGATCGAGCCGTTGAGGCGCCCCCTTCTAAATACGGGGTTTCTGTATAAATGCTCGGCTGTGGTACGTGTAGATGCTGAGTCATGACGTCCTACTGGATTTTGTCCCCTGTGGCTTGGTCTCCAAATGTTGGCAACAGCTGTGTTTGCGTCTTGTTTGGAGTAGTGGGAAATTGGTAATTGTAGCATTATTAACCTTAGACCTTACTGAGCCTTGGCACGGTGGCCTCGGGAAGACTGTCTCTTGGGTCTGATAGTTGAGTTTCTGGGGACTCCTCGGAAAGCCCAGCTTCAGGTGTGGGCAGATCAGGCTGCCTCGGGCCCTGCTCCCCTGCTGCAGTCCGCATGCAACGTTGCAGGCTAGGGCTGCTCCTAGGGAGTCTCCGTCAGTGGTTGGATGAGGGGAATGTGTTAGATTCTCACAGAGGGAAATGTATCCCTGGTGTGTGGGACCCAAGGCCCTCCTGTTAGAGGTGGCCGAAGCGAACGGAGTCTGACCGTCTTGCCCGTGAAGTGACACGGACCTGGGTGAGGCAGGTCGCCGGCGTGGGCTCTCGGGGCGCTCTGCAGTTGGTGTCAACGGCAGGGCCGTGATTGTTTCGTGGCTGGATGGGACTTTAAGCCAGAGGGTGAAGGTGCTCTCATAGGTGTCTAATCAGACCTTTCCTGCTGCTTCCCCAGGGACCTGGCGGGGGTGCGTCACCTCCTCACTGTTCTTCGTGTGGTTCGCACGTTGCAGGGACGGTGTGTTCATCCTGGTGGCTGTGCAGTCTTGCCCAGTGCCTGGCCCAGGAACGCACTGAGAGGAGGAGGTGGCCAGAGCTCCTTTAGCACTGCCCGTGTCGGAAAACAGGATTGGCGCGCCAGCCCGTCAGCGGGCGGGTGGTCGGGTGTCCACCCCGGTCCCCCCCCCCCCCGTTCCCCCGTCCCCCCCCCCCCCCCCCCCCCCCGCCCCCGGCCTTACTCAGCTCAGGCTGCTTTGCAGAGCTCGTCCTCCCACACAGAGCGGAGTCTTAGGGCACAAGTCTTGGAATCTGTTCCAGACAAGGGCCCAGCCTGACCGGCTGGGGATTAGTGCTCTGGAGAGGTGACCCCTTCCCCACCCCCTCCGCTGTGTTCTTTCTCACAGAGAACCAGACCTTGGCCGTCCTGTCACTGACCATGGATTTCTCATTGCAGGACTCAACTCCAGCAGCCTGTTAAAACATGGTGGATTACTATGAGGTTCTAGGCGTGCAGAGACATGCCTCAGCCGAGGACATTAAAAAGGCGTAAGTAACTGTATTTATTTAATAATAAATCTTGGCTGTCGTGCTGGTCCTTGGATATTGTCACTTTTTAATCTATTGAAATGGGCCATGGAACAGAACACCCCCTTTTTTTTTTTTTTTAATCTTACTTACTTATTCATGAGAGAGGGGGAGCAGGGTGTCTGACGCGGGGCTCAGTCCCAAGACCCTGGGATCGTGACCTGAGCCAAAGGCAGATGCTTAATGACTGAGCCACTCAGGTGCCCTATTTCATTTTATTTTTTAAGATGTTGTTTATTTGACAACGAGCGTGAGTCCAAGCAGGGAAGCAGACTCCCTGCTGAACAGGGAGCCTGACGTGGGACTCGATTCCAGGACCATCCTGGCCGAGGGCAGACGCTTAACAGAATGAGCCACCAGGCCGTCCTAGCTTTTTATTTTTAATGAGCAAAGCTGTGTGGTGGTGCATGTTCCCGGTCCATTTTGTGGACTCGAGGCTTTGCGTGCGCAGCGATCAGGAAAACCTGAGTTGGAGGAGTGACCGTGTGGTGCTCTCCCTCCCGTGTCTTCTGAGAAACCTCCAGTCCGGTCTGGTCTGAGTCACGGCCGTGTGCTTCCCCCACTCCGAGTGATGTGGCCTGCCGGTCGTGGTGCTCATTCTGGTGTGAGTCCGGCTGCGGCCTCCAGGCCCACCGGGAGGGGCTGCTTTACGGGCCGTGCCGCGTGCCTTGAGCCTGGAAGAGCTGAGCGGTCTCTCACCAAACCTGGACAGACAGCACGCACCTGCGTCCTCCTGCGGGACCTTGTTGCACAGCAACAGCTAGTGCAAACGGACACTCTCTCTCTGTCTTGTCCGTGCACTCTCTGTTCTTACTGTGAAGATTCGTGACGCTTTAGGGCTTGTGGTCTGCTTACGGCTTATTGGGGTCCATAGTGGTAGAAAAATAAAGTCTCTTGGTGTTGTAGAGAGTCCAGCGTTAACCAGATTTTAAGAAGGCCAGCCGGAGGTTGTTGATGAAAATGCTGTGGTTAATTCGAGCCACAGCAGCTTTGTGTCCCCTTGTCAGATGTCAGGAGGCCTGCCTTGTTCCTCGGTCTCATCTGGATTCTGAGGGGCGCGCCCCTTCCCTGTTCGTCCAGTCCCCACCCCAGAGGTGGCGTTGATGTTGAGCTTAGTAAAAGGGAGCAGTGTGTGTGTGTGTGCGCGTGCGCACGTGCCCGTCACCGGGACTGTTCTGGAGTCTCCAGTGAGACCTGGATGCGGAGTGGGGCTCTCTGTGGATGCACCCGGGGCATGAGCGGGGTGGCAGGCAGACCTGCTCCGAGCTCCTGGCCTCTCTGCTGTGCTCCCGCTGCTGCGTGGTCCACGCACCCCGCGCGCATTGGCCCTCGTGTGTGTCCACGGGGCTGTGTGTCGAGCAGTCGCTTTGCGCCTGTGAGGTGGATGGGAGAGCCGGTTTCTTTTGCGGTAGGCGAGGGAGGTTCCACTGCGGACATCGGTATGCATCTCGCGAGTTCGCGCTCCGCATCCATTCCCCGGCCCCGTGGAGTTCCACGGCCGTTGGGTTTCTGCACGTGGATGTGACCACTGTCCTTTGACTCTCTTCAAGGTACCGGAAACTGGCACTGAAGTGGCATCCAGATAAAAACCCGGAGAATAAAGAAGAGGCAGAGAGAAAATTCAAACAAGTAGCTGAGGCGTACGAGGTGTTATCAGATGGTGAGTTAACCTGCCCAGAGCTCGGCCTCTCCCCAGGGCCGGTGGATGTGCCTGGCTGAGGTTTCGGACCCTGAGAAAAGACATTCCTTCCTTTCCTTGTGAAGCTTTGAGTCCTGTTCCTGGCAGATACTCGACACCGTTACCCGTGAGTGCTGTGAGCACCCTGGCTTCTCGCACGTTCTTTTGTGATGGCTGTTTTAAACAGGATGGCAGCCTGTTCTGAGGACGGACGGGACAGATCAGGGCATAGGAATCCATCTGGGTCACCACGTGGTGGCGGCGGTCACGATCTGACGGTGGTGCGGTGCTCTCTGCCCCACTCACCTCACGTGGCGGGCCTTTTGATGGTTTTCACTGTGCGCAAGGACTTCCTTTGTTTCTGGGAATGTCTGGCTGAGCTGTAGACTTCCAAAATTTGAGGTGTCTGTTCCCTGCCCCAGCTCCAGAGCGTCAGTGTTGGAAAGCACAGGCTTTTTGAGAGTCCCCATCTGTTAGCCTGGTCTCCTTAGTCAGGCGGAAGGTGAGCTTGATGCAGTCCGCAGGTTCGTGGTGGAGAAGAGTGTGAGAGGGTCCTGGGCTTGGGAGAGCAGCGTGGAGCTTTGTTAGAAACCGGGAATCTGCTGACGCCGCCTCGCCAGGAAGCGGCACGGAATGACCTGGTGTGAGTCCGCTCCCAGGTACCCAGGATGGAGGAGTCCTCGCTGGCTGCCGGGCCTGGGCCCCGCCCCAAGTGTGTCCTCATGTGCTCAGGGTTACTAGAGAAAGGCTTTTTTTTTTTTTAAATGTGCTTGAGAGAAAGATAGTGACAAAAATAGAGAATACACATGGGGAGGAGAGGGAGAATCAGATGTCCCGCTGAGCATGGAACCGGACGTGGACCTTGATCCCAGAACCTTGGGATCGAGACTGAGCCGAGGGCAGCACTTAAGTGACTGAGCCACCCAGGCGTCCCGTGAAAGGCATTTTTGATTTTGGAGAGAACTCCATGCAACCACGCTCCTCCTTACTACTAACAACACATTGAACATCCCTGTTTTGTCTGTTAATACATCTTTTTTACTTTAAAGGAAGTCCCAGATGTTTTATTTCAGTAGTAACTGTTAGTAGAAAACACGTAAACATTGATAATTGTAATTTTAAAAAATTAAGGTCTTAAACTGAGAAACTTTAGTTTTTTTTTTTTCTCCTAAATTTTATTTGAGAGAAAGCTCAAGAGCAGGGGTGGGGTGAGGGAGAAGCAGGTTCCCCGCCGAGCAGGGCGCCTGCGGTAGGACTCGAGCTCTGGACCCCGAGACTGCAACCTGAGCTGTAGGCGGGGGCTGCTAACCGCTGAGACCCCCGGCGCCTGTGCCAGCGGCTTCCTGGACTGGACCGACAGGCGGCCCCGCGGCCCTCAGCGTCGTCTCTTGCTGTTCTGTTTTTGTTTGTGCCGAACCAGCACTTGCGGAACGTGAGAGAAATCGGGGACTGATCCCAAATTATTTTTCATTTTAGTCTCGTGGTTTTACAAAAACAAAAAATGGAATTCAGACTTGATCTTTGTCAGGAAGGGAACCTTGACCTTCTCGTCAAGATGACAGCGTTGCTCTTCTCTGCCCCTTCTCGGAGGGGGAGCGTTGCTCTTGTGGTCTTATGCAGCCGGCGGCCCGGGGGTTCCCTTCCCGGCGGTGGGTCCCGTTCTTACTAGAGCTCTGGCTGCCAGAAGCTGGCTTTCGGTGGTTTGCTTGTGCGCACGGTTTCCCCGTAACTCCTGTTGTTTTACCTCACAATTTGGTAGAACCTGATGTTTTGGGGTAAACACATGGCATTAAGAGAAGGCGCCTGTCCATCCAGGGCTGCAGTGCCGCTGTTCGTTCTAGAAGGTAAATAGGACAGCAGACCCTCACCAAGGCTTGCTTGGACTGTTGCTCTTCCAAGGGGATGAAGCCTGTGGGGTTAGAGTTGGCTTCTTGTCTGGCTTTCAGTACATCGATTTCTTGCCCCATCGAGGCCCCATCCTGTTTCCACGCCCCAGATCTTATCCCCCCAATTGGACCTGGTAATAAGAAGGCACACGTCTGGAATTGGAGTAGTTTTTATAACGTGCAGTGTGATTTTAATGTATGTGTGAGCTGCACGCTCTGTGCACAGGAGGCTGAAAGAAATACTTAGTACGTATAACCACATTTTAAATTTTTTTATAACTTTTTTTTAGATTTATTTGTCAGAGAGAGCGAGAGAGCGAGCGCGCTCACGTGTACAGGCAGGCGGGGTGGCGCAGAGCGAGAAAGAGAGAAGCAGGCTCCCCGCTGAGCAAGGAGCCCGATGTGGGGCCCGATCCCAGGACTCCGGGATCATGACCCGAGCCGAAGGCCGCGGCTTAATGACTGAGGCTCCCCCCCACCGCCAGGCATCCCTGTAATCACATTTTAAGCTCTCTACTACTAAAAAAATTTTGTTTTTATGGAGATGTACTTGGATTTTCCCTCTTCCCCTTTTTGAAGTAAGAGAGGTCTGACTCTTTAACTGAAACCTTGAAAGCCGCATTGGTTCCTTGGTTTACAGTCTGGAAATGTTTTGGTGAATTGAGGGGAAAGGAACTTGGTCTTTATTGACTTTCCTTTTTAATTATAGCCAAAAAACGGGACATCTACGACAGATACGGCAAAGAAGGGTTAAATGGAGGTGGAGGTACGTAAATGTTGATTTTTCTCTTGGGTTTGTACTGAGCAAAGCACTTTGTAGATGCGGAGTCTGGGGGGGCCCTGCTCTGCCACACTGAGTTCGTGCTCCCGGATCGGTACGTGATCCTGGGTCGGGATACCCACAGGGCTTAGAGAACAGATGGTATGCACACCCCTGACGGCCTGTGGCGGTGGCCTCACACGGGTGCTTGTGTTTGATGAGACGACCCGTGACGGCGGGCGTTGACTGAAGGCCGCAGCCTGAGCACAGACCGGGTTGACGAGCACGAGTGAACGTTTCCGCCCTTGTACAGGATGCTTCAGCACAGAAGAGAAACTGCCTCCTGGGTGTGGATGGCAGGTGCAGAGACGGTGAGACAGGCTGGTGGCCACGCTGTGCCCTTCCAGAGCGCGAAGCCCACGCTCGCGTGTCCCCACCAGCCGCAGGCCATGAGGCACCCATGGTGTATGAGCCCGATTTACAGGATGTTCTGTGGATAAGGAAGTAGCCGCAAAACCAAGGATTCACAGGCTGAAAGCTCTGTTTCATCTTGCAGGAGGGATTCATTTCGACAATCAGTTTGAGTTCGGCTTCACATTCCGTAACCCAGAGGACGTCTTCAGGGAATTTTTTGGTGGAAGGGACCCATTTTCATTTGACTTCTTTGGTAAGTTCATTGTTCTGTGGGCATGTCCGTGATTCCTTTTCTGCTCATCACCGTGGCGCCCTGTGGTTCAGCTTTGTTTACGCAGTGTAGGGGCTCTCAAACCCGTTGGTCTACTCTGGCAGAGGTTTCTGAATGAACGCCTCGCATGTGGAAACAATAAAGGTGTGAGTGTGTCTGTTTCCTTACATGTCCGGCTCTAATTAACCTCCCTTTTTTCTCTCAGTTAGACAGTGGGGAGGATGCAGGTGCCGGGGCGCGGAGGCGCCGCTGGCTGTGGAGCGCGGAGTTCTACATGCATCTGCCCCGACTTGTTCTGGGTAGACACTGGGCCTCGTAAGCAGACTTGTTCAGAGGGTATTGGCTCTGTAAACCCGGTCTGTTTTTCTAACGGTGGCGTACCGTGACTGTTGAGGTCACAGTCGGTGAAAAGAAAGGTGTTTCCGGAGCGAGGCAGCGCCGGTCTCGCGGCGGAGAGTAGTCTTTGCGAAAGGAGCCTGTGGCGTTCGACTGCCGTGTCTTCCAGAACGGATTTTCCCGCCAACCTCACTTCTAGCAGTGATGCCTGATGCCAGGTTTCCGTGTGTGTCTCTGACGCGAGTTGTGGGGGGGCACAGGTGCGCGCCGCCTGTTGAGAGCTCCCTGTCCGCGGCTGCCCGAGCGGCCCTGGGGTGCCGGGAAGCTCGGAGGCCGGAGCGCGCCAGGTCCGGCCACAGCCATTTCTTTGTTGGCTCACTGGGGGTCCCCAGCCTGTGCTTCCATCCTTTGTGGCCTGGAGCCTGGCTGGAGAGCCTGAGCACCACCTGCGTCCCTCCACGGGGGAAGCCAGAAGAGAGGTTCTGCTACACATAACGGGAGAAACCAGTGGACCCTTGCCCATCCTGGGCATGAAGAAGAGTAATTCGCCGCCATGTCTGGTAGGTATTGGGGCCTGTGAGATGCTGTGGCCCTGGAGTTTACTTCAGATGGGGGTTCAGAGATATTTTTTTTAACTGTGGTGTGGCCTGACTTGGGGAGAGTTGCTGACGGAGGGAGGGGGTACTTGTGGAATAGCCGTGTAGTGGACAAGCGTGGATTAGCGTTCTCACCCGCAGGCGTCAGAGTGAGGCTCAGTTAGGGGTGAAGAGGAGCTTGGTCTTCGAAGCTTTATCCTGCTGCCGCAGAGTGTGGACTGGGAAGGCCCCTGTTAACGTGGGAGGTGCATCTGTTTGTTCTTGATTAGTTGGCTTTCATGTATCTAACAGATCTTAACGTAAGAAAACAAAGAATTCGTGGTCTTTTCCTGTGCTAAACTTACTTGTGTGTCTCATTACCACCTTTCGCGAACTGTGCATGTGTTGTGTTGGGGGAGCAACGCAGTGTTGGGGACTCTCCTGGTGGCCAGGCGAGGGTCCTCTGCCCCCAAGGGTTTGGGTTCCTGGCGCACATGGGGTGGGGGAGCAGTGAGCAGGCTCATCCCCGAGCCTCAGGCCAAGCTGACTTTATTGCTTCATGGTTTGTTTTGGGAAGGAGTCCTTCGTGGTTGAATTGTAGCCAGATTTTGTTTTCCGTGGGCAAAGAGTCGGTGGGAATGGTTTTCATTGAGCACTTACTCCAGAGAGAAGGAGGCGCAGCGATTGTGATCGGGGGTGGGAGAGGATGTGAAGAGTGTTGTACCCGCTCCAGGCTGCTGGAGTCTCTGGGCTTGACATGTTCTAGGTTGAGAGGGGTGTGGGTATACAGAAATCTTGATGTGCACGTGTAGCTCACGGACATTGTGGGCATGTGGACGTGTGCACACTTGGGCAGAAATTTCTTCTTTTGGACTGGGAGTCCTGTTCGGTCGATAACTAGTCCTGCTGTCATTGTAGACTCCGGGCCCTTGGTTTTAGAGGCTGAGCTGCTCAGATTTTAAGACTGGGCGTTTCCTCTGTGTTCCCCATGCCAGGTGCGACAGTGACACTTCTTCAATCCATTCTTGTAGGTGTTCTAGGGGACTTCCATTTTCAGGCTCTAAGGATTTGCACACAGGAAAAGAAGCTGCTGCACGGCTACTACATGTACGAAGTAACGGTTCAGCCTGCTGGGGGTACGTGTAGTCGGGTCTTCACGCGGGGCTGGGGCTGGCCGCCCCGGCCGTGGTTTCGCGGTGGGGAACCAGCGTCGGCGCCGTTGTCCCTCAGCCCTGCTGTGACGTCCGTCCGTAGCGGTACAGAACGTCAGTCCTCACTTTCACCTTCCTCCCTCCCTCTGCTCTTCTCCTCTGAGATAAGTAGGTCAAAACGGGAGACGCTCTGAGCTGTACTTCGTGAGTATCAGAATATAAAATCCCATGTCTGACTCCAAATGAAGATGGACAGAACTTGGAAGAACTCACGAGCGAGCCAGTGGCAAGGACGGAGATGTGAGGGGCTCTGGGCGACTGTACACAGGGCCGGGCCTCAGAACGCACCAGGGAGAACTGTTGGGGAGGTAGAGCCCGTGGGCCCGGGGCCTGGCTGCTGCCGGTACCCCGATGACCACAGCCGCCCGGAGAGGCAGTTGACCTGGATTCCCAAACCCGCACAGAGCCCTGGCCTGCAGATTGAGGGTGCGGGTCCTACCTTTGCGGGCAGCTGATCTTGTTGGAATCCGTTCCCACATACCAGGCACACCAGAATGAGCTCTCGTCCAAGCGTGCAGTGGAAGGGATTGCGTTCATTTGAGTCCGGGTCACTGTTTGCTTTTACCGGACCCAGTGACTCCGAGTTCGGAGAAGGTCAGAGAACACTAATGTCTTACAGTCATTAGAAGCCCCAGCAGGACTGTCGTTTGTAAGAATGTCTCGGTATACTGAGTATTTTTATTTACTTCCGCTCTCACGTTAGTAAGAGCCAAACTTCAGCACCTAAAGCTGTTTCCTGAGGGCCCACTCTGTTCAGCCCATTTTCCCTTCCTGGAAGCCCTGTCTGCGCACCGGCCGTAGCCGCGAGGGGACACGCCTGTCGCGCGGGGCCGGCGGGCTTTTGGAGGGAAGTGGTGTTCCCGCGAGGAGGGTCGTAGCAGACTGTTCTGACCCAGACGTCCGTTTGACGTAGTGAGCCCGTCATTTTGCTCTCCCAGGCTTCGAGGAGGTGGCGAGTGAGGACTCGGAGCCCGGGTCGGAGGACTCGGCCGAAGACGCGGCAAGCGAGGAGGACAGCGAGGTTTTGGATGTGATCTCCAGCGAGGAGCTGGATGTCTGTAGCGAAGATGAGCCCAGCGAAGGCTGTAGCCGGGGCCGGGGCGAGCTGCTCAGTGAGGAGCTGGAGTTTGTGTCCAGCGAGGAGGCGGCGAGTGCGGGGGACGTGGAGGAGCTCAGCGAGGAGTGTGCGGAGCTGCTGAGCGAGGACAGCGGGCCGGAGCCGGAGGGGCTGCCCGCGGGCCCGTGAGCGGAATAAAACGTTTGTGCGTTACGAACCAGTGCCTGAGACCGTCCTTGCTCAGACAGCGGAGCGGTCCTGGAGGGCGCCGGCGAGTGGACAAGGGGTGGGCCCCGGGAGGAGAGGCGGGGGCTCCCGCAGCCCCACGCGCACCGTGAGCGAGAAGCCTTGCGCTTCCAGGCCCGCTGGGTGGCCTCGGGCAGCCTCAGTCCCCCAGGCTTGGGGGCTGGCAAGAGGAAATGGTGTCTCCTGGTCTTTGGAGGCCAGGAGTGTGGAACCAGGTCCTGGGAGGGAGCAGCTCTTCCAGCCCCCTCAGATGGTCCGTGCATGTCTGCACACTGGCCCCCTTTGCGAGAGTGTCCCTGTCCAGATGTCCCCCTCCTAGGGACGTGGCACTCCTGGATTCAGACCCACCCTACTGAGCTCGTCTTAACCTCATCGTCAGCAAAGACCCTGTTTCTTCTGGAAAAGGTCACACTCAAGGGCTTGGGGCTTTGGGATTCCACACCACTTTGGAGGGCCACAGTCCATCCTGTAAAGTAGCTTTCCCCAGAGAGTTGTCTGTATACTCTAGAAGCAGCCCTTTTGGAAGGGGAGAGAGGGGGAGGCCTTCGAAGCGCGTTGTGCTGGAAGAAGGTAGGGAAGGCAGAGGTGAGAGGCGCGGGTGCCTCCCCACTCCTCAGGGATGAAGTGTCACACGCATGTGTCCACGCACGTGTCCTCGGAAAGAAGGCGAAGAGTAAGACTTGACAGTCCACGTGGACACGTAACGCGTCCGGCTAGTTTCTGGCGTCGTGCTGCCTCGGTGGCTGCCCCTCTGGCTTCCCCGCTGCTCCTCTTGGGAGGGACTGGCTCTTTGGGTCACATTTTCCTGAAGAACGTGGCCGCACGTCCCTGTGCTGCCTTGGGAGCGCTTGCCCTTGGTGTGGAGCTGGCGTGTGGAAGCAGCTCCTTTTCGTTTGAAGTTCATGCTGGCGAGTGCGGGCGCCTCGGCTCTTCATCCTCGAGCCCGTGCTTGGGAGTGATTCCGAGACGTGCCTGTGGTGCCCTCCGGTCCCCGCATGGTCCCCGCCGCGCATGGTCCCCGCTGCAGGCCCGCGGGGAGAGGGGAGGCCGGCTGCCCGACAGGGTGGTTCTGAGAACTCTCTTCCCGGCCGGGAGAACAGCGGAGCTGGCCCACGGCGGGTGTGCAGGCCCGCGGGCGGGGTCTGGCTGCCAGGCCCTCCGTGCGGTCTCACTTTCCAGGGTGGCAGCGCCTGGACGCCTGTCGCTGCTGCGGTGTTCGCGTAGTTTGTAGCCTTGCTTGGGTCCGTTTCCGGACTCTGTTGTAGGGTTGGCTCCCTGTGTCTTCCACGTGGAATTTTGGTCCGTGTAGTTGAAGGAAACACTTCCTGGGAACTGGGAGGACAGGTTCTATGGCCGCAGCTGTGGGAGAGCGTAGGGCAGTCGAATGGGGGCCGCTGACCCTCTTTCTTCGAAATGCCCCTGCTGCGTTGGAGGTTCTGTCCTGTCTCCCCCCCCCGCCGCCCCCACGTTTTTCTTGTGGCCCAGGCGGGAGTTGATACTGTGAGGCCTGTGGGGGGGAGCCGCTGGCACCGCGCACTGTCAGAGTCTCCTGCCCAGTGCCTGGGGTTTGCGCCTCCTGATTCACGGGAGGGCTTCTGGGCAGTGGGCTGGGAGCCGTGTCAGCCGGGGGGACTGAGTTTGGTTCCTGTGCTTGTTTGGTGTGCGTTAAGGGAGGTGATCGACCTGTTTCTCCAAACTTGTTCTGTGTTTATCTGCCAGATACTGAATCTTGGTAAACCTTAAGAACGCGTATGGCTTTGAACACTCTCAAAATGTAAACTTTTTTCCATAAGGCTGTTGGCACGTGTGCGTGCACGTGTGTATCTGTAGTGTGCACTTGTGCTAAATTATTCCACAGCGTTCAGTTAAATGTACTTTTTGTCCTAAGTGTGACCTTGTTACGTGGCTGTTGGTGAGGATCTTGCTGATAAGACTGACCCCCTTCAGGGATTTCCTGTTTCGGGGAGACTAGCAGATCTCTGAGGTACAGAAGGTGTGCTTGGTACACAGCCGGGGCTCCTGTGACCATGTTGGCTCACGGCCCAGACCTGCGCCTGTTTCGGGTCGCCTTGGTATCTCCCCGCTTAAAGGTCCTTGTAAAATCAGTGATCGAGCATTCAGATCTTACTTTCTGAAGTCTGTGTTACGTTTCTCCAGAGAAGAGCAACAGGGCCTGTGTTTATGTGTTTCTGTTTCTGACCGTATAGCCCTCTCTGAGGAAGTTTCGCTGTAAGGAGTCGGCTCGCTCGCTGTGGAGACGGACCGGTTCCGAGTCGGAGAGCTGCGCTCTGGGGTGGAGTCCAGAGGCCGTCAGTCTGGAGGAGCCAGGGTCCAGCTGAAAACCCATCAGGCTGGAGAATTCTTTCACTGGGGGGAGGGTGGCCTTTTGTTCTCTTCAGCCCTTCTGTGGATTGGACGAGGGACACCGGTCCCAGGGAACCCAACAGGTGCCGTTCCGTCTGCCGACGGCAGCGCTGGTCTCACGCAGAGACGCACCCAGGAGACCAGCGGGCCCAGTGTCGCAGCGCGCCGGCGCCCCTTCCAGTTTCCCCGTGAAACTCGCTCCACAGGCCGCCCCCGTCCGCTCCGGACCCGCACTCCTGTCCTCCGGTGGCGACTTCATTTCGCCATTTCCCTAACAGGACGATGGCTGTGCTGTGCGTGCCCAGAAACGCTCACCTTCCTCCCTCGTGAGGTCCTGAAACACCGTGGAAGCGGCGTGTGTCTGCGGCGCCGCGGTGCGGGGTGGGCAGCCGCTTGCTGGTGCGGCCCAGTGTGCGCTCGGGGCTCCCCGACCCAGCGGGAAGGGCCCTCGCCGAGAGCCTCGTGCAGTCACATGTGGTCGCGGCCGATGACCGTGAGTTCGGGGGCGTAGCTAACACGGGTTTGACGCGGGCTCCGTTTCTGACGGTGGCATCGTGGATGTATCTTCCCACGGTTCCGCATGTTCGGTTTTTTTCTCTCACTTAGTTACCGAGGAACGTGCAGTAAGGACTCGCGGATCCCCCGGCCCGCGGTGAGCTTGTCGGCAGCCGGCCACGCGCAGCTCAGCTTCTGATGAACCCGGGCTCTGCTGGGGGTGGGGGGTGGCCCCTCGCCCCGCGTCGCTCAGGGTCCGTCCCTCCTGCGCCGGCTCCCGCTTTCCTTAGCCGCGAGACCGGCGGCTGCGGTTCATGTGCGCGCTGGGCTGGGAGGAGCACTTGGTAGCGTGGTGGGTCGCGTTGTGTTGTCTTGTTACAGCTTTATTTCTAAAACCAAACATATTTACCCTTCTTGAAGGGGATGCATGCTCAAGACTTGGGAAGTACAAATGGGGTAAGGGGGAGATACCAGCATTTGTCTTGCTACCAGAGAAGAATCCACGGTTCACAGTTGTCCCGTGCTGTGGTTGTGTGTGTTACCTAAGTGTTCTCTTCTGCCTTCGTCTAAGCCTGAACCTAACGGCCATTTAAATATGAACGTTGAAAAAGCTGTTTACCACTTCCACTTTTGGAAAGTCTGGTTATTTTCAGTTTTCAATATATAATTAATGGTTTGAATTCTCTTAGTGCAGTGAAATAGTTTCATCTTTGAGATGAATGATTTCCCTGAAATAGAACTGCTGGGTTGAAAAGTTTTTAAAAATTGATTGTTTGTAGTTTGGGGCTGAAGATTTTGCAAGGTCACGGGACATACGCCTTCACTGCTTTCTGAAAGGGCACAGACTAGTAACGGCCCGTGATAAGCTCCTCGTAAAGGTGTGTCGAGTCTCAGAGTGGCGGCTTTTAACAACATAGGCATGAACTTAAAAAAGAACGTGTTCCTTCATATCACCATGGCTGTTGTAACGAAGACTTTTCATTTTCAGGCTTAAAGTTTTATAACTTGAATATTTGAAATTATGTCAAGTTTGATGAGTAAAACAACTACCTGAATTGTCGAAAAACATTTAGACTGTGTGATTAAAAAAAAATAATAAAAGATTTTTTTAAAAGAAAATTACCAGAAAATGAACTTAAAATCCACTGGCCTTACTCCTACTTCTTCTTTTTCTTTTTTTTCTTCTTCTTCTTCTTTTTTTTTTTAAAGGTTTTATTTATTCATTTGACAGATCACAAGCAGGCAGAGAGAGGAAGGGAAGCAGGTTCCCTGCCGAGCAGAGAGCCTGATGCGGGCGGGACTCCGTCCCAGGACCCTGAGACCGTCACCTGAGCCGAAGGCAGAGGCTTAACCCACTGAGCCACCCAGGCGCCCGCGAAGTCCATTTCTTAGAGGAGAGTCAGAAATTGCACAGTGTGTTTAAATTGCATTCGTAATGTTTGTTGCTTCACGTGGGTGGTGGAGGTCAGGGTAGCTCTGGCAGAATTGGGTACTGCATTTGGCTGTGGTTTTAATTGAACAGGGTGAGTCTCTGGGGAAATATACAAAGTGTTAACTAGCTTTTTGTCACATTTGTGATGGACTTCGTTCATACTTTGTTACAGTGGGCTGTAATCCCAGCCCCGTTTATGACGAGTACGTAATAAAGGATTTTCCGGAAAACGATTTTGTGGAGGGCAGCATTTACTGTGCAGTGCGGGAGTAGAGTTGCCGCACCGGCAGTCTGGGTTACCTGTTCTCACCCGGTGCCCGCTGTGACTCTACGTGGGTTCCTCGGGGGCCGGTGAGCCACGTCTCCACCTTAGGATTGCACAGAGGCCTTCCTCCTCCTCTGGCACCTTCTCCTTCTGATCTTCGAGGAGGGCCCCAGTAATCAGTCCCTCTGAACGTGTCCTTCAAGGCCACCGTCCTGCTCGTGGCATTAGATAAAGCAGAGCAGACGATTTTCGCTGAGAACCGCTCTGAGAGGCCAAGACTGTGCCTGTGCTCTTTCCTTGGCCCTATTTTTTTTTTTTTTTTTAAAGATTTTATTTATTCATTTGACACAGAGAGATCACAAGTACGCAGAGAGGCAGGCAGAGAGAGAGAAGGAGGAAGCAGGCTCCCCGCGGAGCAGAGAACCCGATGCGGGACTCGATCCCAGGACCCTGAGATCATGACCTGAGCCGAAGGCAGCGGCTTAACCCACTGAGCCACCCAGGCGCCCTCCTTGGCCCTATTTTGAGCTTCTTGAACTGCGCTTCAGCCTTGCCTAGCCGTCTGTTCTCACTTGGGGCGATCTGTGCATGTCTGCGAGTCAGGGCCGAGTTCACCGCGAAGGTCACGTATATCCGTGCACTTCGGTTGCATGGTGAACTCCATTTCCGCGTGGGGCCGGTGCTCCTTGCGTGGTCACTCTGGCCTGCTCGTCCAGCGGGTCCAGAAAACAGATGCTGGTTCGGTAATTTCTGTGCGGGCGTGGAGCGTGTTCCTGGTTCTCTGGCATGCGTTTTTTTCTTAGTGTTCTTCAGGATTCCTTGTTTGATTTCATGCAGAGCCCCTCAATTTCCCTGAAAAAAATAGAACACTGATTAATTCACAGAACCACAGTGCACTTTAAAAAAGTCTCTGTAATTCTTACGTTTTTAATAGGTGCCCATTGATGGATAACCAAGAAAATATCAGGGCTAATCTTATTTTTATTTTCAGGAGCATTTGGTGTGTCTAACAGGAATACTGTGCCTATCTGTATTCGTAACTTTCTGTTAAAGCAGGGCACATCGTTCCTGTCTGCCAATTAACATTTATTCAGATTTGACTTTGATTAATCTATTATAAATTTTTTTTTGAGATGTCAAGTTTACAGAAAAGTAGATGAAATTCTTAAACCCCGTGGCCCAGAATCAGCAGCTACTAAATTTTGCCTTACTTGCTATGTTCTGTCATGTAAATTAACATTAAAATAATCCATTTTTTGGGGCGCCTGGATGGCTTGGTGGGTTGATGGCTCTGCCTTTGGCTCGGGTCATGATCCCAGGGTCCTGGGATTGAACCCCGCATCGGGCTCTCTGTTCAGCAAGCCGGGAGCTTGCTTCCTCCTCTCTCTCTGCCTGCCTCTCTGCCTACTTGCGATCTCTGTCGAATAAATAAAATCTTAAAAAAAAAAAAGTAACATTAAAAAATAATCCATTTTTGTTATTTCTTAATTACGTTGGGGAAGGTAACCCAGGTCCCATGGAAAACAGTTCCTTGAGTGCGAAGTTAGTCTTTGCAGTGGTGGCAGCAGGGACAGTGCCGAGTCGGACTCACAGGCCACACTGAAACAGCTCCTGAGAGCCCCTGGGCAGCTGGGGTCAGTTACGTGACTGCCATGGGCTTCCGTCGTGATGCTGGGCTCCTTGCTCAGCAGCGAGTGTGCTGCTGCCCCTCCCTCTGCCCCTTGCACCACAAATGCTCGCAGGCGCACTCACTCTCAAATAAGTAAAATCTTAAAAGGAAAAAAAAAAACTCCCCTAAGAAACTCTCAGCTCTGGGTCACAAACAAGTTCGGGGGGATGTTCCGACTGGGAGATGAGCATTAAGGAGGACGCGTGATGGGTTGAGCGCTGGGCGTCCTGTGCAGGTGATGAGTTCTCTGAGCCTTAACGGTACATGTGTATGTGCTAACTTGAATTTAAGTAAAATCTCGATGCGAGAAAAAGGAGGAAACCCCGGCTCCTTGTGTGAGTTTGGAGTGCACATGGGTGATCCCGGTTTTCATGTTGGTTCCGTGGAGTGATTATATCAACAGTCTGGTTATTTTTTCCTTAGTACATTCTAGCTGTGGTTGAATTAAACGAGCAAGTAAAGCTGCTGGTTATTCGGTGGACTTGGTGGCTCTGCGGACCAGCTTTGGTCCAGCGTCCTGACGAGTCTCTTCTGATGGAGTCATGTGCTGTGAGGCGTGGCCTGTTTCCCTCCATTGCAGCTCTGCCATGCAAAATAAGCTGAACTAAAACTACCTTTGTTTGTTTCTAGAAGACCCATTCGAGGAATTTTTTGGCAGTCGTAGAGGCCCCCGTGGAAGCAGGAACCGGAGCACAGGGTCATTTTTCTCTGCCTTCAGTGGATTTCCGTCTTTCGGAGGAGGGTTTCCGGCTTTTGATTCAGGTATGAAACCCTTCGATCTGATGTCCGGTCTGTGGCCAGCGTGGCGCCGTTCAGGTTTGGAAGGAGCGTCTGTCCTTCTGGTTCTCGTAGCCGTGTATGTTTGCGGTGGTTTCCTGTGTACCAAGTCTGTACTGAGTAACCTGCGTTTTCCTCTCTCCGCTTCCCGAGAGTGTTTTACTTGAAAATCCACTTCTCCTCTTACTACCAAAGGTCAACATTTCATGAAATTCCTGGTTAAAAGAAGTCCCTTGATTTGGGGTAACTAATTGTGAAAAATCCCACCTGTAGACAATCTCCCTGAAACCTTTTTTGTCTGAGCTCCTCGGTTGCTGTAAGAACAAGAGTCTTCTGGGAGGGTCCAGGCTGAGGAGCCGAGAAGGGGGCTCTGACCCTGTGCAAGCGTCCTGGGCCACGCAGAGTGCAGCCCGAGGGGGTAACTGCGGCCTTGCCCTACAGCGGCCGGCAGCTCGGTGGCACGCCTGTGACTCTTGAGTGTGAGCCCCATGCTACATGTAGAGATCCTCGAAAATAATAAAATCTTTTATAAAAAAAGGGCAGCTCATCAACCGGAGTACTGTGCATGTGGCCTGATGTAGTTACGTATTTTACCTGAAAAATAAGGATTTTTTCTTTGAAGTTCGTATAGCTCCCCTTAACAGAGTTGCTCTTGTATCTCCGGGTGCTCTGACTTCTGTGTGAATTGCTGCGTGGTAGGCGTTGGCCAGGCTTGTTGGGGGCACCACCCTGCAGCCTGCCGCTGGGCCGCCTTCCTGTCCCACGTGCTGCCAGCACAGCGCAGGCGAACGCGGGTTCAATGGCGTGTGGACGTTCAGGGCTGCCGCACACCCTTGCCTGCGGGACCACGCAGTGCCCTGCCGGTGAGTTTGCTGAGACTCGAGGGAGAGTCCGAGAAAACCCGTTGAATACGTCAACCAAACGGTGCTTCACTGAAGAAATGTGTGTTTTTCTGCCACGTGTGGATGCAGACCCTGTAGCAGCCCTGCAGAGTCTCCTGTGCAGGGGGCTGGGGATTTGCCCTGGCGTGAACGTCTTCAAGACGGACAAGTGGAAATAAGCTCCGGAAACACGCCGGTCTGCTTCAGAGATCGGTTTGCTCTTGTGGGACTTGAGGAGGTCAGGGCTTTCTGGCCTCTGGTGTGATCGCCGTGATTGAGAACGTTGTGCCCAAGTGAATTATGTGGGTCCGTACTTTCCCAGTAAGTGTTCGCAGCTAAAATTGTGCTCTGTAAACTCAGAGGTTTACCCCTTCGCGGTCTCTGCGAGGAGAAGGGAAGCAGGTCGGCTGGGGCGTCCTGCGCTGGCGAAGCCGCGCTGCTCCTGCGGCCTCCCCAGGCCCCCGGCCTCCTGCTCCAGCGTGGTCGTGGTGGTGGCCGGCCGGCGGTCGCCAGGGTGAGCCGCCAAAGCGCGCAGCAGAGTGCTGGTGGGGGAGGGGAGAGGAGACCGCGTGGGAGAAGGGGGGCGCCTGTTGGGCCCCCGGCCTCCAGAGGCGCACGTGCCCGTCCCCCTGGTCCTCGTGGTTCTGGGAACGCTCTGTGCAGGCAGCGCTCCTTGGTTTGGTCCGATCTCCTGGTTCTCCTGTTACTCGCACCTGCCTGCACCGGAGCCGACAGGCCGGCCCTGATCATCCGTTTTCCCGCAGGGTTTCCTTCCTTCGCGCCCGCGGGGCACGGGGGCCTCACCTCGTTCTCGTCGGCGGCGTTTGGCGGTAGTGGGATGGGCAACTTCAAGTCCATATCGACTTCTACAAAAATGGTCAACGGCAGGAAAATCACTACAAAGAGGTAAGGTGCTTATGTGGGCTTCTAAAGTGGTGCCGCGTGTCTTCGGCGGCGCTTGGAGCGTGCCGTGCGGTCAGCGCGGACACCGGGGGCCTCCTGTGTCCGAGTCCGAGCTTTCCCTCTGCACGGCTGCTTAGTGATCCTGCGGTGGAGGTGGCCTCTGTGTGGAGCCACGTTCAGAGCGTGTGACGCGTAGTGGCCGCGCAGCTGGAGCGCGCCGTTGGAGGGCGAAAGCCGCAGGCCGTCCGTACTTGCAGAGGGCGCGGGCTCCCGGGCCGTGCTGGGGACGCAGCTCTGTCTGTCGGGCAGAGTGCGCTTTAGGGAAGAACCGTCGTCAGTCGGTTGCTCCCCCTGGGTTCTTAGCCTTCAGCAGGAGCGGTTTCCTGTGGGCCGGTGGGAATGCCACCATTTTAAAATAGGTAACGTTCCGTGTATGGAGTCTAAAAAGAGGTCTGCGGTGCATTTTATCTTTCAGAATTGTGGAGAACGGTGAAGAGAGAGTAGAAGTTGAAGAGAACGGCCAGTTAAAGTCCTTAACGATAAATGGTAAGGAGCAGCTGCTGCGCTTGGATAACAAGTAACCGGGCCCGCGCGCGGCCGGAGCGCGCGCGGTAACGGCGCCGCCGAGGACCGGCACAAGCGCTTTTTTGGGAAGATTTCAAACGAACTCCACTTTCAGTATAATGTACCTAGTCTAAAGTATTTATACACAGCTCGCCGGAGCCCTGTTTGTCCTAGACCTTTGAGTTTCTTGTTGGGACCATATAATAGGACCATTGTTTGGGGGTTTCTGTTTTTGGTGGTTTTTTTGTTTTTTGTTTTTTTTGTTCTGTTTTGTTTTGTTTTTGGTTCTGTTTCGTTTTGTTTTTATTTTGTTTTCTTGTCTTTAAAATTGTTGTAAATCTCTGTATGCACTTTGCTTTTTTATTAAACGTAATCCAAGGCGGCCGTGACTCTTTCGTACACTAACACCAGCACGGACCTGCTTCCCATTGTGTTTGAAACGTGAGCCGCTAGAGTCAGCCTGCTGTGAAGTTAACATTGCCAGGATGAATCTTCCACAAAAATAATTTCAGTTCTTCTCAGTATTTAGTAGTGAGAGATATTAATGCATTAATGGTGATACATTTCTCGTTTAATAATAAATTGAGGATGTTTTCTAGTTGTGCATGAATGCTGGCAACTTAGTAAGATTTGACAATTGTTTAAATATGTAATGTTAAGCTTAGGTTAAAGTAAAGCTGGTAAACTGGGTCTTTGTCATTTGCTTTAAAAAAAAAAAAATAAATGCAAATGTGTTTGGTGCATTCTTTCCTGAGTGGGGCCTGCAGCCTTCTTGTGTCCGTGTATGATTTTCGTGCCTGGGCCTCCGGTGTCCCTTCGTCCTCCGCAGATCTGTTCCTTGCGGCGGACGCGGGTGCGCGCGACCTGCGCCCGTCTTCTCCGTGTTGTCGGGGGTGGGGATTGTCCTCTGTGTCTCCTGTAAGGACGAGCCGTTCCCTGAAGCCTCTCCTGTGGTGAGGCTTTTTTATGGGGAAGGAAGGAACAGCACTGCAGCTTTCTCATTCTTTCCAAGTAGGTTTTAGTTCTCTAGCGTACGCTTCATGCCGACCACGTCAAGACGTGACGTGCCTGGCAAGGTCATGGGGTGACGGAGACGTGAATGTGGACAAAACCGCAGGTCGACTTTGTTCTTGGCCGTGTCAGAGCTGCCGCAGTCAGCAGTGACGACTGGGATTCCAGCCACAGGGATGTTACACTGGACATGCTTGCGTTTGAACGCCCCCCACTCAGCTGCGTTGGGGTAAGCATAGGGTTTTGCCGGAAAGACAGGAGGACCACAGGGGTAGTCCTTCATGACACACAAGGTTCGGTCTGTGCAGGCCCAGTTGGAAGGCATCTGGGAATTGCCCAAATATCCTAGAGTCTTTACAGAGTCAAACCTGTGTTTGTTGAAAACAGTGTTATAGAAAATCCCACAGAAAATATAAAAAAAAGGGCAAAATGTAGTGTAAATTCTTACTTTTTTTTTTTTTTTAAAGATTTTTGTTTGACAGAGATGAGTACCAGCAAGGGGAAGCAGCAGGCAGAGGGAGGGGAAGCAGGGCCCCCCTCCCCCCCTCTAAACAGGAAGCCCAGCGCAGGACTCGATCCCAGGACCCTGGGAGCATGACCTGAGCTGATGGCGGCTGCTTAATCGACTGAGGCACCCCGGCGCCCCTTCGTGTCAGTTCTTACAGACCGCTGAACTGAGGGAAGCCGTGCAAAGTGCTGAAGCGTCTGCAGAAGAGAGGCACGGAGAGGCGTCACACCGAGAGGACGCTTGTGAGTTCACAGACTGAAATTGGGACACCAGAGAGCCCATTTCGGTTTAGGCTGTTAGGGTGGATGGTTTCTCTGTTCGGAGAAACAGACGTGGCACTGACAGTTGTCATTAGAGGTGGGTGGGGTGAGGGGCTC
Source organism: Mustela erminea (assembly GCF_009829155.1). Classification (NCBI taxonomy): domain Eukaryota; kingdom Metazoa; phylum Chordata; class Mammalia; order Carnivora; family Mustelidae; genus Mustela; species Mustela erminea. The sequence continues at coordinate 1,308,520 of NC_045624.1, read as the reverse complement.
ATGGGGACATCGGGCTCCTGACGAGACGTCCTGGCTAATCTGTTAGAGCTTCCTGGGGCGCGTGTCGCGCTCGAGCCGTGGCTTCATGTCTGCGGACCTTTGAGGGTGGCCGAGACTGTTGGGTGCACCTCCTGCAGTCAGCTCTTCCCACCATGCATGGTACAGGCAGGAGGTCTCGGACTTGCAGGGCCTTCCTGCCGAGCTGGGCAGTGCTGTTCATCGGCAGTGGGGAGCACAGCGTTGGTTCTGCACTGGTGGCGCGGAGAGCGAGGTTCATTTTGTGAATCCGGGAGCGGGGTGGGCAACTTCGTGGCACTGAGGACGTGAAGTCGTCTCTTCGAGCCTGGGAAGACGCCCCACGGCCCTGCGCACGTGGCAGTGGTGCTCACGCGAGGACGTGCCAGAAGACGTGCCCGCCAAGCTTGTAGTGCGGGCTCCGTCTGCTGGTCGGTCTCCACGCGCTTCGGTGTTTCTGTAGCTTCGGGGACTTTTGGGAACAGGCCATGGGGCACCTGCACTGACTTGCCTGTGCTCCGAGTGCATCGTGTGCACCGCTGGTCCTGCCCGCTTGGTGCTGTGTAGCTCTGTTTCGGGGCGGAAGTCTTTACAGTCACGGGCGACGGGACGGCGCGGTCCTGATGCGTGTCGTGCTGCTCTTCTCCCGGTACCTGTGGCGCTCCCTCCGTCCGTCCGATCGAGCTCCGATGGACTTGGCTTCCCCTCGCTGTTGTCCTTCGCCGCTCAGAGGACCCAGAGGCGAGTTTGGAAACTCAGTAATTATGACGAGGACGATGACGAGGCTCGTGGCCGCGTGAATGGTCATTTGTCTTTCTCCCCCTTTTGACTTTCCTTGAAGGGCAAATTGTAGAAGTCCGTGCAGTTAGCTTTAGGTTTATTGAAGTTACTAGAATCTGTGTACCTAGTCTGCTGAAGTCTACCCACCCTCCCCTTAAAAAAAAATTCTATCCATGTATTGGAAAGAAAGCACACAGGCAGGAGAGAAGCACACAGAGGGAGAAGTAGGCTCTCCACGGAGCAGGAGCCCAACACAGGGCTCAGTCCCGGGCAGGTGCTGGACTGAGCCACCCGGGCACCCCGGAAGTCTGATCCTTACAGAGTGGCCAAGCTCCAGGGGAGATGAGACAGCATCTTTCCAGTCATTTGTCATTTCTGTTAAGGGTCTCCTAAAGGTTTAAACTTTCTCCTTGGTTACGTGGCTCCTCGCTGTCATGCCCGCTTCAGGGACTGCTGGCCTCCGTTTCCTTCGAAGCAGTACTAGTTACTGAAAGTATTTGTATTTTCGGAGAACCCAGCAGCCGTTTGTAATCGGCCGTGTTGCTTCTTGGTGGTGGCGAAAGGCAGCCTTCAGCATGTTCGGTATGGCCTGGAGGTACTGGCTACCTTCTCTGGTGGTTTTCAGGCAAGAATTTCTTAGTAAATTGAACACTTGATGCTGTGTGGTCAGGAGGGGTTGACCTCTATGACCCAGTGGCTTACATTTTATTAAAAAAAAAAAAATGAGGTTCTGCTAACCAGCTCGTGTGTGTGTCTGGTCAGTCACTGTGTGTCGGGCAGGTAAGCGATGCAAGGCCTTCAGGAGACGCAGACCTTCATTTTTCTTCACCTCCATCTCCTGTCTGTATGGGCTGTGCAGGGCTTCTGCTTTGATTTTATTGTATTTGTTTATTTGACAGACATCACAAGTAGGCAGAGAGGCAGGCAGAGAGGAGGAAGCAGGCGCCCTGCCTAGCAGAGACCCCGATGCCGGGCTGATCCCAGGACCCGGGGATCATGACCTGAGCCGAAGGCAGAGGCTTAACCCACTGAGCCCCCCGGGCGCCCCTCTGTTTTGATTTTAGATACATTTCCCAGTCTGGTCATACGGGGACCTTTCTGTTGTTGCTTGGTCAGCTGTGAGGATGCCGTGGTTCCTTGAGCTGTAGCGGGTTGCGCTAATTAGACGTAGACCTCGGTTGTAAGTATGGTTCACAGTTGGGATGGTGAGAGGCCAGATGCTTTTCCTTTTGGCTAAATTAGTTCCTACATCTTGACATCGAGAGGGTCAAGGAGGGAAGGTAGAACAGTTCTTAACCGTATCAGAAACGTTGGTCATAGTGGTCCCTGATGTGCAGAGACCAGGACTAACTGGGACTTCAGAGTCTCACTCGCTGGGGCAGAGGCGGACGTGGGCACCAAGAGGCCCATGAGCTCGCGGTTTGCCCTTGGGTGGCACATACTTTTTCTTGTCTCTGTGGTCAGGCAATCTCAGACTCCCTGGGTGGATGAATCGTTCACAGGGGAGCCCCCAGGGGACGATTGGTCTTTGCCCTCGTGTCTGAGCATTTAGAAAACGGAGGACTCTCTTCCGAGTGCACGCGTCCAGGACTAGAGGCCCTTTGGGTGGCACCGCTGCTGGCGCTGGTGCTTGAGGAAGCAGCCCGGCATGGCAGGGGCTGTCCCTCTCTGGCCGTCCTTGTTCGTCTGGGACAGCACCGTATGCGCTCCTTCATGCCAAGTAATCTCGAGGTGTGGTGTGGCAGGCTTGGGGCTACGTCTTGGTTGAACATTTCTCTGCTGGGTGGACCCCTGAGCCGTAAAGGGTCAGTTTCAGAGTCTAGGAAACGGCAGTGTATTCCGTACGGGATTGAGGCGTGTGAGGGAGGAGTGACCTGCCGTCATGCCCCTTCCCCCCCGCCCCCCTTGCTGACCGCCGGGGACAACATCCCGATGCTGAAAGTGTTCCACACGTGGGTAGGAAGACCCCGGACATAGGCCTTTGTGCGCGAGTGGCAGGGAGCCTCGCCGAGGGAGCTCGGAGCTGAGATGCCGCCAGGGTTGGGACGGCGCCTTTGTTCTGCCGCTTGGGGAAGACCATGTTACGGCGGGTGACCCTGTGCCCCACGCGGGCCCTCGCCCCGGAGCTGGTGCGGCGGGGGCAGTGGATCGTAGCGCGTTGGGTGGACGCGGTCTTTGCCAGAGGCAGCCCGACGTGCTGCTGGGAAGGGCGGCCCGCGCAGGAGCGTGGCTCCCGGCACCGTCGCTCTGCCCTCCTGCAGGCACGCGGCGACACTGCGGTTGTGTAGTCTGGTGCCTGTGGGGGGCTTGTTTCTCAGGCGTTTCCCCCGTTTTGTTTCTTACCTAATAGAGTTAATGATTGTTTCTGAGTGTACGTATGCCAGCCTTCCTGGTCATAGATGACTCTTCACGTACGTACTGAGTCATCGGTTGTGTTTCTTTCCCGAACAGTTTTTTCATTTTTAAATTCTTTATTTAAATTCCGTTAGTGAACATATATATTCCTGGTTTCAGGGGTAGAGTTTAGGGACTCATGAGTCCTATTCTCCTCACCTGCCGGGCCCTGCTTTACCACCCGGTTACCCCATCCGCCACCCCCTCTGGGCCCGCAACCCTCAGTGCGTTCCCAAGACTTAAGGTTCTCTTACTGTTGGTCTCCTCTGTTTCTGTCTCACTTTGCCTTCCCTTTCTCTGTTCATCAAACTGGAACAGTGGACGAATTCTCGCGCTGTCCCTGGCGGGGTCTGTGCTAAAGCTCTGTCTGCGCTGCTGGCGCCGGCGCCCTGAACACTTCTCTCCGTCACTTCCCAGCCTGTCCCCTAAGAGGACATTAAGGACCAGTGTTTTCCGGCACTGATGGTGTGTGCCGTCGTGTTGGGAACACCCGATACCCTGTGCACCACACACTCACGCGCACGTGAGCAGAGGTCCTCGCAGAGTCGGGCCGGCAGAACACGGGTGTTCCGTTGCCTTCTCCCTCAGCTGCCGCCTCGGCGAGCTCGCCCCCTTTGGCCCCGAGCTGGCGGTGGGGGGTGCCGAGGGCCTCACAAAGCCAGGCTGCGGGCCGCTCTGCCTGTCCCTGATGGTAGGAATGTGCTGCTGACCAGCCCGCAGCCGGAGCAGATGACCACTTGCCTGAGCCTGCGGGGTGCCTGGTAGGGTGCCAGGACGCGCACCTGCGACCCGGAGCTGGAGGAGGTGAACCTGGGCTCCAGTGTCTCGCCCGTCTCCCCTCGTCTTCCCCTGAGCCACGGCCTGCGGACTGTCGGAGGGTCCACACCAGGCATCCTGTGTGCGCGTCTTCATACCTTGTCCCGAAAGGCGGCTCGGGTTTGACCTTCGGTTTGATAGCTTACATCTTCCACAGACGAGTTTTCTCTCATTTTCTTACTCTCTCACACCGCTGTTCAGGTCTTTTTGTCCCTCTAACTTTCGTGGAGCGTTTCTGCTGACAGCCGCTTTCTCCCAGAGGCGCCTCCATTTCCTCGTGTGCGCTCCCGGTAGACGCACAGCTGTTCTGGGACGCCTCGTCTTTTGGCCTTACTTTATGCCGGATCACTGGAAAGGGCACCTTGTTCCCAACCCTGTCTGGGTGCTCCTAAGGGCTTGGAAATGAAAGGCACAGTCTGCTCAGGTGCCCACCCCTGTCTGATTTCCTTCATTAATTTTCCTTTACTGTCCCACCCGAGTGAGAAAGTAAGTTTTACATTGCCGTCTTGTCCAGTGGCTTCAGTGTATTCTTGGTTCACTCTGTTTCTGTTTTTGTTAGATGCAGTGGGGAGGGCAGAAGGAGGGAGAGAAGTTTTTTTTTTTTTTAAGATTTTTATTAGAGAGCAGGAGCATGGGGGGAGGGCAGGGGGAGTCCAGATTCCCCACCGAGCAGGGAGCCCAGTGTGGGGCTCGATCCCAGGACCCTGAGATTACGACCCGAGCCGAAGGCAGACACTTAACCTTGCCTGAACCACCTAGGCGCCCCTTGGCTTACTCTTTTTTAAATAGTATCAATCTTTTATTTTTTTCAAAGATTTTGTTTTATCCCTCCTGAGCCGGGAGCCCAACGTGGGGCTCGATCCTAGGACCCTGGGATCATGACCTGAGCCGAAGGCTGATGCTTAACGGGCTGAGCCACCCAGGCACCCAAGGACAGACTTTTAAAGAAAGACTTCCTTGGCCCTTACCTCGCTAGAGCTCTCCGTCGACCAGCTGGTGCCTTCCCACTGTCCACACCGGGGTTGGCCGTGGAGTTGAAGCGCTCCGCTTCCTGAGCAGCTGGTCTGGGGCTGACTCGGGCAGGGCAGAAGCACCTTCACGTGCTGTGCACGCTGACAGAGGCTCTAATGTCCATTGTGGTTCTCTGTGTCACTGCGTTTTAACATGAAGATGTCCCCTGGTTTTGTTTATTTAAATTTCCTTTTAAAGAGAGGGTCAGGGCAGTGTTGCTGACGGGTCGTGTTCACCGCTGGCATTGAGCAGACGCAGGCCTGGGCCTCGTCGGGCCCCCTGGCGCAGCCATGGCGCACGGGAGGCACCTCCTGGCGCTGTGTGCCCTTTCCTCGGGCGGGGGTACAGTCCCCGGGTCACCCCCGGTGTGTCTTGCTGAGTAAAACAGCTGTAGCAGTTCCTGGGCACATACCTTCATCTGAAACAGATTTCTGAAAGATTTAACGGATACCAGGATTTCACAGAGGGTAGAGTAACTGAGAGGAGACTGGAAAAATCAGATTATGTGAGTATGTGAACCTGCAGAAATAGAATGTTTATTCTGCTTTATGACGAGCCTGGTCAAGGTTTGTTTCAGTCAGTGCCAGTTATATCACCTGTCCCGTCTCCGGGAGGTCCTGCTTCAGAGCGGTGCTTACTGAGGACTGTAGGGCCAGCAAGCAGGCCCAGCAGCACGCTTGGGGCCCAAGGGCTCCTTTCCCAGTTCAGGGGACACCCCCGCCTGCCATGCCCACGCTGGTCCTGTCTTCCCGAGGCTCTGCTGCAGCAGGAATAGGGCTGTATGACCCTGAGACCTCCGGCAGGATCGCTGCAGGGTCCTCGGGGGTGGAGGGCGGCACGCAGGTGGCCGCCGCCTCCCTGCACCGTTCTCTTCCTGACCCGGTCCTCCGTCTTCTGCCATTGGGTTGGACGCAGGGCTCGGCAGCGTCCTACGGTAAGGGTTTCAAACGTGACCCCTTGTCCCAGGACGGGCCCAGCTCTGTGGAGGGAGGCCCAGTGATTCTGGATGGATCCAGGAAGGCCGGCCACAGACGAGTGTGTGAAGCCCTAGCTCGCGATCCTCTGCTGTCTTCCGTTTCCGGCTCAGGATCGCCCTCCAGCCAGCCGGTGGCTGCCACAAGGTGCGGTGACAGGATAATCCCAGCGGAGGGCTCGGTGTTCCCGGTCCTGCTGGCTTCACTGCTGCTGTGACACATTCTGCCGGGGCTGTGGGGTAAGTGGGATCCAGCCCCGTCCCACCCCCCGCCCCTGCCCCCAGCCGCTCCGCAGGGTTTGTCCCAGAAGCTGTGCGTGTGGGGTCTCCCTGGGAAGCCCTTGTGCTTTCGGGAAGCATCTGTGGCCGCCCCCGCGTTTTTCAGGTGTCTGCCCGCTGTGCGGCCTCGAACACCACACGGTCGACGCCACACGGGAGCTTTGAGGTCTTAACAGAGGCCCGTCGTGGACCCACGCCTGCCCGCTAGCCACGGGAGAGGCGCCGTGGGCCAGGCCCGGCTGCGGAGCAGGTGGTCGTGTGGGGCGGCCACACTGAGGAGGTGCGGTGCGGCGCCTTCTGGCGCCTTCTGGCCTTGGCTTCAGCCGAAGTACTGGGGGGAGCCGGCAGCGCCGGGCCTCGGGGTGCAGCTTCCTTGCAGGCTGCTCCGTTGTGGCCCCTCGTGTGGGTCACGTGCCCCGCGGCCCAGGTGGCAAACTCCACGCTCTCGCTGGCCTTCACCCCAGATCTGGGTTCCATGTTCTGCTCCGAGCACTACAGCCCCTCCCTGCCGGGGCCTGGGCCCTCCTGTGACTTGGTTTCCCTTCAGGTGATTGGCCATGGTGTGCTTTCCTGGTGTCTGATTACTCGGAGAACTAGTCCTTGCCCCCCCTAGCGAGCAGGCGCGCTGGTCTGCCTGCCCGGTCCCGCTTGTGTGTCCCAGAGTCACGTGTCCACCATTTGCTGGCCGGGACTGAGTCCTTGTTGAGACGCGTGCTCCGACCCCCTCGGTTGAGGAGACATCTGAGGCTCTGTGACGCGTCTGTTTCCTGTTCCTGTCCCAGGCCGGCCCGTGGCCACTGTGTCCTCCGTCCCAGGCCTGTCCCGGTCTGTGCCGCTCCCTGTGCTGTTCTCACGTCTCTCCTTGCCCCACTTGCTGTTGGCCGTGCCCTGGCCGAGCCTGACGTGGGTGGCACTGACCTCGTGGTGGTGCCGTGTCCTGTCCGCGTGCGTCCCGCACTGGTCTCCTGCAGCGGCACAGGCCAGGCCCTGAGGTTTGACTGAATCTTCCGACGGGCCGGGGTGCGTTTTTGGATGTTTGTGTCCACTCCCTCTGGGTGGGAATACTCCTGGTTTCAGTGAGTGTGGCCCCTGCCTTGCCCGTGCCCCTGCCGTGGAAAAGCAGTCACGACCGAGGCCTTTTGGATTGTACTTATTTGGGGAACAGTGATGCTGTTATTTCTGGAGGATTGTTTTCATTTGCATGTCATCAAGCCGGACTGTGTCTGGGCTCTGTTTGGGGAGAACAGCGAGGTGCCAGAGGGGGCCGGGGCCGGGGCCGGGCCGCCGCGGAGCATTCCTGTCATAGCTTCCTGGTGACTTCAGTGCGCTTTGGCTCGGGAGCCTGGCAGAGCACGTCTGTTTTTAAATCTTGTAACTTGGTGCTAGGGGCAGGACCAGTTCAGGCGTCTTTAGTTTTTCAAATGAAAACGGTGCTCGGACTCTCGTCAGCAGCAGGAAGCTTATTCATGCGCACGAGAAGAGGCGGCGGAAATCACAGCGACATAGTCCTTTGCGCGTGGGTCACGGAGCTCGGTGCGGCTTACTGTTCTCCAGGTACTTGGTGTGCGCGTCGTCCGGTACAAACCAGTCCACGGAACTTGGCTGCCGCGTGCTGCGCGCCACGGGAGGGGAGGGTCTGGTGCTTCACGAGGGACAGAACATCTGGAGAAACCCGTTGAAGCAAAGAAATAAAACGTGGCTTTCCGCAAGTGTGGCGTTGGGTCTGGGGGTGACGTACGGAGGATGTCGTCGGGCTGGCTTTTGTTCAGAAAGTCGTCCGTGCCACCGGGGCCCCCGTGCATTCGCAAGTTGCCCGCGGGTGGGCTTGCCCAGGCGCATGCTGCCCGCCGCCCCCGAGCGCCCAGCAGGGAATCAGGCCTGCTCTCCTGTGTCCCTGGGCTTCCGTCGGAACCGAGGCCAGAACAGACGCTCTGGAGGGGGGGTGGGGGGCGGGCGTGCTCTGGCCCAGGCGTGGTGGCCGGTGCCGCCGTCGGTGCTTGGGACGGTGAACAGGACTGCTTCGAAGCTCAGCGGAGGTAAAGCCGGGTCTGTCGCTGCAGCACGGACCCTCAGAAGCTCCCTGTGTGTTGCTACAAGGTGGGAGCAGTGGGGGCCTGACCTGCCCCTTTGTAGCCCAGTCCATTCTCGTACGGGGCACGGGGTGTCCTTCCAGACGCTCCTCCCTCGCCTCCCCCCGTCCCCATGCCTCTGGGTCTGCCGCGGCGAGGGGCACTCAGCCTGGGGGACTTCCCGCCCCTCTGCAGGGACCAGAGCCCCCGCCGGTGCTGTGGGCTCTGCGGCGGGAGGGCGGGCACTGTGCGGGGCTCTGAAGGGTCCGGTCCGGGGAGCACCGTCCTTCTTCAGACCAGCACTTGTATCCCCTTCCTCAGTCTCGAGGTGTACATGCCCCCGACAGGGAGATGGTGGCCTCCTGGTTTCACAGACCTGTCGGGCCTGTGAGCTTGGTGCGCTCGGAGTGGGCCCAGTGAGTGCTTGATCGGGTCCGTGGGACTGAGCCCTTGCAGATGGTTTCCAGCGAGGATTTGGGTAAGACCGTGATTTAATCTTGCTTCTCATTTCTTTCCTTTATCTCCTATCTCTAAATCATTTTTCCTGGTGTTTGAGACACTGTCCGGTCTTGTGGGAATTTTGTGGGGTCAGTGACATGACGGTCCTTGCTCCAGACCCGAAGACCTCAGGAGCTCCTGGTGAAGTGATGGGCCTGGGGGAGCATAAAGGTCACTGTGTCCTCTGTCAGGGTTGGCTGTGGGGCCGGGAAGACAGTGACGTGTGGGACAGTAGGTGCTAAGCTGCACGCCTGAGCACTGTTCATGACAGGGTCGCTGTGGACCCGACAGCCGAGCTCTCGGCCCTGGCCGCCCACCCCGATCACGCGCTGATGGTCGCTGCAGGGCCCGCGCAGTGGGGCTCGAGGGAAGGAGCCTCGTGGGCATGAGGCCTGAGCGCAGCGGCACTAGGATTTGCTGGGGAGCACGGGAGATAGACGCCGACCTCTGTCCGGAGCTGGTGGCTGGGCTTGGGTCGCCCCGCGGGACCCCGGCTTCCCGTGCCCTCCTGCAGTCAGTGACGTGCTTGCCTCCTGCGCTCTGTGCATGTCCGGATCCAAGAGACGTGGGAGACGTGGCTCCTTCCCCCACGTTTGTGGAGGGCATGGAAGCCTGCAGCGTGCACGTGTTGTCTGTCTCTCCGTATTCCGAGTGTCCCAGACTCGTCCTCGAGCTTAACATCTTAGAGACTTCGGGATTCTAACCACACAGCAAACCCAGAACGTGACGCGTGCCTGTCTGGGCCTGGGGAGCGCGGTGGGTTTAGCGCAGAGAGGCCTGGGTGCAGGCGGGATGGCCCAGGCCTGGCGCTGCTTCCCTGGACGGTGGCTTGTGCAGCCCTGTGGCGGCCTTCCACCTCGGATGACGGAAGCAAGGCCGGCGGTCTGCGCCCTGATCTGCCGCCGCCGCCTCCCTGGGGGGGTCCTGGGTGGCCGTGGCTGCAGGTGCTTGTGGAGGCGACAGGGAGGCCACCTCTTCTCTGACGGGCGCTGGAGTGGCGGGCAGGGAGCGCCTCGGATCCGAGGACCCCTAGGTGCGGTAAGTAAGCGGGGGTGGGCGTGACTCCCCCCATGTGCTCCCGTCCTGGTGCCCCTGCCACGTCCGGGCCGGACGCCTACGAGGCCCGGCACTTACGGGGAGGTCCGGACCATGTTCTGAACTCGGGCTGACGTGTTCTTCAGTCCCACGGTTGATCACAAGGTGTGACACTGGGGGACTGGGAGGGGCGGCCCGTTTTCCTTCTGGGGCCCAGCTTCCTTCCCAGGTGGAGAGCGGGCTGAGCAGGGCCCTTGGAACGCTCAGGGCACAGAGCTGGTCCTGGTGTCTGGGCCACCCCGCCGGCCAGTGCTCTGGTGCCCCGGCCACAGGCCCCTCCCTGTGTGTGGCTGGCAGCGGGGTGCCCGCGGCCACTGAGGTCCTGGCTCCCTGCCCTCTCCCCCGGCCACTGCAAATTCAGGCTTTGAAGTCACATCCCCGGCCAGCAGGGACCCCTGTCACCCACTCCCTGGGGCCTTTGCCATGTATCTGGGAGCCATACTTCTGTTGTACTTGCCCCAAACAACACGATGCCTCGTAGCAGGCCACAGACCCCTGAAGCGGTGGGCTCCCCGAGTGCTCCCCCAGCCTCGATCTTGGCTCTGTTCTAGGGTCCCCGCTGACTGCCTTCCTGCTGCAGACGCAGGGTGGCCCTTGGCTGAGGCGCCCACCCCAGAGTGACGTGACTGCCAGGTCCGGGCGTCCCTGTCCTCTTAGTCCTCTGACTCAGTCACCAGCTCAGGTTTGAGTCTGAGTCGCCTGCAGCGGGTCAGAGGCCCTCCCCAGAGATGTCTGCCCAGGCCCCTCCTGGGCTGCCGGGCAATTCCCTCCCTCCGTGAAGGTCTGCCTGCGTAAACAACCCCAGAGCTGACACATGATCTCGGCTGGCAGGTGGGGCGTGTGGGCGGATGTGGGGCAGAACTGGATGGGGGCTCGTGGCCAGGCCTCACTGCGGGGCCGGGGGTCCGAAGGCCAGAACACGTGGAGCGCCCGTGTTGCGTCCAGAGCTGGGGGGATTTTCAGACTCACCACGCTGGGAAACCCGCCATGACAACTGCGTGTTGCAGGCTGCCCCAAGACTTCCTGTTTCTCTAATAATTTCTCTTCCTGGTGTGGGTTCGCCGCCTCCAGCGTGGCCCTGACTGCAGTGGCCGGTGCTCCTGTATGAGGGCAAAGGTCATACCAGGGCTCGGGGGCCGGAGCTGGAGGCTCCGAAGCTGATCCGGGAGAAGGGCTTCTGCAGGCTCTGGAGGAACGGAGGCGGGCGCGCTCTTCCCAGTGCCGAGCTGGGGCCCTGCTGTGAATGAGCGTGTGCCCGCACCTGGCCCGGGAAACGTGCGGACGGCCCGACGCGCTGTGTCTTGGGAAGTGGAGCCGGTGCTGCTCTGACAGGCCGAGCGTGCCGAGACCTGTGCGCTTGGAGGTCGCGCCAGGAAGACGGTGGCCTTTCCGTGGGGCTCTGGTTCTATGCGTGGGCTGTCTGGCCATCCGGTGATGCTTGCTTCCCTTGTGGTAGATGCCCCCCTCCCTGTACGGGGCAGAGCAACTGCAAGGCTCAGGGAGCGGCCTGGCCTCCCCGGGCTTGTTCCCGGGGATGGGGGCGAGTGGCAGCGTCATCTGCAGACTCAGAGGGCACCTTCCTTAAGCTGCGCGTCTGGCCATCGAGAGCCTTCAGAGAACGAAATCCGAGATCTTTCAGTGGTCATTACAGCTTGTTTTCTGATTTTACTTATCGTGTCTAACGTGCGAAACCGCTTTCTGTTTCTACAACAAGTAGACACACACCTTTCCAAGCAGTGAGGACGGTCCCACCTCGGACGTGTCTCTGGGGTGACAGACGATCTGTGCAGTCCCGGCCTCGGCTCTCTGCGGGCAGGGAAACAGGCCGTGAGGTCCCACCTCCCGGCCAGCGGACCTCTCCTCCCCTTAGAGGGACAGGTTCTAGAATCCAGACTGCCCGGCAACGGGACGGGAGGCTGCATCTGGAGCCTTTTCCTAGCAGGGTGCTAACCATTGGGTTGATCTTCGTGGAAAGTCTGACCCCCACTGGCTTTCAGTAGGCCGTGTGCTCTCCTGACAACGTGTGAAGTTGCTGGTGTGCCCTGAGCCTGCCCATCCCCCCCCCCCCCCCGGGTTAAGGTCAGGCCCGGATAGCCTAGGTGGTGGACTCAGCGTCTCTCTTCTGCAGAAGCGTGGGGGCCCCAGGACAGGTGCAGAGAGGAGCCGTGAGCTGATGCCCGCCCCGTCCTGTGCTTGCAGGTGTGGCCGATGAGAACGCGCTCCTGGAGGAGTGCCGGCGCAGAGGCCAGAGCGCGCTGCCCGCCCAGCCCGCCAGCACCAGCGGCCCGTCGTCGAGGTCTCACAGGCCGGCCTCCCTGCCCAAACCCGAGTCTGAGCACGTGCGCGAAGAGGAGGACGAGCCAGGCAGTCAGCGGGCCGCCGGCAGCCCCTGGGACCCCTCCGTGCTCTCTGCAGGTGTGCAAAGGGAAACCAAAGCGGAGCTTCCCCGCGGGGACGCTGCCCCTCCCTCCCGAGACCAGAGAGGACCGAAATCGCTCCTGTGCTGTTGTGTCCTGACCTGAGCGTGGTGAGGCTGGGCGGGGGCGCGCCAGCGGCTGCTCAGAGCACAGTGGTGGGAGGAGGCCCCTTGCTCTCAGCTCCCCTCCTGTGAGATCCGCCAATTAAAACGGGGTGCCCGTCTTCCACGATGCTATGGAGTGTGTTGTCTTGGGCAGAGGATGACAGGTGCTGCTTTTACCTTAAATGTCCCTTTTTGTCACTCTGCGCTTAGGCTTGAGCTCGAGCTGCTCACGCAGCCTGCGGGCGCCCTTCGGCGAATGTCTTGCTTTTGCTTTCTCACCCTGTCCTCCCCCTGCGCTTGGTTACAGAGACCGCAGAGCCCCTGGCTGGCCCTCCTGTCACCCTGCCTCCCCGGGGGAAGCTAGACGTCTCCGTCCCGCCCTGGACGTGCTGGGCGTTCACGACCTGTGTCCCCAGAGCCCGGCTCTGCCTTCCTCTGGCTTCTCGGCTTGTGATTTCTCATAGAGCCCTAGTGGGGCTTTGAAGTGAGCTCCCATAGAAGGTCCCGGGTTATTTCTGAGAGGACGGCTGTGCTGTGGCTTGGACCTGTGTTCTGAAGTCCTGGGTCAGGGGGTCTGAATTCTTGGTCAGTGTGACGCATTCATGCCCATCTTTGTTGCCGCCACGGGGGCAGCACGGTGGCCGTCGTGTGCTGTGTGGTAGGGAAGACCTGCGTCTTCGGTCCCCTGTGTTAGGGTGACGTGACGGTACGTGCGAGGCTCAGTGCGGGCCTCAGCAGAACACACCGTCGCAGCTGTCCCCTTCCTGCCCCAGAACTTTGTCGGACAGGTGGCGCCTCGCAGCCCCTCCTGGTCCTTCTCAGGGTTTTGTGAAGGACGACGGAAGGAAGGTGCCACCCGCTTGACTGTGGGTGTCCTGGGGCTTAGACGCAGCGGAGTGTACACGGGACACATGTGGCTCCCAGCTCCGCCCGGGGCGGGGCCGACACAAACCGATGGCCCCTAATGGGAGACATTAGCCTTTTCCTGTGTAACTGAATGACAGCTGGAGGGAGTCGGAAGGGCTGTATGAATTCAGAAAGAGCTCATTCTGCCTTGAACGGGCGTGTGGACATTTTCCTGGGATCAATTGTCAGCTCCTGGGACCGGTAGTCTTTGGGCAGGGGGCAGGCTTGTCGATTCTGTTTGCCTGAACGAGTCACTGTTAAGACGGTGATTTAGGGAGCCCTGTCTGTCTGGTTGGAAGGACGCCATAAGCCTAGCCCCGTTCCCAAGAATAAGGTGTGCAGAGATGGGCCCCCTGGTAGTCTTCCTCGCCACATAGCCAGGCTCCCGCGGCAGGACGGGGGCTGTGCTGTCCCCAGCAGAGCCGGCCCAAGGGGCACCTCCTGAGTTCAGAACGAGGCCCATGCTTCCCGGCGACACTGCTTGTTTGTTCTAGAACCGAGACTCCATCTCCGAGTGCGGAAGGAATGAGCTTCTTGGAGAGTCCTGGGATCGTAGAGTTTTTGATTCTTCTCCCTGAAATCTAATGGTTTTGTCAATTTGTACCATCAGGCCCCCTCTAAGCACTGATTTGACCCTGGCACAAGTCTTAGACCCACGAGGCTAGGGGTGGACTCCTGTCGTGTCGAGTCCCTTCTCCTGGGCTGTGGAGAGACCTGGTGGCTTGCCTTGTATTCCCAGAGTGTAACCCCTCCCTGGTGGGGTGGCAGCGGCCAGAGCACCTTCCGGGGGCGGGGTGGTTTCTGATGCTGTCGAATCACCATGAGTAATGGGGTCTTGAAAAGATTGTCGGGTTAAGTCACAAGAAATTACAGCCTCGAGCCCCATACAGGTTGTACGGTGCGCTCATGCCAGATGCTTACATTGTCTTCTAAGCTGTCCCAAAAGAAGGGTCCACAGACTGAGTGAGAAAAGGATGTGACACAAAACTGCAGTCGGGCACAGAGCTGGCGAAGGCTGTGCGGAGTAGTCCGACCGTCCCTCCGCCGGGCTCCTTGCCGCCGGCAGGAGGCTTTGCTTCCCTGCGCGGACCTGCGGCTTGGGGTCCCGTGTTGCAGATGCGGGTGTCGGCCAGCAGTGAGGGGGCGGACGTCCCGGAGCTCCGCATGAGCCCTGGGCTCGGGACACCTGGACGCCAGCCCCAGGCGGTACAGCCTGTGTGCTCTGGTGTGGCCTAGCGCGTCCCGTGGCGGCTTTGTGCCACGTTCCCAAGCCTTGGGTGATTTCTTCTTCAGGGTGAGCACCCAGTCAGGAACTTGTTCCCCGGGCGCCTCGGTGCAGGAATGGCTCCCGGACAGAGGGGCCCTGGGAGCCCGCCGGAGGCCGTGGGGCGTGGGGGGCCCGGCAGCTCTGGGAGGGATGCTGCTGGGCTGGAGGCGCACTCTCTCCTGCCTCTGCTGGGGACGCTGCATTTGTTGCTTCTGGGAGGGGTTCCCACGGGGCGGCAGGCCGAGGGCTGCCGCGCAGGGAGCTGCCGTGTCTGCGCAGGGCAGGCTGGGGTGGCGACCACGGTGCAGCGGGGTGGTGGCTGGTGGCGCGGTCTTGCCCAGCTGTCGTGGCCGTCCCTGGGCCGTTGCTCTGCGCGCCCAGCCTCCTGTCCTGTCCGCCAGCTTCCCTCCGGGGACAGAGGCTTGTCAGCCTTGCATGCTGCGTGTCACCTGGACACGGTCTGAGTCCCGTGTTGTGGAAGGAGTCATGCTTTTCCTGTGTGGACCCCGCTTGGAATGCATGAGCCAGGGACACGGAATTGTTCAGAAGGAAAATTAAAGTTACTCACCATGAAGAAAATTCACGAACAAAAGTCTAGAATTGAGTCCTGAACTTTGTTTTGTTTTCCTGCATGGGGGTTGGAGGGAAGCGCATGAGCCAGGCCGCCGGGGGCGGGGCCTTGCCTGGGGCTTGGCTGCCCGGCCTCCCTCCCCGGAGGCTGCGTCGCTGGGCTTTGACGTCTGAGGTCGGCGTCTGCAGTGACACTGGTGCATCAGACACGTGGCGGTCTTTTGACATGGTTCCCCGGGTGGGACCCTGGGTGCCGGGTGGCACTCGTGCGGGGCATCTGAGTGGCCATTCTGTGGACGGACCAACTGCGCCAGGTGGCAGGAGGGCCCCTTCTCTCGGACTCATTGTCCCCAAACACAGATGCTCGAAGGAACTACCCCAGTGATTCTGCTTTACCGCGGAGCTCGGCGGTACCTGCCTCACCTGTCTGGCCTTGGCGTCGACCTCGAAGTCCCAGGGCCCTGGAGTCCAGGCTCTGCGCTGCGGTCCCGTTGTCCTGCGGTTTCAGATCCTTAACATCCGAATTGTGTCTCTGCCCTATGATCACGCTGCCGCTTTGTCCTGGGGACGGGGCTGGTGAAAGCTGCTTCGTGGCTGCCCTGCAGGGTTCAGAGCAGACGGTTTGGGCTTGGCTCGGATGCCGCTTGAGGTTGGGCCACAGGTGCGGGCTTGGAGTGGGGTTGGGGGTGGGGGGTGGGGACCGGGGAGTGGGACCGTAGCCAGTCCCTGTGGAGCCTCTGCCTCGGGCCCTCTCCGAGCCCCAGGCCCTTGGCTCCCAGCACCTAATGCAGACAGAGGCGGCTCCGGGTGCGCTGGACTGCTTGTTCTCGTCTGCTCTGCGCACTTGCGTCTAGTGACTGGGGAGCCCCGGGCTCCTTGAGGCTCTGCTGGCCCCCGTCTTTGAAGGAGTGGTTGCAGGCAGTGCCTGAGCAGGGTCTTATGCCCGTGAGGCCCTGGGCCTGTCCGTAGCCTCGGGCTGGCCAGTGTCCCTCATGGGTCCCAGACGCACGGGACAGGCACCTCCCGGGTGGGACAGGTCCGTGGGGTCACAGGCCCAGAATCTTGTCATCTGTGCTGAAATTCCTTTAGTTGGTTCCACGTTATTCTTCTGATAGCGTCCTACAATTAAAAATGCCTTGTGAGGGGCACGTTAATAGGGACTTGGAGCGAGGTGTCGCTGTCCCACGTGGGCCTGTGCAGTGGTAGCCGGTGCCCTCTGGGGGCTGCGGCTGGAACATGGCAGCACCGAGCCCAGCCCTGCCCGGCGTGTGCCCCGGGGCTTCAGGGTCCCTTCTGGGTCAGGTGTTAGGACTTTATGACTGGTGTGAGGGTCGGGGGCCCCAGCTGCCGGCTCCACGGCCTCACCATGTTCCTCCGGGGCCGCCTCCCTCGTCCTGGGTTGTGGAAGCGACAGCCCGGTAGAGCACGCGCAGGTGGCACGGGGCGCGCGGATGGGGACGGGCTCCTCGCCTCCCTCTGACGGGCATCCAGAGCTTCCGGGCTGCGGGGACAGCGCAGCCGGCGTTTCTTCTTCTTGGGTTACTGTCCATGTGGTCGAGTCTGCTGGGGGAGAGGAGGCCGTCCTCCCCTCTGCGAAGTGATGCCTGCAGGGAGTCCGAAGCCAGGGGCCCCGTCCCCCACTTGGTCGAGCCTCCAGTCACTCGTGAGGCCTCCGAACCCCACTCCCTGTGTGTGCCTTCGGGGCCACGGGCCGTTGCCTGCACCACTCACGGCTGGCCTGCGAGCCCCCCGGGGGAACGGTTCTGTCGGAGGTTTCTCCACAGGAGACCCACCTGGGACTGGACGGGCCACCCTGGTGTCCCCTGTTGCTCCTCCTTTGTGTAATCTCGTCCGCTAACGGACCCACAGACGTGTCCCTGGACTGGCTCTGCCTCCCTGTGTGACGCCGCACAGTGGCTCTCCGTCCCCGCGCCCCGATCGTGGCTGTTTGGTCCGCTCCCCGGACGCCCCTCTCCCGTGCCCTGCCGCTCTGTCTTCTCCCTCCTGTGGAAGACCCCGAGGCCACGCTCGGCGTGCAGGAGGCAGGTGTCCGGGGGGTGCTCTTCGTGCGTTGGCTGTCGGCCCCCGTCTCACGGACCGAGGACCCACGTGCCAGGGGTTGCGGTTCTGCGGAAGGACGAGTATTGTGCCCCGTGGTGTCTGCTGACGGGCCGCGTCTGAGTCCCAGACGGGAGACGGGGCCCCACAGTGTGGTCATGTCCTTGAAAATCCTGAGAGTGCCTTCAGGGGGTCTTCTGGCAGGTTCAGGGGCCACGGGCGTTGAGGCCCAGGCCCACGGTGCCGGCCCATTGAAATCTAGCGTTGTTCCCCAAAACCAGCATCAGCCTGTGGGCCGCTCGTCTGTGCTGTTCTGCCGCCGTGTTGTTCAGACCCATCCGCTCGAGGTCTTGAGTCACTTCTGCAGAACCGGAGCTGGGGCTCTCCAGGGGTGAGGAGGTGATCCTCCGCCTCCGCGTACGTGGAGCCGTGGCCCGCGGG
Source organism: Mustela erminea (assembly GCF_009829155.1). Classification (NCBI taxonomy): domain Eukaryota; kingdom Metazoa; phylum Chordata; class Mammalia; order Carnivora; family Mustelidae; genus Mustela; species Mustela erminea. Next base: position 1,290,827 of record NC_045624.1, on the reverse strand, counting down.
AGACCGAAGGTTCTCGTCCTCAGAGGAAGTGAGGGAATGGGTGGCCCAGAGCCGGGCTGCCCCGTGGGTGGGACTCCGGCCTGGCCGGGGCTGCAGGGAGCCCGTCCCCCGGGCCGTGTCTGCCCAAATTGGTTGGGGCGCAGGGTCTCGCGCGGGTGTGGGGTGGGGTTGGAGGGTGGCAGAGGGGAGCGTGGGCCGCACGCCCGCCCCCTGCGTGGCTGGGACGCTCTTGGAACCGTGTCTTAGGGCTCGCTGTGGGGTGGAACGAGACAGCCGGGGCCTCTGCTGAGGTCCCGGTGTGGCCTGGGCAGAAGCAAGACGCTGACTTTACTCTGTGGGGTTTTCCCCTAAACGCGGGGGGAGTGTTTGGAAACATGTCGGCCTCTTAGTGGGGAGGCAGCCGTTGTTCTGCACAGTGTTTCACGAGCCGTGTTTCCTTAGGATCTAAAGAAGGTGGCAAGAGGAAGAAGCAGAAGCAGAGAGAGGAGTCCAAGAAGAAGAAGTCGACCAAAGGCCACCACTAGACGGACGCGCGGCCACGCTCGCTGCCCGAGCTGGTGCCCCGGCCGGCTCTGTGTGGTCGCGGCACGCGCTAGCGCCACCTGCTTTGCCTCTGTCCCAAGACCACACCTCCTCAGCACGGGGACGCGGAGGAGCCGGCAGTGACGGTCGTGGGTGGCGGTGGCCCAAGTGTGGAGCCTGCCCGGACTGCCCTCGCTTCTCCCAGCACTAAATCCGATCGCGTCTTCCCGGAGTGGCTCGGGACCCAGCTCCTTCTTTTCAGCCTTTCAGCCACCAGCTGCCGGGCTACTTAGAGCTCTCGAGGTGTGACAGGCAGAGAACGGAGTGTGTGTTCGTGGAATGGCTTCCCTCCTTCCTGGCCGCAGATTCCTGGGAGCTAGCGCGAGGGAAGGGCAGGGTGGCGGAGCGGTCTGGTGCATCGGGTGACCGCCACACGGTGCTCTGTCCTTCAGACGGGGGCGGGGGGTGCTAGACCTTCCAGCAGCTCAGCAGCCGGCCTGGCCTGGCCCATGGGGGCCTTGGGGTGACTCACTTTAGATATAAAGTCATTCCTTCCGTTTACCGTAGTTCTAGTCTCTAGCCTGAACTTAACTTCAGAGACAGTTTAATTTTTGCTAAAACCCTTCTTTTTTTTTTTCTTGGACCCTTAATTCTTAGCATATGCACAGGATCCTACAGAATTTTGTTGGGTAAATGTCATCTCTGGCTCTTAGTTTAAGTGATGCTGGGGAAGGACGGACGAGGTGTTGACACACACACACACACACTCACTCACTCACTCTCTCTCTCTCTCTCTCACGTGCTGGTACGGACACACACACACACACACACCTCTTTCTCTCTCTCACGTGCCGGTACGGACAGGGAGGCTGAACAGAGTGTGTCCGCCTGTAAACATTGATTCCTTTGCAAACATTTTTCCTGGCAAGATTCTGTGCGGTTTCCTGAGCTTGTCTTTGCATGATCAGCTGCTGCTTAACCCTCTGCTCCCGACCAGACCCTGCCCAGCCCTCACCTTCCCTGCAATGCGCCCTGCCCGGGCCGCCCCTCCTCAGCCCGAGGGCGTGTTCACATCGTGCTTGCGTGGGAGCGAGGGGGGCCGGGCACTCGCGTCTGTGGCTGCGTCATGGGTGCGAGGGCCGCCAGCGGGTGCAGCCTTTGAATTTAAGACGACTGTTACAGGCAGGTTGGCTTGCTTTGGCTTTGTGGGGCGGAGGTGTGGACTGGCGGTCACTGCTTATGGGGAAACCTGCCTATGGAGGTGTCCTGTGTTTTCAGTGCTACCTACAGAAATAAAACGTAAACTCACCGCGCTGCTGCTCCGTGACGTCCTTCCTGGTGCCTGCACGGCGCCCCGTTACCAGCCGTTAACGGTGAAGACCGTTCTGGTCTCTCAAGCCTGCAGTCGGGAGCGATCCAGTGCGGGTTGGGGCGAGTGGCCGGGTCCGGGACGACTGTAGGGGGAGGGCTTGTGTGAGGACTGCACTCCCGCTGAGCTGACCTCGGGTGAGACCGAGGCTGGCTGGCAGGGAGGGGGCAGCAGAGGACTCGGGGGACGTGTGCTGTTTTGCCCGTCTGGGCCACGGGCGCGGCGTGACGAGGGCTATGCTGTGAACCACACGATTCTGGGATAAAGAGGCCCACAAAGGACCTAGAGCCTCTCACAAGGGGACGTGTGGCCTGTGGCTGTTCGTAAGGTGCTCGCCCATGGGGATCTGCCGTTGGCACCTGGGGAGGGTGTGAGGCAAGGTTTATAGCCTTGGTCCGTCACCGTGCTCTGAGGCCAGTCATGTCGGGACATGACATCTGTGGGACGGTGTCTTCGAGCCACACCTGGAACTGACTTCCGTCCAGCTCGGGGGCCCCTGGGCCTCACAGGCCCCGGAGGCGGGCAGCCCTCAGGCCTGGTGCTGGGCAGACGGCTCACTGAGGTCCCGTGGCTTGTACGGAAGAGCACGTGAGCTCACACCCTGCTCCAGGTGGGCTCCTGTGCAGAGGCCTGGGGTCCTGGGGCCAGTTCTCAGCGGACAGCTCTCGTAGGGCTCTGATGCCTGGTGGCCTCTTGGAGGGGCTTCCCGGGCGCTCAGCAGACATCGAGGGTGGCGGAGGGCAGGACACCCCCCGCCTCCACCCGCAGTGTCCTCACGCTGAGGGGCCCGCTTTTTGGGGACAGCTTGTGGGACTGGTTTGGGGGGTGGTGTGCCACGAGGAACTTCCCCTTACACACCCAGGGCCAAGTGCCACACCAGCTCGACCCAGCGTTAGGAGGAGAGGGCGCAGAGCTTGCGCTGAACAGATGCTTCCACACATGGTTCTGAGACCCTTGTGCATTTGCAGGATATTTTATGACGGCGCCCGGGGGTCCTGCATGTTGGCACCCGGTCCCCAGAGCAGTAGGGCAGTGACGGAGCCAGGAGTGTGACACGGTACCATCTGGTGGGGGGCACGATGTTAATAATCACATGCCCAGGACTCCTGACGTGGCCTCTTCCCGCCGAGCACGACGGAGGCTCAGGTGCAGAACCTTCTGTCTGCTCGCTGCTCCGAGGGTCCCCTGGCCCCCCGCACCCACTGGGCACCTGCTTCCTGTGCCCGGTTCCCGTCTTGCTGGGTGAGAGTGAGGCTGGGCTCAGACGGTCGGTCATGCAAGGAGCTGCCGATGCTGGGTGCTCCTATAGGCACCACGATGGGCCGTCTGGGCCCTGCAGCAATGCCAGGCTCGCGGCCCCGTCCCAGGTTCCCATGGTTTGGATCTGTTTCCTGTGTGTCCCTCCGGCTCCTACCGACCCTGCCCCATGGGTCCCCCCCAAGTGCCCTCTTCTTGCCTGCATCTGGGGCGCCAGCTGGGCCCCACGTTCTCTGCTCGTCCTTCCCCGTGTGTGCCCCACACGATTCTCAGCTGAATGTTAGGGGCGGCAGCCAGGAGCCGCCTCCCAGCGCTGTGCCTGCCGAAGACGCCCTGCGGGGGCGGCGTGCGGGCTGACCTCGGCGTGGCTGGACGCTAAGGCAGCTGCCCTGCTCTCCTTGTCACGGGTCCGGGTTTCACTGCAGCCCAACTCGGCACCCTTCGCAGAGGGCCATCCGCTTGACCGTGCCCCGATCACGGCTTCTCCGAGAGAGCCTCGCACCGTCGCTGTCCACCCCACAGTCGGCTCCAGCCTCGTGTCACAAGTCAGGGCATCCTGTCCCAGACACGTTCTGTCCCAGACCCACCGGGTCCGTTCTTCTGGGGGCCCCGAGGCAGCAGCGGGTCCTCTCCCAGACGCCACCCGGACAGCGGCTGTCAGGAGGGACAGGCGGTTTTTCTGGCTCCGGCCCCGCCGCCTGGCCCTCGCGTCACCTGCTGCGCCCTCATCCGGCCGTGGACAGGCTAATCGCGGCCTGTCAGCCTTAATTCTTTGCCTTTGTCTCTGGGGTTTTTATAGGTTTCGCTTGATCAACAGCATTTGCTCTTAGTGAACAAATGGAATTCAGTGTTTATGGCATGAAAACTATTGTTTCTTTGACCGACGAGCCATTACATGGTGACCCGGGGCGGCCCCAGTTGACACGGGACCATGAATCTTGCCCGTTGCCGAGAGGGAGTGTGATTGATGGGGTGGCGGTCAGCTGTCTGGGTCTGGAAGGATGGGGCTGGGCTGACCGAGAACCGGGACTTCTTCCTGTCCACGGCCTGGTTTGGGGACATTTCTCCTCAGCCTGATGGAGCCCGGGTTGGGGTGGGGGGTGTCGGGCCGGCCCCCGCCTGCCCCTGGGGGTGCCACCTCCCCGTGTTTCCGTTCTTGCCTCTGATCCCAGAGCAGCAGCCTGGGCGGCCTGGAGAGGGTGGCGCGTCTCCTCCTGGGAAGCTGTGTGGGCTGTGACACCAGGTTTCTCAGGGAGCCTTATGGTTAGGGAGCCCCGAGGCTGCCCGGCTTTCTCCTGTCCCTTTACAAAGGAGAGCCCAGATTCCAGGAGGTCATGTGCATTTCTCAGCATCCACAGAGCTGGGCCACGTGGGATCTGGCTGTCCTGCTCTCACCGAGTAGACCCCAGACATTGTAGGCTGCATCTCCGTTGTGCTCTCTGTCTGCTTTCTGGGCTGGGATGCTGGAAAGACGATTTTTTCCCGGGTCTGCTCTGTGTCTGGAACGCAAAAGCCTGAGGAATGCGTCTTTCCTTCCCAGGGCTCCTCCAATACCCACTTGGCGCGCGCGCTCCCTCCGAGGACAGCACAGTGGTCAAATGCTATCTCTTTCCAGTCCCCTAATGAACTTAGAGATTCTAAGATCTTTCTCGTGTTCCAGCCGTTGGAGCCCCATCCCAGGACACTGAAACGCACACCTCTTTTTTTTTTTTTTAAGATTTTATTTATTTGACAGACACAGTGAGCGAGGAGCACAAGTAGGGGGTGGGAGGAGAAGCAGGCTCCGCTGCGCAGCGTGCGGGTGCGGGGCTCCGTCCCAGCAGCCTACCACAATCATGACCTGAGCCGAAGGCAGACACTTCACAGTCTGAGCCCTCCAGGCGCCCCTGAGTCTCAGCCTTATCTGTCTGGAGGAATGACCACGCTGGAGATTATGAGAAATGTGTGTATTCAATGGGCTACTCCAGGACTCAGAGTAATTCTGGGTGCTGGTCTGGGCCTGGTGTGCCTGTATGACAGAGGCTCAGCAGAGAGCTCTGGTCTGGGTATGCCCCATTGCACAGGAGGGCACGGTGGGCCCACCTGTGACAACAGAATGTGCCAGGGGAGGGAGGTCAGTTTGGTTTCAGGGATCAGATACATTAAAATCCTTTGGGAAAAACTCAGGAGCTATACAGAGGTAGTCAGAAGGCAGCACAATTCCCATATTCTCGTTTCCCAGGGTGACGCAGGCGCAAAGAATTGCAGGCCTAATTTCTGGATGACCAAGAAAGGCTGGCAAACTGGGGCTCCCTTCTCTCTTCCTGGGCCAGCTGTTGCCACCAGATCTTTCCCCACTGCCGATGATCTCATGGAGGGGGCCACCAACAGTGTATCAGCCCACCCGTCTGTCCACCTGTGCGTCCATCCACTCACCCACCCACCCACCTACCTATCCACCCATCCGATTGTCTGTCCATCCATCCGTCTGTCCATCCTTCCCTGCATCCACCCACCCACCAATGCATCCGTTCATCCGTCCACCCATCCACCTGTCTGTCCATCCAACCGTCCATCCGTCCACCTACCCACCCATTCATCCATCCATTTATCCACCCACCCACTTGTCCGTCCACCCGTCCATCCATCTGTCCATCCATCCACCTATCCGTCCGTCCATCCATCTATCCACCCACCCATCCATCCGTCTGTCCATCCATCTACCTATCCGTCTGTCCATCCATCCGTCTGTCCATCCATCTACCTATCCGTCTCTCCATCCATCCGTCCATCCATCTACCTATCCGTCTGTCCATCCACCCATCCGTCTACCCATCTGTCCATCCATCCATCCATCCACCTGTCTGTCCATCCAACCGTCCGTCCATCCACCTACCCATCCATCCGTCCATCCATCTCTCCATCCATCCACCTATCCGTCCATCCATCCGTCCGTCCACCCATCCATGCATCCACCCACCCATTTCTCAGCTCACCTGTCCCGTCCATCCATCCATGCATTCGTCTGTCCGTCCACCAATCCAACTGCCCATCCATACACCCACCCATTGTCCATCCATCTAATGCACACTGTGTCCAACATGTGTCCAGCACAGCGGAGACATAGTTATATGAGCTGCAGCCCCACCCAGCAGAGGGGGCAAGAGGTGAGGTCCACAGGCAGGATAAATCCTCCGCAGCCCTGCTCTTGTTATGCCCCCTGCCATGGGCTCAGACATACGGAGGAATTCAGAGGGGCACATGCTGGTGGGTAGGAGCTTAACGGTTAGGCCTTGGAGGGCAAGAGGGCAGCCAGGCAGGTGTCCAGGCAAGGAGATGGGCTAAGCCAAGGCATGGGATGCAGGCCGGAGGGAGGGAGGTGAGCCCAGAGAAGGGGAGGATTTGGGGTGGGGCAGGAGGAGGTGAGGCTGGCAGGGGGATGGGCCAGAGGGACGCAGTCTGCAGCGACAGCTGGACCGTGGACTTGGTGCTGAACGCAGAGCACACGGCATCACCCGAGCCCAGCGTCACCAGCCTGGCCTGGACACAGACGGTTCCAAGGAGAGTACGGGGGCTGCGACTCCCCTGCCTGGCCCCTGGGCCCCGCTGAATGAGCAGTGGGGGCTGGGCCAGTGATGGGCCTGGCCTGACGACTGCGTGCGTGCTGAGCAGTGGTCATCTGTCACTCAGCACATGTTCTCTTACCTGATGACTCTCACCCTTGGCTCTGGGAGTCCTGAGTCCTTTCTTCTGTCCGTCATCCCCCCCTAGACCGTGCCTTAGGGAACAGCCAATGAGGAGCCAGGCCGGAGCCATCAGCCTGTGGAGTGGGATAGCCCCTTGCTGATCACCTGGCGGGGACAGCCCTGTTGATCTACGGAAGGCAGTCTGCTCTCGCTGCTTTAGGCAAGCCCCGTACTGTCCACCTGGGGTCCCCCCTGAGCAGGCCTGGAATCTTGACGGAGGCAGCCTAAAGGAGGGTCTGCTCTGCAGAGGAGCGCCCCGAGGGCAGAGCGGTCTGAGGGACATTGATCGCTCCCTGGGCAGAGGACCTCGGGGAGCCGAGTACTGCCCGCCCCCCCCCTTCTGCTGCAGCGACTAAGGCCTCTGTGTCATCTGCAGGAGTTGACGGGGGCCTCAGAAACGTACATTGGCATCCTAACCCAGGACCTGTGACCGTCCTCTGGTGCGGAGACCGGGACTTCACAGGCAGGATCCAGCCAAGGATCCTGAGAGCCTCAGGATTAAGATGGTCCCGAAGCCATGGACGGGTGTCCTAAGAAGAAGGAGAGGGAAACTTGAGACACAGACACAGGTGGGAGGAGGCCACGCGGAGGCTGAGGCTGAGAGTGGGTGACCAGATGCCCGGGGCTCGAGGCTCCAGAAGCATCAGGAAAGGGGGTCTCCACGGGGAGTGTGGATCTCAGTCCTCTGGGCTCCGGACCTGCTTCGGCGCTGGGAGTGCTCCGTGCGTGGCGATCTAGGGGGGCCACCCCCGACGCTGACCCGTTGACCCCTCTGGCCTGCGGAAGCTGCTCTCAGAAATTCGCCTTGGAATGTGGATTCCGTGGCTTCATACTTGAGCATCCCGACTTTCATACCCCAAGTCGGATATTTTCTGAGACATTTCCGTATTTTGACGTAGGTTAGTGGGAATTTTTCTTTACCGAACGTCCTCCCGTCGGGCGGTGTAGACGGCCTGTCAGTGTCCGGAAGACAGTGTTTATAAGGTGCAGGATCTCCCGTGGCCACACGAGGGCGCCTCCACAACGGAAACCGGGACCGGGCAGCAGAGCCTCCACCCCGAGGCACACGCCTGCACGTGCACGCACACACGCTCGCTCGCGCACACGCACATGCTCACGCTCACGCGTGCACGACCACGCGTGCACGCCCACACGGGCCCACAGGCACACACACTCACACACCTGTGCACGCCCACACGGGCCCACATACACGCTCACGCACATGCACACGCAGACACGTGCACGCGTGCACACGTACACGCTCATACATGCACAGACACGCTCACACATGCGCGCACACATGCTCACACGCACGCACATACAGGTGAACACGCAGCAGAGTACATTATTCTTGGACTTGAATGGTCAAATTAATCAAGACTAAAATGGGTTGGAGGGGAGGGACCTCCCTGGAGTGATTCCTGTGGACAGTGGGGGTTTTTCTCGGCGCACATTCACCATCTAGTCTCATAACCTTCTCAGTAACGCGTCAAAGGACTCACAAGAACACGATCTGAGGAGATGAAATTAGGTTGTACCAAAAGTTTGGGATTTTTTTGTTCTACACCCACATGCCAAGAATATTTCCACATTTTTCACTCCAGTGACATCTGACAAGTGGTAATTCGTGGTTTCCTGGGCTAATAGGGAAAATCTATCATCAATGTTTCTGGCGCCCACGGAACTCCGCCCCCGCCCCCACTAAGTGGCAGTAGGAGGAGATGTCGAATCTAGCGGGTGTGACCTGGGGCCCGCACTCGCCGGGAGCAGACGGACGAGGCCTCTCATCTTTGTGCTTGACGAGCCCCGTCCTGGAATTGTTTGGCAGCCGTTGGTGTTAAGTGTAGCTGGTCCGTTAGCCCAGACGTCCACCATCAGTGGTTCCCGGGTAGGAGCGGGGGTGTCCCCTCGCTGGGCGCGCAGTGTGCTCCTGTCCTGAGCTTTGTAGCGTCGGACAGGTGCCTTCCCGCGTGCCCCGTCCTTCATTTCCTGCCAGATCGTTACTGCAACCAAAGCCCAAACCGCAGCTCATGGAGGAAAGAAAGACGGAAAGACAGGTCAAGAGCCAAGCCGCCCCAGGCCCAGGCCCAGGCCCAGGCCCAGTCCCAGTCACGAGAAAGCCTCCCCCACCCCCATTTCCTGCTTGAAACACTCACGGAGGACCTGGTGATCGCGCGCTTTGAGGCTGCTGCCGCCTCTTTCACTCGAACAAAAGGTCCTGCCTTAGCTACGACGGTGACTGACCCCCGAGGAAACCCCCCGTTGTCACTGAACCCGCCAGAGGAACACATTCTTCCCATTAGGACTGGTTTCAGCTTTGTTAACTTAAGTGTTTGACCTAAAAACTGTTGGAAGAGCAGGTTGGAATGCGTGAGGCCTGGCGGGGCGCCGACGTGCTGGCCGAGGTGCTGGGCGGCGAGCCGGGCGTGGGCAGACTGGCCGGTGTGCACGTGCCCGGCCTGGCCCGACGCTCCGGACGCAGAGGCCGCAGTGGTCGCCATGCACCGGGTCGTCCAGAACTGGGCACCGGAAAATCAGAGCCCGGGCTAGAAAGAAGCCCACTTGCCGCCCCGTCTCGTCTATGGGCTCCTGCGTCTGCTTTCCTTTTCCCGTTAGCCGCGTTGACGAGAGCCGTGGGGACCAGGTGTCCCGGGGGGACGTCCGCGCCAGTGACATCGGTCGGCTAAACGCACCCGGTGCGAGCACGAGGGCCAGCCGGGGGGCCCGTCTCTAGTCAGGAGGGGAGCAGGAGCCCCCGTGCGCAGCAGCAGGCTGACGGGAATCTCCTGGAATCCAGGCTGGTCAGCGCGACTGTGGCCTGAGGGTGGCTGGCGGTGGTCCCGGCCAGGGCAGAGAGAGTTGGACTAGCTGGGGAGCGCCTCACAGTCCACCCCTAGAGGATGCCACGGATGGTGGACGTGGGCCTTCGCGGGCCAGCGTTTCCTGGATAAGATCCTTGGTTATTACCACCGAGGTGGCAGTTCTGAAATACATACATTTGTTGCCGCTTCTGGGGACGAGATGAACTGAAAGTTTGACATTCGGCGTGAACAGTGGTGGACTCCAGCCGCCGTGAGGACCCGCGGGGCAGAGGCCTGGGGCAGGACCACGGACCGGCGGAGCCGCCCACTGAAGCCCAGGCCCGGGGACGGTGAGCACCGGGTCAGTGCCTGTCACCTGCACTTTGAATTTTCAAAGCGGTTCACTGCGAGCTCAGTGTGATCGCGCAGAAGGGTCTGAAGCGGCAGGAATCCCGTGTGGAGTGAGGGGCCGCGTGGTGTGGCCTGGCTGGGCCGCCGGCGCAGCGACCCCCGTGGCGGCCGTCTGTGGACACTCGGGGGAAGACGGCTCCGCACGTTCCAGAAACTGCCCCAAACTGGGACTCTGGCCTCCTGCTCTGCCTTGGAGGTGGCGGCGCAGAACCGGTGTCGTCTCGACGCGCTGGTATGTGCAGCGATGGGCTGCGGCGGCAGAGTTGGGAGCACGTGTGGTCGCCCCCATGTTCTTTCTTGTTTTTGTGCAAAACCTTTTTTTTTCAGTGTGGAAGGTGGGGCAGGCAGCCCGCGTCTCGAAGGTGACCTGCTAGTTGGGACGCCTCGGGCCGCCAGCACAAGCAGGTCTGCACAGGGTGCCACCGGCCCGGCGGTCAGTCAGACGCGGTCGCGTGTGTCATCTGTGGGTGACCGGGGCCTCGTCGCGGGTGCACCGACGACACGGACATCCAGAAACCGCCCTCCCGATGGGAGAGGAGCGTGTCTGCCGTCGGCGGCGTCTGCGCCCGTCCGCCGTGTCGTTGGTCCCGTGGACTCCGTGTCGTGGACGCACGCAGGCCGCACAGCGTCTTCTCGCGCTCGGGTGTCAGCCCGGAGCCCGGCAGGCCGTCGGCACAAGGCGGGCTGTTAGGACACGTGGGGTGGACCCCGGCTGTCACGGCACAGAACCCCCACAGCCCGCGGCCACCGGACATTGCTCCCTCGTGTGGAGGGTGACGTCGTGTCCTCCCAGGACCTCCTGTCCCCGCAGGGGCGAGCGAAGGGGGCGTCATGGGGCAGTGCAAGTCCCAGCACACTCGTCCACGTGCGCTCCAAGTGCTGCACACACACACACACACGCGCGCGCGCGCCTCGAGGCGGAGGGCATGTGCTTACCCGGGGATGAGCCGAGTGCGGGTGTCGGGAGGGCCGCTCTGTGTCCCTTGTGAGAGGGCCCGCAGTGTCGCGGCTGCCGGAGGCTGCCTGGGGACCCGTCTGGCAAGCAGAGCGACAGTGACCGTGGCCGGCCCCCGGGGAGCGTGAGGAAGAGTCTGCGTCTGCCCAGTTGGCGGTGGTGAGAGTCTAACAGACCCTCTCCTGGGCCCCGGTCGGGGGGCGCTGACCCTCCGGGGCCTCTGCCGTCGGGAGTGGGATTGTTGGGGGCTGTGTCGCGTCCTCCAGAAAGATTGGGTGAAGTCCTAGATCCCGGAGTCTGTGAACACGAGCTGTGACAGAGCAGGGGTGAGGAAGCTGTGGGGGTGGGTCACTGGAGCCGGGCAGCCCCAAATCCCGCGGCTGGTGCGCTTATAAAAAGGCCGCACAACTGTGGAAGCAGAGGCCAGAATGACATGGCCTCAAGGTGGGCATTGGCGGCTCCGCCGGGAGCCGGGAGGTGGGAAGGGCCTCTGCTGCAGCCTCTGAGCGTCGTAGACTGCCGGCCTCCGGGCTGAGGGGGACACTCCTGCCGCTGTTTCCAGGCCCAGTCTGTGGTGCTGGGCTGCGGCGGCCCACGTGGTCTGGCATGGGGCTGCGACACGGACTCGTGGCCTCTCTCCCTGGAGTCCTGGAGCGACAAGAAAGTGGGGTGATCCCGCGGCAGGTATGGGGCTGGGCTCAGGACGGAAGGTTCAGGGCTCGGAATGAAGGGCGCAGGGCGCAGGGCGCAGGGCGCAGGGCTGGCCTCCAGAGGCACTGTCGCAGCTGGCGCGTCCGCGGGCAGCGTGTCCGTCCCTTTCTTGGCTCTGCTCACTGAGCGGCTTGGGCGGTTTGTCACAGCTTTTCCTGTGCCGCTCACACCCTTGTGAGCGTTTTTCTCTCCTGCTCAGCCCACACCCTGGGGAACGTGCTAGTTGGAGGGCAGAGGCAGACGGGAGTGGGGTTGCGCATTCAGACTCGAGGCCACAGCCGACAGGGCCAGGGCTGGTCTGGGGCCTGGCCAGGCAGGTGACGGGCTGCCCACGGGGCCTGCGCAGTCCTCACTGGCTCCAGGGCCCCGGTGTCGTCTTGGGGGTGCGTGGCTGGGCGTGGGATGGAACACCGGCCTTCAGAGCTACTCGGACGACTCAGACTTAATTTCGGCCTGAGACGGATTTTCAGAACGACCAGGTGCAGCCGTCAAGAAATACGAGAACGCGCTTTCCGTGCGTCGTTGAAACGGACTGTCACAGCGTTTGAGTCGAGGTGAAGAGTTGAACTGGATGATTTCCTTCTTTGGTTCTAACTTATATTTTTTTTAAAGATTATCTATTTATATAGAGAGAGTGCACCTGGGGTAAGGGGCAGAGGGAGAGGGAAAGAGAGAAGCGGACGCCCCCCTGAGCACAGAGCCTAACCCGGGGCTCAATCCCACGCCCTTGAGATCATGACCTCGATCTGGCCGCCGGCCGACTGAGCCACGCAGGTGTCCCTTAACATGTTCTTATAGGAAAAGTCATGGAACAATGGACCTTAGGTCACTAGGCAGCTACACAGTGGAAGCGAGGTGGGATGGAGCCCTTGGTCCCAGAGAGGAGGTGGTAGGAACCAGGTAAACAGGGGAAGAGCTGGGGCAGGCCAGGGGCGCCCCCTTCCCCCAGCACCTGGGGGTCCTTTCTTCTTGCTGAGACTCAGCAAGACCTCAGTGCTGGCGTCCCTGGGGAGGGCTCGGGTCGGGGGCCACCGCTGGTCGGCTCCGTGACTGGGGCCGGCCTATCGTAAAGGCACCGTTTTCCCATTTGGGAATAACTTGAGCTTCAGAGGTTGCGTTCAGTAGGAAATTCACCCGTTTTCTCACTGTGCACAGTTTGCTCATTCCTTCCCTTTTTTTCAGCTCTCTCTCTGTCTCTTGGGGACACTGGGGACTCTGCACGTCCCTGGTGTCTGCTACTGTGGTCTTGGCAAAGGGGGCAACACTGGGCTGAGTCCCCGGGAGTGGCCGCTCCAGTGGCCGTGGCCTCCAGGAGCCATCAAGTCGGGAGAACCATGTGAGGGGCACCACGGGCCCTGGGTGGCGGTGATCGGCAGGTGGCTGTGTGCGCCAGGGCCCGAGGCAGCGGGCCTCAGAGAGGGCCCTGGCTAGAGCCTTCTAAAAACCACCTGTGGACGTATAATACCCAGCCCAGAAAGTCCCCACAGGGAAGCGTGCAGCCAGCACCCAGGCCCGGAGCAGACGTGCAGCCCGGCGCGTGCACCGCTCTGGCGACAGGTGTGTCTGCGACCCTTCATCGTCTCCGTGGGGCATGCCCGGTGTGATGTCCGTGGTTCATCGGTGTGAGATCTGCCCCTGCTGCCGGGCCCTGCCGACCATCTCTAGGCACTAAGCTTTCTCTGGCTTCCTGCCTCGGGGGTGCCCCGCCTCACAGGTTCTGCAGGTCCCAGGGCGGGGGGCAGAGTTCTGATCCTCTCGGGCCTGACTGGCTGGGCTGGGCGAGGGGGTGAGGGCCTGGTTCTGATTCTGTGCTTTCTCAGTGGCTTCTCCAGCAGCAGTGGCTTGGACGCCCCTACTTCTCCTTGGGCTGCATCTCTGCCCCCGTAGCCAGGAACCTCCTGTCCAGGCTTTCAAGGCTCCGGGATGTTACCCGATGGGATCAGGTTCTCCCACAGTGTGGGAGCGCTTCCCCATCTTGTGGGCTGGCCCCTGCTCCCAGTGGTGACCCCGCCTTTGCCCGGAGTCTAAGCAGGGCCCAGGCAGGGCGAGGGCGTCTCCGGGTTGCTGTTTGCTCTCCACGGCGCTTTCCCAGGGCCGGGCTGTGGCAGACGTGCCCCCCTCACCCCCAGCCCCGAGGTTCCAGGAGGCGGTGCTCAGTGCAGCCTCGAACCCCTCCCCGAAGCCCAGCGTCCATCCGGGGGCGGCTGAGCCGGTGGGACGTGGGTGCTGCTGCTTGCAGACGGTGCCAACGTCCCCCACCGCGGCTGCAGCCGCCCGTCCTCCAGCCCTGGTTCCCCAGGACGCGTGGAACCGCCTTGCCCCCAGCGGGGTTTGGGGTGGGATCCGCGCCGACCGGTGCTGGGGGGCTGGGAGCGGAGTGCACGAGTGGGGCAGCGAGTGCCTGTGGCCCTTCCGCGGGCGTCCTTCCCGGCGCGAATCTCTACTTCGTTTTCCCTCCATGGTTCCTGGCGCTGGTCCGTCTGGCGGCTCAGGCTGCGAAGGCTTGTCCACCCGGGGTCTGGCTGTCCAACGCACCCTCCCTCCCAGCCCCAGTGGCCTTGCTCGTGGTGACACAGCCCCGCTGGGGCCACCCCCTGTGCTGGGGCCACGAGAGGAGATGGGACGTGTGAACGCGGCCAGACCCCGCTACAGGCCAAGTGGACTCAAGCCGGCCGCACCCCTCAGCTGGATCGGCGCAAGTTCATGCTCGGGACTTTGGCGGGCACCTTCTCTTCCCGGGGTGATTGGGGTGACTTGGGGTCACAGCCTCAGACCCAGAGGTCAGTCGGTCTGGGAAGATAAGTAGATGTGTGCCGTGTGTGTGTGTGTGTGTGTGTGTGTGTGTGTGTGTGTGTGTTAGCGAGAGCCTCGGTCCTGCCATCTGTGGCCTCCGTGGCAGCGTGGGCGAGCCTGGCTCGAGCCCAGAAGGACGTGGCTTTGATCCCTCAGTAAACGGGTGAGGTCCCATGGGCACGTAGAGCATGTCCGTCCCTGTCCCCGCGCCCCCAGGAGCTGGGGTCTCTAAGGGAGCCCCCCGGTCCCCGCCCCGCTGGGCAAAGCGGGCGAGCTGCAGTCAGAAGCTGTTGGAGGCGCCAGAGGTGAGGCCTGGGGGCTTGGGGTTCGGGGGGCTGGCATGAGGGTCCGATTCCTGTGCGGAGAGCCTTCGGGGGAACAGGTGTCCGAGGGGACGGGTGCTGCCAGCACTGGGGGGGCGGGTGTAGAGGGACAGGAGAGGCCTGAGAAGTCGGAGCTTCGTTGTCCAGATGGCGGGAGGTCATGGGTCGTTCTAGGGCCTGGCGCAGCTCACTGCCGCCCCTTAGAAGGCCCTGGAAGCCTCACATCTTTCCTCGCCCCTGCGTGGGGCTGCTCCAAGGAGGCCGCAGGCAGGAGGGACGTCACCGCGCTCTGCAGGCAGCCAGCGTCCAAGTCCGGCTGCAGCGGGCTGTGGGCACGTAGCTCGTCCCACACAGAGAAATCTGGGGGTGTCGTGTTCCTCGTGGCGAGGAGCATGAACAGCGTTCACAGCCCGCGTTCCCCCTTCTCGGGGGCACCCTGGGGGCCATTCAGAATCTCAGGGGAAGGTGATTGGGGGCTTATTGAGGCCGTCAGAGCCGCAGAGGGGGTTCTGTGGGGAGAGCTGGGGCCTGGAGAGCCGCTTGGGAAAGCGTAGGTGAAGCGACCTCATGCCCCGGAGAGGGGGTGCCGGACGGAGCTGTGTCCCCCAACTCCTGTGCTGACGGTGTGGGAGGTAGGCCTCTGGGGGTCACTGAGGTGACTGGGGTCACAGCGTGGGCCTCCCTTCACCCCGGGGTCAGCCTCCTTCTGCCCATGCACAGAGGGCAGGCCACCCTCTTGGAGGCAGGGCCGTGGCCTGGGGGGGCCCCTGCCCTACTGGTTCCAGCTTCCAGCCCCCAGACCCAGGCTAGGGCCCTCCGTGGGGCAGTGGGTCACATGAGCCCCGGGTGTGCGGCTTGAGGCCGAGAGGCGTGTCTGAGCCGGTGGGGCCACGGCCCAGGCTAGGCGGTGGGCGCTGACGGGGTGGGGGTGGGGGGCTCCCTCCGCCCCGTCTCCACCTGAGCCTGTAAGCGCGACCCAGGGGAGGGAGGGAGAGCCTGGGGCGTTTTCAGTCATTTAAAATGTTCTTCTCACGAGCTGAGGCTGTTCAGTAATTAACCTTCTCTGGGTGTTTCCTCAGTGGGACGTGGGGGGGAATGCAAGGGCGGAACCGAAGGCAGAACCCCTCCCACCGCAGCCCTGCGCGGACCCCTCCGGGAGCCTGGGGGCCCGTCACTGGGAGACTCGCTCTCCAGGCCGGCCCTCGGGGCACCCCGCGCAGGGTGGGGCTTCTGCCCTCACACAAAGGTCCTGGCTTTGGGGGGGGGCTGCCCTCACGGAGAAGCAGGGCGACCCTCTGGGGAGAGGCTGTGCCTCCTGGGGACACCTGGCTCGGTCTCCAGCTGCCAGTTCCTCCGGAGAAATCCAGCAGGCGTTCACGGCCCCGCTGAGTCCTCGGTGGCCCCATGGGCCCAGCTGCTGCCCTATGCGGCAGGGGCTGACTGTGGGGGCGCGCCTGTGCCCAGCCTGCGCTGTCCCCCGTCTGGTGAAGGGAGCACAGTCTGCCGGCGGCAGGAGGCCGTGTGTACCCTCCCTGCTGGAGGCCCGGGCCACCAGTGCTGGCTTTGGGACGCAGCTGGGTGGTGTCTCAGCTCCGGCACGTGCCAAGGGGGCTTGGCTGGTGTCCCGTCCGACAGATGAGGAAGCCCAGATCCTGCCTCTCCCTGGAGGTTAAACGCTCCCTCCCTCGCCCTACTGTATCCAGGCATTTGGTGTAATGAATATATACATTTTGTTTTTTCTGGAAAGGTCTGAACCTTCCAGTTTAATCGGACCTCCTGCTGTGGGGTCAGTCCAGTCCTCAAGTCCCACTGAATTCACCGAGGCTGGGGGATCGGGCCGGAACTCTGCCACGTGACCTGCTGTGTCTCAGCCCAGCGCAGGGCTTGTGAGGGACGTGGTTCGGGTAAGCGCCAACCCACGGAGGACCCAGTGAAGCCGGGGCGGCTGGGGAGGGAGTGGGGCTCCCGCGGGGCCTTGGGAGCTTCTCCCGGTGTTGTGTGTCCGGGCGAGGCGGGTGACTCTTCTCACCTGTGTCCAGGGATGGCCGGGGCCGACGCTGCTCCCGGCACGCCCACCCGGAACACCAGTCTTCTCCACTGCCCGGCCTCCTGATGGTGGTCCGTGGGGTCAGAGGTTCCCCTCAGCCCCCAGCTGGGACTTCTTCAGCGGCTCTCATGGGCCACGGGTGACACTGAAACCCACAGCTCCCAGAGGAGGCGGCCTCGTAGGGAGCCGCTCCCCCCGTGGTCGAGGTCCCCTGCGGGTCCGCTGCCCTCCACCGCAGACGTGCCCCCCGCGCCGCCTGCCCTTGCGGCCGTGAGCTGTGGTCCTTGTGCTGCGAGTGTTGTCCCACCGGGTGCACGTGGACGGCCTTTCCCCTCCATCTGGCCGCCGGTGCTGCCCTTGCTGGGGATGTGGCGCCGTGGGTGGAGTTTGCTCCTTGGGGCCAGGTCCTCTCTGCCCTGCGTGTTTCAGTGTCAGCACAGGACAGGAGTCCCCACGGCCTGCGGGCGCTCAGGCCTGTGCTGGGTTTTGTGCTGTCCCTAAAGTTGGAAGCAGTCCTGAAGGTGGCCCGGACCAGCTTCTGTGTGTCATCCCGTGGCCTCCCTACCATGGGCCTCCGCCTGCCCCGGGCCCACCGCTCTCCTGAAGCTGCCGGCCCTGTTCGTCCGAGTCTGTGCAGGCCGTGTCCTGTGTGTCCCGCCGGATGCCCACACGTTGACTGCACGGTGGCTCGCCCCGTCCGTGGTCGCGCTCACGGCACAAGCTGCGGCGCGGCTCGCGAGGCCCGGACCTGCCCCGCGGGCAGCTGTCACTCCTGCAGCCCGAGCCCACCGGAACCGTGGGGTCCAGGCAGCTCTGTGTTTGCTTCCAGGGAGGGGGATGGCGGCGGCCGCTGCCCCCGGCTTTTCTTGTCACCTGTCACCCTCCTTTGCTCCGGCGCCTCGAGCGGCCCTGGGAGGAATCGCGGCGCCGGAGAGTGCCCGAGAGCTACTCCAGCGGAGCTTCGGCCATTTGTTCTTTAATCAGAACCTGCCCATCTCTGGCTCAGAGTCTTGATTACACCCCTCCGGCGGGCGCCCCTGACCGCGCCTCACCCTGATGTGTCT
Source organism: Mustela erminea (assembly GCF_009829155.1). Taxonomy (NCBI): domain Eukaryota; kingdom Metazoa; phylum Chordata; class Mammalia; order Carnivora; family Mustelidae; genus Mustela; species Mustela erminea. The sequence continues at coordinate 1,272,849 of NC_045624.1, read as the reverse complement.
GACTTAATTCCTCCACCTCCTTCCTGATTTCTGGGTCTCGCGTCGCTCCCCGGGGGCTGGGCCCTGTTGTCCGCTGCGCGCTTCCCTGGGGCCGGGGGGCTGCGAGCAAAGGGACTGAAATCCCTCCTGATGGGGCTCCCGAGGCCATTCTTCTTGGCCCCTCCTGACCCCGGGCCCTGCCGAGCCAGGGGTTAAGGGTCATTCTCTCAGCTGTCGCTCCTGCGGCTCTGCCCTCCTCCTCAGACAGACAGACAGCGGCATGTGGGCGGTGGGCCCCGCTGTCTGAAGCCACTTCCGGAGTCCTCGGGTCTGTCTTCCGGGGAGAGGCTTCCCGGGGCTCCTGCAGGGCCTGATGGCAGCCAGGCTCCCGCGGAGGAGGGAGGGGCGCGGGGAAGAGTGAGAGTGGGAGGAGGGCGCGCCGGGCCGCTCTGGGACAGCACGTCGCGCCCTGGGCCTCGGGAGGAAGCCACGTCCGCGTCTGAATCAGTGGCCCCATGGTCGCACGCGGGAACGGAGCCAGTTAGTGTAGACAGTGTGTGGGGGCTCCAGGGCAGGCGGCCCTCCCGCGGGGGCGAGGCGCTGTGGTCAGACCCTCCTCCGTCCGGCTCTGGGAGGACGTCCGACCGGCGCCCTGTGCCCAGCCATTCTCCAGCGGGCTTCTCCGTAGAACGCACACCCCGAGACGGCAGCGCAAGGCCTGTGGGATTGCACGGCCCGCGAGCCACCTGCCCCCGGGACCAGGCACTCTTCTGCCGCACGCCTTGTACACCGTGTGTGAGGTTCCCAGTTCCTCTGCAAACTTCCATCAGCCTCTGCCTTGGTGCTCATTCTAGAACTTTCTGAAGGAAAGCGAGCATCTTACCCTTGTTAATGGCACTTTCCTTGATAATGCAGATGCTCATTTAAGAAAAACTGGGAAACACAGAGAAGTCGAAAGAAGCTGTGAGCACCACTGGTAACCCCACCAGCCGGAGAGCATCGTGGTGAACGAACCAGAACGTTCTTCCCGCCCTCCGACCAGCGGGCGTATCGTGTGTGTACAAGCTCAGCACGCACAAACGTGGAGCCCTGCACGGACTGGAGGCGGCCTCCCACTTGGAAGTGCACACAGCAGACATCTTCCGCCCTCAGCCTCCATGGAGATCCTGCTCCTTGGAGTTCTCCCTGTGGGCTGTGAGCTGCGGGATATGTGGCCTGCGTGTCCCCCCGCAAGCCCGGGGGAAGGACACTCTGTGCACGGCAAAGCCAGACGACAGGGGACGGACCCTCATGTGTGCGTGTGTGCGTGTGTGTAGGAGATCGCACACAGGCGTGCGGTGGAGACACGGAAGTCCTTGACGGGCTTCTCTGGCTGGGCTGCCCTGGCTGGATGGATTCCGTGCTTGGTGGGCGTCCCAGAACTGCTGACCGGTGCGGAGTCACAGTCACAGGAAGCCCGTGGAAGTGGCTCCTTGGGGACCGGGCTCCGTTCGGGATTGAGGTCCCGCGTGGGCTGGGCAGCAGGTGTGTCTACACCACACCTGCTGTGGTGGGTTCTGAGGCGGGTTCTGGCTGCTCTCTCTCCCGGGTGGAAAGGGCCAGGGTACTTCGGCAGAGAAGGTTCCTGGGCCCGTGGATCACCTTTCCCGGAGGGCCACAGTCTCCCCGTCAGCGTGCCCGTCCACACACTTGATCGTGGACTCGGTTTGTCTAAACTCTCTTCACCAGGTGATGTGCACGGTCGCTGCGTGGAATTGTGTTCCTGCCTGTGTTTCGGGGGTTTTGGTCTTCTTTTAAGGGAACACATATTGTGGTAACAAGAAATGCACAGTTACTTAAGAAAGCAGGTATCTTGGGGGGGCGTGTGGGTGGCTCAGTGGGTTAAAGCCTCTGCCTTTGGCTCAGGTCAGGATCCCGGGGTTCCGGGGTTGAGCCCCGTGTCAGGCTCCCTGCTCAGCGGGAGCCTGCTCCTCCCTCTGCCTCTGCCTGCTGCTCCCCTGCCTGTGCTTTCTCTCTCTCTCACTCACTTGCTTTCTCAATATTTAAAATATTTAAATATTTTATTTAAAATATTTTTTAAAAGGCAGGTATCTTTGGGTTCCCACTATAACTTTTTATCAATATGAGTGGAAAAGAAACGCATGAAATGTTGTGACTGTTGTGACCCTGGAGACCAGGGGTGCGTTTGCGGCTATGTCAAGCGGGAGCCAGAGCCGGCGAGGCCCTGACCACACCCTCCCCACCAAGGCCATGTGCTGCTTTGGCCCTACAGACCGGAGGGGTTATTTATCACAAAGTCAGATCTGCTTTGCGAAACCCTCCCCTTGTGGTGCATGGCGGGGCCCAAAGCCCCATCCTGGCCCGACGGACCCCCGGGAGCTTGTCCCAGGCCCATCGCCGGCCGGCCTGCGGGCTGTGCTGGTGTCTGTGTGTCTCTTCTCCAAGGCATGGTGAGCTTTGTGGGGTCCGTTTGGACTCTGCGGAAATCCAAGCGTGGTTTTAGATCTAAATCATCACGCAGGTGACATTTTCATGTGACTCAAGGGGAAGGCACCCATTTCAATCCAGGAGAAAAACCCCACTTTTCCCAAGATGAGATGATTTTTCCAGTAGGATTAGAGGACCCAGCAGTCTGAGTCTGCGTGAGGGAATCATCTCTCATGAAATCTGCTTTCCGGGAGGTTCCGAAGCGGAGCCCCACCACCTCTGGGAGGGTGTTTGGGGCGGGAGGCGGACCCGTAGGATATTGCATTTTCCTTCTAGCTCTTGGCAGCTTGCCCAGGCTCTTGCTAATTTAAATTCAGTACAGTTCAAAATAGGGCAATGGGTCCCAAAATACAGCTTGGTGTGTCCATGAGGCATGTGGTTATCTTGGCTCTCACGGCCCGTGAGTGAACGGGACACGGAGGGCTTCAGGTGGAGGCCGCTGCCCGCCGCTCATGGGCCCGGAGGCCCGGGGGCCCGGGGCAGCCTTGTGAGCTCCTCATGCCTCCAGGAGACCGAGGTGGCCGTCGGCGAGCCCGTCCCGGCACCCCTAGTGCACGTCGGGGAAGCGCGAGTGTGAGTTGCCCCGTGTGTGGCGAGGAAATCTTCAGCGGGATGGCCCCGCTAAGGGCCCTGGCCACAGCAGACGGGAGGTCATCCCCGTGCTTTTGAGGGAACACAGAAAAGGGTGCTGCCCGCGTGTTCCCCGAGTGTGATGTGAGGTGCGGGCCGGACAGCCGGACGCGGCCGTGGGCAGGGCTGCGGCGCCCGGCGGTTGGGCCTGTTGGTGGCCGTGCGCTGGCTGGAAGGCCTCCGGCTCCCTGCGGGCCGTGTGGCTTCCGGGTGCAAGTTGAGCTGCTGTGACGCCACGAGGAAGCTGGAGTCGGGACACTTGCCGTGAAGGCGTCCGTCTACAAGACCATGAACCCGGATGTCGAGAGCATGACTCCCTCCCTCTCGTCCGGGGGCCGCCCGTGGTTCCTGGGGGCACACGGGACTCCCGCCTGTGCGTCCTCTGCGGTGGCAGAGCTGGGGGGAAGGAGGGCACGCTTCCCTTGTGTTGCGTCGCGCCCCCGATAGAGCGTCCCAAGGGACGGTTCCCGGGGCGTGGGGGGCGGGCACGGGGATGGGGCGCATCTGGGAGGCTCTGGGCAGAGCCCTACAAGCGACCCGAGGCGCGCAGAGCGAGGCGCTGGCTTCACTGGCAGTCCCTGGAGGCCAGGAGCTTTGGCTGCGGGGGCCTCCCGGCTGGGAAAACCGACATGCTTCTGCCTCCCGACCTGGGGGAACCCGCCCCGGACTGCGGCTCCTGCCCCACAGACACGGACTACCCCCTCGGCCCGAGCCTGTGGCTCCTGCCTCCCGTCCCGGTGCCCAGCCAGGGAACCGTTCATAACGAGCCCCCGTGCAGATGTGTGGGAGCCCCCCCAGCCGGCGGAGCGGGAGGCAGATGTGTGGGTGCACCCCCCTCCGACCGCCGGTGGAGCGGGAGGGGGCCGGCCCGGATTGGCTGCGCCCGCGTTGCCAGGACTCTGTTGCTAGGATCTGGGCTCTCTGCAGCCCCTGCGGGAACACGTCATGAATTATGGATGGCTGATTTTCTCCAAGAGGCCTGATCTGTAATGCAGATGAGCTCCAAGTTCCCCCTTTTCTTCTGCCTTCTTAAGAAGAAAAAAATCAGAGTTTTAAATCAGAAGCCGGCATTTACGGAGCCCGGGTTGCCGCTACCCGGCTGGGCCCGCTGATGTTAATTCTCATGCAAAGAGGGGCCAGAGGTCAGTGTCTGTTATTTGTTCTGGAAAAGCTTGTAGGATTTTCACTGAACTCGGTGACCCTTTGGGGGCATTCTTGTTTGTGTGGGATCAGAGACAAACCCGGAGAGGAACACTGAGCAGGCATTTTCTGAACACTGGGCACATTTCCTCCAGCTTGCGGTGCCAGGCTTGGGGGGGTGCTCTGTAGGACCCTCTCTCTGCCTCCCCGGCCCCTCCCTACCCCACCTGCGCCCCCAGGGGCAAAGAACGGCCTGGCCTGTCTGAGAACACCGGGACCTCTGGTCTGCACAGTCCTCCCCGCCAGTGCCCCGAAGCCGGAGGGGACTTCATGCTCCCTGTCTTGGGGTAACCCTGTCACCGGGCCCTCGGGGGCTGAGTCACCTGCTGGCCTGACCCACAGGTGGTGGCCGGGAGGGGTCTGTGCTGCCTCCCCCTTGGCACAGAGGCAGCCGGAGCACTCCCTCTCTGGCCCTCTCCCCGCAGCAGGGTCCGAGGGGCCGTCCCACAGCCTCAGCGGAGGACCTGGGTCTGGGAAGCGGCAGCCGGCCCCCAGCCCCATCTTCCTCAGAGCCCAGAGCAGCGCAGTGACGCTGCCTTCCCAGAGGGCCGAGGCAGAATGGGGCAGTTCGGGATCCTGAAGGCCACTGAGCCGAGCACCGAGCCCGTGTTGTGGAGAAGCCCGAGCCCGGCTTCCCGTTGCTTCCCGCCTCGGCCACACGGCCACCAGAGGCCTGCGGCCACGGAGAGGGCGGGGAGAAAGAACTTCCCTTCCAAGAGGCAATGTGTTTATTCCAGAATGATGAAAAAGCAGTTGGGGTGACAGTTACATTTGTCGCCCCAATATTAATGTTTATTGAGCCGTGGCTGGTCGGACCCAGGAATCCCGAAGACTCAGAGAATCGATTAATGGGACAATCACCCAGAGTCCTTCCAGGCCGCGCGTGGGTGCGGCGCCCTGTCCGTCCGTCCTTTCTTCCTCTTGCGGGAACGCATGGATGTGGTGTTTCCGGACTCTGGGCACTAATTTGTTTATGTATTTATTTATTTTAAAGATTTCATTCACTCATGTGAGAGAGAACTTGCATACAAGCAGGGGAGGGAGCAGCAGGCTCCCCACTGCTCGACACGGGGGAGCCCGACACAGGGCTCGATGCGGGCACTTGTTTTAGTGAGAAGGAAAGTGCCCACCTGTTCTGTTCAGGGCCCTGCCCAGAGGCGGTAATTGGTAAGAGCGGCTGTCGTGGAATTTAAAGGCAGCCAGAGAGAAAAGCCCAGAGGACTGGGCTTCCCTGTGTCTGTCCCTTGTGGGTGGTGTGAGACGGGGGTTCACTGGGGGAGGCAGGCGAACCCCAGGGAGGGGGACGGTGGGGGCGACTGTTTCCTACGGCACCTGACTGCCTCCCTGCCCTGCAGACCAGGCTCCCAGCAGGCCACCACTCTGGGGCAGGGGCGGGCCTGGGAGTGGGGGCAGTGCAGGGCTGGGGGGGATATGGGGGCAGTCCTGGGTTTCCCGGGCGACTGCTCTGGCTCATGGGCTCACGTGTTGGGTGTGCGGGGTCGTGTGGGTTCGGAGCATCTAACACAGACGGCCCGTGGGAAAATGATGTTGGAAGAAATCAGCTTCGTGCCTGTAGTTTCTGTTCGTGAGAACGAGGACACAAACGAAGGTCAAGGACAGTTCACCTGGCCTCTGAGTGCGGCTCTTCTGCACCTGGAGGGGTGACCCTCCAGCTCAGCTGAGAACCCTGAACGCAGGCCCGTGCCCGTCTTCTTGCTGAAACAGGCAGGCGGCCCCTCGAGGAGGCTGATTCTGTTACCCAGTAGCCTGTCCGTCGACCAGGTCCTCGTGGTTTTCCGTGCGTCACGATCCCACGTGAGCCTCTGGTGTGTCGGACCCGCAAAGCCGTGGAGGTGTGCCGGGCGGGGGAGGAGGCAGGCGCACCAGGCCGCACAGGGCCATCTGCAGAGGAAGTGGGAGCCACGCGGGATGCGGGGACAGGCGGCTCCGGCCAAAGCGGAGCTCAGCAGACCAAGATCGCACCGGAGGTTCCGGGGAGACGGCTGGGCCGCCTCAGGGGCCGGTTTTGGTTGAATTTATGAAACTGAACCTCCAAACAAAGACAGATGTTTCCTCAACCATCCAGACGCTGTTCCAGGGGCGGTTTGGGCACCTGGAGACCGAGGTGTGTGGAGAGGGGGGCACCGGGGCAGCAGCACTGGGGGGGCCGGGAGGGAGCCAGAGCCCCAGCCATGCCTGGGACGCTCCGCCTGGGCCCGTTCCCTGGTCCCGTCACGAGGGTGCCCGCGTGCTCTCTGGAGGGACAGGACGGTTCACGGGGTCAGATTTGCAGCTTGGCTTTCTCGCCGTCCTGGGGTGGACCCCACTTGCTGTAACTGAACGAGGGAACCCGGCTGACCGGGGAGACCCAGCCCTGCGCTCGCACACACCACCGGCTCGCCCCGCACAGGCTGTCTGCACAGGCGGCACTGAGGGGACCCGCATGTCCACCGCCGTGAGGGTGTGCCTCCCGCCTCGGCCCAGCGGCCAGCGGAGAGCCGGCACGTGCACTGTCTGGCCTTCTGCCGAGACAGGGGCATTTGGTGGGGGCCCAGGGCTTGGAGCGGCTCCGGGTTTTCCATAATGGGACCCCACTTTCCAGCGGGCACAACCAGGGGAAAGCCGAGGACAGGCTGTCCTGGGGGACATGGCCTGGCGGTCAGCAGTGGAGACCGTGGCCAGGAGGCTCAGGATCTGGGACGTCCCAGCACCTGCCTGCACAGTCCCCGTCTTCCCCTTGCTCGCTTGCTCACGCGTGGACGAGCTCGGGGTCTCCGGGGTTGAGCCAAGCCTTGGGGACCCGCCTGCACTGAAGAGCGGCGCCCTGTGCCCCAGAGAGGCCGTCCGCAGCTGGGGGTCCGGGGGAGGAGGACGCGCACACCCACACCCTTGGCACTTTGACTTCTCTCCCTGAGTCAAATCGAATTCTTTTTTTTAAGTATATAGGCATATTGTTTTTTGTTTTTTTAAGATTTTATTTATTTATCTGACAGTCAGAGATCACAGGTAGGCAGAGAGGCAGGCAGAGAGAGAGGAGGAAGCAGGCTCCCTGCTGAGCAGAGAGTCCGACTCGGGGCTCGATCCCAGGACCCTGAGATCATGACCTGAGCCGAAGGCAGAGGCTTAACTCACTGAGCCACCCAGGCGCCCTGAAATCGAATGTTAATTGAAGTCAGATTAACATACTCTTGCCCATGGAAACAATCACTATATTCGCAAAAATTCACAAGACTCAGATCAAAGTTTCAATCAGAACCCCGTCAGCTGTGGAAACCTGGTGTCCACCCAGGAGCTGAAGGTCCCCAGAGGGGCCGCCCAGAGATCTGTGTGCCCTGTGCGTCCCTGACTGTCGGCAGCCAGGACAGCACTGGGACTGAGCGGGGGCTTGGAAACCACTGTGCAGTCCGGCATGGCTGGAACCTTCAAGGGCGCTATCATTTAAAAATAATTCCTTTTATTGTATTTTGCAGAAGTATTGGAAACACAGTAATGAGTTAGAGATCTCGGGTCTGATCTGCCCTTTTGTCTCCGGGGGTGTGTGTCAGGCAGAGGAGAGCCACGCGGCTTTAGCTCCGAGGTCAGTTCGCATCCCAGTCCCGGTGGTTTCTGTGTGGGCTTGAGCAGATGCCCAGGCCACCTGAACCCCGTCTGCAGACCCCTCGCACCTCTCCTGCTGGGCAGCTTCCTGCAGCGGGAGGCCGAGCCCTTGCTCCCCTGGTCGCGTCCCCTGTGGGAGCAGAATTCCGTTTGGGACCGGGGCCAGGCATACGAGGTGCGTTGTTGGGAGGGGGTGTGCGCCGGACAGCTTTCACCTCAGTCGTCTAGAGCCGACCCGCCCCGGGGTCCCGTCCGCATCTCCTAAGTGAGGAGGCAGTTCCCACCTGAGACTGTCAGGACGCTGTCTTTAACCGGACTGGAACCAAAGCGACGCTGAAAGAGAAGAAGGTATTCACATGTTTACTGACCTCCCGCAGGAGCTCCTTGCCAGGGTGGGAGTCGGGACCCAACGCCCCTGCACACCAGCCCTCTGCCCCCCTGGCCAAGCTCCAGGGAGGCCTACAGGGCTCAGGGGCCAGGAGAAAAGGGGGCCTTTTGCACTTCTCAGAAAGGAGCCGTCTGGACTGGCCAGTGTCTGTGGTGCTGGTCAGCGGGCCTCCCTCGGGGTGGCGGTCCGCGGCGGGCGGCTAGGTGCAGCGGAGGAGTGTCTGGAGAAGCTCCTCCACGGGGAGACGGGCAGGTGGAGGTGTTGCCAGCGCGACTGGGGACCCTGAGCAGCACGCGGCCGGGGCGGGACAGCGAGAGGCAGCGGGCATGCTGCGTCCACCGTCCTCACCGCCGGCTCCGAGCCCCTGTCCTTCCTGCCGCTGGGCCCCGTGGTTTCCTCCTGGCGTTTCTGTCCGCTGCCTGGGCTGTGTGCGGCCTGCCCTTCCCAGGTGGTTTCCGTCTGCGTGTGTGACTGAAGGTGTGGACAGCTTTGGTGGCCTCCTCCCTGGGCGTGGCGGGGATTCCGTCCGGGGGCACCGGGGCTGGCTGCCGTCCCGACGGGGCTCTGGCCCTCCTGTGCGCGCAGGCTCTCCGGGTGGCGTGGGGTCCCGCTGCGGACGCGACGTGGGTCTTCGCTTTCAGAACCTCGGCTGCATGTTCCGGAAACTGCTCATCTCGTGAAAATCCCCCGGCTCTGGCTTCCCGGGCTCTTCTTGTCTGTGCCTCGTCCTCAGGCACGGGACAGGCCTGTGGGGGGCCCGGGGTCGGGGCTGCGGCACGCAGAGCCATGTGACAAGGTGGGGTTCACAGCAGCAGTGATGCTTCTGCTCCGCGGGGAGTCTGTCCGTCCCCTCGCCGCTCCCGGCCCCACAGAGCACAGACCCGCTCCAGAAGGGCCGTTCTGACACCTCCCGATGAAAGGGAAGGGCCATGTGGGCTGGACGCGCGTGAGGTGTCCGGCGTGTGTGCACGCGCGCTCGCATGCGTGTGTTTCTTCCCGGTGAAGCCGTCTGAAGGGATCACCCTGACAATCCTGAGAACGGACACAAGCGTCCGCACAACCACGACGGAAATACCATGTGCAGGAAATGGACAATTGCACCTTTATAGGCTCTACGCAGTTTTCCAAGTTTGGTCATTATCTCAATCTTTGTAGGAATTATTTTGAATAATTTAACATTTTTTATGTTTTATTCTTTAAAGTTTTTTTAAAATATCCTAAACTGTTGAAATGTTTAAAACCAAAGATCCACTGAACGGCCTTACTGCCCACGTCTCCTCTGGTTCCTTCCTTCCAAAGAGCCCCCAGACTGTTTTCCTGCCTGTGGGGTGGGGACGTTTTGGGACGTCCAGGTAGGGGTTTGGCCTCACAGCCGGGCCCTGTGTCTCCCGTGGCCACACCGGGCGCTCCCCCACCGCGGCCCGGCCCGGCCCACTCCCGGGACCAGCTGGAAGCACCCAGGCCGTGCCCAGCCTGTGCCCAACGAGGTGCCATCTCTAGCTATGGCCGCAGCGTGCTCCCTGCTTCCTAGCGGCGCCTCCCAGAGCCCGTGCCTGCCAGAGCCAAGGGAGCCGGCCGCCCCAGCTGTCCCGGGAGCCCGAGCAAACACGCGGCTCCCCGTGCCCAGCCCCTGGGGGATCGGCCTCCGTCCCCTGCCCCATGAGGGTGGAGGGGCCGGCGTGTGGGCTGTGGGCAACATGGCAGACTTTCTCTGTGTCGTCTGGTTTGCTCGCCCCATCCGTCCGTCCGTCCGTGCATCCATCCGTCCATCCATTCAACCGTTGTTCCCCGAGCGCTGGCACCTCTGGGCGAATTCAGACAAAGCCCTCCCTCCCCGGCCAGCGGCTGGGAGCACGTGTGTGAGTGAGCCCTGGGCACGATCACGACCCTCAGCTCGACCGGCAGGGGCTGTGGCTTCTCAGCTGCTGGGCCCAGGGCTGACCACACCTGGATGGCCATGGAGCCCTGGTGTCTGCTGAGGCCCCTCTCCCTGGTGTGTTCCCGTGGGTTCCTGCGCGGCGGTCCCTCTGTGTGTGTCCCTCGGCCCTTTACACATCTACTGAGCGCCTGCTGTGTACAGGCCGCTGGCTGGTGGCGGGTTCTTGGGGTTCTTGTGACACAGGATGGGATTGGGAAGCAGCCGGGCAGAGGGGAGGTGGGAGAGCCCCTCTGTGTGGGTCCGGGGGGCTTTCTGTCATCGCCTCCGAGCTCAGGGCCGTGCTGTGCGGGGGCTCGAGACGGCACCTCAGTTTCCCGACCGCCGCCATCCCTGTGCACGCCGGCCGTGCCCTTCACGGGGTCACATCAGTTCTGCGGGTGACAGGACACCAGGTAAAGGTGCTCTGGGGACCCATTTGGAGGCTCTGAGTTGTGTCCATTACTTTAATTTCTTAAGGTATTTAAATTTTTTTTTATTAAATTAGGCAAAATTAACCTCTGCAGATGTTACCTCTTCTTGATTTGGTGAGCAAGCGTTTCTCAGAGATAGGCGGAGGCCAGCCGGTCCCATGCAGGCCGATATGACCGTGACCTCCCAGGGCTGGCGTGCGAGTCAGCGCAGCTCTCCCCACCGTGAGCTGCGGGACGGGGGACGCGGTGCCAGGGTGGCCAGGCTCTGCCCCTGTGCCCATCTCGGATGATGTCGGCCTCTGCCGTCCCGGTGGCCAGGCGGGGCGTCCCTAGAAGGAATGTACTAACTGGGCCGTGGACACGTGGCCTCATCTAGACGTGGCGCCTGTGCGACTCGGCGGAGCCACGCCGTGTGGTCACAGCCCGAGAGCCCGTGTCTGTCTTTCTAAGGCTTCGTGTCTGTGTGTCTCTCCCTACCTGGACACACGGTGCTTGATTTTAACAAAGCTCATTCAGCTCGTGGGCATCAACGTCTACTTGCAAAGTGCCCCAACGACCTTGGCTCCAAGTGCTTCTAGTTCTTGGGAGAAGCAGGAAGATTCCATCTGCTTCTCTCTTGCTCTTGGGGGGGGGGGCACTGCCACTCGGGGGATGGGGGACAGTGGGGGTCTGTTGGGGAGGAGACCCGGGGCCCCCCGCATCGTCCAGCACATTTAGGGCTGCCGGCCGCCCCGTGGCTCACGCTGGGCCATGCTGGCCGGCGTCCACGGGCCCCGGCCTGCTCAAGGGCAGCTGGGACGTGGGCCGGCGCTGGGCCCGGGTTGAACGTCAGAGGGTCCCCTGAAGACTCCATCTCGTGGCATTTACCCGCGTGTCTGTCCCGTCCTCACTCACAGCCGATGTGAACGCTGCGTTGTGTCTCGAGGGACAGCCCGCCCCCCACTGACCCGTGTGGCCGACCTGCCGTGTCCCTCTCCCTCCTCTGCCTCCCGGACGCACGGCTCCCTGTGCCGCGACGCGTGAGGTGGCTTTGGGTGCGGGGGGCTCCTGACACACGGAGGGAAGGTTGACGGCCTCACCAGGGGTGTCCCCGAGTCTCCTCAACGTCTGACGCAGGAACGGTCAGCATCAGGGAGCCAGTCCCGCGCGGGGACCACCGGTGGCCTCAGAAGCAGCTCGGGAGGGAAGAGAGCAGGCTCGCGGCGGAGGCTCGACCGGCGGCCGCGGAGGCTCGCGGGGGAGGCCAGGTCCGGCCGCGCACCCGGGCCTTCGGGCTGGAGAGCTGGGGGGCTTCCGGGGAGATGCGCAGCCCACGGCCCAGCCACGCCCCGGGCTTGTCCAGAGCCGAGACGGTCCGCGAGCGTGAGCGTGCGCCGGCCCTCCCCTCCGTCCTGGCCCCGGCGGAGTCCTCGCTCGCGGGATCGGACGAACGCGTGGAGAGCCCGTCCACGGGCTGCCCGTCCCTGGGAGTTGGCGGATCCGCGGGGATGAGTCCAGACTCGTATCCTGCGCGCCTGGCGCCCTGTTGACGGACCGGAGCCCTCCGGCCCGGGGAGGGTTAGAGGCAAATATCATCGATACCTTCTTACGTATTTACTTCACAAAGTTCTGTTTTCTTCCCTTTATTTCAGCAAAATAGCTAATTACCATTTTAGATTTTTTTTAAAAATTTATTTATTTGACAGGCAGAGATCACAAGTAAGCAGAGAAGCAGGCAGAGAGAGAGGAGGAAGCAGGCTCCCTGCTGAGCAGAGAGCCCGATGTGGGGCTCGATCCCAGGACCCTGAGATCATGACCTGAGCCGAAGGCAGAGGCTTGACCCACTGAACCCCCCAGGCGCCCCGCTAATTACCATCTTATAACAAAAATTTTCACACACCTTACTCTGTTGACAGTATTGACCGAAAGGATTAAAATATAAAACGTGATTAGAGCTTAGTGTACCAAATGTGAATTAAAAATGTACATTAAAGTACATGTAAAAATTAAAATACGAGGGTATTTATGTCTTCGAAAAGTTTTTCCTTCTAGATTATTAAAATTATCTGTTAAAATTAAAAGGCTCAATGCACACTAGATGAATAAATACAAAAATTTAAATGAAAATTATCGAAGTACATTTAATGTTTTATTCAGTTTTGAACACTGCATAAGGCTGTCCTTAGGTAAAGCTGCGAAGACCCTTCCAGTGCCACCGGCCGCTGGCTCCACCGGGGAAGGGGGGGGCCGCCGTCTCCCCGCGGGCTGCACCTGCTCACGGCCACGCTTGACAGGGAGACGAGCCGGTGTCGCCCTGGTCTCGGGGGCCGCGCACGGCTGCCACGGACCCCGCACTGAGCCGCCGGTACCTGCCGCCGCAGTCTTCTGGGAGAAGCGCTGCCCTCGCCGCTGCGTTCCCTGCACTCCCAGGGCCCGTCCTGCCGGCAGGTCGAGCTGCAGCCCCGTGAGTTCGTGGGCCAGGCCGTGCGGGACTTCCCCTGGGGCCGGGGGGTGCCGGTCTCGCGAGCGTGGGTTTTGGGGTCGCTGTGCCGGGCCGCCGCTGACAATGTGTGTGTGTGAGACTCAGGCCGTCCGCGTGGGGCTCGGCAGGGCTCGGGTCGGGAGGGGCACACGGAGCGTCCGAGGCCGGCGGTCCCCTTCTCCAGAGCGCAGCCCGGGGACACGTGTGTGCCCGGTGTGTGCGGCTGCTCCCGGCCCCCCGGAGCCAGACCCCACACTGCAGCCCCCTCCTTCCCGAGAGAAAGGAAGGCCAGCGTGTCTGGAGCAGCGTGAGCGACAGCAGCCGCAGACCGGCTGTGACCTCGTGCCCGCGAGGGCGGATGGCAGGAGTCCTGCAGGCCAAACCCAGCCCCGCCTCCCCCTCCCGGGGCGCAGCCGCGCCGGTCCCTCCCCCACACTGCTGCCGCCGCAGACGGGAGACCCCGGGAGCCCTGGGAGCCGGTCCTCGGCCGCTGGCCCAGTCAGCGAAGATCCCATCAGTGAACAGCTTCCCGTTTCCGTCTCCTGAAGTCCCCGAAGTCCCACGTCTGGGGCAGAGACATCCCGACGTTCCACGCCTCCCTTTGGGACTCGATGGTGGGGGGACCCCATTCAGGTGCCCACTGGGTCACCCGGCCCCTCGCAGGGAGGGCACATGGCGGCGGCGGCCCCAGCAGCTCCCGTGCCCAGACGATGGACGACCTCAGCCCGCCCCACGCCTGCTCGCGGGAGGGCGCCCCCCAACCCCTGCAGCCCGAGAATCTCTCCAGGTGTTGCGTGACCCGTACCACTCACTCCTGAATCGACATGACGCAGAGACCCGGTTTACGACGGGAACTCCGTGTAGGAGGCGGCGGCGCGTCTGTCTCTGGTTGTGTCGCATCTGTAAGCAACAAGCGGACGTTGCTGGTTTTCCCGTGTGAGACCTTCTCTCCTGGTCGGCTTCCACCGTGACGCGTCTCTCTCTCCTCCTCTCCCCCGAGGAGCTTATCGTGTAATTTTTTATGCTTACGGCATAACTGAGGCCACTTAATCTACTGTGGTGGTTTCATTTCTTGCATTAAATTTTGTTTTTTCATGGAATCACTGACTGCTCTCTCTTTTAAAAGAAACAACTTTGTTCTTTCTTTCTTTATTTATTTTTAAGATTTCATTTATTTATTTGACAGGCAGAAGGCAGGCGGGGGCGGGGGAAGCAGGCTCCTTGCTGAGCAGAGAGCCCGATGAGCCCGATGCGGGGCTCCATCCCAGGACCCTGGGACCATGACCTGAGCCCAAAGCAGAGGCTTTAACCCCCTGAGCCACCCAGGCGCCCCAGCTTTGTTCTTTTAATGTGTCTGGCTTTGTCCGGACGGCAGCTCCGCAGGAGACACTCTCCCGATCCGTCCTGCCCTGTGCTGGGCGATCGGCGTCCCCGCCGACCCGTGCGGCGCCCCTTCCCGAGCCTCCCCCGCGCCGCACACCTGCCCCTCCCGCTGATGGAGCAACATCTGACGTTTCCGAGAGAGGCTGTGTGGGAGATGAGTATTTTGAGAACCTGCTTGTCTAAAAATACCTGCGTTCTCTTGTCTTTCTTGACGGGTTTTCGCCCGCGAACATGTTTCAGTTGGACGAGACTTTCCCTTGGAGTCCCAGAGGCCGTCCCTGCACGCTCCGAGCTTCCTGGATGGCACGGGGGTCCGGGTCCGCCTGCGTCCCTGCCCTCGTCCCGGAGAGCTGCTGGAGTCCTTGCTTGTGGCGGTGCGAGATTGGCGGTGCTCCCGGGTGCCGCCCACTCGCTCTCGCTCTCCCCGGGACGCGGGTGCGGGACAGCCCTGCCCTCTGTTCTGGAGCGCCCACTTGCTGCTGCCTGCGCCCCAGGCCGAATCCACTTCTCTTACCGCTTTGTCCTGCTGGAGTTCTTCGTCTCCCCGGGGAGAGGGCTCAGCTTTTCCTTCCGTGCTACTAAAAATTCTGCTTTTATTGTCGTGGGAATTCCTTCTTGTTCTCCGAATACTTTCTTGTTCTTTCTGTTCTGAATCGCATCCTCTGTCCCGTGGCTGCGGTGCTGCTCTTGTCTCTCTGAACACCCTCGTTATATTTACTGTGACGCTTTCTGTACGTGAAGAGCTAAACAACTCCTTCCAGAGCTTGGGCATCTTTGGACGTACTTGGATTTTAGGGGTCAGACTCTCCAAAGCTGGCCCAGGGCGGGGCTGGGGGGATGCCTGGCGGCGTCCGTCCCACCGCGGGGTCTCCGTGTCTGCAGCTCTTCTCCCTGGGTGTGTCGAGGAGCCCGCCGGTCTTGTCTGGTGTGTGAGCCGAAGGTCCAGGGGTTCGTAACGCGGTGTGCAGGCTTTTGAGGACGGTCCCCTTTTAGCAAAGCCGTCCCCTGCCCTCGGCTGTTCCTGGCATCCCTGAGCCCAGAGACCCTGGAGCCCTCCCAAGGGCGAGCCTGTCTCCAGCTGGGCAGGAGGGTGGTGTCGTGGCCCTGTGGCCTGGGGGTCCGTGGTGGTCCCCGTCTCAGGCTTGTCAGGACTGTCTCAGCGGGGAGAGCCGCCTCGGGGCCACAGCCTCGCTCCTGGGGCTGCCTGTCCTCTTGTCCCAACTGGGTCAGCTCTCCAGGTGCTTCTGGGCCTGTCTGCTAGGCTGGCGGGGGCTCTGGGGACCGCACCGCAGCCAGCCCCTCGCCCTTCTAGAGTTTCTGATCCCGCGGTCCCCCTGTCCTGTCCGGCCACCTCATCTCCACCTCAGAGTCGGCTCCGCGGGACCCAGCCAGGGGTCCACCCTCGTCTCAGAGTCCCAGACGGCCAGTGATGACATCCCGCACTCGCGGCACCGTTACACCACTGTACGCAGCACAGCCCACTACACCCCACAGACCCCGTTACACGTCCGTGCACCCTCCTGTACCCCAGCACACCCATCACCCCCCACCGCAGCACGGCACCCTGCACGCGCCACTGTAACCTCCTGTGTCTGTGCTGGAACCGCAGGACAGTCCTCGTGGAGCTCAGCGGGGTTTGGGGTGGAACCGAACACCTGTGCCTGATTCCCCCTGTTTCCCCTGGATCCACCCCAGGGGATCTTGAGTGCCATGGGTTTGGAGGCTGTGGGTCCAGGCGCTGAGGGACAGGGGACCTCGGTGGCTCGCAGACCAATGCTCAGGGGAGCTGGACGGTGGCTTCATCTTGGAGACACTGCGCTAGACCAGACTTGTGTGTGAGGGCAACACGGGGGGCATCACGGTGAGGGTGGCATGGTAGGAATGTCGCAATGGGGGTGCAGGTGTCACACGAGGGGTGTCACAGTGGGGGCGTCACCACGGGGCGAGCGTCACAGGGAGGACGTCACCGTGCAAGCTGGCATTTCTGCATGTGCCATGTCCCCATAAGCAAGAAGTGACACTTTCCTGGGACTTGGCACCAGGTCCGGGCTCCAGAGAGCAGGCTGGAGCCGGAGAGCGGCCACAGGTGAGCCCTGCGGTGACCCACGCCTGCGGACGTGCCCTCGTGCACTGATCAGACCCAGTGCTTGAGACGCTGGGTGTGTGTCGGGCGACCCCGTCTTTCTGTCACATGTGTTCCTGGCACCAACAGCCCAGTTCCCCCGAACTTCATCTGGTTCCGTAAGGTTAAATGCAACATCTTTTCCATCCGGGGACAGATTCTGAAGGCAGGTGCTCCCTCCCCTTCTCCCCGCAGAGCTCTGGCTCCGGCGACTCTGGTGACACCGACTCCGGCGCACACTGTGGAAATGCAGGGGACAAGCCAGATTTGCCCCCTTTAACCCAGGGTCGCTTGAAGCCTTCACAGGCAGGCCCTTGGCCGGACCGTCTCCAGCACAGGTGGGAGCAGGTGGTCCTGGGCAGACTCTGGCATCGCCGCCGTCAGGGGCCGCTTGCTGGGGGCTCCTCTCCGAGGACCCCCGGCCCTCACCTCCATCCACGGGCAGTGACAGTGGCCAGCGCTCCACACAGGCTTGCGGTGGCCTCAGTGAGCTGGGGCTCCAGCATGGACGCCCAGCCTGGGGCCCCCGAGGCGGCACAGAGGAGCCTCCGACCGCGGGGTCGGGGAGGGCCGCACGGCTCCAGGGGCTGCGACATGCGGACACAGCTGTGCAAAACCACAGGAACGTTTGTTTTTTTTTTTTTTAAAGATTATTTATTTATTTATTTGACAGAGAGAAATCACAAGTAGATGGAGAGGCAGGCAGAGAGAGGGAAGCAGGCTCCCTGCTGAGCAGAGAGCCCGATGCGGGACTCGATCCCAGGACCCTGAGATCATGACCTGAGCTGAAGGCAGAGGCTTAACCCACTGAGCCCCCCAGGCGCCCCCCACAGGAACTTTTTAAAGTGACAACGTACCCGTCCCTTTTGCAGACAGTCAATGGGAAAGGGTGTTTGGGATTACATAGATGTATATAGGTTCGTGGGTTTTTTTCTTTAAAGAGAGAGAAAGCGCACAAGCAGGGAGAAGGGAAGAGGGGAAGCAGGCTCCCCGCTGAGCAGGGAGTCCGAAGCGGGGCTCGATCCCAGGACCCAGGCTCATGGCCTGAGCCGAAGGCAGCTGCCCAACCGGCTGATGTCCCCATTTGTTCTCGGACTCATGTTTTAACCATGAGTGGAGACAGTTTTCCTAAAGCCCTGGGACCACTGTGCTTTGTAGCAGCAGCAGGAGCCATAGCAGTCCCAGCGGTGGGAGCAGCTGTAGTGCCGGGGCTGGGGGGCTGCAGGGCTGCGGGGCTGGGGGCTGGGAGCTGGGGGGCTGCAGGGCTGCGGGGCTGAGGGGCCGCGGTCACCCACAGAACCTCTGGTGGCAGCCCCAGACCCTCTGTGTGTGTGCATGTGTGCGCGTGTTTGCATGCCCATGGCCGCGATGTTGGGGAGGGGGTACCCACGGCACAGGGACGGTCTGATTTTCGTGGCCCCTCCCACGGATGCACTATCTGGGATAGAACAGGAGGGACGCATCTCAGTAATGAACCAAATTGCTGTGCTGTCCCTAAACCATCGTAACCAGACATAACATCACGGTTCTGCCTGGAGCAGAGCCTTGTCGTGTGTCCTGAGACCAGCTGTCCTTGGCCGAGCCCGCACACACTCTGCTCTCCTTTCTTCTTGCGTGTGATGCGTCTGCGCCCCAAGTCACCCCGAGCACCCCGGGCGGTCTTCCTTGCAGGGCAAGGCTGGTCGTGACATTTGTTTATGGGGGGCACGTCCCTGTGCGATTCTTTGAGACAAGCTGTTGTTTGTATTTGCAGTAATGGCCTCATTCATTTTCATACCGGCCCGACTGTGCGTCTAAGGCAGCTGGAGGCGGTCTCTCAGGTGGGGGCACAGGCAGGAGCGGGAGGAGCCTCTGGTGGGGGCTGGGAGCTGTGCGCTGACCCCCAGCCCCGGGGGAGCGGGCTCGCGGCTGATTGCTTCAGAACCTCCAGACACGCTCCCAGCCCATTGAAATTCCAGGCATCTCCTCGTACAGTTCCCACCTGTGTCATTGTCAACTGGACCTTATCATCATTTATTATGCAAAATTGAATTTTTTTGAAGCGTGAAGAATGAAGTAATTTCGTATGCAAACAGTTAAAACCCTCCTGTGTATTCTGATTACGTGCATGTTGATAAATTCACTTATGATGAGTGACAGTGTGAGATGTTGGGGTCGGGCGGTCGGTCCGCGGAAGACACCGATGCAAATGATAAACCCAACGCCAGAAGTGTCCCCGGCGCGCCGTGGAGGAAACGTGCGAGATGTCAGTGTCTAGCGGCGTCTGTTAATGACTGAAAATGATTGTGCGCAATGAGCAGAGGTCTTCCTGGTGATTGAAGTGTGATCGCTCTCCGCGCTCACAGATGCCGGGGCTTGGAGGTTCCCGGTGCTCTGTGCCGACAGACGCGATGACCCTCCACCTTCTAAGTGGTGTGGGCCCCGCAGTCCTTCACCGCGCTGAGGGGGGCGGACGCTGGAACCCCTGGGTCCCTTTCCCGCCTGCCCACCGTGTCCCTGGGTGGGAGGCAGAGGCCCAGGCTGGGGGACGAGGTTTGGGTTTGGCCTTCTGGGAGCTCATGGTTCCCAGCCGCTTGCAGGGCCGGACCCCATGGCCCGGCCGCCGTGCCCCCTCACACGGTTGGTGGGGGGTGCATTCTGGATCCATTCAGGGAGCCCGTGGGCCCGAGAGCAGGTGTGGGGCGCATCGGGGCCAGCATGGATCGTTTTGAATCTAAGGGCAGCCCAGGGCCGGGCACAGGCCACTCGGACACAGGGAGGGCTGGGGGCTGAGGCTGGGTTCCGGATGAGCGCGGAGTGGGGGTCCACACATCTGGGGTGGAGGAGCCCCCTGTGAGCCGTTTGTTGGGGCATCTAGGCGGTTACTCCCGGCAGGAAATGTGAGAATGAATGGGGCAGCTTCCCTTCCTCAAGGGGAGCAGACGGGCAAGCAAATTAAGGCAATGAAACGGCTGTCCGGGGTGGGGGCTGCTCTGCGCAAAGACCCCTGGGGTAGAGGAGCTCCGAGACTGTGCAGCGTTTGGGGTAGGCTGGCCCGGGGGTCCCCCACTCATTCTGACTGTGCAGGTGCAAGTGGGCCTGGGAAGTGATGTCCATGGCCCAGCCCCGGGTGTGGGAACCCGGTCTTCCCTCCACAATGGGGAGGGACTTACCGTTTCAATCATCCTGCCTGGGACAAGTTCCCGGTGGAAGCCGTGATGACAAAGAAAGGAAATGTCCCTTTTAGTAGTTCTAATGCTCCGTGTTTATAGACTGAAAATCTAATGCAAAAACCCCCAAACCCTAAAAAACTAAACACGAAGTAAATCAATGAAAACAAAGCAGGAGTACCGGAAACACGCAGGAATAGAAGCCAGTAGGTCAGCCGGACCCTGGGAGGAGACACAAGCCACCAGTTCCCACCCCTGCTTCCCCAGCTGGAGAAGGTGAATTGCATGAAATGCGTCCTAAAGGCGAATTCTTGCAGCCTGTGGGGGTTGAACTTAACCTCCGTACGTGTGGATTAAATTTATTTGGGAACAGGACCTTTGCAGGTGTCCTCGGTCCTACTAGAGGAGGTCCTACCGAGGTCCTGCAACTCACGTCCTTGGAAGAGGAAGGATATAGACCCACAGGGGACATTAGGTCACAATGGAGGCGTAGGCTGGGGTGACATGCTTACGAGCCGAGGGACATCAGAGGCTGGGGGTAAGGTGCGACCCTGCACTAAAGCCTAGGACTTGGGGCTCTGGACAGTGGAGGCGTATTCCGGCACCTGGCCGTGGCACCTGTCACGGCAGCCCTGGGGAACGGGTGCATTGGCCCAGTGGGCCGGTTTGGGTGCCTTCCAACCAGTGAGAAGTTCGCCTCTAACGTTAAGAAATAGCTCTGCTAGGCTCTAACACAGACACGCGGTTCCCGCATGTCACGTGCACGGCTCGGTGGTGGCTGCGAGAACTCGGTGCACCCTTGTCTCCTGGACGAGAAACTGGAACCCTGCAGCCTTCAGCTCCCGCCCTCGTCCCCCTGCTTCGTTCCCCCACAGCCCCGCCACGGCCTGGCCTCGTGAAGGACTGTGGTCTCCTGGTGCTCGGATGTGCTAGGGCAGGCGTCTCTCCCTGATTGTGGCGCCGCCCCTCCGTCCGGACCGCGTCTCGCCCCAGCGATGCTGCCTTTCTGCGCGCGGCCTCCTGCGGGGGTCCTGTGCACCCTGGCGGGGGGCTCACTGGGCTGGGTCCCAAGCCCATCGCTTTGGGCGGTTTTCTTTAAGATGAGAAGCTTGGAAATATGCTTGCCTTCCACGAGTGGCTTTCCTCTGTTCTCTCGTGCGCACCAGAGCGGCAGGACCCCAGCATTCCAGCGCTGGGGCGCTCCTCGGGGGCGTCCAGTTCAACCTCCTCTTTACGTGACAGGTGTGGCTCCTGGAGAAGCTGACCGCCTCTCCCGAGGTCCCAGGGCAGGGTGGCAGCCAGGGCCTCCTGGCGGGCCAGGTACAGGTTTGCGACTACCTGAGCTCCTGGCGGGCCAAGGTATAGGTTTGCGACCACCCCCAGAATGGCTCCTTTGAAGAGAGTCCTCGGGGTTAGAGGTGGGGCGGGGGGCGCATGCATTCTCAGAGGAAGGTAGTGGCCACCCCCGCCTTCCTCCTGGGACCACGGGCAAGTGCCTTTGCTCACAACCCAGCCCCGAGGTCGGCGGGCAGAGCCGGGGTCCCGAGGAGTCTTGGGTGAAGCGGGACGTGGAAGCTCGTGGCTTGCGTGGACTGAACCTGGCCCCGGCGGTCAGAGCTGAATAAATATTTGCTGATTGATTGAACGAGTGAATGTATAATTTTAAGCCTCTGGCTCTCCGCTAATCCAGGACTCCTGGGAAATCAGTCTTTGTGAAGTTGCGATCAAAGTTGCCTCAGATCCTTCTGGAACAGGCAGGACAGAAACAACAGTTTTTAAGACGGTGGATGCCAGTGCCAGGGGAAGGGCAGGAGGACGTGGCTTCCCACCCTTGGACACTTGACCTGCTACGGGCAAGGCTGGGGTATCACCACCAAGACGGGCATCCCTCCACAGACAGTCACGGTGCAGCGGGGGTGGGGAGACATGTGGCTCTGGGCTGGGGGGTTTGAGGAGACGGTGCCCTGGCCGGTGCTGGCCGTCTGAACGATGGGTACCTTTGGGTGACACTCTCCGTTTGCACTGGGCTTCCCGTTGTTCCCTCCTGGCTGTTTCACCTGTGGTTGGGGTACCGCACACCGGTCACCCCGTGCCCCGCGCTGGTGGCTCGCCTAACGGACCCTCTGCTCTTCCGAGCCACAGCTGAACTCCGTGGGCTTCCGTGCCAGAGCCGGAGAGCGAGTCCCACCCAGGGCCTGCCGTCTTCCGGAGGCCTCCACTGTCGCAGACTTTCCGTGCCCCCTTCACAAACCAAGGGTCTGAAGTTCCCGGGAATTTTAACTTCTGGGGAAACGGAGCGTTCCCTTTCCCTGCAGCCCTAGCTTACCCGTCCACTCCCCGCCGCCGCTGGGAGGCCGCGCTTGTCAGGGAACTGAAATAACTCAGGCCCCGTCTGTAACCACCTTAAAGCAGAGGAAGAGAGAATCTGTGCAGTCACGTGGCTTGGGGGGCGCAGGGCGGGCAGGGCAGGTGCAGGGCTTTGGGGGCACAGAGGCCCGTAGCAGGGCCCCAGGCAGGGAGAGCCCAGGGGGCCTGGGCCAGCGGCTCCCACAAGGGCTCCAGGACGAACACACCAGCACCCCTTGGCCTCTCCTTTTCCAGGACACCCCCCTCCCCAGTCAGGCCGCTTTATTGTGGCAGCGGTGACCCTTTCACGGAGCCCCCCCCTCCCCGCGGCCCCCAGGAAAACTCCCCAAGGCTCCGGCCTGACTCCCAAGCCTCCTTCCCTAGCAAGGTCCAGGCTGCCCTTCCGCCGCCTGCACTGCTGGAGCCCGCGGGGCCACCAACGGTTGGATTCCCCGGGGACGCAGCACCGGGGAGCCGGCCTCAGGGGCGCAAACTGTGCACGCGCAGCTCGGGGTCGCCCGGAGAAGCGGCACGAGAGCCGGACAGACGCAGGCATTTCGGCCTTGCTTAGGGACCGGGCGCCGTCCACCCTCTTCTTCGACGGCGCGTGTGTGACACTTGGGGGCGCGGGGTGGGCGCGGAGGGGAAGACCCGCCCCCGGCCGCGCGCGATCCCGCGGGGACACCCTGGGGCCCCCAGCGCGCAGGCGCAAGGCCCAGCCCGGCTGCGGGGGTGGGGGGCGCGGTGTGGCCCCCCGCCCCGGCCCGGCTCTGTGAAGGGGGCGGCCAGCTGGGCCCGCGGCACCTGCGCCCCGGAGCGTCTCACCGCGGGGACCAGCCCGGCGGCCGCCCCGCCCCTGCCCGCCGGGCCACGTGCGCCCGCCCCGCTGTCGGGCCGCAGGACGGAGTTAGGTGGGCGGCCACGGGGACCCCGGCCCTGATGCCGCCCCGCGCCCCCCGCCCGCGGGGCAGACCATGAGCGAGTTGGCGACGGCCCGGGCGTGGCCTCGGCTGCAGGTGACCCGCAGAGTCCAGGGCCGCGCCGGGGTCGCAGCGTCCACCAGGAGGGACCTGATGCGGGAGGGCGGGGCGGGGTCTGTGGTCCGGGGTCTGGTCGGGTCCCTCCGCGCTTCTCACGGAAGGGGAAGGTGCAGCCGCGGGCAGGGGTCCATTTCCTGGGGCCGCAGAAGCCCCCGAGGCGCTGCAGTTTCGATCCCGCACGAAGAGAAGATGCGGCCGTGAGGACGAGGACGAGCTTCCCTCCGGAGCACAACACCGCGGCCTGGATGAAAACGCATGGCCCCGCGGAGCCCACCCGGTTCTGAAGGGCGGGGCGCCCGGACTGTGGGGCGGGAGGAGCCGTGAGCCACCCCCTCTCGGCTTGTGGGCTGGGACAGACGCGCTGGGGGTCAGCAGCCACCAGAGTCTGGCCGGGGGGCCCTGGCCGTGGGGGCCAGGCTTCCACGGGGACACAGCGGAGTCCAGTGGTGGCACCTGCCTTTTCACCTACGTGGCCCCAGGGGCCGAACCTCACTGTTCTGTTCTGTTCTGTACAGTGGGAGTGGACTGGAAATGTCACCAGATGCTGACCACTCCGTCCTAGATGGACCTCCTTGTGTGTCCGGTGGCTGCCACGTGCCTGCTGAGCCCAGGGGCTGTTTCTGGGCTGTTTCTGGGCTGCGAGCCGGGTGGACCGGCGTGGGGAGGCAGGGACAGCTCGGAAGGGCCCTTTGCACCGGCTGGCTGATGCGGGCAGTTTCCCCCTGAGGCGTGGGGCGGAGCTCCCTTCTGCTGGAGCTAGTCCTTGGCTGAGCAGTGGTCCACCCCGTGAGCTGCTGTTTCGGGAGCGGGGTCCAGGCCCCGTGACAAGCCATTACACGATCCATACCGTGTGTGCGTCGCTCTGGTCCTCGGGTGTCCTGTGATTTCTAGGTGATACTTTTTTCCCCTTCCCGGATCTCACTAGGGAAGTCGTGTAGCCCCTCTGGGCCCTGATGTTTCCATCTGTGCACACACGTGTGTGTGCACCACGTGTACATGGGTGGACAGTCATGTGCACGTGCACACGCGTGTGGACGTACGTCTGTGTATATGCGCACCTGGTGCCCGAGGGAGGGCTGGGCATAGATGGCCTCGGAAAGATCTCCCAGACCTAAAATTCTCTGATTTCATCAGTCTTTTTCTTTTTTTTTTTTTAAAGATTTTATTTATTTATTTGACAGACGGAGATCACAAGCAGGCAGAGAGGCAGGCAGAGAGAGGGAAGCAGGTTCCCCGCTGAGCAGAGAGCCCGATGCAGGACTCGATCCCAGGACCCTGAGATCATGACCTGAGCCGAAGGCAGCGGCTTAACCCACTGAGCCACTCAGGCACCCTCATCAGTCTTTTTCAATGAACAAACAGTGCCTGCGCCTTCTGCTCCCGGCACTGTTCTCGGAGGGCCTCCGCCCTCTGAGCCCTGCTCGGCCCACCAGGCTTCCGCCGCGTCTCACCCCTGCTGCTGCTCGTCCCCGCTTCCTCCCCCGACTCACGTCTGCACAGGTGCCCTGCCCCGCGTACCTCCATCCAGAGCTCTGCCTCGGCTGCCCAGGTGTGTCCCCCAGCAGACCGTCACGGGAGGGGGATGAGAAGCCGGCCGCGGCAGAGCCCACGCCCAGCCCCCCCCCCCCCCCCCCGCATTTGCTCTGGGTCCGGGAAACCGGGGAAGGGAGGGACGGACAAACGTTCCCACTCGGGGACGCCGGACTTCCGCAGCGGGAAGGAGTGCTGTGAGCCGCTTCTGCCCTCTCTTGGATCCTGTTTCCACGCTGCGGTGTTCAGAGATCTGTCTCTGGTGAAGCCGGTGGAAACCGTTCGGTAAAGGCAGCCAGAGGCGATGGGAGGACCCGGGGCAAGCCTACCCCTCGTGCTTCTTGTCAAGATGCTGCCACAGCCTTCGCCCTGCTCTGGAGCATGGCCGTGCAGACTGTGCCCGTCCAGGCCGACCTGGGATAATAACGCGCACTTGTCCTTGTTACGAGCGCCCTCCCGTTGCAACAGTGCCCTACAGCTGCTCACCGCTCCGGGGGAACCAGTCCCTGTTTCGCCAGTGTGCTTCGGGCCCGGCCGGGACTCGGGAGGGGCAGGTGCGCCGGGGGGTTGCCCGTGTGCTCCGAACCGCCGCCCGGCCCCGGTCCCCGGACGCACACTTCTCCGGAGCCTTGAAGGGACAGAGCCTTTTGCAACAGTCACGTCCCCTGAGTGACGTGGTCGGGAAACTTGTTGCTTTAGTTAAATGTACATTTTGGGTCATTGCAACTTCTTACATTTATGTTTCGTGGAGTACAAGTTTCCAAAGAACTAAAATGCAGACGGCACTTACAAGCCAATATCCTTATGAATATGGAGAAAAATCTTCGACAAAATATTCGCAGACCAGGCCCAGCAACACAGTAACACAGTGGTCGTTCACTGCCATCAAGCGGGCTTCACTCCAGGGGTGCCGGGACGGCTCAACAGCCACACGCCATCCAGCGCGGCGCCCGCCCTAACCAGGTGAAGGGGGAGTCCTGCCGCCGTCTCCGTCTCCGCCGAAGCGGAAGAAAATCTGGTAAGACGCGACGTCCCTTTATGAAGAAAGTCTCATCGAAGCAGGCACAGAGCGAACACACCGCCACTAGCACAGGCCGCATACGACACCCCCACAGCCAGCGCCACCTTCGAGAGGACGGGGCGGAGACCAGGATGCCCAGACTGACCACCAGGGCCCCTGCCTCGCCTGGGGGTTGGCGGGATGCAGAATGGCCTCTGGCTTCTAGAGAGAGACAGAGCCCTGTCGGCTGCCCCTGGCCTGGCCCTCCGAGCGAGCGTCCCAGCTCCCTAGCTCTCCCTGCCCGGTGGCCCCGGCGGCGGCCGTGCCGGCGTGCTTGCCTGCCTGCCTCTGTAAAATGGGCCACTTTCTCTAGAGGCTGGTCAGGATTTTCTGGCAGTTTGGACTGTGCCGAAGCGTGGTTTCCGTCATGTGTTTCCTGCTCAGGCTGTGCTGAGCTTCCTCAGACTATAAAATTCTGTCTTTCACTGAATGCGGGACTTGGGTGATTATTGTATCTTCAGTTATTTTTGCCTTGTTCCTTCTCTCCTCTTTTTTCTGGGACTCCAGACCCACGAGGCTTCAACCGCGCGCTCTGGTCCCGCTGGGTCCCGAGGTTCTCTGTTGGTTTCCTGTTGCCGCAGAAGGAATCACCCCAGATGGACCAGACTAGAAAGTAGGAGCCCAAACACCGTCTCTGCAGGGGTCTGTCGGGGGGTGTTTGCACAGGGCCCGGGAGGGGCACGTTGAAGTAGACCCCAGACCCCTCGCTGTCTGTTCCCTGCAGGTGCCTCCTCCTGCTGGGCTCGGAGGGCAGAGGTGGGTCCTCGTGTCCGCACAGCTGGCCCCCGGCCCCGGGCCCCCAGGCTTTGGGGCTGTGTCCACACTCAGGCTCTGCTGGCCCCCACGCACAGGAGAGCCCGCGACACACCGCGGGAAGTCTAATTTAATCCATGCACAAATATGACAAGAATTTTATTTTTTTTGCTAATAAAACAGATTACTTATCATATGGCATGGGTTGAAAATTACTCAGTCTAAAAATGTCTGATGAACAAAGGCTTAATTTTAGCAAACGATTCTAAATCAAGCACTTATGAAAGGCAACTTTTGTTCCCAAACCAAAAGGACACCCTCCCTCTTTTGGATAAAAAGAGAACTTGCTCCAGCAGTGATGACGTCGGCGCGGACCGCCTCCTCACTGGAAAGTCAACGCTCCTCCCCTTGTCCCCCCGGGACAGCCCCTCAGCCCAGGCCCGGGCGTCCCGCACCTGCCGGGCTGTAAGGACGAAACTAGGGATGTGTGTGAGACGGAGACAGACACAGCGAGAGACAGAGACCGAGACCGAGACAGAGAGAGGGAAGCATCACATGCTGTAGCTAGACGGGCCAGGAGAGGGCTGCTGGGGACGGGCACGTGAGCTTTGCCGCTGCCCCCGGAGGCCTGTGCTGGCTCCGGGAGCCTCCAGGTGTCAGGGGTGCCCCCGACTCGGGCCTCCAGCACCAGGTCTGGGGAGATCACCGCGCTCGAAGGCCCAGGCCTGGGACTCCCCACAGGACCCAATGGGCAGGGGCGGCCGTGCCTCGCATCCCAGGAGCCCCCACGGCAGGGGCAGGGACAGAGGCCGCGCGCGTGGTGGGCTCAGAGCGCTGTGGAGAGGCAGCGGGGGCAGAGCTCCATTCAGGTGCGGGTTGGAGTGGGGTCGTCACTGTCCTGCCTCGTGAGAAGAGGCGTCCCGGGAGGCCTTGGGGTTGGGGCTGAGTGGGGACATCGGGGAGGAGCGGAAGGCACCGGAGGGCAGCCTGGGAAGGCAGAGCCACCTGGCCTGCGCAGGGGGAGACAGTCCCCCGGCCCGATCCCGTGTGGACGATCTGCCAGGGTTGGGGTCAGTCTGGGGAAGCAAACGTTCCGTCCCCTCCCAACCCAAGGAGCCACGGGGTGAGCCTGGTCTCTAGTGGTGGGGTTGGGGTCGCCGTGGGTCCAACCAGCCCAGGAAGCTCCGGGGGGGATTCCAGTAGGATCTGGCTCCGGGGGTCTCCGTGTGACACCCCCTGCCGCTTGTCTGCTTCCCCCCCGAACTCTTCCGCCCGGGGGGTGCAGGGCACCCGAAGGAACAGGGCTGCTGTGAGCTGGCCTTCCTTGCTGAGACAGGCGCGTTGGTTTACGCCGACAGCCCCCTGTGGGCCTGCCCGTGCCCATGAGCCTCCCTGGTGAAGCCGGGGCTGGCTGGGCAGTGGGGAGGAGCCTGTGGTCCCTCGCCCAGGAGGCACAGGCCTGGAGACACGGGGCTCGCGTCCCGGCCCCTGGAACTGGGAAGTGCCCTCTGCTCTGGCCAGTAGGCCTTGGCGGGAGGGACACTCAGGTCTCTGAGCCCGTGGCTTTTCTTCTTTCCTTCAGGAATTCCCTCTGTTGGGGCCAGATGTGTGGGGCACAGACCCTCGAGCTAGTGGCCGGGGGACAGTGAGAGACACAGCAGGGCGGGCCAACGCACCCTGACCAGCCCTGGACGGGCGCGCGAGCCCGTTTTGGACCTTCCCGCGCTGCCCCATGGGACCCCAAGGATCCCCAGAGTTGGGTCCGGTCAGCCCGGCGTCAGGAGAACCACCCACGGGGGGCGTGGACAGCGGGCGCTGCTGGGGGCGGGGGCGGGGCGGGGAGGCTCCAGCTCGGTCCTCCCGCTCTTCCCCTTGGGGCGGCCGGGCTGCCTGGGGCTAGTGGACGTGCTTCTGCGCACAGCTTCTCTGGGGCAGCGGCCGCGGGGCGCACGCCATCCGCCTGTCCCAGGAACTTGCGTGCGCATTCGAGGAAACGAAAATCCCATTTTAGTGCAATTTATTATGAACAAACTTGTAAAAATTTATATCATCTTATTAGTTTTATTTAGGAGCAGAGTTTCTTCTTTCTCTGTCTGGAATGAGGACTGGTGCCGGTTTGAGAGAAACGCACAAGGGACGCCCGGCTGGCTCGGTTGGTGGGGCGGGCGGCTCTGGATCCGGGGTCGTGAGTTCGAGCCCCACGGTGGGGGTGGAGATGACTTACAAACAAAATAAAAAAAAAAAAGCTATGTGAAATCCTACGTGACCAATGTCCGTTTGCTCAGAGGGAGACAGACCATCCTTGCGTCTCAGTCACCTTGTGCCCCACGTCAGAGCCCGGGGGCTGCGGGGACGGAGGTGGCCGGGCCCCAGTCAGGCCTGAGACCTTGCTCCTTAGTACTTCCGGCCCTTGGGGAATGCGTGGGACTCACAGGTTCACTCAGGCCCTGATACCCTTTGTTGGGCTTCCCCTCGCCTGCGGTCTCCGTCCCCACCTCCCTGGGCTCCCCAACCTGCCTTCCCCCCTCTGGAAGGAAAGGGCAGGGAAGAGGTGACAGTTTTATAGGACCACCCTGGCTGCCGCGTGGGGCGCAGACCCCGGGGGGCCAAGGCAGGAGCAGAGAGAGAAGTCCTCACAGTTGCCCAGGGTTGTGGTGGCTTGAATTTGCGCAGGAGCTGTGCGGGGCTGGGGACCTGGGCTTCAGGGGGGTGGCCACACTAGAGCCAGCAGCATTTTAGTTTGGGACAGAGAGGAAGACCCCACGAGGCTGCGGTGGCATCTGCAGAAGGGTAGAGGGAGGCTCCCTGGAGGCTGGTGGTGGCCTCGGGGAGTCCGAGGCCCTGGGGAGGCAGCTGGCTTCTGGGGGGCAGTTTGCTGTCCGGAGACCTAGCGGAGCCAGGGGAGGGGCGAGGAGAGGGGCCGGCTGGTACGGGCTGTGGTGGCTCCAGGCCACACCTGTCACCTGTCGGACATCGCCCATCCGTTCCTCTGGTTTGGAGACTGAGAGGCGGAGCCCGGACCAGGATGTCACATTTGCACAATCGAGAGGCCCCTGGGGGTCCAGTGGTCTCTGAGCCCACATTCTTCCTGGCCCGGGCTGGTGCTTCAAAGCGTTATTTCTGTCTTTAATCTTGTTGCAAGACAAGCGCTTTGAAACACTTGACAAAAATGAACAAAATGCAGGGAATCGGGGAAGAAGTACAAGAGGACAGAGTGAAGGGCGCGTGCCGGATCGGCCCCTCCTGCTTGCGCTCTCAGAACCTGTCGTGTGTTTGCCCCGAACTGCTGACCCTCGTTAAAAGCCCAGATTCCCCACTCCCGGATGGAAACCCTGACTCAGTAGGCCTTGAACCCAAACTCCGCTGTGACCTTACAGCTGGACAGGGCCCTGGTGGTCCTAGGCCTGGGCAGGTGCTGAGCGTTGTGCGATCGTCTCCTAGGCACATTCTTGTGCCCATCCAGAGCTGCTTGACCTCGTCTTCAGGCCAGGGACCCTCAGTTCCTCCCACCTGAGTCCAGTTGTACATGTTGTGCACTGCACAAGGACCCCTTGCTGAGGGGATGAATTGGGACTGAAATGCAGCTCTGGCCTTGTGGGCCACACGTAGGAGGCTGCTGGGTTCTCAGCTGCTGGTAGCAGAGAGATCCTGGTTTCTTTTTTTTTAAGATTTTATTTATTTGACAGAGAGATCACAAGTAGGCAGAGAGGCAGGCAGAGAGAGAGGGGGAAGCAGGCCCCTTGCTGAGCAGAGAGCCCGATGCGGGGCTCGATCCCAGGACCCTGGGATCATGACCTGACCTGAAGGCAGAGCCTTGACCCACTGAGCCACCCAGGCGCCCCAGCCCTGGTGTTTGTAGCTGCAGACCTCAGAGGACTCCTCCTGGAGCGGCTGAGGACTTTGAGCACCATGGGCGAGTCCGCCTCAAGCACAGTTAGCGGCGATGTTCTGATTGTCCCAGGCCCATCCGAGGGAGGGTCCTCCCCTCCACCCTCCCTGCCTGCTGGCCCCAGGGCCTTGTTCTGGGACGGTTCTGCCCCTGTTCTCCTCCTGCTTCTGCGCTGGCCTCTCCAAGCTGCCCCATCCCCCGTGACCTCAGCCTCTGCCCTGGAGTCTCTCCACTCTTCCGGCGGCCCTGCGGGATGGGCACGCAGCATTGCAGGCACCATCTAGCCCTCAGCCCCGGGCATCCCAGACCGGGTTGCTGAACCCCAGGAGCCACAGAGGGTTAGGGTCCCCTTGCCTTCGACTGTGTCGTATTTGATATGAGAATCTGGGAGTCATCATAAATCTTGATCTTGGAATCTGGGAGTTTATCAAAACAGCCTTGTTTCTCACTCAGTAATCCTGAAATTTTGTTTCTCAGTGATAGAGGTTTTTGGTTTTTTTTTTTTTTAAGATTTAAAAAAAATTTACTTATTTGACAGAGATCACAAGTAGGCGGAGAGGCAGCAGAGACAGAGGGGGAAGCAGGCTCCCCGCTGAGCAGAGAGCCCAATGCGGGGCTCGATCCCAGGACCCTGAGATCATGACCTGAGCCCATGGCAGAGGCTTTAACCCTCTGCGCCCCCAGGCGCCCCAGCAATACTGTTTTCTGACAATAACCCACATTTGAACCCAGGAGACACACTGTCAAGCAAGGTGTCTGCTGCGGTGCTGAGGGCGCGCGAGGGTGAGTGGGGCGCCCGGGCCGCAGATGCCCAGGCCGTGGGAGACCAGAGTGGGGCGGCCCCGAAGCTGCTGGGCACGGGCCGGTGGGGACCAGCCTGGGGGTGAAGAGGGCGCGGGCACCGCGTGCAGGGGAGGCCCTGTCCCCCAGCCAGAGCCGTCCCCTGCACCAACGGCTGGCCGGCCGCGCAGCCAGGACGTCCCACCCGAGGCCTCGCGCTGTGTCCTGCAGCCTGAGCGACGGACGGACGGACGGGGAGGTTCGCGGCCTGCAGCGCAGACGCCTCCGCTGGGAGAAAGAGCCGTTTGCTCAGGTGCCTCGTTAACACGACCCCCGGGTCTGGGGACACGGTCCGGCCCCGCAGAGGACGCAGCCCCCGCGGCCTCTCCCCCCACAGGCCCCAGCCTCAGCGCGTCCTCCTCTGGGCGGTCCAGCGGGAGCCCGGCAGGGGTCCCCCGCCCTGTCCCCACCCCGTCGGGCGTCGCAGCGGGTGCCCGGCAGGCCCCGCCCCCAGCCCCGCCCCCCGCCCCCCGCCAGCCGGGAGGGCGCTGCCCCGCGGGGCGGAACTGCGGCGCCTGCTGGGCGGTTGCTCAGGGACTGACTCTGCCGGTTCGAGGGGGACGAGGGACAGCAGCCGAGGGCGCGGGAGGCGCAGCCGAGGCAGGAGGCGCGCACGCTCCGCGCAGCCCACGAGCGCGCGCGTCCTCGAGAGGGAGAGACCCGGCGCCCAGGAGGACGCGGAGGGCGCGGCGGGCGGGCGGGTGGGGGTGGGCGGGGCCTGGGCGCGATGGGCGGGGCCTGGGGCGCGATGGGCGGGGCCTGGGCGCTATGGGCGGGGCCTGGGCGCGATGGGCGGGGCAGGTGCGGGCTGGTGCGCGGGTGCGGAGGCGCGAGAGCGAGGGCAGCCCCGCAGGGCTCCGAGGTCGCGTTCCCACGCCCCGCGCCGTGGCCAGAGCGCGGGCTCCTTCCGCCGTTTCCTTCACCCCCAGATCCCGCCCTCCCGCTCGTGCGGGGTGGACTCCGGGAGCGTCCACGGGGCCGGGGTGTCCACAGATCCGGGGAGCGGCTGCGGGCGGGTCGTGTCCAGCCGGCCGGGCGGCTGTTCTCCAAACCCGCAGCGGCCCGCGGGCGGCGTCCCCTGGAGGGGCCGGGCCGGAGTGTGGCTGCACTTTCCAGCGTGTCCGGCCCGGGGCAGCGGGGCCCACGCCCCTCGGTCACCCCCGGCCCCGGGAGGAGTGCTGGGAGCAGGGGGCGCTGCCCGGGTCCAGGAGGACAGCTACCCCCGCCGGCGCCCGCGACCCTCCCCGGCCGCGTCGTGTCCACCGAGCAGCTACGGCCGGTTCCCCCGCGCCCCGAACAGAAGCAAACCGGCCGCTGTGTAGGGACAAAGGTGTAATCAGATTCTGACTTTCTACCCAGTAAACACCTTAGAATGAATGCCTGTCGCACTAATGGTGAAGGTTTCGTTAGTGTTCTCCTTGACTCCTGAAGCACTCAGTCTCCCGAAACGTTACTGCCCTTCCCCCGAGGGCACGGAGGGCACCCGCGACAGAGACAGCTGACAGCACGCCGTCGGCTCTTCCCAAGTCTGAAGGTGATTTTCCAAGACACGCGCAGCCTCCTGCACCCACGGGGCCCCAGCTGGGGGAGACCCTGGGCCCGCCCCTGGTGCAAGGTGGGCCCGGCTCGGGGAGGGGCACCGTGACCTGCCGCCCTCGTCGGACACACTGGAGAAGTGGATCATGGTCCTGCCGCCACGGAGATAGCGGTGAGGACACGGTGCGGACACCGTGCGCGAGGACGCCCACCCCCGGCGGCGGGGCGTGGCGACAAGTGGACTCCGTGTCAGTGGACAGGGCTGTGCTGGCCCCCATGACCGAGGGCCTTCAGCAGAGGTTGGAAAACTGCGTGGTCCTGATCAGCCCGGGCCTCCGGTGAGAAGGTGCGGAGCGGGTCTGGCCGGGAAGGATGGGTTGCGGCCGCCGGCGGGAGGCAGGGGTGAGGGCCGTGGTGGAGCCGAGCTGCCGTGCCACAAGTGGGCCAGGCAGTGACCCCAGCCCCCTCGCGCTCCCAGGACTTGAGCGACCAGCAGGTGCGCGTATGAGCACACGCAGGCGTTTTTCCAAGGATCTGTGGTGACCCCAGTTGCAAAACCTGAACACGGATTTAGGGGCTCACTGTGAAGAGAGGCATTGTGTGATTCTCGAGTTCCTGGGGTTACGGAAGTGCAGGGCACAGCTCTTCCGTTTTCTTCCTGTAAGAGCACATCTAACAGTTTTTGTTAAAAAAAAGAACAGTCTCAAGCAACAATTTCCCGCATCCCGGAATCGCTTCCTGGTGAAGCCCGCGTTGTTGGAAGGGGACAGTTAGAACCACGGCAGACTCGGTCTCTGGGGGCGACTGGGGGAGGGGCGGGCGTCCGGCGTCGCTGCGCGTGTCCCAGTGAATTCAGAGCCTCCTGTAAGGTGGGTGACCGACCCCTCTCCGCGTCGGGCTCGCGGCCCCCTGGTGAGGGTCTAGAGGAGTGCACGTATTGTCCCCCTGCGCCCCCCAACTGCCCCCGTGTTCCATGCGATCTTGAAGCCCCTCCGGACCGGCGGCGGCAGCCCCTCTGTCGGAGTAAACACTTGGTGCACACTGCATGCTGGGTATTGTCGGGGAAGAAAGCCCTCCTGTGGCTGGGAGACGTGCATCCCAGGTCAGTCCAGAAGGAAGTGCCATCCCGGTACCCAGGACCTCCAGCAGGTGTCCGCGGCCGCTGGAGTGGGGGCACCTGGGGTCGGAGCGGGTCTGCAGGGCCCCGGGGTGGGGAGTGCCCTGAGCTGTGGGGCGAAGGCTCTGCAGGGGGCCTGGCCCCCGTCCTGCCTCCTCCCGAACGCCGCTGCCGGCCGTCTCAGAACGCCTGGCGCTTGCCTTCTTCCGTGCGGTCCTCAGCCCTGCGGACGGGTCGCGGCGGGTGCCTCAGCGGCTCCCGGCCTGAGGCTGGACCCGAGACCTTAAGCACAGCTTGTCCCGCGAGCGCATGTCATCCCGGGGTCTAGATAACCGTTCCCTTTGGATTTCCCTCCCTGAAGCTGTGTCAGGGGGCTTGGGGGGCTCAGTCGGTTCCATGTTCCACTCTTGGTTTCTGCTCGGGTCCTGACGTCGGCGCGGCGTCGGGGGAGTCCGTGAGGCTTCTCTTTCTTGCCCTCTGCCCCTCCCCCACCCCCAATAAATAAATAAATAAATAAATAAATAAATCTTTAAGAAAAAGAAAAGAAGTTGCGTTGGGTTCTTTTTCGAATCGGCTTCCTCCCCACCCTGTTCCGACAGGACGCTTGGTGTGCTCCAACTCCTTGTCTTCTGCATCGTGTCATGTGCGACTCAGAGGTCCCTGCCCTGCCGCGGTCCCTCCCCCCGAGCTTTGCGGTTGTTTATGGGGAGCTAGTCCAGTCCTTTGGGGCGCGTTCCTCTGCGGACGCTGCTGGCCCGCCCGAGTGGTTTTGCCTTCACTGAGGCTCCGCGCCCGGGGGTCCGCCGGGCTCACGTCACCTTTGAACCTGCTTGTTTGGTTCGGGTTTCCTGTGCCACGTGGGCAGGGTGGGCCGGCCCCCACCTGACGCCTTTCTTCTCCAGCGGGACCGTGGGGCCGGCTGGCCGGTCTCCAGACTCCAGACTCCGGCCGTGGTGGCCCGGTTCCGGGCGGGGATGTGTCGCGGACGGCGTGGGACGGCGTGGATTTTGTGAGCTGGTTGTCAGATACGGTCACTAATAGAAAGTGCCCTGTACGAACCGAAACTTCCTGTTAGCACACAGGCGGCCACTTGCTAGTTCCTTTGATCCCTGTTCCCGCCCAGCGGCTGCGCTCTTCCCGGCCCCGTCCTGGTCCCTCACCAGCCGACCCTCGTTGAAGTCACTCCTCGTGGGGGTATTTGCATCCGGGGAATCAGCAGGGGACTGGAGGGCATTACTGATGCCGGCGAACGCGGAAGACAGGCGCGGGGAGCCCTTGGCTCCGTGGCCCGGATGACGAGGAGGATGGGCTGCGTCGCGACCGTGGACTGGGCGCGTGGGCATCCTGGGATGGGCTCAGCGCGTCTGCGTGTGCACGGTCGCGGAGAGCCTGCTCTGGCCACCCTCCAGCACAGCGCCTCCCGGGGCCCCCCGTGCGGAGTCAGAGCCGGGGCTCAGAGCCGGCCCCCAGCCTCGTGCGGCTCGGCGTCCACACTCGCCCATGCGGATGGTGGTTCCTTCTTGTCCTTTCTCAGAGCTGCCACGTGTTTCCAGCACATCTTGTCTGGCGTTCCTGTATTCACAATGGAGGGCACCTTTCCTTGGGGATAACTGTGGCCCTGGGGCCGGCCAGGAGTGATTCGGACGTGGGCTTATCACGAGGGGCCTCCCTTGTGACGAGCGCAGCGTGTGCGGGACCAGCGACCGCAGTGTCAGTGACTCACGGCAGCGCCGCCGAAGCCCGGGCTGGGTTGGACCGCAAGGCTGACTCCGGAGAGGGCTCTGAGAGACAGATGTGACTGGTGTCCGCCCCGCGAGGCCGGGCGGGCTGATCTCCCGAGAAGTGCACACCTACGTGTGGGGGACACTGAGGCCCTCAAGCCGACGGGACCTGATTCCGTGACAGCTGACGCCACACACCACCCGTGCCGCTGTGGTCCCCGAGGCGGTGCGGGACCAGCCACAGTGTGCCACCCTGTGCTGCCCGTCCTTGTCGGGTGAGACTCCAGAGTGAGCGCGTCCTCTCGGGGCGGCCACTTGGATGTGCGGGGAGGGGCTGTTGGCCAGGAGGGGCGGGACCCTGAGGTCCAGGAAGGAAGGCTCACCGGCCACTGCCCCTGAGCTCACAGCCCGCAGAGGGGCATGGGAAGGGGGTGTGGGACACTGCACGGAGCACGGCCCCGGCTGGTCGCGGAGATCCTGCGACCTGTCTCTGGGATGCTCTAGCCTTGGCCCGCGGCTGACCCTGCTCAGGCAGACCTCTCGGACAGGCTCCACCTGCTCCCCGACCTCTAGGGGCAAAGGCCGGGCGGGGAAAGGTGTTCTGTCTTCCCCAGATAAAGACGGCTCGAATGTGAAATCAAAAGTTTAATCTGACACAACTAAATATATTCATATATCTCACACTGGAGGATTGTTTGAAACATCAGAAGTTAGAAATTACAAGTAGGTATATGCTTCCTATATTCAGATAAATTTGTTTCTATTCATTATTTCGATTCCAGACAGGGAGAGACAACTCTGGAAACAGTCACGGGTCTATGAGAGCAGATGGCATGAGTGTCGCTTCAAGACGCAGACGGTGTTCTGGCCTCTTCCTCCCCAGCACAGGCCGCGGACGCTGCTGGGTCCCGGGAGGCAGACTCTGCTCAGGGCGGGAAGAATGTGTGGGGTCGGCAGGCGAGGAAGGCTACCGAGGGTCTCCCCGCACCGAGTCGTATCACGAAAGCTGCAGCCTGTCTGTCTGCAGCCTGTCTGTCTGCCTTCTTAGAAGCCGGCATTCCAGCGACACGAGTTCCTCTCTCTCGGGTGGGGTGTGGGTGGGTGGGTGGCAAATTCAAATCGCCTCAAGACACTCAGGTCACACCCATGTCTGACCC
The DNA here is from genome assembly GCF_009829155.1 of Mustela erminea. Lineage (NCBI taxonomy): Eukaryota > Metazoa > Chordata > Mammalia > Carnivora > Mustelidae > Mustela > Mustela erminea. Next base: position 1,236,115 of record NC_045624.1, on the reverse strand, counting down.
AGCTGACCCGGGCGAGGCCCAGAAAATGCTGCGGTTTCCACTCTTCTCCGTGCAGCGGGGACCTCACACCCAGCAAAGCCGGAAACGCCCGTCCCCCTGCATCTCCTTCTGCGAGCGGGGAGCCCAGGCGCTGCTCTCGACGCCGGCAGGGCCCAGGACATCCCCCGAGAGGGGAGCACAGGTGCCTGCGGGGGCCAGGGGGCTCCCCGGGGACCCCGGAGCTCGCTACCTGCCTGGCCGGCTCCCCCAGTTCCCGTCATCCCCAAGGAAAGAGTGGATTAGCAGGAGCTGCTTTGGCAACGTGCAAATCTGGACTTTAAAGTTAAAAATGTGGCTCTAGACTGGTGGGCGATGGGAGGCCTCCCCCGGGGCGGCTGGCCTGGGGCTTGTGTGCCCAGAGATCCTGCCCTTTGGGGGGCGGGGGGCGGAGATGGGCTGTCAACAGCCCGGGGGCGGTGTCGCCTGCACCGGAGCAGAGGGGAGAGGCCGGGACCGTGTTATCCTCGCTTCCCCGAAGTGGCAGCCGGTGAGGGTAACAGCAGCCGGGCCCTCCCGGCCATCCGCCCCCACCAGACAAACGCCAAGTGTCTCTCCTGCGCTCGGCGGTCTTCACGCACTCCGCGTGCCGCCGGCTTTCTCCGCCACCTGCCCCCGCCCAGCTGGCCCGTCCCTCCAAGCTGCAGCCACGAGCCAGCTCTGTGCGGGGAGACGTGGGTCACTGCTGCGTCACTGCTGCGACACTGCGGGGAAGAGCGTGGAGCGGAAGTGACAGCAGATACGGTGACTGTCCCTGGGACCGATGACCCCACACGTCTCCCCTTAGCATGATCTGGGTGGACACGAATGCACATTGGATTCGGGGACCGTGCGGACGAGGGAGGGACACTGGAGACGCAGAGCTGAGCGGCATCGCGATGCGCGGCAACGGTCCCGGGCGCGGGCCGCTCCCAGCCTCGGGGTCACTGCGGGAGGGCCCTGAGGATGGCGTTCACCTCTTCGGCCACGGCCGTCAGCGCGAACTCAAACTGCTCCTGGAGGGACGAGAGAGGGAGGCGGAGTGAGGGGCCGTGTTCCCTCGACGGCGGCCTTCCGCCCGCTGCGCTGTTCTGCAGAAAGAAACGGTTCACGGAAGGAAAGGCCACCTATGTCCCTAGAAAGGAGAGGACGGACGGACGGTTTGTACGGCGAGACCCCGTGTTCACGGCGACTAGGGTTTCTCGCTCATCTTCGGTCACGGAGGGGCCCCCGCCCGGTCCCTTCTGATTGCTCAGGGACGGCAGAGTGCCCAGCCCCTGAGGCCCGGGGCAGACGCAGACCCTGGTCGCTCCGAGCTCCAGAGCCCACGCCGGCTGCCGCGGGGCCGGCCGCACGGCCTCCCCTGGGAAAGGCAGAGGTCGTGTCCTCGCTGTCATGGCCATCGACCTCGCGTCCGGCCGGCCCCGCCTGCTGCACCTGCCGGGAAGCCCCACCTCACCGCGGCTCGTCCAGCTGCAGACGTGGGTGAGCACACGCCTGCTCCCGGTCACCGCACACGCTGGGGGGGCACGCCGTCTCACACGCAGACCTGCCAAGACCAGGAGGCGGCAGCGAGGGCGGTGTCAGGCTGTTCTCTGGAAGGGGGGGCTCGGCAGCCGGAAGCACACACCCTTCCCCGCGGCTCACAGGCCACCCCCCCGCACGCGTCACACGACGCGCCCGCCGCCGCACGGGAGACTCGCGGTCATCCCAGAGGTCACAGGAGTAGTAAGTGGCACAGGCGAGGCCTCCGGAGAGCTTCTGGTGAAGGAAAGCCCCGGGGAAGGTCTCAGTGCGCGAGAACTCAAGGGGGAAGTGGCCGCAGATCCGGAAATCACGGCTAACACTGACCGAACGCCGCTAAGTGGCAGAACGGCAGAACGGTGGGGTGCTCCAGCGCTCACTCTGGGACCAAAGACTGTCACCGGGTGTTCTCTTCACACTGGCGCTGAAGGACTGACCCATGTGGACCCGCACGGCGACCTTGCTGGTGGGCACGCAGCCTCCTGACGCACATTTGGACGCTGCCGTCACGGGTGCCCCGTCGAGTTTGCCGCGGAGCAGCAGTGGCGTCAGGAGGCAGGCCCTGTGCACCCGGCGTCCCTCCTCACGCTCGAAGATCCCGGGGGAGTGGCCTCTGGCCGTCACCGGGGACAGGAAGCTGTCTGCTGTCACTGTCTCTCCGGGTAACAGCCTGTTCAGGGGGACACGTCTTCGGGAGGACGCAGTTCAGGACGCACAAACAGTCACACCAGACCATTTCTTCCCCAATCGCCGGCTTGAAACTTGCAAAGACGAACAGAGACTCTGGAACACTCACGTCCGGGATCATGTGCCTGCAGCGGCTTCGGACACCCTGAAAACCCATCCCGGGACACAGCGCTGATGGGGAAGGCGGCAAGTTCACACTGGGAAGCCTCCGCGGCCGTCAGGAGGACCCGGTCAGGGTAACACGTGCTACAGGGTCCGTGACAAAAGCAGACAGCATATGTGACCCTGTGCCTCGAATGCCCTCATCAGACAGTCCACGTTTGCAGCACGCATGACACGTCTACAGTCAGATCCTTACTGGGCGGTTCGGGCGGCCCCAGGAGCGGGAGGGCCTGCGGGACATGGTGGGGGCGGCGCAGCCCTGGGTCCCACCATAGGAGTCGCTCTGGGCACACCGGGAGCAGGAGGGGGGCTTCCTGGGACCAGGACCCTTGGCAGAGGCTGTGCGCTGCGCCCGGGGCCAGTCGGCGAGGACACGGGGCTCGTCAGCCACCCTGCACCTTCCTGGAGAAGCGGCCGCGAGTGGCCGTGCCACCGCGTGCTCTGGTCTCCGGCCACCGGTGCGCACGGAGGGCACACCCGCATCTCAGCGGCGTCACCTCTGCTGAGAGGCCCGCGTCGGCCCCTCCGGAGCCCAGGGGCCGACAAGCTGGGCAGACCCAGCCTGTGACGCCCTTGTGCTGTGGAGACTGCAAGGGTCGGCGGAGGCGTTCGGGGCGGCTGCATGTGCGCGTGCTCATCTGTGGGTGCGCATTCATCGTCACACTCGGATTCGTGCTTGCCATCCCTGTGGCTCACACGAGGGCTTGGAGGACACACACCATGGCCCCAGGACCGTCATCGCTACTGATTCTGAAGGGGGTCACGGCGGATGCCTCCCGGGGCTGCCCCCTGCATGCAGCGCCCACGGCCCCCCCGCCGGGCAGCGCTTTCCTGCGTCTCCCCCAAGGTGGGGGCGGGGCGGGACGTGCTCTGTGCCCTCGGCTCAGCCGGTCCTCACAGCCCAGCGCTGGCAGCATCCTTGCTGTCTGATGTCAGAGCAGACAAGGGACCGGGTGCGTGCGCGTCCGTGTGTGTGTGTCTGTGTGCGCAGGTGCGCGTGTGCGTGTACACACGAGAGTGTATGTGCTCCTGTGTGTGCCTGTGTACACACGGGTACGAACGTGTGCTCCCTGTGCACTGAGCGCACGCAGGTGTGCGTCACCACTGTGCACACGTGTGGATGTGCGCACACTTGCAGGCACGCAACGCTCGAGTGTACACGTGCGTGTCCATATGGCGCACACACAGGTATGCACAGGTGCACACGTGTGCATGTGCACGGCCACGTGTGCGCAGATAGTGTGCGTCCACAGGCATGCAGAAGCACGCACACATGGGCGTCTGTGCACGGTCATGCGCGTGCAAGGCGGTTCACATGCACCAGTGCACACATGCGTGCTCACAGGGGTGCACACGTGTGCGTACGTGCACATCCACGGTCATACGTGCTCACACACAGGTTCGCACATGCATGTGCGAGGGGGGACAGAGACACAGCACCTGAGGGGAACCATCTCCAGGTTCGCGCAGAGCAGGACGCGGGTGGGGAGGCAGGGGCTGTGGCCTGGATCACACCTAATCAGTCCTTGTCACTCCCGGCCCTGAGCAAGGTCGGGGACGGGCTTGTGGAGCAGATCACGGACTGGGCGAAACCCGAACGCGGGGCAGGCCGGAGGTGTGGGCAGCCCACGCGTACCCCGCGCCCACCCACCCGGGGCCTAGCGATGTCAGTCCTTCCTGGGGACGCCGGGTCAGTCCGCTTTTCTTTTTGAAACTGAACGTCGGAGAGACAGCGTCATCAGCATTCAGGCCTCAGTGAAGGAGGCGCCACCTTCAGAGATGCGGGCATGGAGGAGAGGCTCTGTCCACAGCAGGCGTAGGCGGGACATCGCCCGCCCCGGGACTGTGCAGTTTCCACTGCGTCCGCGACTGCATCTCCCTTCCTAGGAATGCGCGTCCTAGCGCACTCCTGACAAACGTGCGGTGAGGGGCTCGGGTCTCACGGGCTGTGACCCCGCTGCACAGGACGTGCCCGCGGCCGACACCAGCTCCGTGGCCAGTTCCTGTCCCGGGCTGACGCGCGGCCTGTGTCTGGGCCCTGCTGGACCGAGTCTTTGTTTCCGGGTAGAGAAGCGGCTGTCGGGTTTTTTGAACGTGAAGATAGAGTTGTGCAGTCAGGCTGTGCACTGGGGCCGGGTGTCCGGTCACCATCACCGCTGGGGGACACCGGGTATCCAGTCCTGGTGGCGAGGCGCCCGCCAGCCCCTGTTCCGTGTCTTCGGCTCCCTTGGCACAGTCCGACCACACGCGCTTGCGTGAACCGCCCACAGGCAACCTTCTCTTGGCTTCGACAGAAGAGTATTCACATTACACGACACTTTTTTCCCACAGAAATTTCCCTTTTGTTAAATTGAACCTGAGGGGAAGCTCCGTCTCACGGAGTAGGGCTGGGCAAAGCCGTCATGAGTTAAGGCGGACGGAGGTCTGGATGTGCTTATTGCTCTTCACCTGAGGTTCCAGGAATTGCACTCACGGACACACTTTGAGTTCCGGGAATTGCACTCACGGACACACTTCGAGTTCCGGGAATTGCACTCACGGACACACTTCGAGACAACTCTTGAACGCCGACCCGAAGGAAGAGGGTCGGGTCCTGACGGGAAGCTATGTGAGGCCGATTCTCTGCTGCCTGTTTCATCGCCCTTTCCCGCAAGGCCTGGGGGCCACCTCCTGGGCCTCAGGACCTGGTGCCACGAGGTCCATTCTGGCAAACAGGGCACAGACAAGAGGGCCGACGGGTTTTGGGGTGTATTAGGCACCGTCCCCACGGTTTTGCCCAGATCCACTCTGGAGTGTGTTGGGTGTCCTTGATCTGTCTGGGGTGGAGGAAGGTACCCAGGTGCAGAGAGCAGAGGGGGCCTCGAACTGATGATCTCCTGCAGGTCATCCGTGCGGCATCGAGATTCAGGCGAGAGAGAATCCATTTCTCGTTCCCGGTTATGAAGTGTCCTTGCTCACCAGGCCCCGGTTCTCAGCACCCCCCGCCACCCCCCACCCAGCCTCCTCCATGGCTGCTGGTGGCCTGGTGGGGCCAGACCTTCCAGGGACAGTGCACCGACCCTCCCGAGCTGGCACTATGAGGCCACCGCCAAGTGGCAAGGGCTCGTGGGACGGACCTTTCCCAGGCACAAACCTGCAGGCACTTGTCACTGCTGACGTGACAGAGCACGGCAACAGAGACCCATGAACCACGCCAAGGCTCTCCCCCAGGACACTGCGCATTACCAAGGAGAGTAGCCTGGTGGACACCCTGAGTCGAGTGGCCAAAGCTCACCTCCTTCTGAGATGGTCCTGCCTGAGGGGCCCAGCTGGAACCCGTCACAGGGCAGACAGACAGAGTCACAACTGCCAGTTCCCTTTGGAGGACCTCTCCGGGCCACCGAGCTGTCCCACTAGGGGAGATGTGGGAGGTGGGGTGACGGAGTGCAGTGGGGGGTCCTGCTCCAGGGGGAGGTCGCCGGGGACACGGAGGAGCTGGACCAGGTCTGCACCCGAGTAAAGGGCTCAGACCGGCGCCGGTTCCTGGACATGGGGTTGCATAAGGTGCTGGCAGTGGGACCCTAGTGAGGGCACAGGAGAAGGATCTGGATTGTCTCTGCAGGGGTTTTGCAGGCCTGGAATAATTTCAAAATTTCAAATTAAAGAAAAGCTCCAGGAAAACAAAGTGTGTCATGACGGATGAAATCCTTTCACTCGAATCAACTGTGACGGTCAGGTCAGGCCGCGCATGGCCCCCAGTGGGACACAGTGAAGGGCAGGGTGCTCGGGGCAGACCCACTCCACACGAGTGCTTTTTACGACTGCGGTCCTCCTGGGCGTCAGGAAGTCCTTCCGCAAGGGCGTCCTTCGGTGCCCGTGGCCTCCGTGCAGGTGCTGGCGGCATCGGGGTTGGGACCACCTCGAGAAGGGCAACATTCTGCATTTCATGATCTCGGGACCATTACGGGACTGACGTGTGGGAGCGTCCGTGCCCCTCGGACCCAGATACCTCCGAATGCTAAAGGAACATCACATCGAGCCCATTTCTAGCTCCGCTTAAGCCAACGCCAACCAGGCAGCTTGCGCTCACTCCGGTAGCGAGTGTGGCCGTTTCAGTCGGCAAATCAGGTATGGTGAGGTGCCGGGCGCCTGCGTCCAGCCCGGGGCCGCTCGATGGCCACGCAGCAGAGCTGTGGTTCTGAGGGCCGGAAACGGGGGAGTCTGGCAGGATGTTTGGTGAATCTAGAACATTCCCCTGCAAGGGTGCTGGGGTTATCACTGACCTTTTTAAGATTTATTTTAGGGAATGAGAGAGAGCAGACCGCGGGGACGGGCAGAGGGAGAGGGAGAATCCGGAGCAGAGCCCCACTGAGCGTGGAGCCCGACAGAGCGCGATCCCAGGACCCTGACGTCGTGACCTGAGTGGAAACTAGGGGTCAGATGCTCAACTGCCTGGGCCCCCCGGGCGTCCCCATCACGGAGCTCTTAGTCTAAAAATGTGGTGCTCTCCCCCGTCCCCGAATCTGGTGGGGGAGGGCTCCAAAGCCTGGAGATCCCACCGTGTCTTTACGCTGGAACGCGGGTGGCCACCGGAACCGCGGGCCAGCCTCCGGGGAGGGGCCTCTGAGTCCCACCTGGGACCTGTGTGGGCGACGCTCGGTCCCCTTCTCCTCTCTCCTTGCTCAGAAACACCTGCAGGAAGACCCCCCCCCCCCCCGTCCCCGTCCCCGAGGACTGGCCGACAGTACCTTCGTCTGGACCATGCCTGGTCTCTGGTCCCTCAGGTGCTCTAGGGTCGCGGCGATGTCGATCTCCTTGGCGCCTGCAACGACACACACAGGTGAGCTCAGACCTGGCGCCCGCGCCCGCTGTCCTCACCCGCACAGGCTCCCTTCCGGCCGGGGCCCCGTGACACTCGCCGCTCACGGGCCAGGCGGGCCGCCGCCACGGCCACATTCGTCTGGAAAGACGCGGCGCGCTGGTTTCTGCGGGTTCACGCGGGAGTGCGGGCTGGGGCTCGGCTGCTGGACGCCTGCTTGGTCCTCACCACAGTCATCGCTGTCAGAGACGGCCTGACGCCCCGTGTGTGTGCGCGGCATTAACAGAATGTTTCAGAAATAGAAGCATATAAGCTTTCATTTCAGTTGTGTAGGTTTTTAAAAAATGTCATGGAATGAGAAATTAGACTAATAAACCCCTTCTGTCTTACATCGAAAGGTAGAGCTCCTGGTGAGGGTCTCAGTAAGATAAGGTGGAGATGCCCTTGTGTGCGTCCGCGGCAGTTTTCCTGAGGGACCCCTCCCCACAGGGGACCCCGGCTTACAGAAATACCATTTGGGTTTGAAACTTTGACCTTGTCCTTAATTCCACGTGAGTTCTTGTTTCCGTGTGTTAGTAGACAAGGAACGGCGCGGGGTCCAAGCCCACAAGCGTCTCACAGTTAAGGTGCTGGGGCGCGTCGGCCACCGTGCAAATGCAAACTGTGGGAACTGGGGGGGCGCGGTCGCCTCCGAGGCAGAAGGACCCAGACAAGGTGTCATGTTCCAGACGCCACCTCCGCTCGTCACCAGAGCACAGGGCGTGGGAGCTGCCACCCCACCCCGCGCGGGAGACCGAGGCTCGTCCCGGTGAAACAGCCTGTCCCTGGTCACGCGGCCCATGACCGTGGTCGTCGTCAGCCCGCACCGGGCAGGGTGCACCAGGTCCTGACGGGCCCCTCTCTGTCTGCACAACGTACGTGAGCACGTCGCTTCTCTCGGCACAGAACCAGAACCACCAACTCGGACGTTTCAAAGGTAGTTTTTCAAGTTCTGGGGCTTATTTGGCCAGAACCCAAGCAGCCCGTGATGTTTCCCAAGCACAGCGGGTTGAGCCGGGCAGAGCGGGGGCGAGGTGGGCGCTGTGGCCGCCGCCCCCGCGCCCTCCCTCTCCCCGCCGGTCCTGGAGCAGACAGGATGGGGGCACTCAGCACGCCGGGGGCCTGCAGCGGAAGTGCTGGCCTTACGGGAACTAGGCTGGCAGTCCTTCCAGACACGGGGCACTGTCCTAGCAGGAACAGGGACACCCCGAGTTTCCTCAAGCGTTACATCAGGGCCTTCATAGCAAGGAGAAGAAATCCCCCATTGGAACAGCCAGACGGTCCCCCAGGGTGCTCGGCAGCTGGGGTCGCTGAGAAACTCATCCAAGGAAAGGACAGGGGTCGAGTTCTGGACGTGCGTCTCCTCAGGTGTGACGAGGCCACAATAAATTTGTTTTAAGGGAACCCACGACCCTCTGTCCTGTCCTGTGGATCTGTGTGTCTAATTTTGTGCCGGTACCAGGCTGGCTTGGCGATCCCAGCTTTGTAACAAGAGCTCGAAGTCCGGATTTTGATGCCGCTGGCTTTGGTTTTCTTTTTCTTTTCTTTTTTGAAAAATATTTTATTTATTTGACAGAGAGAGAGAGAGAGCACAAGCAGGGGGAGGGGCAGAGGGAGACGCGGGCTTCCCGTTGAGAAGGGAGCTCGACACGGGCTTGATCCCAGGACCTGAGCCCAAGGCAGACGCTTAACTGACTGAGCCCCCAGGCGCCCCTGGTTTTCTTTTTCAAGGTTGCTTTGGGTGTTTGGAGTCTGTTGTGGTTCTGTACACATTTAAGGATTTGTCTAGTTCTGTGAACGATGCTGGTGGTGTTTTGATAGGGATTACATGAAATGTGTAGATGCTTTGGGTAGTGTAGACATTTTAACGATGTTTGTAAAAAACAGATGAACGCAGGGGCAGGGGAGGAGAGGGAGAGAGGGAGCGGGACCGCGGGAGACTCCTGAAGACAGAGACCACAGCGGGACGGGGCTGGGCAGCGTGGGTGCGGGCAGGAAGGGGGCACTTGGGGCGGGCGGTGAGCACTGGGCGTGTGAGTGACGAACCTCTGAATTCTACTCCAGAAACCAACACTGTGTGTTCACGGATCTTCAAGTATGAAAAATAAAGCTCAATGGATCAGAAACAGTGAGTAGAAATAAAGGGAACCGCTGAGTCTGAGAATCTGAAACAAACAGGAGTTTGCCTGCTGCTAAACGGGGAGTCGGACAAGAGAGGAGCCCAGCGGTCGGAGCGGGAGGCCACGGCGTGTGGTGCCCCCCACGGCGGCCACGGCCTGAGGATCTGCTGCCTCGTCTTCCCAGGGTAGGCTGGGCCCTCGGGGCCCCCATGCGAGTTATGGGGATAAGTGCCCAGAAACGCTTTAAGACACCGGCCTTAGGGGGTCAAAGGCTCCGCGCACAGGGAGCGAGGGGCAGAGGGATTCATTCCACACACGCGTGGCGCTGCTCTCCAGTGGGTGGGGGCGGCCGCAAAGGTGCCTGCGGGACTGTGCACCCCGCGCCTGCCGCCCGGTGCCAGGAGCTCATGGCGCTGCCCTGCCCCAGTCTGAGGCTCATGCTCGGGTGTGGTCTCAGCGGGCACGGAGCGCCAAGGGTCTGACACGGGGCGACACAATGCGGCCACGATTCACAGCCCTGACAGCGCCCTAGGCGCTCGCAGCTTCCAGAGAATTCACCTGCTCGGTTCTGGCCACGCTGGCGGCCAGCCGGGCCACGGCGACTTCCTCCCACGACCGCGAGGCCCAGATTCGGGAGCATCAGGTGTGGGGCAGAGCCTTGTGCAACAGAGAGGAGCCCCAGACCTTGAAAGCCACGGCTTCACGTGGGATCTGGACTTAGGGAGAACCCTCTCTTTCTAAGGCCGTTCGGGACACACACTTTGAGTCCTTGAAGCTGCTCAACACCTCTTCCAGCAGCTCTTTATTCTGAGGGGCTGCTCTGTATGCTGGGACCGTACGGAGGCCGTCCCTGCTGAAGGCCACGGCCTGGGCTGGGGACCCATGTAGCACTCCCTCGTGGGCGGCTGTCCGCAGGTCGAGGGACAATGGCCGCTGTCCCAAGCCGGCAGGATCCTTGGATAAAACCCTACAAGGAACCTCTCTTGTTTTATCACTTGCTGATGCCCCTCTGGACCACTGTCTGGGGAGCGGGAGGGCAGGAGGGGAGGGTGATCGGGTGGTCCCTAGACAAGGCGTTTAAGGCACCAGCAGAGCCAGCAAGAATCCCGCTTTTCCTGGAGCCAGTCGGACACTTGAGGAGGTCAAACCGACACTGAAAAACGTCCAGAACAAAATTCAGGGAACTGATGGGTTGACGAAGTGAAGTCTGTTGTGGGATGCGGGTGGCTAATGTCCCCTTGCTTGTCAGGACTGCGGCGGTAAGTTATTTGCAGGGACACCTGGGTGGCTCAGTCAGTTAATTGTCTTCGGCTCGGGGAGCGATCCTGGGGTCCTGGGATGGAGTCCCACGTGGGGCTCCTTGCTCCGTGGGGCGCCTGCTTCTCTCTCTGCACCTCCCCCCCGCCCATGCTCGCTCTCTCTCTCAAATAAAAACCTTAGAAAAGAGAAGTTACTTGCAGTGAGTGCGGAGAGAGACGTTCACGGAACTCAGTCTGTGGTCTGTCGTGTGCGCTGGGGTCCCCTGGGAAGGGCGGTGGGAGAAGGCGCTGCCCGGCGCTCGGCGCCCCCGAGTGCAGGGGGCCTCACGGAGCAGGACACAGAACCCGCATTTGTAAAGCAGACGTGTGTAGAGCGGGGCGGGGGTGTGTCCCTCCTTGTTCTATGATGGGATTTATTTAAATCCCCCCGATTCCAGGAAGCTCCCTCCAGTGGAATCCCCTCTTTAAAAATCCCGTCTTGTGACCACACGTGAAACTGGAGGTGGACGGACCCGGTGCGGTGCTCAAGTGGGAGAGCCGGTAAGTCGTCAAAGAAGCAGAACGTGTGGGAAGATGCCCGTGGGAAGACCCGACGGGCGTGAGAGACGGGGGAGCTGCCTGGCGTCCCTGCCTGAGAAGCGTCGCCATCCCAACAGCAGAGCGCTCAGGGGACTCGGCTGCCCCGCCCACCCCGAGGTCTTCCCCGTGGCGCCCAGGGTCGGCTCGCGCACACGGGGTCCCACCCAGGGCGGCGCTGCCAACACTCTCCGTCTCTCCTTAAATTTCAAGAACGTTGGCTTCCAAGTTTACGTACCCGCTACATACATTTTTAAGCCTGGAGAGGTTTTTAAGCCCTAGATAAAAAGTATTAATCATGAAAGAATGAACACTTCAAGAACATAGTATGATTAAAGTATTAAAACTTTTTTTGGAGCCGGGGCGTCTGGTTGTTTCAGTCGGTCAAGTGTCTGCTTTCGGCTCAGGCCATGACCCAGGGTCCTGGGACGGAGCCCTGCATCAGGCTTCTTACGCAGTGGGGAGTCTGCGTCTGCTGCTCCCGCGCCCCCTGCTTGTGTCCCCTCTCTCGCTGTCTCTGTCACATAAATAAAATCTTAAAAGAAAAAAAAGTTCCTTTTACATTGAAAGGATGTTCTTGAAATTTAAGAAAACCAGGGTCTCGATGGGGTGGGCTTCGAGCTCTCCTGGCGTGGGTTCCCGGCCGCCGGCTCGTGCGGACAGTCCGCCCACCATGGCCAGCAGGCCTCCTGGCAGGTGCGCACCCCCGCACGGCCTCCGTGGTGATGCCTGACACACAAACCCGTTTCGTCGGCTTCTCCCCACAAGGTGTGCACAAGCAGGGCTCCCGTGCACTCTCTTCTTCAAGGTAGAAAGACAAGGTGTGTCAAGTGTGCAAGAGGGAAAGCCTTCGGTTTGCACGAGCCGGTGGTCTGGCTTCTGCCGTCAGGAGGCGCTGAGTGGGGGCTGTGCTCTGGCCGGGGAGAGCCATGCCCGCCGCACACGGCCCCAGCTCCGCCTCGGACAAGACCCGGTGGGCTTGGGCACTGTCCCGCAGGTGTGTGCACTGCACACGCACACACACACGCACACGCCTGGCGCAGGCTCACGCATGCGCCCCGCTGTCCAGAGCCTTCTGGCCGCACCTGCAGCAGCCGGGGGTTTCTGCTGGCCTCGGACATGAGCTGTAGTCTTCTGTCTCTGGACCGAAGGGGACAAACTTGCATCCTCTTCCCTTGAAAATCAAGTATACCAGGACCTAAACCCAAAATACTTTCCGTTTTTTTAATAAAAAACAAGTTCTGAATCACTTTTCAGGAGAAGCTATGATGCTTCCCGGTCTGTAGGTAAGCCGCGAAGTCAGGCAGGAGCCGGCCTGCAGGTGGTGCTCACGGCGACTGCAGCGTGCGGGGCTGCTGGGGCGCCGGCCACCGGTCCTCCAGCCGGGGCGTCTGCACACCGCGGGGCACCCACGGACCTGAGCATTTGTGCCCAGCGCCCAGGTGTGAGTGAGCTCGCTGGCCGCTGGGTGTGCAAAGGGACGGATGAGGGAGACGCCTGGCCCTTGGGGAGCCATGCACGGGTGCGGCTGCCTCTCCCACCACCCGTGCAGCAGGTGCGGTGCGCTCAGGGCGGGAAGGAGACGCAGAGGCTGTGGGGTTGCGGAAGCCGCAGTGTGGTCAAGCCTCCTGCTCACGAGGGTCCACGCAGCCCAGGGAAGGGCCCGACTCATGAACGCGCTCAGGTGTGTCCTGGAGCGCATCCTGGCTGCGGGAAAGGGGCCTGCAGGACGGCTGCCAAGCGCCCGGGAACGCCAGGGGCTCCTGGTCGGGGAGTTTGTGGCTCGAAGCAGCTTTGCCTGAATGCCCGGGCGGTGGGGACGCAGAAGCCAGCCGGGCCGGGCTGCACGGGCCGCTCCTGGTCAGAGAAACAAGGCCTTCAGCGCGACTGGCCCTCCATCCTCCGGTCACCAAAGCGGCACCACGGGCTCCGCCGGCCCCTCCCCCCTCAGTCCCCCGCTCCGCTTCTGATGCGGAAGTCGGAGTCGAGGCCTGGCGGGGCACGGTGCGGAGCCCCGCTGTGACTCCAGGCTCTGTTGGTGCCGCCCGTGAAGCACTGGGCCCTCCTCCGTGGATGCCTCCCGGCCTCATGGAAAGGAGGAGCAGATGCCCGGGGAGGCATCGGGAGGAAGCCCAGAGGCTGGGGGCACAGCACGGGACGGTTAACACGTAGCTCCGCGGGTTCTGTCCTGTGGAAGCCCAAGCGACTCCAGGGCCCTCATGAACGAGCCACTAATTCAGGGGGCAGAGACACATCCCCTATACCACTGCCCCGGCCAGATGGCACCTTTCTCACTAAAGCCTCAGACTCCTACTTGACACAGCCTGTGAACTGTCACTGCAAAGTGACCAAGATGGCTGCGCGTGGGGACTTCCTGTCACCAGGAATGGACGGGGTGGGGGGCGGTCTCCGCAGGATCCGGGACATGCCCTCGCTGTGCGGGGAGGAAATGGGCACGAGGTGGGAACTGCGGCGGAGCAGGGCCCGGGCAGGCCTCTGGGGTCCCCAGGGAGAGGGTCACGGTGGCAGACGGAGTGGCCTCGGCGGCCCGGCAGTGGGCCGAGCTCTGCTGGGGAGCGCCGCAGCAAAGCCACTGGGCGTGTGGGGCCGGGCCCGGCCATCGGGCCTGCCTGGGGAGCAGGACAGATGGTGACGCTGCTCACAGGGTAGGGGAAAAGTGGATGGACAGGTTGGTGGCCCAGGAACCAGCAGAAGGAGGCCCACTCACAGAAGGGACGGCCCAAACACCAGCCAAGTCAGGCGGGTTGACCCAGGTTTCTTGGTGTCTCGGGCTTCGTGTCTGTGGGTCGCCACGGACTCGTCAGACACGGAGGAGCGCCAGTAGGCCGTGTGAGCAGATCCGACCCGGGGCGTGTGGGAGGGAGGGCTGCTGCTCTGCGGCGGCCTCACGGGGACCCGCGTCCCCCCACTGGCTGGTCTGAGCACCCAGAGCCGTCGCCCGCCCGCGCTGCTCATCGCGGTGGCCTGCTCCACGGGGCAGGGACCGTTTAGGAGATGAATCTGGGATCGCGGTTCACAAAATTACCCAAACACGTGGTGCTCGTGCTGCGTCCGTGGGGTAAGCGGCCCATCGTGTCCTTCTCTCCGGTAAGCAGCGCCTGCGGTGTGGCCCGGCCGGGGTCCCGGCCCACGGATACAGCTCCGGGACCCTCCTCCGAGTCCAGGCCACAGCCGGCTGTGGGCGCACACGGCTCCCAGTGCTCCCAGTACCGCTGCCCCACCTGACCCCGTGAACCCGGCCCTGCCACGAGCCACCGGGCAGCTTCGTCGTGGGAATGCGGATCCCGTTGGGCGGGGGAAGGCGTCCACCCACCCTGCCTGCTGCGCCCGAGAGGCCCCCAGTGTCCTGACACGTCACCTGGACTGCTCGGAGCTGGGGAGGAGGCGTCCGGCTTGGAGGCCGTGCTGACGCCGACTCCCTGTGGAACCGCCGCGGGTGAGCCCTGGGGACGCCAAGTGAGTAAATCCCGTCACAGGAGGACACATGCCGTGTGGTCCCAGGCAAGACGCCCGCGGCTCCGTGAGATTTCGGGACAGCGAGTGGGATGGAGGACACGCTCCTTCCTGCAGGCGGCCGTCGCCTGAGGGGCACCGTGTGACAGAACACAGGAAGCAGGCCAGGCCACTGACACAGAAGGAGGGGCCGGACCCCGTGGGCACAGAGACCTGCGCACGTCCCTGCGGCGCGGGCACTTCTGCGGCCCGTCTGCGCCCCCACAGGCCTGCGGGGCACGTGATGTGCACGTGCAGTGCGGTCCCCGGAACCTCAGCCCTCGGCAGACAACAAAACCCCAGGGGGCCGCGCAGTGTGGCAGCCTGGGCCTCCCTGCCCTTTGAAGGGGCTTTCTGGACACGAGTCGCCGTCTGGAGGCCGGGAGGCCGTGCTGCGCCCCCGGGACAGCCCAGTGGGGTACGGCGGGCCGGTGTCCGCAGTGGCCCCCCGCGAGTGACGTGGCCAGCCAGCAGCCGCCGCCTCGGGGTGGCCCTCCACCGCTCCGCCTGGCCGAAGAGACGGCACGGGCACACGCACAAGGCGCAACTTAGGGAAACACGTCGGCGGCAAGTGCGTCCCAGCCCCCTGAGCCCCGCACCCCGAGGAGCCCCGTGCTCCGGAAAGGCGCCCCAACCAGGCTGGGGACGATGATGAGTGACCAGCACGGTCGGGGCCGCGGAGGAACGTGCGGAGGAACGCGCGGAGGGACGCGCGGAGGGACGCGCGGAGGAACGCGCGGAGGAACGCGCGGAGGAACGCGCGGAGGAACGCGCGGAGGAACGCGCGGAGGCTTCAACCGCGGCGCAGAGAGCTTTGTCTTCCGGCCGCCTGGTCATCGGCCTGCTACTGAGCCGGCGGTGGAGAAACAGCCCCAAGGATGCCTCGTGTGTTCTCCGAGGCCCCGAATAGGACACGGGCCCTAATCCGCGGGAGCCCGAGTCCGTGGGCGCGGGTGTGGGTGCCCCGCGTGGGCCTGGGGCGCTGGAGGCCGTGGGGGTGCGTCGCGAGGGCTTTTTTTGGTCCTCATGCGATTCATTCCTTCTAAGAAAAGGAAACGGAAAGAAAGGTTTCGCGTCCAGCCTCGGGGCCTTTGATCTTCCGCTGACCGCAAGGTCTGCGGCTCCGCCTGCAGCTTCCCAGGCCAGACAAAGGCAGCCCGGGCCGCACCGCCCCGAGAGCCGGGAGCCTAGAACAAAACCCCAGGGGGCCGTGCAGTGTGGCGGCCTGGGCCTCCCTGCCCTTTGATCTCTCCTGAGACCCAGTCCTGGGCCCCAGGTCAGAGGATTTCACTCCGCACACACGCACCTCACACCCCAGCAGAAGGAGCAGGTGAAGAACAGAAGGGTCCGAAGGCGGCCCTCCTGGGCTGGCCCGTTCTGCGCCGCTGGGCTGCATTGTTGAACGCTCGAGCGCTGGAGGGGATGCTGCGGGTCATGCCGCGGTGGAGGCCCCGGGGGCGGGTCCATGCCCTGCGGAGACCCTCAGACAGGCCGAGCTTGGACAATGAAGTCCGCCCCACCCCGGCCGGCTCCCGGGGCTGCGACCTTCTTCAGCCGCTGCGCCGGTGAAGCCGGCCTGCGCCTCTGAAAATCTAGGCCACCTCCCTGACCCACGGCTAAGAGAGCAGGGACGTCCGTCCACACTCTGTGGGTGAGCCGGGCTCCCGTCGGATGCAAACGGGCCCCGTGTTTCCCTTGTCGCCTTGATTCACCCACACGGCGTCACGTCAAACAGCAACAACCGTGCGCGGCCCTCGGAGGGAACCTGGTTCAGGCGCAGGGAAGTAGCACTCTTGCGACAGGCAGAGAAAGAGGGTGGGCGTAAGGGGGGAAAGATCAATTCTCTCTGGGCTCCCAGTACTTGCAGATTTGCACATGAAAAGATGTCCAGAGTGCCATGGAGGGTCAGGAAACTTTCAACTAAAGAAGTTAGGGCTGTGTTAGGACCCGAACCCGAAATACGTCATTAAAACCGGCACCAGACTGTCTGTCTGTCTGCTTTGGCTTCTGTCTTCGCACGTCGCCGACACTTCCCTCATTGGGGGCTTAAAATAAGATTTGATGGTGCAAAGCCCGTTTCCTGCTCTCCGCGGTGGCTGGGCCGGGGGCTGCCGACACGGAGGGCTGGGGTGCCCAGCCCGGATCTGCTGCGGACCCCCCGGGCACCGGTTCTGCGCGTCCGTCGCTCAGGTGCGCTGGTCCTTACGTGAAGAGCAGGGCTCACGACCACATTCTTGGCCTGGGGGTCCACTTTTCTCCTCCCTTTTCGCCAGAAGGAAGTGGGGTAAGGAAAGTGCTTAGCTTGGGCTCGCCGGCATCTGCGGGAACGCGCCAGAAACGATCTCTGTAATCAGCACCTGCTCCTGCTTCTGGACAAACGATGGAGGACAGTGTCCTGGAAGGCTGGGGCCTGTCGCTGAGAACACGCAGGTGTGTGCACGCGTGTGTACAGACCAAGGGAATGTTCTGTTCTCAGGTGAGGGATGATGGGGTCCCCACCGCGGCGGGCTTCCTTCCAGGTCCCATGGGACGCGGATGGGCATGATGGGAAGAGCAGTATGCCCGAGTCGCCGTGGGAACTCGCCAGGACTCTCCAAGAGCTGGGTCCCATGTGTGTCCTTCCCCAACAGTGGCTGTGGGGTGTGCTCCCTGGGCTCTGAAGAGACGCCCCTGGCTTCGGTCTGGAGAGCACGTCCCAGCGACCAGAGCAGCTCAGCGTCCACACATCTGGGGGGCCCAGCGGGCAGGGGACCAAGCTCTGCCCTTGCCGAGCCGCTCGAGGCCGGGTGGGCCGCCTGTGCCAGACCCGAGTCTCCTCCTCCCGGGGTCGGGTGCTGCAGCGGTGAAGTGCGTGGACCAGAGTGCGAGGGGCCGCGGCGGGAAAGGCCACGGCAGCCCGCTCGCCCAGCTGTGGCAACAGGGGGGCTTGCACAGAGGATGTGGCCGACACCGGCTGGCTCGGCCTCTGCGGGGAGGCTCCCCAGGCCCCAGGCAGCGGCTGCTGCTGCCCCACACCCC
Source organism: Mustela erminea (assembly GCF_009829155.1). NCBI lineage: Eukaryota > Metazoa > Chordata > Mammalia > Carnivora > Mustelidae > Mustela > Mustela erminea. The sequence goes on along the minus strand of NC_045624.1, from coordinate 1,218,404 downwards.
GCGCTGGGCCGAGCGCCGCCCTGGCCACAGGCACCGGCCCCGAGAAACACCCTGCTCGCAAGGACAGGCCTCACGTGACTCAGGGAGGGGACCGAGGCCAGGGAGAGGGGCCCCCCAGGTTGCCATGGCAACGCGGTCCCGGCTCAGCCGCCACAAAGCAGCTGCGCTGCCCGCCTCACCTTTGGCCATCTTGTTGAGAACCATGTCGATCAGGACGTAGGTGCCGCTCCTGCCCGCGCCGTCGCTGCCAACGGAAGGGGAGACGTGAGAACAGCCCCGGCCACGGGACCCCCACGCCCACCGAAGCCAGGGCCAGCGTTTCCCTCCGCGTCGGAGTGAGGCTCACGAGGGGAGAGGGAGGCTTGACTTGGAGAGAAAGAGGAAGAAAGTCGGGTGAGGAAGAGTGACGGGATGGGGGGAGGGGGAGAGGGCAGAGAGGAGGAGGGGGGAGAGGGCAGAGAGGGGGAGGGGGGAGGGGGAGGGGCGGAAGGCCGGCGGGAGCTCAGCTTCGAGGCACAGGATGAGCCCGTGCCCGCGCGGATCTGCTCCTGTCTCCCCTTCTCCCTCTCTGGCCAAAGACGTGGTGGGTTTCGTCGGAATAAACAACACACGAGTCTGGCCGTGTCCGTGCCGAGGGCGTCTGCACTGGCGGTGAGCAAGGTCACCCCAGCCGTGACTGCAGCGTCCCTGGGAGAGGGCAGCAGCCCTCGGCAGGGAGGCCTTTTCTGGGGAAGGCGGCTGCTTTGTGAGGCCCGAGAGCGTCTCCCCTCGCCCCAGAGGCCTGAGTCCCCACCCCCGAAGCAGCTGCTAGATGGGGAATGTCCCGTGCGTCCTCTGAGCAGAGGCAGTCGTGCCCACTTCAGGATCAGGAATTACGTGACCACGTTCCCGGGAGAGCTGGCGGGGCCTCGGGGGCCTTTGTGGGAAGGGCTCATGGGCTCTGGCTTTACCAGACCCTCAGACCCGTGGCTGGAAAAGCCGCGGGGACCCGCAGGGTCTGTGCGTATGGGGAAAAGCCGCGGGGACCCGCAGGGTCTGTGCGTATGGGGAGCTCGCTCATCACCCTGTCCCCACTGCTCCCCAGGTGACACCTAGCTGTCCTGGTTTGGACGGGCCTCCCTCCCTCCCACGGCGGCTCGGACACCCGCACACACCGGCCACTGCGGCCGCCGCAGGGCACCTCTGCCTCCACACACGGACACACGCGGGGACACACCACATGCACTGGCACAGACACACGCAGACACACACACACGGAGGCACGCACCTGACACACACTCCCTCCACACACACACACTCACAGGCACACCCCCGACAGACACATGCAGACACACACACACATGGAGGCACGCACCTGTCACACACTCCCTCCACACACACACACACACACACACACTCACAGGCACACCCCCGACAGACACACACACCCCCGACAGGCACGCTTAGGCACATACACGTACACTTCTTGACCGCACGGACAGACTGGGTGTCTGATCCTTGGAGAGCTGCTTTCTCTCCCAGCAGAAGGGAACGTGCTATAAGACACTTCCACAAATCGGAGCACGGTTCTCTGACCCAACGAGGTGGGTGTGAAGCCCGGACGAGAGGGCCCCGTGACACGGAGCTTCTGGTGGGACCTCTGCTTGTCTGTGCGGGTGCACCGGGCTTCAGGAGCCCCTGGATTTTACTCCATGGCCAGACTCGCATCCTAAGCTGGGTGAGGCCAACCCTGGGCTAA